>NC_062281.1:132798444-133405476 GCF_902655055.1 Lutra lutra | reverse complement strand
TAAAAAGTCACACTTTTCAAAGATTATATTTCCATTTCTACATAATATGCTCTCATTATGAAATCATCTGTGTGTTTTTGAGTCATAAACAAGACACTGAAAAGAAAATGAATAGCAATGAAAGTGGCTTTCTGGAAAGTGACATCTATTCCAATCTCAGAAAAAAAAATGAACCTTCTGAAATATTAATTGATCATAATGAAGAGGCCAAACTTTAGATAAACAAGGAGCCAGGGAGTATTTCCCATAGGACTGCAGCTTGTTGTAAAGGTACCGATGAACACTGGCTTTGAATTTAAATTTAAAAGTAAATAAAAATAGATCAGGCTATCAGACTGTCAACTTAAAAACTTCAACTGGGAATCCCATGTTTCTGTTCCTTTGCAGTTGAAACACAGAGTAGGGAAAGACATAATTATACTAGAAAATAAAATTGCTGTGATTCCTGGCCATTAGAAAGGCATTTCAAAAATATCAGCCTCTGCTTTCTTCCCAAACTTAGAAATGAATTACAGATATAGATCATCCCAGGAGTCAATGAACAAATGCCCAGTTATTTTGGCAGTTTCCCAACTCTGTCAAGAGACCCTTAATCTAATGTCTTTTTCGTAACTGGTATAGGAGATGGTGCCACGATCTACAAAGGTCCGGTCCCGTTTAGTCTTTGTATTCTGCACCTCTCCTTTGACTTTGCACCTGATTATTTCCTTTTCCATGAGACTACCATTTATGTAACTTGTTTGCAAGAAACAAACCAACTTATTCAGCACAGTTCCTTCAAACACCAAACTTTTATTACCAGAGGCTTCAAATGGACACCTCTCTGGAATGGGCCTCATCCGTAGTGGAGTTCAATAGGGAAGAAGACGGTCAAGTTCCCAGTTCAAGAGTAAATGCCAAAAACCAGTGACAGATTCAGTAGCTATGCAGTGCGTTAGAGTATTTAGAAAGACAGGCCTAACCTTTCTTCATCTTTACATTGTGTTCTCAAGTTGTCCCCACTATATTTGGAAGAGCATAAACTTAGAGCAGTAAAGGCTCATCTTAGCCCTTCCTTTGCGTGTCTTTCCATAATGGTAGGGCTTCCCTTTTTCTCCAGCATTTCTCCAGCATCTTCTGTGGTGCACAACATTCCCCACTTTTCTCCGTGGATCGTGGGCACACAGCTTCCATTACCAACACTGTTTATCAAGCAGTGAGGCAAAAAAAAAAAATGGATTTACCATTTATCAAGAATCTGGTATTAGAAACCTAAATACCTGTGGATACAACTTCAGGTAGTTTCATGCCTAAAGAGCAAGCAAGAGCCCTTTCCAGATATTCATGTATGAAGCTCATTAACAATTTCTTCTCTCAGTAGCTGAAGATAAGTCCTTTAATTTGAAGTGGTCTTAACACTAATGAGTCATGTCATTACTCTGAAATCCTTTAAGTTGTCAGGTTTTCTTTCATTGTCTTAGTGAGGTAGAAATTAAGGACAGCTCCCATTAGCTCTCTATATTTCCTGAAGCATCTGCTCATAGTTACAAATTGATCCATCCTAAATATTTATTTGTCTGTAAATGTCATGGCGTCAACACTGCACTTTAGACATTTTTCCCCCAAACGCAAAGTTTCTTTTAAAAGTTCTGTCAATAACATCATTTGCAATTTAAATACTTTAAAAATATGATCCTTCCTGCTGTGTTTTTGAATACTTCCTTCATATTTAATTGCTATAGACACTTTAGTTCCTAATTAAACTTTATTGTTTATGATTTTGCAGTCGTTAATAGACATGATGGGGGGGGAAATTGGCTGGTTCTAGTAAATTCTCTGTCTGCTAATTCTAGTCTGAATCTTAATACCTTCCATAGCTGTAATGAGCTCATGGGGCTGAGAGAAGGATGGGTAGAAAGTGAGACAAAAAGCAAGTACATAGTTCATGTTTTTGAGGATTTACTAGACATTCTGGAAGACAAGCTTGAATTGGACTTGAATTGAATTGGACTCGTTGATTTGTGGGGGAGATTAGCTTAGAAATAGCATCTCAAACACTTGCAAGATGAATATCCTCATTTTTCAAGGCTCCTTTCTCCAGCACATCCCCAGGTTTTGCATTGGTGACAGAGAGAGCGTATATTGCGCACACAAAGCTTGCCTCATCCTCGGAGCCCTAAATGACTTTTATTGTGAGAGAATGGAGACACTTGATGAATCTGATGGGGTTTGGTCATGGAAAGATTTGCTATGAACCATTGCACCAAGGTTGAAATGCCCAAGAGGCTGACAAGCTTATTGCCCATTTCGGAGATTAAATAGTTTTGGAAAAATTTTCTCCCCTGGCAGTTGTAATTGTGTCTGTGAAATAAGTGTTCATTCCGCTTGCGCACCGTGGTTTGAATGCTTCCTTCTATATTTTCCCCCAGTGGATTGATTCTAAAAAGGTCTGCTCCGATTTCCCTGTACCAGTGCAAATTAACCCATGAACTTGATAACACACCTCATAACCCCCCCACACACACATCCTTGCCATGTCCCATGCTAATGGGTAATCAGAGACACTGCCAAGTCCCTTTATCATGGATTATCTTTGTAGCTGTTTGAAGGCAGGGAAAGGAGCTGAAAAATCTTCCAGGTTAATGATGTGGTTATAAGAAATGGACAAAAGCTACTATCAGTAACCTTGGGAGTTTTGAGCTGCCAGAGGAGCCACATGAGTGGATAAAGTGGTCTTTGTTTGTTGGGACTTCCAAAGCATGTGGGAGGGCCTGTTGCCCCAAAGTAAAATAAAGTGAGGGAAGTATCTCAAGAAGAGGGAAGAGGGAAGAGGGTACACGCATAAAAAACATAGGTTCATGACAGACAGATCACCTCTCTATTCCCTGACTTTGCCCAGGGTCAACATTGCATATTAGTCTGCTAACTGTTGGAAAACATCTGACCTTTTGGGTGATTTCGAATGTTCCTGTTTCTAGCGGGGGTGGATAAAGATCATTATGTTTTTTTTTTTTTTTTAAGATTTTATTTATTTATTTGACAGAGAGAAATCACAAGTAAGCAGAGAGGCAGGCAGAGAGAGAGGAGGAAGCAGGCTCCCTGCTGAGCAGAAAGCCCGATGTGGGGCTTGAACCCAGGACCTGGGATCATGACCTGAGCCAAAGGCAGCGGCTTAACCCACTGAGCCACCCAGGCGCCCCAAAGATCATTATGTTTTAACACAGACTACACCATATTCCCCTTCCTCAATCAACACCCAGAATTCTTGGATTTACCATTACAAGGAAGCCTTAGTATCATACCTCAAAATTGAGTGTGAGAATATCAAAGAGACCTGGAGACAGTTAATATTTATTTCTGAGTATTCACTATATCCCTAAGACTGTGCTGAGTCTGTGAGTGATTATTGTACTTAATCCTATAACAAGTATATAAAGTACGTTGTGTATTATCCTGTGGAAGCTGATAGAGAGCTGAGGTCACACGGTTAGTAATTTGTTCAATCAGTTTGAACCCAGGTATTCCTGATCCTAGAATGTAAACTCAAATTATAATCCTCTACTCCCTTCCCTTTAATCCTTGGTCCCTTGAGGAAGGAGGATGAGCTAATGCCAGAAATAATATGATTCTCTACTAACTAGAAATATATTCTATATGGGAACCTGGATTGGGTGGGTCTGATCTTTATGCCATTGTATTAATTGTGATGACATCTCACTAATTTTGGAAATGTTTTTTGGTGGCTCCAAAGCATCCTAGGATGGTGTTTTTAGCCCTAATACCTTGTTCATGTACCCTTCTCTCTCCACTTTTATGAACTGTCAGTGCTGGTCAGCATCCAAGCCTGAGGAGAAGCAGGTGCCGTCCCAGGATATGAGTGAAACGTTCAGACGATTGGTGGAATTAGCTCAGCATCACATCCAAACCTAGAGCCAACTGTTAGCCGAATGACAAGAGAACGTGAAGGAATCTAGGCTGAATGTGGCCCAAGTCACACTGGATGTTAACTCTAGGCAGATCGTTTTTGAGAAAAGCAGAAATTAGAATGGGCAACAGAATTTGGAATGTAAGTATAAAAAGATCATGAAAATGTACAGTTAGAAGCATGTCTTAATCAGAGGAAATGACCACAGATGAGGTCAAGTGATTGGTGTAAAAGCGTTTGAAGTTGAAGATGGCAGGTTGATTGCTATTTTCTTACATTTTAACCAGTTGGAATTGAGTAATTATTATTATATGGATTTTTGTGTGTTGTAAGTTTGTGTCCAGGGCAAACCTCTCCAGAGTCAGAGGATATTCCTTTCACATTCACTGCCTACAAGTTTCCTTCATTCTTAGCTGCATGTGTTGCCTTGCTTGGTTTATCCAATTCTGTTCTTCCTTCCCTGGTCCACCAAGTACTTACATACCAGAAGGAAGGGGGATCAGGGGCAGGTGCAGAGACCTTCCCTGTCTCACATGGATTTTGTAGGGATTAATGAACTAACATATTCTAAAGTGATTTTAAAAGGTGAAGTGCTATATAAGTGTCAAGCATGATTAACTAGCAGCCAAGTTATTAGGCACCTGAATATTATGCATCTTTTCTGAATTTTAGGAAAATGGATGTGCATATTCATTTTCAAAAGCACTATTATTTAAATGATATTCAGGCACTCAAAAAAAGTCTAGCCCAGTTCTAATTATCTCTACTTTGCTCATACCAGCCATGTAGACCTTAAGCGTGGCGTACTTATGCGACTGTGAGTAAGACAGATCCAATCACCAATCTTGCGGCATTTGCAGTGCATTGGGGGAAGAACACACAGCATAATACAAAATATTAGTTGCCTTTCAGCCTTTACCTCATCCTTCTAGCACAGGAGTTGTTGATGCCTGGTGGTTGGGAGTGTGAACTCTGGCCCAGACTCTATTCCCAGTCCAAACCCTCACTCTACAGCTAGCTAAGTGACTTGAGGAAGTTGTGTTACCTCCCTTTGCATTAATTTGTTGATGTAAAAACTGGGAATGATAATAGTTCCAGTTTTATCCTTCATACAGATAGGATGCTCAGAAAAGCAGTTCCAAACATGCGGCAATTGCTTGTCATTAATTATAACTTGTCATTAACAGTAACCAAAGCGGGTTCTGCCCGTGGATAGAGAAATAATAAATAGAGGTGGTGGTGATTTTGCTAGCACTCCTATGACATTTGTCAGCTTATGGAGCCATTGACTTACAATATTAACCTGTGGTTTTGCAACAGTAGCTGTTTGCCTATATTCCCCACAACTTGGTGAGTTAGCTTAGCAGAGTGGTAGCTTTTATTTTTGTCTCATTTGCTCAGCAGGGGTCGAGCCCCCTCCTGGTAATTCCCTCTAGCCACTACCTTTTACCCTAGGTACAAAATGGACACAGCCCCATGCCAGGTCAGTCACAGACTTCTCGTCCTGTGGTAAGCATGTGAGCCAGCACAGCCAATCGGAGACTTCTCCTGGCTTACCAAAGAAGGATTTGATTTGAACTTGGAAGAAAAAACAGCTTTGCCTCTGGGTCCGTGATTGTAGAAGAATGTAAAATTAGGGTTAAGAGTGGCCGGGTTCATTCAAGTGAAGAAGATATGGCTGCAATAGGAGAGAATGAAGCCAGAACAGAACAGGGCTGAGCTGTGAGATGGAGGAGGAGGGAGTTCTGGTGGTTTTGAGTCTTGATTGTAGCACTTAAAGGCCAAGTCCCAATCCTTTGATTTGGTCAGAGAGCCTAATATCCCTCCTGGCCATAAGGGCTAATGAACTTATTCTTTGTGTTCTCTTAAAATAGTTTGAATTGGTTTGTCTTTTGTAACTTAAAGAATCCTTACACAACAAGCAGGACAATGCACCCATTTTATGGATAAGGGAATTGAGGCTCAGAGAGGTTAAGTGATCTGTTCATGAAAACCACAATACTAGTGTTTTTCAGAGCCAGAACTGCATGTCCTGGTGAATGACCCCAAATGCTATATTCCAGAAAAGACAGCAAGGTCGAGGAACTTGGAGAGGGAGCTGATAACGAATGAAAGGGGCAGAGAATTTTCAGGGCATCATCAGGTCGTGGCTCTCCACAGAGCTAATTCATTCACTGATTGATCAAATATTTGTTCAGTCATGGAACAACAATCTAAGGCAAGCTGTTTAGGGAGAGGAAGCGAGTGATCTGCAGGTACCCCTGGCTCTCTTGGGTGCTCCTGTCCACTCTCAGCCACTGCTGGCCCAGCAAGGGGTGAGAAATCGCCGAGCCAGTCTCCCTGTGTTTTCCACGTTCCTCCTCCGGTGAAACACAAGTCATGCCGTACATGTCAAACACTTGGGCCTCTCAGAAAATTGATTATGGATCTTGCCCCTTCCTTAAAAAGCAAGCTTTTGTTTTTATTAGCATGTGTAAATATGGAATAACTTCTGAATGCAAATCTGGATGCCATTTTATTTTTCTGACATGTTTGGAAGCAGCCCCGGGCAAGGTGGCAGTGAATCAGTAAACATCATGGGTACACGACGCTGGGAATTCATCAACTGTGCACACGCCTAATAGGCTTCCACCATATGTTCCATAATAGCATGTTTGCTGACATGGGACTGGGCTGCCCAATAGTATGACAAAGCTGCCATATCAGTTTCCTGATGTATAGAAACAGGCTCTGCTAGCCAGATGTAGAAACCCAGCAAGGTCATTGTAGGAGTAATTTCCATTTTGTGTGCTTCTTTTCCCCCTCATTGACTGTAAGAGAATGTGATGTGCCTCATTACAGTGTGATTCCAGGTGCATAACACAATAATGACCTTTATGCCAAAGACTGAAGTTCACATAATTGATAAGATAGACTCCCATTTTGTGATGTTGGAAACCATTAGCTGGAGGCAGAAACCGTGTTAACTTCTTGACATAGGAGGTCACAGGGTCAAGGTCAAGGCCCAGGCTGCAGCCATTTCTGGGCTTAGAAGAAAGAGGGAAACAGTGCTGCCTGGCCGCCTGAGCACTTGCAGTCTTTCCTGTGAGAGTTGGGAGAGGTCCTGGCGCCTGTGGAAAGTTAAGGGAAGGCCTGGGATCCAGATGGGAAGTGAAGGAGGAGCAGCAGGTCTACAAGGAGATGGGCCTGAGTGCTGGGCTTCTCCACGTAGGACTGCCATCCTAACCATCGCCTCCCTTTCTCTTTTCAGGTCCTTACTGATTTCCTCTGCTTTGCATCAGACCCAAAATTATACTGTCTTTCCAGAGGCATTCCTTCTTTTCCTCTCCTAGATCTTAGATTGTTGGTGCTCACATGGGAAATCGGGGATTGGTTGTGGTGTCTTTACAACGACCTGGGAAAGTTGAGGATTCCACCCAGGGAATAGGTTTCCTGGCAAAGCCATGTGTGGCTTCTGTCCTTTAGTAAAAATGGCCAAGCAAATCAAGTCCTTCTCTTAAAACACAATTATGGCCAGTGCGTTGACTGGCCTTTTATTAAACACCCATTTATAAATGACGTTTGAATACCTGAAGCCATGCCAGACCTTAGGATCCTTCCTAACCGTGCAGCGGCGTACTTGCAGCCACTCGTAACCAGCTCTTTCTATTCTTGCTCGTTTTTCTGTTTTTGCTCTGAAGACACGGTGTCTCGTATCTCCTACAAACTATAGGAACCCAAACCTAACGTAAAAAATAGGCAATGAACAAGGAAAGGAAAAAGTCACACGTTACCTGAAATCTGGAGCTTGTAACTAAAGAAAGAAGCAAAAAAGAACCAGAATGAGAATGCATTCGGTCAGACGGAAAGAGAAGTGGGGATTTGAGGATGTTAAGCAAAAGAAACAGAATACCTAAAATGATGAATATAGTGGCTTGTTTGTTTGTTTACATCCCTGGAGTTCTAAGCATCTCGGCCTGACCACGGGTTAACAGTTTTTTTAGGAAGGGCCTATCGTGTGTGTTTACTGACATTTGATTTCCAGAGCTTCTAGCTCAATCAGGGACAGAGGCTTTATGTTTCACTAATACTCATAGATGAATAATGCCTTTTTAAAATATTGCCAACTCTGCTGTCATTTCAGGACCCCCTGAGACTCTCCTTATTAGGCTGGCAGGCGAGCGAAGAAATGAGTTGGGCCAGGAGGTGGCAGGGGTTAATTTCATATTTGTCACGAGATCTTGCATGATTTCCCTAAAAGATATTTAATTTCCACTGGGCATAATAACTTGCAGCTGCCGGAATGTGCTGTATACTAGTGGCGAGTTCTTGTCTTTGGAGATTTATGCAAGTCGTTATTTAAAAATAGAGATCCGGGAGTTACAGCTGGCTAATTCGTCTACCACTAAGGAAAGCTCAGCAAGTGACCCACTTAACTGTTTCCAGGAACCACAGCCACGCTGAAGCGAACTTTCAATAAAGTCCAACCCAAAGAACCAAACAAATACATCCCTGTGACATTTCGTGATCTCCTCATAGTATGGCCATCACTTCTTCATGACCCTTCCTTTCCCACAACCACCACTCCCTCAGGCCCTCATCTCTACACAGTTTGAATTCCTAGATGGAGGACCTGTGTCCTTCATCCCAAGGACGGATGTTGGACGCTGCCAGGCTCTCCTTCCTCTGTCTCTTCTCTCTTTGTATCACTCATCTGCTCAGCCAACGCCCTCAGGGCATGGTCCTGCCACATCAGCTCCTAGACTCAAGCGATTTCCCACTGGAGCACCAACAATCTAATCTCCCTGACTTTAGAGGGCTCCTGTAAGACACCCAAGCCATATATATCCACCCATAGTTCCTCTGGTTTCTCCACATGCACCTTCCTCTCCTGGTATAATGGTCTCTTGCCTCTCATACTGTCCCTTCGCCCAAATTGCCTTTCCATTCCTCTCTCCGCATGAAGATTGTCAATAGGTTCTGCAAAGGTCCGCAGTGCTTACCGCAGGCCATGGCGAGTTTTCTCCTTGGACATGACAAAAAAGAGTTGACATAATCAGGTCATGACACATTTTTATCATGGGTCTGTGAGGGCCCTGATCTTATTTTTAAATCAACCAATTAATTAACGTATTATGTTTATTCCTCTGCCCTTCCCCCTCTGTCTAGGCAGGCATTCTATTATGTTTTATGTACATTTTTTGATGGCATACACCTTTGCCAAATAATTACCATTGTTATGTGTGCATGTACTTAGATTTACACAGATGATGTATATTACGTCTCATCTGTTCCTTCCTTTACTCACTGTCTTTTAAAGTCTATGCATGTCTTTCAGTCTGGCTACTGCGTACCCCATGGTAGGCAACCATCACCTTTACCTCTCCACTTTCTCCATGATGTACATGGCACAGGTTCCTCCCACCCTCTGGATCTTCCCTTCTCTGAAACCTTTGGTATTCATTTGCCCTATAGCTTAATTATATGCTAATGTTTATTTTTTTAATTTTCCTGTGAGTTTTTTGTTTTCTCTTTGTCTTTTGTGTAACTCCTTGGAGATCAGGGACCATGTCTTGTACTCTTCTCTCCCCTACTCTACCCATCCCCATCTCTGCAGACTTTGTTTGGAGCTTGGTGCATAATTGGCACTCAGTAAATCCTTGTTTATTCAGTGAATTCAATAGCATGACTCCATGCGGGTGTTTTTTCTTCCTATTTATACCCCCAGTATCTAAAATGGTGCCTGGCAGGTTGCAGATGATCAGGGGATTTGTTTGAAGCAAATGGGTAGCTTATCTTTCACATGAGAAAAGGAATTTGGAATAGTAGGATATACAGAGGTCAGGATACTACATTCTAGTTTCTAATCAGCCGCTGAATAGGTATGCAACACCTGGCATGTCAGAGAACTTCTGTAGGTCCTGGTTAAACTGAATGATTTCACAGATCCTTGTTCACTCTAACTTGCTAGGCTTCTGTGACTTCCCTAACAATTTTTCACCATGAAGCAAGAGAGTCTTCCAATATGAAATCACCTGCATGGAATACAGAACAGTCATATTCAAGGCACTAGAGCATGGGGGAGGGGTAGAGATGAGAGCATATCCTATGGGTTCTGATCTTAGGCTCCCAGAATGATTAGGAGGACAAAATCCTTGCCACCTGTAACATGCTTAGAAGAGTGTCTGACATAAAATCAATGCTATGTAAATCTTTACTATTATTTTTATAAATTTATGAAAATCTACTAGCCTGGACAACAGTCTCTTGTATGGCATTTGGAAGTCTGGTCTTCATGTTTGTGCAAACAAAGCCAAGAAATTCTAGTGTCCTTGCTGAAATTAATAGTTCTATTTTATAGGACAATAATCACCAGACAGCACCCTGATTTCTTTTAGGCCCAAACTGTTGTCTTTTTGGTAATGGGCAAGTTCTAATTTTTACAGCTTTTGTAAGATGAAGCAAAGGAATATTATCTTTCAAGATCGTGTAGCAGCCAATAAAGGCGTTAGAACAAGAATCCTGAGTTTTGTGTTTACTATCTATCAAAAAAAAACAACTGTTTTTCAGTAAGGCAATCTGTACAGTCTATAGTTTGACTTAGAAATGAAAACAGAACAGGAATGTGTTAATATCTTTGCTGATGATATTTTTTCCTTTTAGCAGGGAAGAAGTAACTAAATAATCTAATTTGCTTTCTCTTATCTTTAGGGAAGTGAATTCAAATATTGGACAAACCATTATTAAAATTCTAACAGCATTTAATGCATGAGCTTGTTTCTTGCCATAAGGTTCCTTTTTCTCTAGGTCAAGAGGTAAAGCTATTTGTCTAAAAGAAAAAACATTAAGTGCATTGGTGATGGGTTACAGGTTTTATAACAACTGTTTTTGCTTCATGAACAAAAAATAGCATTTAATAACTTTTATTCTATTCAACTGGGCAGTAGAAGTCTTAATCAAACCATTTCACTTTAATACTTTTACATAAAAAAATCCAATTTGTGAATTAGTCTGTTATCTAAAAGTTAAGAAAAAAATCAGGTAAAAATACAAAATGGGAACTGGGAACTCCAGATGAACTGCCAATTTCTGGACCAAGGAAAGATTAAAAATTCTACTCAAAAAGTTGAAGAAATAGATATGTAAAATGTTCCATTAAAAACAACAGCACGGGAAAATAACTATGTATCATTGGTTTTAGAGCTCAGAAACAGGAGTAAACTACGACTTACATGTTGAATGGGGAATTTTAAGACACATCTTGTGTTTTTGCTTTCGTTTCTGGGTTTTGGTGGTGGTGGTGGTGGTTTGGGGTATTTCTGGACTCATTAACTTAATTCAGGAGAATACTATATTAAAATAAAGATGAGCTGTTTTCTTTCTGTGTTGTGTTTCTCTGGTAGCCTCAGCTAAAGCTGCCAATTATTTCCATATGGTATAAACTGAAATAAAATATACATTTTTAATAGCCAGGGAGGATTGGCATGAAAATTAAACGAGCTGTATGGAAAAGACAATCTAAAAAATCTGAAGTCCTATACACATATTTGTTTCTGTTATTATTGTACTTAGTAAAAATCAGAGCAGTGTCTACCATGTATCAGGACCTGCTTCAGGCACTGAGGAGTCAGAGAAATAATTATACTCATCTTTCCTTTCAAGGATTTATCATTATATTAGGCAAACAGAAAACGTCCTGGTAAATGCAGTGGTAAGAGCAGTGATAGAGATATGTAGGTTGCTTAGGAGAATAGAATGGGATCCCTAAGTTTTTAGAGTCAGGGATGTTACAGAAAGTTAGGGAGAGGAGACGAAGGGAGTCCCAGGAAGAGGAGATGGCATGAATGTAGCCTTGAGGTGAAAAATAGCACAGTGTATTCTGAGTTAGTAAAAGGATCAGTATGACTAGAGCTTAAAATACCGAGCAGAGAATAGCAAAAGATGAGTCTCAAGAGAACAGATTATAGAAGGCCTGTATATTTTGTGAAAAGTTCAGGTTTTATCCTGTTGGTGATGGAAACCCAGTGAGGCCAAGGCATAACATAGGCACTTGGGGAATACGGGAGGTGCAATTGAGCGCCTGAGGACGATATTGCTGTAGTCCAGGTGACAGATGTGAGAGCAGAAACTTAAGCAGGGAGAACTGGATAGAACAGAGAGGGCAAATCTGAAAAAGAGAAAAGAATAGCAATGTATGGTGATAAATTTTGTGAGCATTGGTGAGGATGACCCTCAAGTTTATAGTTTGACTGATTAGGTGATTTGTAATACAGTTTATATCCAAAATACTGAAGGAGAAACAGGAAGAGGGGATAATATAGATGTTCATTTTTAGGCCATGTTTGTCTCAAGATTTCTATAAGACATTTGATTGAAGGTGTTCTGGAGGCAATTGGATATATGACCCTGAATTGTGAACAATGTATCTGGGTGGGAAATTCAGATTTGTAAGTCAGCAGCATAAAAGTAGTAGTTAAAACTCTCAGAGGAAAGAGGTAAGGGCAGATGCCTAAGAATGCGAACTTTCAGAAGTTGGGCCAATGAGAAAGCCAAGAAAGACACTGGGAGGGGACAGTGAAATGGGGTATGAAGGAACCCAATAGTGTGTCATGTTGCAGAGATCAGAAGAGGAGAGGTTCAGGAAAGTGCTAACATCCCAAGTGAAACCAAAGCAATGAAATCCAGTATAAGGACTTATATCCTATAAATTTAGAAAGCCGTGACTTTAGGGGACTTTTTCAGAGCAGTCTTTGCAGAGAATTTTGGATGGGAGGAAGTAGAGGGATAAGATGGCAGCTAGAGGAAATGTATTATCAGGAGTGGGTTATTGTAAGAGTAGAGTAGTTGAAGTAAGGTTAGAGGCTGAAGAGAATGAACCAATAGTGGGGAAAAGGTAGGACTCTAATAAAACAAACAAAAATTTATGTAGCACATTCCCGAAGGAAGTGGGAGAGGTGGCAGAAGCAGAGGGGAAGATCCCCAGGAAGGGTTGATGTTAAGCAGGAAGGACATAAACTCTTAAGCCTCTGAGACCAGTAGGACAGCTGGGAGGAAGAGAGAGGGCGACTTGGGGGAGAAGGAGAGGTAGGTCATGTTTCATGGCTTTAGGACAAATGTCACAGTATTTACTTATTTCCCTAAGGACCACATACAATGACGTAGCAGATGAAATCTTCAAAAGAAAATTATCTTTTTCAGGGTTACTCTCCTACCAGCCATTAAAACATTCCCTCTGTACCCTCGGTTCTCATGCTGCTCCTTTCCTACCTCCATGCGTGGGCTTTTCTCCAGCAGTGCTGGATTCCCGAAAACTTGGGATATTCCCTTAGAATATCCTCTCATTGTCCTCATTCAAGTAAATTATAAATGACTGCATTCCAAGATATAAATAACTGATATCCAGCTAGAAGGCCCACTGTCCCAGGAGCACTTGCCCTTTAGATGGATATCTGGTTCTCAGGGGCCTGGCCTTCTTAGTCCTCACCCCTCTATTCAACCTTTCTTCCCACGTTGCATCCAATGCACACTCTGCTCTAGTCACACTCTAGTCTTCACTGTTTCAAAAAGTGAAGCACCTGGGGCGCCTGGGTGGCTCAGTGGGTTAAGCCGCTGCCTTCGGCTCAGGTCATGATCCCAGGTCCTGGGTTCGAGCCCCGTGTTGGGCTTTCTGCTCAGCAGGGAGCCTGCTTCCTCCTCTCTCTCTGCCTGCCTCTCTGCCTACTTGTGATTTCTCTCTGTCAAATAAATAAATAAAATCTTTAAAAAAAAAAAAAAAGTGAAGCGCCTGCTCTGGAAATCAGAGTTGGAATAACATTTAAACAGGGGAGATTTTCTTTTCTTTTCTTTTTTTTTTTTAAAGATTTTATTTATTTATTTGACAGACACGAGTAGGCAGAGAGGCAGGCAGAGAGGCAGGCAGAGAGAGAGGAGGAAGCAGGCTCCCCGCCGAGCAGAGAGCCCGATGCGGGGCTTGATCCCAGGACCCTGGGATCATGACCTGAGCCGAAGACAGAGGCCTCAACCCACTGAGCCACCCAGGCGCCCCCAAACAGGGGAGATTTTCTGAGTCATCCCCATTGTCATGCCTGACAGAGGAACTGCAGAGGCAGCTCTGTACAAAAGGGTGCTTTGGTTTCTGATACAGCATATTCCAATATATATATTGCTTCTGTCCAGTAGAAGATTTAAGCTACAGATTAGGAATACTATTTACCCCGTCTGTCCTAATAGAGGCTTAGGAAAATTTAAATCAACATTGCTTTTTTAAAATGAGGCTTTAGGGGCGCCTGGGTGGCTCAGTGGGTTAGGCCGCTGCCTTCGGCTCAGGTCATGATCCCAGATCCTGGGTTCGAGCCCCGCATCGGGCTTTCTGCTCAGTAGGGAGCCTGCTTCCTCCTCTCTCTCTGCCTGCCTCTCTGCTTACTTGTGATTTCTCTCTGTCAAATAAATAAATAAAATCTTTAAAAAATAAAATAAAATAAAATGAGGCTTTAATGCTATTCACTGGTTAGTGTTACTAGTTACTAGTTACTATTCACTGGTTAGGTCACAGAAGCAAAGACAAAGCTCTTTCCTCTTAAAAAATAAAAATAAAAATAGTGATTTTCATTATGTTCAAACAATCTTCAAATGAATAAAAGGGGGAAAAAATACCTATAGGAGTTTCTTGGGTTCAGCATCATACCTAGATGCCTGGCTCTGCCCAGGTACTAGCTCTGCCCAGGCTAGTAGTAAAATACCCCAGAGTCTCTGGTCTCTACTGAGTCTGGATCTAGAATGGACAACTTCATGATTAGGGCATTCTGGTTTTAGAGTCAAACTGATTTGCTTCCTGTTTACCACTTACAAATCATGAGACATCTCAGAGGGTTGTCGTGAGGATTAAGTGTGATCATGAATTTAAAGGGCTTAGCTTTCTTGCTAGTACATAGTAAGTTCTCAATAAATGGAGGCTTCTGTTGAATTATTACTATTAATAAGTCATGCCCTGATTAAAGAAACTGCTTAACTGGCCTCAGGCAGAGGCTGGGATTGCTTTCTCATCCAGCGTCAGCTAGATGGCTATGAAATGATGAGTTTCCTTTTCAGATACATGCACATCCTTGCCTCTCTCTCACCACTGATGCCTACTGTCTGTAGTCAATTAATGATTGGCCACTTAAGATAATCGTTTCCCTCAGAATCAAATGTGCTTACATTCGGTGGCACCCACTGTAGTGCACTTAATTTGGTCCAATAATATGGATCTCGTAGATAGGCCCTGTATAAGTGAGAGCCATAATGATAAACTACGTCCTATTTGTTCATTTTGAAGAGACTCATTAGGGACAGTGGTCCTCAGTGTTAATGAAATGATACTGTCTAATTATAGAATTCCAGTTGCACGTGCAAGTGCTAGAATTAGAGCACTTGCCACCTAACACGTAATGTCACTGTCTACAGCTCGCTGTTGTCCCCTTTTTGGATGCTCCGTCTTGGTCCAGATCTCATCCTGTCCTTGGGCCTCTTTTGGAATTCAGCCACCTTCTGAATCCTGGTAAAAGCCTAAGCTATAAACAGCTTGCTTTTTGGTGGAACAACTCATGCCTGGAAAGTTGATAATGATTTCAGAATTTCTTTTAATTGAGTTTTTAATTACAACACAGCCAATATCCCATTCATATGTAATTTTGACAAAGATGACAAGCAATTTCATATTCTTTGGAGATCATTTGACAAGTGTGGGAGCCTATAGTTAAATACCAACTGCCTTGTTTTTGGACAGGAGTACCTGACAACCACTTACTCAGGGAAGATCGGGAACTAGAGCATCTGGATCTCAATAAATTATTTGACAGAACAATCCAAGTGCTATAACCCAAGCTGCCACTGGGAATGTAAATCTGATTGGCTGGCTTAGAATCTCACTTTTCTAGTTTATAGTCCAGATATTATGAATTGGGATACTGTATAGCCAATGGGTGTATGGGCAGGTTTTACCATAAATAATTTTTTTAGACTATCAACATGACAAATAAAATATACAAATAAATTCTTCTAAAATGCAAGGCTTTAACTTGAGATGGGTACCATGATTCTTTATTCTTTTTCTCCTTTGGCATTTACTTAAGAGTTGTAAGAGCCCATGCTCAGAGTTACAGAGCTCCAGAAGTACAATTAGACCAAAGAAACTGCTGCATCCCAAAGAGCGGAGAACCAGTCCAACAATTAGCTGGTCCCTACCAGCACCTCCCACAGGCTTTTAGAGGCCATTTGCACAGGCCATTATAATATCTGGAGATCCCAGATGAGGCCATGGAGCAGTAATTCTAAGACTTTGGATTTCGGAGACCAGGAAAAAAGATTCTTACTTGGAGTTCTACTAAGGATAGTCACCTTTTTATTTTGCCAAGTAATGATGTGCAGTTTTTTTTTCCTTTACTCGTTTGTTAATTTGTGAATATTAAGTATGTACTTCTGCATCTACTAAAGTATGCCCTGGGAATGCAATGAAAAACAAAGCTAGATAGAATCCATGCCCTCATGCTTTATCATCGTGGTGGGGGAGAGAGTTATTAATCAATTACACTAATAGTTATAAAATTCACATTGAAATAAGGACTATGAAGGTTTTCTGAGAGCATATAACACATTGATTTTATATGGACAGAGAAGGGCAGGGAACTCTTCTTTAAAATTGTGCTTGGGGTTTTGGAGGCATCTTTGAGCTCACTGAATAGACACCATGAGCAAAGCTTACCCTCCTGAGTTGAAAATATTTATTGACAAGGAATTATCACTGAAATTAAATGGTGGCAGATATGTCCAAGGAATATTGCAGGGTTTTGATCCCCCTATGAGTCTTGTGATAGAGGAATGTGTGGAGATGGCAACTATGGACACCAGAACTGTGGGATGGTGGTAATATGAGGAAATAGTGTCATCATATTAGAAGCCTTGGTATGAGAATAAATTATGAGTGTGTTCACTGGAAGAAATCAGCTGCTTCTGAATATCCTCTCTCTATAGCACCTGCTTTACTACAATATAAAATTTGGGTCATGTGCATTTTCACATTGAACTTCTTTTGTTAAATAAATTTTTGTAATAGTAAAAAAAAAATGAAATAAAATAAAATTGTACTTGGATTCAGCCCATGGTAAGAATTTTTAACTTTATGCTAAGAGTTACCTGGATGTCACTGGACAAGAGAGGAGGAGTAGAGGAGGAGGAGTGGCAAGAGTGAGATCAGATGGAACAGAATGTCGGTGCTGTCAATATGATTAGTGTGACGGCCATGTGATGGTGAGTAGTTGGATTTGAAAAATATTTTGGAGCTAGAATTGCTCAGGCTCATTGATAGATGAGGGGATGAGGGAAGGAAGAGAGAGGTATTAAGGATGACTTCATATTCCTGCCTTGAGCAACTTGCCATTTCATATACCATTTACCAAGATAAAGGACCAAGAGAAGGACAGGCTGAGGCAGGAAGGGACAATCAAGGGTCCCTTCGGGGGCTTGTTAAATTTAAGGTGCTTGCGAGACATCCAGTGCAGGCAAATACATGAATCAGAAGTTTAGAGGAGTATTTTGCTACTAGATACACATTTAGAAGTTATCAGCATATTGATGATGTTATGTCATGGGGTAGATAAGATTTCACAGAAATGAGCATTCTGGAACTTAGAACATTTTGAGGCTTGATACAGAAGGGGAAATCTTCAGAGCATTTTTCTATGAAAGCGATGATGTTTTAAGACCCAGAATAGGAAGAAAATAATATCCGTTCTTTAAATTAAGGACATTTCATCACATGAAATCCTCTCTCCATTGGCCTTACCATTCCTGTTTTGCTGCAGAATATTGAGAACTTTGTCATGGAGCACCAGTTGCAAACCACTACCCTGGAGTCTGTGTCAGAGCTTTGGGCAGGAAGGACCTCCTTTTGGTAGCAGGAGTTCTTATCAATCCCAGCTTCATTTG
Organism: Lutra lutra; assembly: GCF_902655055.1. Taxonomy (NCBI): domain Eukaryota; kingdom Metazoa; phylum Chordata; class Mammalia; order Carnivora; family Mustelidae; genus Lutra; species Lutra lutra. The sequence continues at coordinate 133,387,631 of NC_062281.1, read as the reverse complement.
ACCTCTTAGACTCTTCACACTTAAGAACCCATCTGGGGTTTCTAAATTAAAGTAGCACAAAGAGTGAATAAGATCCTGTAGTAGGACATCAGTTCCCTCTTCTCCTGAAATGCAGTCAGTTCATTACCTCCTACACACTCAGTGACATTCCTAAGTCAGAGGGCTGCATTGGCAATTGGAGTGTGGTTATAGGAGTGCTCAGGGTCTGTCAACACTTAGAAAGCTATCTCCTCCTCCTGTCCATCAGAGCATCGGCCTCCATCACCGTATTCTTTGCTAGGTGGACCTAGTAAACGTTTCTGAATTATCTCTTCACAATGTTCCAGACAGCCGTGGTCAATCAGATTGAATGTGGAAGTTACTGTGATACTACTACTAACAATAATAACCATTATATCTTCATACTCGCAACGGTTATTGAGAATAACATTGTTAACTCTTTGTGTCATGCACCCTGTCATGCCCATACCTCATCCTATGTAAGCCCTAACTACAGTTTAGAAGGTTGGCTCCATTTTACAGGTGAATATACTAAGACTGGAAGATTGACTTCCCAGGTGTCCATGTCATTATTGTTTTTATACTGTATTGTAATCATATGCTGTGCCATTATCCACTATGGTGGAAACTCGCTGGGACTCTGTACTTCTCCTGTTTGAAACCTAGCATGTGCTTGGCACATTTAAGGGGCTGGTTAAATATTGAAGATCGTATATACTCCTTAGTGACAGAAGCCTTTCAAAGGGCGGTGATTGTGTCTTTCATGATTTAGAGTCTCTCACAGGCTCTAGCACAATTCTCCATAAATATCCGGAAGGTTGAATGTGTGGGTTTTAAGTTGGCCGAAAAACTGGAAATGAAGAACGTTCGGAGGGAGCTGCTGGAGGGGGGATGACCACGAAGGGAGGATTAAGAAGATGTGCTGCCTAATGAGCTGTTGCTGCAACCGGGGGGTCTGATTCTTATTTAAGCATTCTTATTCATGACCTGGGTGGAGAAAAGGAAGAAGCTGCGCATTTTTGAAATTCACTATTAATTCCAATTTAGAAAGTATCGTGAGCAGCTCAGGCAACAGAAATAAAATGCAAACGACCTTTGAGACTTGAGGTATGTAGGCTGGGAATAATAACTTTGTGAGCGTTTGAAAAAGGCAAGGCAGTGCATACACCTGGGGGAAGAGAGTCCAGACACAGAGCTGATCTCTGGGAAGTAGACGCCACAGCGCAGTGATGCCAAAGTAGGCCCAGGGGGCATAGTGGTCTGCAAATTAAATTCAGGCTAGCCAGGCATTCTGTCAGGATGAAAGGGAAGGCCAGGTAGAGGCTGCCTGTGCAGAAGGGCGCGGAAGAACAGTTCCTCTGTGGACACTTCAAGCCGAGCAGCACCTGGCACCACGCGCTCTGTCCCCACCACCTCATTACTGGGACAGCTCAGGCAGTTTGGAAGAAGTGCAGAGAATAGCAACAAGAATGAATGAATTCAGGGAAGGATGTGGGTGAAAGATTAAAAGAATTAGATGGGCTACAGTTTAGTTACAGAAAGCTAAAGGGAAGAGGAGGGAGAGGGCGGAAAATAAATAATAAATAACCAAGTCTACTCTAAAATAACCAAGTGGAAACTTGCAGAATACCCATCAAATTGAGACTTTTCAGAGGAAAATGGACATTTTCTTCCAAGCCATGGGCTTCTTGCCTCAACTGGCACTCTGCCTACCCAGGTGCTCAGTAAATACTGTCTTGTAAAATAACCTTCGTTTGCCAAGAGTGTAGGATCCAGGAAATAGACCAATAGGAAGCACATTAGAAAGTCAGCCAACCCTTCCTTGCCTTAGTGCCCAGTGAGGACAGGATTAAAGGAACTAGATTTCTGTTGTGTTATTCAGGTCAGACTCTTTTTTCAACAATGACATTGCCTCTTCCCATTCAGATAAATACAGAACAAAATAGAAACCTCTGTAGCACAGGGAATGCCCAAGACACGGTTGGCTAGCCTTTGGTTAAATCCTATCACTGCAGTTTCCTTTATGTCAAGGGGACTAGAGAGATGCTAATTTTTTTTCCCTTCCAGCTGGTAGAGGAGATAGGTGGGGAGAGCTGTACCTCTGGACTACAGGCGGACTTGGTGGACTTCACTTCTGAAGGATCAAACACACAAAAATCCAAGTAGATGGGTTAGGGGTTAATTCTTTGTGTTATAAAAAGAAGTCCCTGAAAACAGCAACTAGGCGGTGCTACGGAGTCTATTGTTTTCAGATCATTAACTCCACGGTTCTTAACCTGAGATGGTCAGACTCCAGATTCCCAGCCAGTTGCAAAGCAGTCCCACACCCATTATTAAGCTCCAGCCTCTGTGGGCTCCGTGAGCTCCTCAAGCAAGCCAGCCCTCTGAAACATGCTGTTTCCCTCTCTGTGGGGCTCGTCTACCCGCCCACTTCCCTGCTCCATTCTTGCTCTCTGCGGGGTTGGCTCCCTCTCCTTCCTCTCCTCTCTATTTAAATGTTGCCTCTTCTAGAAGCTCTCTGTTCAGAATGATTTTGCCTCCAAATAAGAGGAAATCTCCTTAATAACCACTGAAAAGAAGTTCAGTGTGAACAGTCCAACCCAACCATGGTTCAGCCAGGTTGTCAGGGACCCGGGAGTCCATCCCTGTGCTCTACCCCCACAGAATATGGCCTCCATCTTCATCATCTCAAGGTGTCTGTTCCACCCCCAGGATCACATCCTGCTACAGACAGAATAGCGTGGAGAGAGTTAAGTGGGGGTGGGGGGTGGGGAGGTTTTTTTCTAGTGAGGCTTTGCCTTTTTATTCAGAAAGGGCCACTCTCCCCAGAGACTCCTAACTGTGTCTAATGGGTTAGGACTGTGCCACATGCAAGGGAATCTGGAAAATGAAGATTAGCTTCCCAACCTCTATAGCAGAAGGCGGCAAGGGGGAAGGGTGGACGTGGGTAACTTTCAGCTAGTCAGATCTCAGTGTCTGTCACAGTATCTGCCCCTTGCCCTGCCCAGTTATTCCATGCCATACTTCCCTACTTCTCTTCATGGCATTTATTGTGGTTTGTAGAAGTACATTTGTAATCCCACAGGAGTGTGATATATATTCATTCCATGTCTGGCTCTTTTACCACTATATCACTAGAACCTAGCTTTGTGCCTGACAAATGGCAGGAACTTAATAAATATCGCTTAATTCACGGGCTAGTTGGCTGCTAGAAGAGAAGAGAAGCTACCTCTGAAATCATCATAAAATCACAAGCTCCCAGGAGAATAGACTTCTGGTTATCCACATCTGATTTATGTATAGCTCCTTTTTTATTATTTATTAAAAATATTTCAAATATAAAGAGATATATGTATGTGTGTATATGATATATTCATACATATGTGAAATAAAATAATGAACATTCCAATACCTACCACCCAGCACTATCAAATTCACAGATTTTGCCAGAGGCCTTTGAAGTCTATTAATACCATTGTTGAATTTCAAAACAAAACATCTCAAATAGAGTTGAATCCCTGTGTCCCTTTCCCTGTTTCCCTGCTCCTGCTCCTGCCTCTCCGGACCTGGAAGCAACCATTGCCCTGAGTTCAGGTTTACCACTCTAGTATGTGTTGTTATACTCTGACTGCCTATACATATCCTTAAGCAATACAAAGCAATAGGGTATTGTGTTGTATGTTTTGAAGCTGCATATAAATACTGTATTTTGTATGGACACTATACACATTCTATAAATCCTAAAGTGTTATTCTCCAGTCTTTTTGAGCTGTCTTATTATTAGCATTAATTTAATGAATTAATTTAACCATATTTTTGCATGTAGCTGTGCAGTTTCATTGTGTGAATACCCCACAATTCCGTTACCCATTTTTCTCTTGTCAGACATTTGGATTTGTCATTTACAGTGTTTTCCTCTAACAAATAATGATACCTACAAGTAACATTCTTCAACATATGTCCTTGTCAGCACATGAGCGTTTCTCAGTGTAAGGTACATACCTAGAAGTGAAATTACAGGGTTAAGGAGGTATGTTTCTTCCATTTTCTTTGATTTTGCTGAAGTGTACTACAAAATGTTGTACCAGTTGATAGTCTCACAAGCAGTAGATGAAATTGTTTCTGTACTTAACACTTGGTATCGGATTCTGATTTTTGTCAGTCTATTGATACAAAATGATATCACATTGTTTTCATTTGTATTTCCCTGACAATGAGGAAGATTGAGGGTCTTTCAATATATGTGTTGGACAATCAGGTTTCCTTTTATTAAAATTGCCTAATTGTATCCATAGCCCTTTATAGAAGAATGGGAATTGTGTTTTTTTTTTCTTATTGATTTGCGAAATTCTTTACGTATTATAGATAGAAATCCTTCCTTGTTGGGGCACCTGGATGGCTCAGTTGGTTAACCCTCTGCCTTCAGCTCAGGTCATGATCCCAGGGTCCTGGGATAGAGCCCCGTATAGGGCTCCCTGCTCAGCGGGGAGCCTGCTTCTCCCTCTCCTTCTGCCTTTGCCCCTGCTCATGCTCACTCTCATACTCTCTCTCTTATCTATCTGAAATAAATAAATAAAATCTTAAAAAGAAAAAAAAAAAAAGAAATCCTTCGTTGTTAACACACTTTGAAAATGTCTATGCCCAGACTGTTGTTTGACTACTTATATTGCTTATAATATTGCTTTGTGAATAGGAGAGTTAAATTTTAATAGAGTAAAATTTATCAGCCTATTATTGGGTTGTTTGGGCTTTTTATGTCTTATATAAGGAACTTTTGCTGCCTCCAAAATTTTAGAGATATCCTTTCACATTTTCTTATAAAAACCCTCAGGCTTTTGCTTTCCACGATTAGTCCAGCTGGAATTATTTTCATATAATATAAAAGGATCTAGCTTCATTTTATTTTTTCCACATGAATAACTAGTAATCTCAGCAACATTGCGTGTTAAATTTTTGGGGCCACTTACTGAGTTTCCGTATCGGAATGGTCACTTTCTGAGTTCTGTAGTATGTTTCAGTAGTCTGTTTTTCTATTCCTGTGTCAGTATGGAAGCCATCCTGCTTGGATTTAAATCCTAACTCTGCTACTGCAGAGCCATGGTACCTTGAGAGAGAGTCTTAGTCTCTTTGTACTCCAGTTTCCTTTTTATTTGTAAAACGGTAGCAATAATTTTATTAAACCGAATAGATGAAATGCTTTCCCCTGGCATTTCAATGCTCAATAAAAGCAGCTATTGTTTTTATCTGTAGCATCACTGTTATTACTACTAATTGGGATATTTGATAGCGCAGCCACCTCTACCCTTTTCTTCTTCCTCAGAATGCTCTTAGTTATTGTTGACATTTTGCTCTTTTAAAGGAATTTCAAGATTGGTTTATAATGTCTCATAAAAAAGCCTGTTGAAAAGGCAAATGACATTGCATTGCTACATGGATTAATTTGAATCTTCTTATCCATAAACTTGGTATACCTATTTGTCTGTTCAGTCCTTTTGTGTCAATCAGAAAGGAATTTTGTGATTTATTTCATAGAGATCAACATGTATGTGTTAGATTTATTCTTAGTGGTATTTTAGTTTGATACTATCTTGAATGAGGTACTTTTTTATATTATTATTCTTGAATGGCTTATTACTACTGCTGCATAGAAATCTTCTCATTTTTGTATTGATCCTGTATTTAGCCACCTTGCTGAACAATTACTAATTCTAATGGTCTATACATTCTCGTGGATTATTATGCAAACCAGCTGACCCTTTATACAGAAATACAGTGTCATTTCTATCTTTCCAATATGTACCTCATTTAATTTTTCTTCTTTTATTGTGTTGACTGAGAACTTCTAACAGCATTAAAGAAGAGTAGTGACAGCAGGCTTCCTTGTCTAATTCTCACTGTGATGGTGACATTGTTAAATTTTATTGTTAAGTTTGATCCCTGCTGTAGATTTTTGATAAATAATAACTATCAAGTGTTAGAAAGTTCCCACTTTCTTCTAATTTACTAAGAGTTTAAACTTAAGTAAATGTTAAATTTCACTCAGTTTTTTTGGCATTTATTGAGCTTATCAAGGATTGTTTGTTTTTTAATTTGTTAATTATTAATATTGTGTAATGCATTCATAGATTTTCTAATACCGAAACATCTTTCATTCCTAAGATAATATGCATTGGTTATCCGGAGCGTTCTAAGGAAGCACCTGGGTCTTTTCCTAAAAGACAAGAGACCTTAAAGGTTTTTGAGCAATTACTATTTAATTTTGACTTTCACTTCAATTTTTATGTTTGGCTCATAATTTCTTTATTTCTTTGAATTTTTTTGGAATTTCTACATTTTTAAAAAATGAGACATGTAAAAGTTGTATAATAGTAGCAAAGTAGATGCACAGTGAGAGAGGAGGGTGGAAGTGTTAGCTCTGGTTATTTTGGACCATGAAATGAAGGGATAGAAGAACTTCCTATCAGCAGAATTTCTTGGGTAACTTGGTCCAGTGCCATAATTACTTATTTACTTAGTAGGTGAATCATGCTGGCCATTTGTCTAGAAACCTAGTGACACCGTATCTAGTCATTCAGGAAACAAACCCTTAATTGCTCCAGGTAGCTGGGTACTGTTTGTGAAGTAGGAAGGCTTATCTCCCTAAAGGCTTCCGAAAGGCTATCCCGGTAAATGATGACTGATGACAGCTGGTGATGGAAGAAGAATCTGTTCTCATTCTCTTAGAACCACCTTTGTTTTTTCCCTGTTTTTATACATCTTTGGTAATTGTGTTGTTTTTGAGACTTATATACATGTAAAGCCTTTTGTAGTTCTAATACTCAGCAAAGAAACCATGTTCTACTCAATAATTAGAGCTTTCACACTAAAAAATTATTTCAGTGTAATTGCTCTTGGTGGTAAAATGCCAGGTCACTGTATAAATACGGTTTTGATGGTTGTTGAGCAGTCCTCTTTCGGAATATCTGTCCTAATTACATGCACATATTCATACAATTACTGTCTTACCAAAAGAAGTATTTACAAATAGTAACAATAATGTGATGTCCCAGTCTGTTGGCTTTAAAAAGGATTTCAGAAATTGATTAAAACATTTAATGTTGGTTTCTAACTCAAGGACTTGTGAAGCAAATACCTTATTCCAGCTGGAAATGTGTTACAAAGGGAATATTCTTTTCTCCTTCCTTTTCATTCTATAGAACATAGGAAGAACGATACCAAACTCCTGGGAGGTATCTCCTTGATTAACTGTGAAGTAATAAACATAGGAAAGCAGCAACAATTCATGCTGTTGGGTACTAAATCTCCACCTTTATGGCCTGCATTTGGCAACTGTCTCCATTTTTGACAGATAAAGTACATCTGTGAATTTTAAGTTTCTCAGGTTACAGTTAAGATATGTAATTAGATTTCAAGATATACATCTTACCCAAAACTTCTGCTACAGGGGAGAAAAGCCAATTAAGCGAGGTTTACTCAGCTTTAAAACAAAACTTCAACTTGAAAATGGATGGGAGAACTCCACTAATGAGAACACTCCACATGGGACATGTTACTGTTTAATGGAGATGGTGTGTTCTGGGACACAGGCTTTTCTTTTTTGAAGGCTAGAGTCAGGAAGTTTACTTGGTTAATAAAGTCAGTTCCTTTAAACATGTAGTTTGATGGATAGATGGATGGAAATTAGTGTTTTGAACAATTTGTCGCATATAGTTTTCTGAGCATTTGCACTCGTTGGATGAAAGCTGAGAAACCGTATTAACTCAAACAGGCTGATGAAGAGGTACTTCAATGCTTGAAGCAAAAATATATTTCAACTATGTAAGAGTGGGCTGCTAAGGACTAATTCTAGGCTAGAAATACTTGCGATAATCATAAGGACTACAATTATAAAAGTAATATTTCTTGAGCAGATACATATGTAAGCACTTCCTAGACATAAAGCATTAACTTATTTGTACTCATGAAAACCATACAGAATAGGTATTCTATTATTTTATAGTTAGAAAGGGAGGTTCAGAAAAGTTGAGTGATTTGCCCAAGGTTATGTAAGTGTCTCCCTTGACAGGTTAAATTCTCTCTTCTGTGAAATGAAAACAGACTACTTGATTGTTGCCTTTTATATAATATAGCCTTAATACCCTAAAAAATAAAACTTCCTTGAATCATAAAAGAAGAGATTTCACGAAGACATCAGAAATATCGGCTCCTTAGGGTGAGCATATATTTTATTGTTAACAGACTCGGGAAATTCATGTGGGATGAAGTTACTATGTTTCTTCAAGAAGATAGTAATCTTTTTTTTTTTATTTTTTTTAAAGGAGATAGTAATCTAATCAGACAGATAAAACAAATACATGAGGAATTACTTGAAATAATTAAAAAACAAAATGTCAACAAATACAAGGTAGGCAGGTACTTAGAATTGAACTCTACTTCCTCTGGACTTCATTTGTATCAGTGGTAAAAAGATGGGGGTGGGGTGGCAACTACTTCCCTTCATGGTTTCTTCCTGCTCCCAGACAAAGGTTGGAGAGCCAAGTGAGTACATATGAACCAATCAGTCTGGAGCACACAGCAAGTAGCAACTATCAAAGCAAAGTGGGAGCCAGTCATTCAAGGTCTTCTGGCAATAAGATTTGAACCAGATCCAAAGAGGGTGAGAAATTGATTAGTCAGAGGGGCTGGGGGATGTTCAGATTTGGGGATAAAGGTAGAGTGAGGATATTGATCAGCTGGAGAGTGAGAAAATAGCAAGTGTAAAAAAGGGCGCAGGAGTGACAAATTGAATAAATTTTTCTAAAGTAGATCAGGAAAATTAAAGGAAAAGTTTGATAATGCACATTAGAATGACCACATTTTTTTAAGGCCCTGTGTGCCAGAGCAACTAAATTTGAAACTCTGGGAATAGGACACTGTTTTTATAAATAGTTTTATTGAGATATGTAATTTACATACCACATATTTCACTCATTTAAAGTTTACAGTTCAGTGCTTTTTAGTACAGAGTTGTGCAGTCATCAATACAATCAATTTTCAAACAATTTTTATCACCCCCCCCCAAATTTACCCACTAATAGTCACTTCCCAATATCCATAACCTACCTCCCAGCTTTAGGCATCCACTAATCTATTTTCTGTCCGTATAGATTTGCCTATTCTGAATATTTCATATAAATGGAATCATATAATGGGTGACTTTTTGACTGGCTTATTTCAGCTGGCATAGTGTTTTAGGGGTTCATCAGTGATCTAGAATGTATCAGCACTTCATTATTTTTTATAATGGAAAAATACTCCATTATATGAATATATACCTATATAATTTATTTATTCATTTACCAATTAATGAACATTTATATTGTTTCCACCTTTTGCTTATTATGATAATTATGCTGTGAACACTCATGTGCAAATTTTGGGTGACTGTACATCTTCATTTCTCTTGGATATATACCTAGATGTGGAATTGGTGGGTCACATGCTAACTCTATGTTTAACATTTTGAGGAAAGACCAGATTGTCTTTCAGAGCAGCTATGCCATTTTATATCTCTAGCAGTGATGTATGAGAGTCTCAGTTTCTCCATTTTTGTCAACACTTGTTATTGTCTTATCTTTTTGGTATTTGTCCTCCTAGTGGATATGAAGTGGAATCTCATTTGGGTTTGATTTGCAGTCCTCTGATACTTAATGATGTTGAACATCTTTTCATGTGCTTATTTTCCAGTTGTCAGTCTTCTTGGGGAAAACTCTATTCAAATCTTTTGCCATTTCTTAATTGGTTGTCTTTTTGTTGTTGGGTTTGATAATTCTTTATACATTCTAGAAACAAGTCCCTTGTTAGATATGTAATTTGCAAATATTTTCTCTCATTTTTCTATGGGTTTCCTTTTCACTTTCTTGACAGTTTTCTTTGAAGCACGAAAGGTTTTAATTTTGATGAAGTCCAATTTACACATTATTTCTTTTGTCATTTGAGATTTTAATGTCATAGCTAAGAAGAATTTGCATAAGCCAAAGACAGGAATATTTACTCCTTTATTTTCTTTTAAGAGTTTTATAGTTTTAACTCTTGTTCTTTGATCTGTAATCCATTTTAGCTAATTTCTGTGTGTGGTGTGAAGAGAGAGTAAAACTTAATTATTTTTCACATAGATATACCATGGTCCAGCACTATTTTTGGAAAAAAACTATTTCTCCCCTCTACAAATTGTCTTGGCCCTTTTGTCAAAAAAGGGAGAGGGAAAAGGAGAAGCAGGCTCCCCACCGAGCAGGGAGCCTGACACAGGGCTTGATCCCAGGACCATGACCTGAGCCGAAGGTAGATGCTTGACTAACTGAGCCACCCACGTGCCCCTAAGAAAGGTAAAATCTTGTCTATAGATAGTTGGTAGTGATGTTGAGATTTAACTTAGTTTTTGCATTAATTATTCTAATTCCTTACCCAAGAGATATAGATCAGATAGGCTGGAAACGACATTTAAACACCTATGGCATTTGTATCACTCTCATAACATTCATATTAGAAACACAGTAAATCAAGTTTATTTGATGTACCTGAATCATGAAGGTATACAGGAGGAACATGAAAGAAGATGAAGTTTCTTAGGTAGGAGGAGCCATACATGGTGTTTGCCAAATGGCAGACAGTGATAAATATTTCATGTTCCACAACGGCATTTAAAAGAGGGGCAATCTGCTAGTTTTTAATAAAGTTAAATTTACTTAAATTACTTGGCTTCTGAGAGTATTTTCTTTACTGACATGTGCATCTATGTAAAACATATTCTTGTTAAATTATGTAGATAGTATAAAAATTATTTGTTTTACCTTTTGCTCTCCTGAATAATAATAGAAAGTTTGAAACCCTACGTAAGTCTCCCAAAATTGTTTATTTTATTTTGCTGGTTGAGGAAGCCCAAGTCTGGAAACCACCACCACATGCAATAGTGAGCTACTGAGGAATTTTGAGTGAAGTGAAATGAAACCCTTAGACGAACATGTAGGTAAGAGCACCCTATCAACAAATGGTGTTAGGGCAGCTGCATATCCACGTACAAAAAAATGTTAGACTCCTACCTCACACAATATACAAAAATTAACAAAATGGATCACAGACTTAAAGGTAGGAAATAAAACGTTAAAACCCCTGAAAGAAAACACAGGAGTGAATTTTCATGATCTTGGATTAGACAGTGGTTTCTTACATTCAACACTGGAAGCATAAGCAACAACAAAATAGAGAAACTGGACTTCACTAAAATTAAAACCTTTTGCACTTGAAAGGAAACTATCAAGAAAGTGAAAAAAGATAACCCACAGAAAATAGGAGAAAATATTTGCAAGTCATATACCTGATAAGAGATTTGTATCTAGAACATATAAAGAATTATTACTACAACTCAACAAGAAGACAAAATCCCAATTAAAAATGATTTTAATAGACAAAGAATTTGAATAGATATTTCTCCAAAAATATGCAACTAGCCACTAAGCACATGAAAAGACGTTCAACTTCATTAGGTATCAGAAAAATGCAAATCAAAACCACAGTGAGAGTCCACTTCATGAGCTCTAGGATGGCTGTTATCTAAAAGATAGACAATAATGAGTATTGACAAAGATGGAGAAATTGATGGGTACAGAGTTTCTTTGGGGCTGACAAAAACAGTCTAGAAAAGTAGATTGTGGTAATGATACACAGCTCAGTGGATATACTAAAAAACACTGAACTCTATACTTTAAAGGAATGAATAATATGGTATGTGAGTTCCTACAAAACGAATAAAAAGGAAGAAAAGATCATTAAGTGTCAATGTGGAAGATGGGATGTTAGACTGACACTGTAGATAAGGAAGTAAGCCAAGAAAGTGTTGATATAATCCAAGGAAGTGATAAGCTGGGCTTGAATTAACATAGAGGAAATGGGGATAATACTGTGGCGGCAAGTGTTAGATCAGAAGGTACCTAGGCAAACCACCTCAACATCATCCAATACCACCATGATGGGTGGTAACCACCAATTTATTTAAAAACACCCAGGGATGCCTGGGTGGCTTAGCTGGTTAAGCATCTGACCCTTGATTTTGGCTCACGTCTCAGGGTTGTGAGATCAAGCCCTGGGTCAGGCTTCATGCTGGGTGTGGAGGCTGCTTAAGATTCTGTCTCTCCAAATCATAAGAGACTCTTAATCTCACAAAATAAACTGAGGGGGGCCAGGGGTAGGGGGGTAGGGAGAGGGTGGTGGGGTTATGGACATTGGGGAGAGTATGTGCTGTGGTGAGCGCTATGAAGTGTGTAAACCTGGCAATTCACAGACCTGTACCCCTGGGGTTAATAATACATTATACATTTATAAAAAATTTTTTTTAATTATTTTAAAAATTAAAAAAATAAAAAAGATTCCCTATCTCTCCCTTCCTCCTTCCCTCTAAAAAAATAAATAAAAATAAAATATAAATTTAAAAATAAAGGTACCCAGAACTGAGGCCTCTGTCCAGCAGTTCCTATCCTCCAACTGGCATAGCTGGAAAATAATTTTAATTAATTTTATTGCCTAGTGGCAAAATGTGCTTGTCTGTAGCATTTGCCCTTTGTTTGAGGTCTGCCTTGTAAAAATTGGCATGTTGACTTAACTCTTGCAAATTTTGTTTGTTTAATAAATGATTAGGATCTGTTGTGGATTCTAGAATATATAAATGTCTGTACAAGAAAGGTCAGAGAGGCTAATTCTCAAATTAGAAATCTATAGTCGAAAGACTAAGCTGTTAAGCAGATGTGCAGAAGAAGGGATCAAACCCCCATGTGGCGTTGGACCAGCTCTCGCACCAGGAGTCCATCTGGTGGATGTGCCAGAAAAGGCACAGCAGCACCAGCATGACGTGGAGACTTCCTGAAGGCATCTCTTTGGAATACTGAGAAGGTCCTATCGATACTCCTGACATTCAGCTTAATCAAGATCGCACTCTTTTCGGCCACCTGACAATGTGTTTACATTACACAGACAGAATTTTTCTCTTAAGATTCCATTAAATATTTAGCACCACTAAAGAAAAATACCACCAGCCACATGGCTGTATGAGAATGGGAAATCACTCAGTTTTCAGTCTTGTTTGGCGACCCTCTTCACTAAACCAGGCGGGCAGGAATCCCATGGAAAGGGAGGAAGGGATATTAGGCCTTCAGCCAATGATGAAATTAAATCTTTGTTGGTCCATCTACTTTAAAACCTGCAGCCCCTTCTGTATGCTGGCAAAGGGACACACTTGGAGAGGCAGAAGCCTGGCATCGCTTTTGTCTGGAGAATCAGAGGTACCTGAGAAGTCATGCTGATTGTTTCCGGCACCTTCTTTAAAATGGTGCCCTTTTCACCCATACATAGTTTTCTCCGGTATTCCCCAAAGGAAGATAGTGCTTGGGGCTTAGGAGTCTCGGCAACAACCTGATGACAAAGTCAGGCATATTTAGTAACCAATTTAACTTTCATGCGCCCGAGCGGTAGAAGTAATAGCAATAATAACAATAATAAAAATATTTTGCATTTATTTAGCATGGTACAGCTACAAAGCATTTCACATATATTATCTTATCTAATTTACCCAGTGGAGAAAACTGTACTATTTAACTGTTTAATATATGTTTAATTTGATTTTATTATGAAAAAATATGAAGCAAGAAGTTTTTCTCCATAGGAAAATAAAGGCCATAGAAGAGTTCTTAGCACAGCTTCTGTGGGAATGCTCAGCGGTGTTCTTTCTCCCTCCTGCCCCTCCAATGATATTTTGACTAATAGTAAATGTTCCTAATACCTTCACCAGGAGCAGAGAGTAGCAACAATATCTCCCATTTTGTCAAGGAGGATCCATTGAGCATCCCAAGTCCACAGTGGAGTACCCAAGGGCATATGATGAACTTGACCACATTTCTCTGATAAAGAGAGTCATAGCAAAGAAGTACGTTATCCACTTCTCGTCTGCTGGTTTGCCTCTCACTACACCATAGACTTAATCTTGCAGTGTAGGTTCTTGCAGAAAACAGGACAACCTACCAGGATGAGCCAGAGATTTAACAGGAAGCTAATGAAGCTTGAGCACCAGGGCCCTTGACTTGCATGGGCCCCTTTTGGAGGTAAAGAGATCACAGGAGGAGGAACTGAATCTTCAGGTCTCCAATAACTTGTGATTTACCTTTTCCTTCTAAAAATTTATTTTCTTACCTAATTTGTATTTGTAATTTTATTTTTTCTTCAAGGCCCTCATTCCTCCCAATCATGTAGGCTTTAGGTCTCATGTCACTTGGATCCACCCTTGAAAGGACTTGATTCAAAATAATACCACAGCAGGGGCGCCTGTCTGGCTCATTCAGTAGAGCATACAGCTCCTGATCTCAGGATTGTAAGTTCGAGCCCCACGTTGGGTGTAGAGATTACTTAAAAATAAAATCTTTAAAATTAATACTACTACTACTAATAATAATAATAATACCACAGCAAATGGCTTCAACCATCATGGCAGGGCCAGATTTGGATTAAATGCCAAACTATTGGTAGATCCACTAGTGATACAAAAGTGGTGAGATCAAACAGTAACACACCAAATTCAAATATGCAATGTAAATGGTAAATCTTTTTTTTTTTTTTTTTAATCCTGCATCTTTATTTTTCTGAAACTGATCTACTCTTCAGGCTCCTCATCTTCCACCTGGGTAGTAGGGAAAATTCAATTTGGTAGTTGTTTTTTTTTTCCTCTCTCTCTCTTTTTTTTTTCCCACTCAAAATACTCATTTCCAGGTAAAAGCTTGAACTTTTTAGAATTTTCTACCTCCCCATTCTGTTCCCCAAAATCGTGTCTGGGTATAGGGAGTAGGGGTGGGAGGTGTCACTTGGTGTTGGCATCTAAGTGCAGAGGGCCCCTCTGATCTCATTCATGATGCCTGTGGTTTTTTTTTTCTGGCTCTCACTGGGTAAACTTTATAGGGATTTGCCGTGCTGGGAACAAAATGACTTCAGCTGGGGGCGTGCCCCCTTTTAGAGCTTAACACACATGCCATCCTCCTCCCGCTGTCTTCCAGAATGCAGGAGGAAGCTTGAGTTGAGTAAGATTCTGGATAGCTAAACACAGGCCATTTTCCTCTGTGGGGCCACCCCTGAAGTCTCCTCCCAGAGCACAAGCACACCACCTCCTCCGTATCAAGAGACATCAGGACACATATCTTCCCATTGGCTTCCCCTCCGTCTCTCCCTGTTTCTTCCCACAAAGGAAGTTCTCAGAGAAAGAGGAAACTCCCCCACCCCCATGTCCCATTTTTCTCTTCCTTTCTCGAATGGGCTGCTTCTAAGTCATCTCCTTCCTCCTGGAACAATAAACCTTGCAGCTCAGATACAGTAATGGAAAAAAATGTCCTCTCTATGTTATAGAAAAAGCACAACTATGCCTGATTTGTGCTTCAGGCCTGGTTCTTGATGTGTTAATTGAAGCTAACAGATTTTAGAAAATCCTTTTCATTTTCAACTGATCCACTTGTTCCAAACGATTGTCTTGCTGCCTGTGCCAAAGATCTGGATATCCAAAGCCATGTATCAACTCTCCCTTTACCTTTGCAATCCTATGTTAATAATCCTAATCCTCCCTGGGGCAAATGGATCCCTCTGGAACACTATGGGGATGTGTATGAAAGACTGCAGAAAGAAAAAGCATGTTAACATAACTCAAAATTATTACTTCTACCACAAGACTATTAGGAGGTCTTTTTTCAGATTTTCTTTGTAAGTATTTCTATTTTGAGGAGTGCTGTATTTTTGTTTTATTTCAGTTACTGGTCTAAGTGACAGTTTGCTACTCTGATATGCTTAGAAACTAGTCAGGTAAGTGCATATTTATATTTGGTTAACAAATACCACTACTCAAATTCTTTGAGTAGTAGATGTTAGGTAATAGTGAATGGCAGGTGCCATGTGAAACCTTGGAGGTCAAATTCCAACCAGCAAGGCTCTCCCAGATTCCACTCCCAAGTAGTGACCTACTATATACACGTGGCTGTCCATCTATATATACCTCAGACGTGGCTTGATATATACAGTATCTTTCAAAGTGGCCTGGGGAACAACTAGAAGGTAAAGAGCAATTCATACTTTAGACATCCCAACAATAGAAGGACTATGGCAAGAACTCCCGAACGAGTCTTCCTACATCTACCCTCTCTCCCTCTATCGTCTTCCTACATCTACCCTCTCTCCCTCTATCGTCTTCCTACATCTACCCTCTCTCCCTCTATCGTCTTCCTACATCTACCCTCTCTCCCTCTATCGTCTTCCTACATCTACCCTCTCTCCCTCTATCGTCTTCCTACATCTACCCTCTCTCCCTCTATCGTCTTCCTACATCTACCCTCTCTCCCTCTATCGTCTTCCTACATCTACCCTCTCTCCCTCTATCGTCTTCCTACATCTACCCTCTCTCCCTCTATCGTCTTCCTACATCTACCCTCTCTCCCTCTATCGTCTTCCTACATCTACCCTCTCTCCCTCTA
Source organism: Lutra lutra (assembly GCF_902655055.1). Classification (NCBI taxonomy): domain Eukaryota; kingdom Metazoa; phylum Chordata; class Mammalia; order Carnivora; family Mustelidae; genus Lutra; species Lutra lutra. The sequence continues at coordinate 133,371,105 of NC_062281.1, read as the reverse complement.
TCGTCTTCCTACATCTACCCTCTCTCCCTCTATCGTCTTCCTACATCTACCCTCTCTCCCTCTATCTTCTTTTCTACACAAAACCCAGAACATTTCTTATAAACCTAAATCACCCTCCACTGGTTTCTCATTACTCAGAGTAAAAGTTCATGTTCTTTGCAATGTCACAGCAGGTCCTCCATGTCCTACCTCCTGCCTCCTCTCGCCCCATTCCAGCCACACTGGCCTCCCTGCTGTGCCTCCAACCCTTGGGCACACTCCTGCTTCAGGACCTTTCCAAGTACTGGAGCATTCTTCCCTGGGATACCCTGTGGTTCGTCCCCTCATTTCCTTTACACCCTGCTGAAATGTCACCCCATCCCAAAAGGTCTGTTGCACCCTGCTGAATGAAGTCCTTTCCTTGCCTTACACATCACTATCTGCCTCTGCCCCTGTTTGATTCTGCTTCCTAGCACCTACTCTGGTTATTAGAATTCATTTTCCATCTCTCCATTGGAAAGTATACTACATGAAACGGGATCAGCTTTATTTCTTGCTGAAATCCTAGCACCTAGAGGAGTCCCAGGCACAAAGTAGACTCTCAGTTACAGTGACCAACTTATCCCAAGTCGCTTAAAAATTTCTCAGTTTTAGCAGAAATTTTCACATCCTTGGAACCCACTCTGCCCCAGGAAATCTGACTGTTGGCGACCCCACTCTCAATAAATAGTTGGTGGTGAAAGAAAGGGAAAAAAGAATAAAGACAGGGAAGGTGGGTGGGAGGGGCTAGGGAGGAAAGGAGGGAGAGAGAGGGAAAGGATCTTGAATATTTCCCTATTATATATGTGGAAAGCAAAAGAGATATTTTTGTACTGTTTTCAGGGGATGCCTGGATCAAATTAAATATGTTTTTTTAAGGCAGTGAGACCCTCTTATTCTTGGTTTTGATGTTTCACAGTACCATAACACATCTGATTGGAATTTCAATTTCAGGTTTAATATACTATGCAAGCTGGTGTAGGCTCTATAATTATGCATATTCATGGGAGCAATCATGCCCTTACTTTTGATATGACTGGCAAAGTAAGGTACTAACAAGAGAACAATAATCAAAGAAACAGGGGGAGTACCGATTGTTATTTACTTCCAACATTTTCCTAGAAAAACTGAAGCAAAATGAATTCCAGTGATGTACTAAAAACTAACAAAACAGTGTTACCAAATGTCATTTTTTCCCTTTCCCTTTACACAATAAAACATTGTAAAGCTGCACCACTGGGCAGTCTCTCCACCAGATGCAATGATATCCAAATGTGAAGGTACTTAATAATATTGCAGTTTTAATTTTTAATTTCTTTGATATTTCGAAGATGTCCTTTGAACCGCCCAGATCAAATCCAACTGGTGCTGTCTCTTGTGGATCCTTACGTCACGGTCCCAAGGACCTACTGTTCTCTTCTGAGCATTTCAGTTATTTACCTGGATACTTCAGTCTGTCTGGGCTGGGCATGTCCATTTGGAACCAGTTGTGGAATGTAATAAAGGAAGATCTGCCTTCCTAAGCTTGCAATTGTCAGTTGTGTATCAGGACCAAAGACTCTCTGTTGAGTATCTGTTTCATTTGATCTAATAAGCAAATAATTACATACCTCGGTGGTTATATCTGTTCGATCGAAATAAGGTTATTGCTGCCTTGTGGTCTTATGGCAATGGGAGAAGAGGCTTCAGAAATCAAGGCAACGAAGAAAACACTTTGAACTCAAGACTTACTATTCTATATCCCCAGGGCGTGGCAGAACGCCCAACTTGCTTACTGTGGGCCTTGGGAGGTTGCTTATCTGTTATGTCATTCCATCCTGTAAGCCACCCTGTGAAGCAGGTGTCATCACACCTTGCCTGTAAAGCTCAGAGAGGTTCAGCAGCTTGCCTGAGATCAGATGACAGGTACACAGGAGAAGCATGCTTCGAGCCTTGCCCTTCCAACCGTAGTCTGGTCATCATTCCAGGACTCCTGTGCATTTCCTCCAGTAATTGAACTGATTTATGCAAACCATTTGCCGTTGTTTTACCGTACCAAAGCCTATCTACAGAAGCGTATGGAAGGTTTGTGCCCAAGCCCGCTTCTGTATCGTGTGTGTACTTTCTTCCTGACACTCTCTTTGCAGACCATCTCTAACCCAGCATGAGAGTTGTCCATAAACCCTGTGCAGTCGCTTTGTAATTTGGAATCTCTACAGGAGCTGACTGCATTGAAACAGTGCATGGATTAACACCTACTTCAACACACACAACCATTCCCCACCCACTCCAGCAGTTTTTACCCAACCAAACAATAGCAGACTGAGCTCCTACACTATGGAGAGGAGGCGATGGAAAGGCATAGTAGAAATACTGACACACCGTTCATTACTTAGCGTGCAGGTGCATTAATGAACCCTCGCCTCAAATCCCAGGTTTGCCAGGAGTGTCTGCGCTCATGTATCACAGCGAAGCCAGCTCGGGTGTGAGGGGAAATGCAAGCAGTGTTCATGCCTGTGCTAAGCATTTCCTGGAACCCATCACAAAAGATGCATTTTTCCAAATGGATTTTGTTAATTTAATTTATTTTGCTCATCTGGTAGCTAGAAACCTAGAGGGAAATTGAGAAGAATAAATGGGTGAAAGTGCTCCAGGGGATGGCTTGTCTGTGGAAGCACCCAGGCATTCTGAGCAGATATTGGTGAGTACTGCTTGTCAAAGGCTCTGCTATGCATTTTGCAGAATAAAATAACCCCTTCTTCAGCTGCTGATAAGCCATTCTCTAGGGAAATGAATGAAGAGCCATATACTACTGTCTCTGCTGCTCAAATGTACACTTGTTTGAAGTGAAAGCAACCAAAACAATATAAAAAAATAATAGTTTAAAAAATATTATGTTTTCCTTCCAAGACATATTTTGTCTTATTGATACAAAACAAGTTCAGTACAGGCAAGAAGGAAGAAGTATTCCAGACTGAAAATGGATTTCAGCTTGGCAAAAATGAATTAGTAGGAACACGGTAAGTCCCTTACTTCACCTAGTACAAGGCCGGCCAGGTTAACCTTGCATGAGCTGAGACAACGAAAGAAAATTCTGTGTTTATTCTGCTGCAAAATTAGCCAGGCAAATCAAAACAAGACTCCTAGGCAAATCAAAATGACATGTTCAAAATAAAATCATGTTAATATGGGTTGCAAATGCAACTTTATTAGCAAGTCAACTTCAGGAGAAGTGCAGTCTGGATGTGAAAACCTGATTGCTTGAAAAATCACTCCCAAATAATTACTCTCTTAATAGGACCACAATTAAAATCACGCAGGATAGCATGTGGAGAGCCTCCTCCCACTTCTCACCCTGTGTATTATTTATGGCTACAGGGTAGGCGATAGCCCCAAATATCGTATTTCTCACCAGAAACAGCACTAAGTAATTGGGTGCTCCAGGGCTTGCTCTTCAGTACTGAGTCATTTTGATTAGACCCATATTTTATCACTCTGAGCATCAGAGATTTTTTTTAAGCCATGGAACTTCTGTGTTCTTGCATTTGATGTTCATAAAATTGAGGAAATCAGTTTTTCCATCTACTTTTCTCTTCAAGAATCAAGTGACTTAGTGTCTCATCTAGGTTTAGGTGGCTTGAATCACCAATCACTTTCCGTCTGATGCTAGATGTGAACGCCATCTGTATTCAGTAACTGAGTGGCAAAGTTAAAGGGCTGGGCCGTGCTCTAAACTGTGCGAGTGTTGGATCTAATGTAGCGAGTTAATTCAGCCATTTCTCAGTAGTGTACACTCACATTAGTTGAGCTAATAATGTCCATCTGAAATCAACATGAATTTTATGGAATATCTTAATAAATTTATTCCAACTTTATGGAATATGTTAATAAAATATCTTTATAAGATATATAAAACCTTTATGAAATATCATTAAAATGTATGTATAGGGGCACCTGGGCTGCTCAGTCGGTGAAGCGTCTGACTTTGGCTCCGGTCATGATCCCAGGTGCCTACTTCTCCCTCTGCCCTTCCCCCTGCTTATGCACTCTCACTCTCTCTCTCTCTCTGTCACATAAATAAATTTAAAAAATATATATGTATAGTAATGGGCAATTCTTTACCTATGCTTTGGATCCTCTGCCCTCAGTCCTTGTTTTGCTTTCCTCCCAACCTCCCTACTTCCTTCCCTTCTTATCCCCTCCATTCTTTCTTTCCTTCCTTCCATCTGCCTTCCCTTCCTTCCTTCCTTGCTTTTTTGCTTCTTTCCTTCCATACATTCAATGAGTTCTCTGTACTGTTGATTTTTCTCCATGCAACCTATGATAATGCTTAATTCCATTTTTCTTACTCTTTATTTTTTCCATCCCATACTCTCCTGTCATTAATATGATAAACTCTTCTATCCTTTATATAAGTACTTCAAAGTGGTGTGTACCTCTTTCTCCCTAAATTTTCATCGTTGTCTCTAACTCATGCAGCTGAGTTTTCACACTACCATACCAATAAACTTGCCAGTGGTGTGCAATGTTGCGAAACTGCATGGACATTTTCTTTGTTTTTATTTCTCTTTCTGGGGCATCTGATCCATTTCCCTTTAACAAAATTCTCTCTTCTATTCCCTTGGGGGCCCTCACTCTGTATGTTCCTCTTTCATCTCCTTCTTTGGATTTTCTTTTTCTTAATCCAGAAATATCATTCTCCCCAGGATCTTTTTCTTGGTTCTTTCCCTTTTGTTCTATATATAATTCTTTAGGTGACCTCATCCATGTCCATGGACTGAGCACTTCCATGTTCATATTCTCAGCCTATGAGATCCAGAATCAAGAATCAGTTATCTATAAGATGTCTGTACTTCATTACCTTTGTAGGCAAGTAAAACTCAAACTGCCTGAAACTGAGCACATTTTCTTTTCTCCCAAAACTTCTCCTTGGCTTATTTTCCCTAAGATGGGCAGAATGACAACATCCTTAGTGATGGGCAAGGCTTCTCATCTTCCACATTCAATTTTGCATCGAATTTTATCTGTTCTATGTCATATCTGTACTTCTCCCATTTCCACTGTGGTTTTTTTTTTTCCTTTTTAAGTATTGTTACTGAAGTTAATTGACATACAATATCCTGTTATTGTCAGGTGCACACCATAATGATTCAATATTTTTATACATTACAGAGCGATCCCCACAATAAGTCCAGTTATCACCTGCTGCATTTTAATTGGAATCTTTCCACTGAATTATTAAAATTTCTTTTGAAATACTATCTGTACTTCTGGTCTGACCTCCTCCAAAAAACAAATCCAATCATATCACACCCCTAATTAAAATCTCTCTATGGTTTCCTACTGTATTAGTGAGGGTTCTGTAGAGAAATAAACCTGATAGGTCATAAGATACTGGACCCCACAATTATGGAGACTGAAAATCCATCTGGAAGCTGAAGGACAGCTGGTGGTACAGTTCAAAGTCCTAAGAACCCAGGAGCTCTGAAGAAAGGAGATTTATGTCCCAGCTCAAATAGTCAGGCAGAGAGGGAATTCAAATTTCGTCTGCCTTTTTGTTCTACTCAAGCTCTCAATGGATTGGATAGTGCCCTCCCACATTGAGTAGGGTCATCTTGCCTACTCAGTCCACCAACTGAAATGCTAACCCTTCCAGAAACACTCTCAGAGACACACCCCAAAATAGTATTTAACCAGCTAAGTAGACATTCCTTAGCCCATTAAAGTTAACACATAAAATTAATCATTATACCCACTATTTCTATTGTGTCCCTTCTAGAGTATTTTCTTTATGTTTAGCATGGGGCTTACATAAAATATTTACGGTTATAACAATCTATTTTAAGTTGATAATAACTTCACTTGTATCCAAAAACCCTACACCTTTACCTGTACACATTATACGTTACTGATACCACATTTGACATCTGTTTATGTTATGTATCTGTAAATATAATTTCATTTAGTTATTTTTAATACTTTTGTCTTTTATCTTTTATAGTAGAATTAAAAGTGATTTCCTTTAACTATAGTGAACAAACTGATGGTCACCAGAGGGGAGGCAAGTGGGGTGGATGGGTAAGATAGGTGAAGGGGATTAAGAGTACATGTACTGTGAGCACTGAGTCATAGAGGATTGTGGAATTTCTGTATTACACAACCGAAACTAATATAACACTGTATGCTAACTCTAATGGAATTAAACTTTTTTAAAAAATGTGGGAAATGAAAAATTAGATGTATGATTGGACACTAGATTAAAAATGTTGAGTTAAATACAAACCAGAAAGGAAAGTGATTTATCCACCTATAGTAATATGGTATTTTGTATTTATTTTATATACATACCTTTACCTATGAGTTTCATATTTTCTTATACTATCATATTGCTGTCTAACCTCCTTTTGTTTCAACTTGAAGAACTCCCTTCCACATTTCTTTTCAGGCAGGTCTAGTAAGTGATGAACTCCCTCAGCCTTTTGTCTAAGAAAATCTTTATCTTTCCTTTATTTTTGGAGGACAGTTTTGCCAGGAATAGTATTCTTGGTCAGAAGACTAATTTCAGCACTTTGACTATATTATCCTGAACCTTCTAGCATGCAAGGTTTCACTGAAAAGTCTGCTGATAATCTCATGGGGGTTCCCTTGAAACAAGTTACTTTTCTCTTCCTGTTTTCAAAAGTATTTCTTTGTCTTTGTTGACAAGTTGATTACAGTGTATCTTGATGTGGATTTCTTTGGGTTCATCTTTTTTGGGATCCTTTGAGATTTCTGAATCTGGATGTCTGCTTACTTGCCCAGATTTGGGGAGTTTTCAGCCATTATTTCTTTGAATAATGTTTTTGCCCCTTTCTCTCTCTTCTCCTAAATAATATACACAATATGGTCTCATAATATGTCTATTGGTTTACATATGGTGCCACATAAGCCCTTAAGCTATCTTCACTCTTTCTCACCCTTTTTTCTTGTTGTACACCCACAGTTTCTAGACCCTAGTTTAGCAGATGAGATTTTTCTTGAACTCATCCTGAACTTATCTCCTACCTCCTTGTCTTCTTCCCATCTCTACAGCTGGACCAAACTACTTTTATTTTCATAGTACATTATGGATTATTTTATTTTATGTTTGTTTGTGGTTTGTTTTACAACTTTTTGTCTCCACTTTGCCCTGTGATAACTTTCTATATCCCAACCCCCTTCTTGTAACAATCCTCTACTTAGTCTTTAAACCTTAGATCCATCATCATCTCTACTGGGAAATTTGATGTAGACCCCCCTCTCAAGTTTACATGCCCTTCTCCTAGCACTTACTAACTTTACTGTGTTAACGATAATGTTCTATTTGTCTTCATTTGCTTTGAGCTTATCAAAATATGTAGTTTCTATTAGATGTTCAGTAAATGTTTATGGACTAAATGAACAAATTAATGAAAGCAAATAAATGACTGAGCCCCCCTTTGTCCCCTTGAATCAAAAAAAATGTGGGCTGCCCCTATATCCCTCTATTTTTAAAAGAGGTAACTTCCACATTTATTAAAGCCAATCATCCTTATACCAGTTGAAGAATATTCAAAGTTGAAGAATTATTCAAAGAATATTCAAAATGTATTCTTTTTATTGAATATAATATGTTCAGTATAAATATTCAATATTCAGTATCAGAGGTTGTAGATGTACCGGGTCCTCTTTCTTTTAGAAAATCATGTTTTTTGTATGGAACTGTGTTGAATTCCTCACCTCCATTAACTTGTATTTTAAACCTTCAGAGGACTAGAAGTATTTACTATCTTATAAATGCAAACATTCCTTTTTCCTAGATAAATAGAAAAGGATAGCTAGAATTATAAATAAGAAAGAAAGGTCTCTTTTGCCTGAGTGACTTGATTCTCTTTATTTACCACATGTAAAGAGTGACTGAATTCATTGTCACCCTATTATGTAAGTGTTAATTCAAAACCATTGTGGCACACACTGTACCTTATACTATTTGGTGCTGATGGTTTGTAAGGGAATGATCTATGCAACATCCACATGGGTTTTCTTACTCTCTTACAAAGAGAAAAGGGGAAAATTTCTATATTCTCTTGCAGTAACTCTTTTAGTAGAAATTATTCTCTTTAAGTCAAAATCAAAATACAGAATAACATCACTTGGTATCCTCTGTTTTTCTCATATGTTAGGACTTTTTGTTAAATAAGTTATCTTTCACATGGGAAAATCACCCTTAAGTCAACAAAAACATTAGCCAGAATTGTTGCTGTAGTTCTTTTCTTTTTCTTCTTGTTGGTTGATTGACTTTACAACTTTTTATATGAACTATTTTTCTTTACTATTCCAGTAATATCCCAGCATTTCATTTACTTTTTAAACAAGGTTATGATATTTTCCTAACCACATAACATACCTTTTCCTCTTTTTATAACAAAAGAGATTAAGTGACTTTGATTGACTGAAACAGTGCCTGACACACAGAAAGTGCTATTAAGTGCTCAGAAAATGTGTTATGTATGAATGAATGAGCACAAATTCAGGTAAACATAAGAATAAAGAAAAAAATTAAAGTGAGGCTATAATTAGTAGTGTTTTTGTTTGTTTGTTCTCCTATGCAGTATCTCTTTGTGGTTTCCCAAGAATAGTTCATTGTCTATGTGACAAGGACTTTATATCCTTATGTCACTGGCCTCCATTCCTTTCCCCCATCAGTTTTTCAAATTATTTTACCAGATCACCAGATGCACACCATTAGCTACTGAAGAATCTCTTGTCTGTCTCTTTAGCTTCTCCATAAATACACACATTTCTTCATTTGTTTTTAAGGCAATGCTGTATGTGTAATCATGTGTGAATCTTTATTGAACACTTATGGAATGAGCCACCTGTTCTTACAAATTAGCTGAGTCCTCAAGAAGGCCCAAATTAGTGAATTAGTTGATGAAGGAAATTTGTTGCAGAAACAGCAGGCAGCTAAGGAATTTTTCAGCTTGTCAAAAGTATTGTTAGTCTTACGGCTTGGCAAAGAGACAAGAAGATACCATTTCGAACACTTCTAGGTAGTGACTTAGTACCTTAAATTCACTAGAGAAGAAAATGAAATTGCTTGTCTTATCAGTTAAGGGAAGCTTTGCTGAACTCAGACCATAGCCCAGAAAGTTAACAAAGTTTTGTAGAAATGGATAATCTTTGCTCAGTGATCAATGCAGCTCGATTAGAAATGTGTTGCTCGAGGAGTTGTGGGAAAATAGGCTTCATTGTTTTAGTTGTACCTCGCATTCAAGGCAATGCTGAGCAAACCTGAGAAGTCACTTGGCCAACTCTCATTCAGGGAGCATGCCAGGCTCCCGATGATTCTCACGGGCACTTTTTAAAAGTGATTACCGGTCTTTGTGAATGAAAGAATTTTTTTGTCTGTCTTTTGGCTCCTCTCAAAAGCATCTAGTTCCTTGTTGAAACATCAAAGGCAATATGAACCCTCTGACAGGTCACTGTGTCACCTGCCTCCTCCTTCCACTTTACAAATCCTGTTGTTGATTGGCATGCAGTTACCGTCACAATCACATATATCTTAAACACCCAGTTCAAGTGTTCTGATATTCAAGGAAACAGTGCTCTCTATGTGATTTTTTTTATATTCAACTCTACGTTTATTGCAGCATTATTTCTTAATTTAATTTTATTTTTCTCAGTGTTCCAAGATTTATTGTTTATGCACCACACCCAGAGCTCCATGCAATCCGTGCCTTCCTTAATACCCGCCACCAGGCTCACCCATCCGCTCTCCTCCCCTCCAGCATCCTCAGTTTGTTTCTCAGAGTCCATAGTCTCTCATGGTTCATCTCCCCCTCCGATATCCCCCCCTTCACTTTTCCTCTCCTCCTAAGGTCCTCCATGCTATTCCTTGTGTTCTACAAGTAAGTGAAACCATATGATAATTGACTTTCTCTGCTTCACTTATTTCACTCAGCATAATCTCCTCCAGTCCCATCCATGTTGATGCAAAAGTTGGGTATTCATCCTTTCTGATGGCTGAGTAATATTCCATTATATACATGGACCATATCTTCTTTATCCATTTGTCTATTGAACGACATCTTGGCTCTTTCCACAGTTTGGCGATTATGGACATTGCTGCTATGAACATTGGCCTTTCTTTTCACTAAATCTGTATCTGGGGTAAATACCCAGGAGTGCAATTGCAGGGTCATAGTGTAGCTCTGCTTTTAATTTTTTGAGGTATCTCCATGTGAATTACACAGTAGGGAACAACTCAAGATTGGACCCTGCCCTGATCCAGGGATCCTAAGCATTCAACTTGTTCTCTACCCAGACCTTGTGAGACTGTGTGGCCCAGGTCACATTTCTTGTGCTTCATTTACATGGATGAAAAGAAAAAAACAATCTCTTGAATCCATGTTTATAGAGATGTTGGCCACATTTGTATGAAGGTATGGCCAAGGTGTCATCGTATTCCTTTCCTCTCTCCTTTTATTTTTGTATCATACAAAAATAATAAAAGTTCATTTTATAAAAATCATGAGAAATGAAAAAGCATAAAGAAAAAAATAAGCACATTTAATAATTTATCTATTGAGATATAATTACTATTAACATTTTGTGTTTATCATCTGGTCTTACAGTTCTAGGAAGTAATGGGTGGTCTCATCATGTTCTTTGAGTATTTAGAGCTATTCTGGGTAGGAGTGGGAGGTGGCAGGGGCAGAAGAAAAGTATCCAAGGAAAATATTCATGCTAGAAAAATACCTTTATCTTTTTCGTCCAATCTTGTGGGTAAGAAATATTCACCATTCAAAAAGTATTACTTGAACACCTACTATGTACGAATTACTGTTTTAGGTACTAAAAATACTGTAACTAATAATCCAACAATGTCTTTGTAAGGGTCATAATAATGGAAATGGGAAAGGAAAGGGTAGAAATACCCAGTGTAAAACTTTAAAATCCAGTAAATAATTTGTAGCCGAACTGTTCTAAATAAGCATTTATAGGACTTGGTATCTGGTACAGTTTTGAGTGATGATGTGTTAAATTCATGATCAGAAATTTTCTCTAATCTGTGTGTCTAAAATAGTGAATTACATAAAAATGAGAAAGTCTTATTAGTCTTATTTCTAGATGATATTTTCAGTCTTTTGACAATTACTTAAGTCTGCACATGGATAGAATTTATCATCGGTTGAATCAAATCTATTAGGCTCATAGACTCTCAGAGATAGAAGAGACTTGAATATTACATGGTCTGCCCTCTCTGTTCTACCTACTCTGTACTCCTGTTCCCCATGGCTGAATCCTCTCCCCAGCATATGAATCATTAATTATCCGCCTCTTTTCAAAACCTCCAGGCACAGGAATCTCTATTCTTCTTGAGGCAGCCCATTCTACCAGGTGGTAGCTCCAGTTTTTAAAATGTTCTTCCTTATGACCTGCAGTTTCTCCTGTTGAAAGTAACGTGCAAGTCCCAGAAAGTGTCTCAGGTAAAGGAATTGAGGCATGAGCATATTTCTTTCCCAAGCCTCCAAGGTCAACCAGCCAGAGAGACCCTGAAACTGTCTAAGGTACTAAACTGTCTTTCATTAAACCAATGAAGAAGAGAATAGAATGGATAAGGAAACTCCAATGGTGTATGGAAGGACTAGGGGTGAGGTGATCTGGCTTTGGCATCTCTCACTCCTTTGTCAGCAGGGTTGATTTCTTCTGACTTAGCTAGTTGGAAGGGTGACCCCTTCCTCCCTCCCTGATCCTTGTGTGCCTGCCTCAAGCTAAGGCAAAGAATTTGGTCTTGTGAACTCTATCTGGGCTCTTCTTTGGTCAAGAGGAACTGAAGAGCTGAGACATGTTAATGGAAACTCTGCACTTGGAATGGCAGCTTGAAGCAGCCCAAATACCTATTTTTGTAGCTGAAATGAGACTCTGACATGCAGACTAAGCTGTCATGGAGAAGCCAGTGATGAAATGTCTCGGTATAAGCCATAACAAAAGTTTCTCTTTATATGCAGAGGAAATGGAAATTCACTGTCACCAGAGGAATGATAATCATTCCTAAGTTCTCTTCCAAAACATTGCAAACACACTAACAGTTTTGTTGTAAAAATGAAACAATTGAGTTTTCTCTCCATCTTCTGATTTCCAGTAGCACCTGAAAACTACTCATATCCTCTAATGCCCTTTGTGGCCAGTCAGGAGAACAGACTATTCATTAATTTCATCATTGATTCATTCACTAAACATATATTGAGAACCCAGGCCATGTCAGACACTCTCACTGTGATGAGGATTCAGAGAACAGTCAGACAGAGCATCCTCCCGTCCCCCAAAGAAGCCCTTGGAGACATACAAGTCAACAGGTTGTTTCAGAGATGAGTTCCCAAGGACAAATGGCAATTACTTAAAAGAAGAAGGGGTAGAACATCCCAGGCATCACTGACAAAAGTTTTGTACCTCACCTGACACTGATGGAGAGCCACTGAAGGGTTTGAAGGAAGGGGATAATAGTAGCAGATTTGTGCTTCAGAGCAATCATCCAGACTACAGTGTGTAGAAACAATGAAATAGAAATAACAAGGAAGACAAATGGGATGAAGAATGGATTGCTGCCTATTGCTATATAATTCCAGTAAGGAATCACAAGACCCTAAAATGAAGTAGTAGAGTGTTGGATGGGTTGGAGTGGACTGGCTTAGAAGATACTGAGGAGGGAGGTTTGATGGCAACTAAACATGGGAGTGCATAAGGCATCCAGAGTAACTCTCAGGTTCTGATTTGGGGAGTTAGGGGATGGTGGTGCCCCCACAAACATAGGTAAAGAATCATGAAGGAACAGCACACTGATGAAAATCTACCAGAAAGAGGACATGAGCAACAGTGTGTTCACTGGTGATGGCATTCAGGCACCAAGGCCTGGGAACTTTTCTTCAGGCATGTGTCCCAGCCTTGGTGGTATGGACCAATGCATCTTTTCTTTGGAGTGTTAGCTTTCCTTTTTAAAATAAGAGCTCCTGGTTAAAAGCTGTATGTCAGTCCCCATATGGGGGGGGGGGGGCGGATCCAAGATCTAATTTTATTTAAGGACTCCAAGGCACAGAGGCTAGCCAAGATTCTGAGAAGATACCAAGTAAAAATCTTGGAACCAATGGAAAACAATTTTCATAATTAGGAGGAACACAGCACCCCATATATCATTGTTAGTCTGAGACAGGGAACAGAAGGTTGGGGTGGGGGAGGATGGTTTCTCTAAACAGGGAACAGGTGGCCAGTGTAGTCAGGGCCAGCTAGGGAAACCTTAGGCAACTCTGCTTAAAGAATGTCTCCCCTAGAGACTGTCAGATGCAATGGAGAACAGGATTTTTAGGTATTTGGCAATGAATGTTGCTCTTCATGATGGTGAATTTGTTCTTAAAGCAACACAGGGAAAGGCCAAGGGATAAAATGTAATGCAACCCATAGACACTATGGAAAATGAAGTGTTTTTGTATCTCCTAATAAACCAAAGTTTTGATATTATAGAATGTCCAAAAAGAAATTTGGCTCTCATTTGAATTGCTTCCTGAGAAGTTAATTGTTTGCTCCCAATCCATAATGATGATAGCTTTTCCCTTGCTGCAGTTAGACCAGGAATGTTGGCAGCCTGGTGCTGTGGAAGCCGGACCAAAACAGGTAATAACCCCCACGAAGGGCTGAAATATTAGTCTCCTGAGAAACAGGCCGTGCATATTTCTGTGGCTTACAAAAGAGGCATCCATCACACCTTAGAGCCTGTCTTGTAGACTTAGTTTCATAAAAGTTGTGTAATAACTCTGGAATATACAGATGACATGTTAGAAGAAATGCAAGAGGGATGAGCTTGAAGGATCGTGATGAACCATTTCCACAGTCATCTCAAGGAACAAGAACGTTCCCATAGCTGAAGGAGTACATTTGCATGTGTAACTAATTCCCTTCAATCTCTCTCTCTCTTTCTGTATATGTATAAAATAACATATATATATATATATATATATATATATATATATATATATAAAATATCTTTATATATGCAATATATATTCTTCTGAAACAATCATACACACTCATTATCTAGAGGCTAGAAACTCCAATACTGATCCAGTAGGATCTCTTGCCTGGGAGGAGTGTCCCCTCTCCCCATAGGTATCAAAATTCTGGCCTTTTCCCATCCCATTCAAACCGTAACTCTACATCTGTTCTTCATGGAGCTTTTTCCTCATCACTATAGCTGTCCTTAGCTTCCCTTCTCCCTGAACTGTTTAGAGTCTGTGACATATATCACACAATCATCCACTTTGACAGATTGTTCTGCGATGGTTCCTTTCCCCTCCCTACCTGGCCTCTGAGACCAAAGCCAGCTCTGCCATCCCTGCTCTTTTCCGCTCTTCCTGCTCTTTCCCGCTGCCACAGCGTCTGCTCCAGAAGTGCCCTTGCAGCCACTGCTGGGGGTGGGGGGGTTCCAAGAAAGGAACAAAGGAAAAAAGAAAGCAAGACAAAACAGATTTCTACTTCTGTGGTTCAAAGATTAAAATTGCGGTTTTGTGCAAAGTTCTTTTCCTTTGTTCACTTGATGCATAATTATTCAGATGGGATAGCAGTGGCACCCCCCCCAAAAAAGGAGGGGAAATTTTGCTATGTAAATATTTTTAAAGGTTTTCTCTCTCTTCTGATCTGTTTTGTTTTACTTCATTTATCCTCATGGAATCTTATTCAAGCCAAACTTGTTCATCTTCCTATTACTCTGATTTTGATTATAAGGTTGTGGAATGGAGTGCTTCGTTGTTCCTCCAAAGGAACTGGTTTGTAGAAAAGGCCATGCTAGGCTCCATCACCACTGTGTCCTTCTGCTGGGAGGGTAAACTTAAGTAAGAACTATGGCCTCTTAATCTTTGAGTGGAAATTGCTCTTGTGAAAATAGGGCCTGATAGTATCTTGGCTCACTAATTCATGCCATGTGGGCCAAAATTAAAGCATTAAAATTTCATAGATATAATATCATGTATAAATCATGTCATAAAAACATTCATTTCCCATAGACCTTGAACACTGGGCATGTCTTCCTCCAGCTGTTGTTTAAAGTTCATTACAAGCACAGCCGTGTCTGTCAAAAATAAAGCTGAGGTAAAGTGGGGAATATTTAGTGCCAACACCCTCAAAGCCTCAAGATGCCATCCTCTCATCCCCATGCACACATTGCTGCCATTAGTAGGAATGACAACCTCAAGCATACCTCAGTGCAATGATAAAGCTCCACAGAATTGTATCCAGCAGGCAGTTCTGGGAAGGCATCTCTGCTGACCTTATTCTGTTTAGATGGAGAGAGACTATTTACCACTTTCCCCAAGTTTCTCTTCATAAAATTTCAATATGTTCAGTGAGCGAGCACAGTAGACTAATTAAGTAGATGGTCAAAATTTGCCATGTTTCAAAAAATGACAGACCCTTCCTTCTGCCATTTATCCTTAGAAAGCAGATGGGAAGATGATAATTGTTTAAGTTACAGAAATAATTTGCCCTAGTTTACTACTCTGTCTTTTAAAATCATCTTGGGCTATGCCTGGATAAAAAAAATCTTTTTGTTCTTTCAAAGTGGTGGAAATCAGAATCTCCACGTTTCCGGGAGGTACGTGGCACATGTTTGTTTGGTTTGCAAATGCTAATGGATATATAATCACATTTGCCAACCATAAAACCCCTGTTGGTAAAACGCTTTCATCTGCTATAATCCACTACTTTCTTGAAACATGCTAATTTGCTCTAATAATGCAGGGGCCCTTAAGGGTTTCTGTGTTGTGTAAACAACTAGTTGTGGTAAGCAATCAGACACAAGAGGCCATTATATAATAATCTAAACTCTAGTACTTTTCAGGAGTTTTGGAGGTTTTTGTTTGCTTGGGTTATTTTGTTTTCATTTCCTTGTGCTAGCATTTGACAGTGTGGTATTAAGATGGATGCTTTGACCTTTGATATGAAAAGTAGGTGAAGCATCTTTTTATTGCCTGATTTGTTGGAATGGAGAAGATTCTATATGGATTGAGTTCTTAAGATTAGCCTTGAGAAACTTGGAGCCCCTCTGAAGTGTGAATTCCTAGGTGTAGTGCATTTTCTCCAGGCTAAAATCGAGGTGGACACAGACATTTGGTGGTGTAGGATTCTCTTCCTCTTCAAGGCACATCTGCATGCTCATTCACATGGACACACTTGACCATGCGACCAAGGTCATTTTTCTGGTACATAATCTGAAACGTGTTTTTGTACTAATTGAAATATTGGTGTATTTGTTTCAGTCGGATCTTAACCTTCTCCGACAAGGCTATAAGCAGTGTCAAGCAGAATATCAAAAAAGATGCCTCTGAGGAGGCTACATTGAGGCACGCACATATTTGTGTGGATGTAGACATACATGTATTCTATTCAAGTGGACTGAGAGAATTTCTATTTTTTTTCTATCATATTTACATGTATTCACATCCTTCCATGTGGAGATAGCTTTGGACCTGGGAAAACCAAACCATTTGATGTATAGTAACTTGACTGGAAAATCTGAAACAGCTTAAAATAGTCTTGCTGGGCTCTGGGGATACAAGTTTATATATCTAGTAATTTTTTTCTTGGTTTTTATTGTGGAGAATTTAAAAATACAGAAATACGAACAAGATAGTATAATGAACCTCCACGCTTACCTATCACCAGTCCCGACAAACATCAACTCATTGGTCTACCCTGCCCCTTCTCCACTATTAGACACATCTCCCCACCCCATCCTCTGTATTATTTTGAGGCCAATCCAAAATCATTTTACTTCCATTATTTCCTTTTCTAAATACTTCAGTACATCTAAATTTTTTTTTAAATGTCAGTTTTTAAATATGGCCAGAATGCCAATATCACATTTAAAAGTTAACCATACTTCCTCGTATCATCAAATATCTAGATAGTGTTTACATCTCCATTTGTCTCATGTGTCATTAATGCTTCTATTTAAAACAAAACAAAACAAAACAAAAAAAACAAGATTTAAATGAAGTCCATATATTGCAATTGATAGATATGTCTATAATGCTTTAAAAACTATGTAGGTACTCAGGGGCACCCAGGTGGCTCAGTTTGCTGGGCGGCACACTCTTGATTTTAGCTCAGGTCATGAACCTCAGAGTCCTGGGATCAAGTCCTATGTCAGGTTCTGTGCCCAGTGGAGAACCTGCTTGAGGATTCTCTCTCTTCCTCTCTTTCTACCCTCCCCCACTAAAATAAATCTTTAAAAAATATATGTATGTAGGTACTCCCTTCCTCTCCTTTTCCTTGCAGTTCACTTGTTGAAGATACTTGGTTGTTTGTCCCATAGCTTCTCACTGTCTACCTTTTGCTGATTGCGTCCTCATAGTATAGTTTAATGTGTTCTTTGGCCTTCTTATTTCCACTAATTAGTAGTTGGATCTACAGATTTGATCACATTCTTTTTTTTTTTTTTTTTTTTGGTAAGACGACTGCTTATCTAATATCATCTACTTAGTAGATAGTACATAATATCTGGTTTCTGTTTTAAAGAGATGTTGGTGTTCAATTCTTCGTTCCACTAATTCATTAGAGATTATAAAACAGTAATATTTTTATGTTCTCACACATTCTACATTTATTAAATGTAATATTTCCATGATTTAAACATTCACATCATTTACTCTCTAATAATGGTTCCTTTCGTGTAGAAAAGGAAGGGTAAATTCTTTGTTCTTTTATTTCTAGTTTTCAAAATAACAAGTTAGTTCCCTGGCGTTCTTCATAAATACTCAGTAATTTTCTTAATATCATGAAGAACCCAGGAATTAAAAATTTATTGAAGTATTTCAATCCGTTATTGTCATTATCTTTATGGATACTCAAAAATCATCTCATCTTTGGCTAGTAGGAGCCTCTTAAAGCTGGATGACTTTCCTTTTAAAGATTTATTTATTTATTTTAGAATTTGAGAGAGAGAGAGCAGGAGCAGGGGAAGGGACAAAGAGAAACTCAAGCAGACTCCTCACTGAGCACAGAGCCGGAAGCAGGGTTCCATCTCACAACCCTGTGATCATGACCTGAGCCAAAGTCAGGTGAGATACTCAACTGACTGAGCCACCCAGGCACCCCAGTTAAGTTCTTTTGATAGTTCGTGTCTACTCTTAACTCTGTTTGCAATATTGTTTTTCTGAGACTTTGGAAATGGACTGCTCCCTTTTACTTAGAGCTAACCTTTCTGTCTCTTGCTTATTCCAAGTGGTCTGTCACAGGGTTTTAACCGGGATAGCTTCTTAAGGAGCTAGTATTTAAATGATAATCACTGAGATACACAAAAGTGCCAGAACACTGTTTTCAACATCATGTCTCCTTCTTCTCACATTTTTATGTTATCTTAGGGAACCAAATTCACCTGGTATTTGGAATTCCAAATTTGGGTGGTCTCTCAGCCCCGGACTGCAAATTGCTGTGTTCTTCTGCTTCTTCTCCATCACTGCCTGGCATGTAGTAGCCACTGGAATATTTGTTGAATGAATCGGTGAATGAATGAGCAAATGAAAAAAAAAAAAGAAAAAATCTACTTTATCCTTTTACTTTCAACATAAGTCCAGTTGTTGATATTGTGATGTGAAACAGCACAATATAGCTGATAAGAGAGAGTTGATCCTGCATGAACAGGGTAAGAGTGGGTTTCCTGAGCCATTGCGGGGGAGGGCTTCAACAAAAAACTGTCCCCTGTGTGAGAAAGCATTCCCTGTGCAGTCTTTCAGACACTAATTTTGACAAGCAGCAAAGCAAGACACATGCTTTGGCATGATATGGGATTTTGTGCCAAGAGGTTGAAATAATTTAGTGAATCTGAAGGGGGTGGAGGTAGCATAGAATTATGGTTGCTTTATCCATTTCTTCTCATCTTTTTAGGTGATTTATCTATTCTGATTTCCCTGAATTGTTTAGTGCTGAGATATCATGGAAATAGGTGTTCTAAAAGCCACTAAATATTGTTTTTTAATTACATCACGGCCTCAAAGGAACAAGTAATCCTCATCTTCTTTTTATTGGCACTAAAATTCTCTATAACCACCAGCTCCCATAAAGATCATTCTTTTTAAAGCCTTGTTTCTTCCTAAGGAATGTTGATTTTCTAGATAGATCATTGCTGAATGGAGTCAGGCAAAGAATAATCATTGTCATTCAAGTCAGTGCTTCACAATATATCCGGGTGCTAAGAGCCACTCTAATTGGAAAGAGTCCATGTGTTATAATAAAATTATTTATCCCCCAGACAAAGAAAGCAATAACTTTGTAACATGTCACATGTCAATGCTCACATGCACAAGAGATAAATACAGTTGGAGAGCAATAGGAAACAGTTTCCGGTGTACTTACCAAGCCCATGCTTGCCTCATGTCTTATCCTTTAAATCAGGAGTCTACAAATAGTTTTTTTTTTTAAGATTTTATTTATTTTACAAATAGTTTTCTATTACATTCACTCAAAGATAAGTCATTTTTGAGCATTGACCTCAATAAATAAGGTTGAATCACATGAAATTGACATTTTGTGGGTCAAAAATACTTGAACATTTGTAATTTCATATTTTCAACCATGGATTTGTATTTACTGTTTACAAATATTCATATAAGGCACAACTCTTAAGGTGAGGGTCAACAACATAGTGGATATGAATCTATTTCATAGTCTCCTGAATAATTTCTAAATTGTTTAGTTAATTCTCATCAGACTGTCACAGTTTGCATTTTGGCACTGTGGCTGGCTAGAAACTTGACCTGGCAGCAAGGAAGTTATCAACTGCCCATTGCTTGTTGTGTGCATGTGTTTGCATTGTATTTTTTGTCAATCTGTGGTTTCTTTGCAGGAATCTCTTTAAGCCTCTTGTCCTTTCTAAGAGGGCTAATTAATAAGTCAAAACTAAGTAATATAATACATATATTAACCAATTTGACTAGGCTCCCTAAATCAGAATATGTCACAAGATGCTAAAGAGAATATTTAATATGTTGACTGTCTGGCATGTGGTTGAGTGATGGTGCCATTGTCAAATAGAATATTACAATTTAATTGAACTTAATTTAATTCTAATTTTTCATATGATAAAAAATGAAATGAAAGCTTAACTTTAATTGGAATTTTTCTTCCCACATGTGTCTTTCTACGTGGCTTGGATTTTTCAGAAGTGGTGGCTGGGTTCTGAATGGGGGCATCTCAAAAGTGAGCATTCAAAGAACACAAGGCAGACATTGTCTAGATTTTTATGACCCAGCTTTGGAAGTCATATAGTGTTACTTCTACCATCTTTAACTAATTAAAGCAATTATGAGCCAACCCAGATTCAAGGAGAGGGGACAAAGACCCTCCCTCTCTGTGGAAGAAATGTCCATTTGTCAAACTTCAATTTGTGGATAGTATTTAAAAACCACCATACTACCCAAAGCATGAATCCCACATAGTGTCCCTAACAAATGGTCATCCAAGTTTATTGCCTCTAGTGATGAGGACCTCACTATCACAGAACACAAACTGTTCCCTTTTTGGACAGTATTAAATATTAGAAAATCTTTTCTCAAGCTGGACAAATATACACTTTCTTATAATTTCTAGTCTTTGGTCCTTCTGCCCCTGGAAACCAAACAGGGCAAGTCAGCTTCCCTTTTTTGTTTGAAAGTAGCTTTCAAGTAAACCATATTTTCTGTTGGATGCTCACATTCCTAGTTGTTCTAGGAATGAAGTGTTCTATATCCCTCATTACCTGATTATCTTCTAAACAAAGTTTATCCCTATCCCTCTATGGTGTCACTAAATTTGAATACACGTTCCACTTAATACTGTCCTTTGCTGGCTGGCTCATTACAGTACTATTTGCCTATGAAATAGTTTCCCAAAGGCAAAATATATGCATTTATAGAGCAAGCCATTAGAGCACAGATCCTTGAAGTGATGGCATACTCTGAGCCAGTCAAAGCTGGTGTGGTAGACTGTTCTATATACTTTCAGGAAGCAGACATTTGGGCCCCATATGGCAAATATTCTCAGCCAGTGAACAGTCCACTGCACCACACTGAGTGGAAAGTGTTCAGCAATGTGTGTTACACACCGCTCAGGAGCCTCTGTTTTTGGCATATATTTCTGTGTTCTGGTGAACTGCTTCAAACCATAATGGCAGACAAAATGTATGCAAGAGGTAGTGCTGAGATTGAGACAAAGAAACACAGGAAGAGTATCATACTGGGTGTTAACATGCAGGGCTTCCAGCAGCTTAAGGAGCCGTTGATGAAAAGGTCAAGGTAACAGATGGTAAAGATCAGCAGGAAATTAGGGATTGGTGTAAGTCCTTCTGACATTCTGAAGGGCATTATAAAGCATCTCTGTGGGATTGACCAAGAGTTGTCTGAAAAATTCCTAGAAGAAACTAAAACTAGAGCATGTCATGACTTCTAGTGATTTAACAAAAATGAAAGTGCTTGCCAGCATAGAATGCCAAGAACTCATCTTTATAGGGACTGTATTCTTAGGACCCCGTGTGATGCAGAAAGAGCTCATATTCCATTTTGGAAAATGTATGCCCCAAACCAAATACAGTATTTCTGTATTTTAGGTGAATTTTGATCAGGGCACACTGAAATAGAATTAATTTTGCTACAATACAACATTTTTCATCTATTACTCAAGTTGAATTTAGATTTTAACAGCTACATTACAGGGTTGGCCCACAGTAAGTTTCTTCAGTGAAGACCTCCAGATCTTCTTCAGATGAAATTCTAGAAAGCCAGATTCTCTTCCTCATCCCCCTCCTAGCATTCAGTCTGGTCATGGTCATGATGAGGCATATGACTAACTTTTACTGGGTACTTGCTATGCTCCAGGAACAATTAAGTGCTTTTCACCATCTCGGGAAATCTTCGTAACAAATCTATGAGGTAGTTACTTATGTTCTCCCCATCTTAGTATAGAGAGATTATAGAATCTCTTATATATATGGCCCAAGTAAGTAACTGTCCAAGGTGGGCCTTATATTCAGTAAATGATAGAGCTGGGATCAGTGTAGCAGTTGGGATTGTATCAGAGATGGTGACTATGCCATTTTTTTTTTAATTTTTTTATTTTTTTCAGCATAACAGTATTCATTATTTTTGCACCACACCCAGTGCTCCATGCAATCCGTGCCCTCTACAATACCCACCACCTGGTGCCCCCAACCTCCCACCCCCCACCCCTTCAAAATTCTCAGATCGTTTTTCAGAGTCCATAGTCTCTCATGGTTCACCTCCCCTTCCAATTTCCCTCAACTCCCTTCTCCTCTCCATCTCCCCTTGTCCTCCATGCTATTTGTTATGCTCCACAAATAAGTGAAACCATATGATAATTGACTCTCTCTGCTTGACTTATTTCACTCAGCATAATCTCTTCCAGTCCCGTCCATGTTGCTACAAAACTTGGGGATTCATCCTTTCTTTCTTTCTTTTTTTTTTTTTTTTTTTTTTTTTTTTTTACAGCTTTATAAACATATATTTTTATCCCCAGGGGTACAGGTCTGCGAATCGCCAGGTTTACACACTTCACAACACTCACCATAGCACATACCCTCCCCGATATCCATAACCCCACCCCCTCTCCCAACCGCCTCCCCCCATCAACCCTCAGTTTGTTTTGTGAGATTAAGAGTCACTTATGGTTTGTCTCCCTCCCAATCCCATCTTGTTTCATTTACTCTTCTCCTACCCCCTCGACCCCCCATGTTGCATCTCCTCTCCCTCATATCAGGGAGATCATATGATAGTTGTCTTTCTCCGATTGACTTATTTCGCTAAGCATGATACCCTCTAGTTCCATCCACGTCGTCGCAAATGGCAAGATTTCATTTCTTTTGATGGCTGCATAGTATTCCATTGTGTATATATACCACATCTTCTTTATCCATTCGTCTGTAGATGGACATCTAGGTTCTTTCCATAGTTTGGCTATTGTAGACATTGCTGCTATAAACATTCGGGTGCACGTGCCCCTTCGGATCACTATGTTTGTATCTTTAGGGTAAATACCCAGCAGTGCAATTGCAGGGTCATAGGGTAGTTCTATTTTCAACATTTTGAGGAACCTCCATGCTGTTTTCCAGAGTGGTTGCACCAGCTTGCATTCCCACCAACAGTGTAGGAGGGTTCCCCTTTCTCCGCATCCTCGCCAGCATCTGTCATTTCCTGACTTGTTAATTTTAGCCATTCTGACTGGTGTAAGGTGATATCTCATGGTGGTTTTGATTTGTATTTCCCTGATGCCGAGTGATATGGAGCACTTTTTCATGTGTCTGTTGGCCATCTGGATGTCTTCTTTGCAGAAATGTCTGTTCATGTCCTCTGCCCATTTCTTGATTGGATTATTTGTTCTTTGGGTGTTGAGTTTGCTAAGTTCTTTATAGATTTTGGACACTAGCCCTTTATCTGATATGTCATTTGCAAATATCTTCTCCCATTCTGTCAGTTGTCTTTTGGTTTTGTTCACTGTTTCCTTTGCTGTGCAAAAGCTTTTGATCTTGATAAAATCCCAATAGTTCATTTTTGCCCTTGCTTCCCTTGCCTTTGGTGATGTTCCTAGGAAGATGTTGCTGCGGCTGATGTCGAAGAGGTTGCTGCCTGTGTTTTCCTCGAGGATTTTGATGGATTCCTTTCTCACATTGAGATCCTTCATCCATTTTGAGTCTATTTTCGTGTGTGGTGTAAGGAAATGATCCAATTTCATTTTTCTGCATGTGGCTGTCCAGTTTTCCCAACACCATTTATTGAAGAGGCTGTCTTTGTTCCATTGGACATTCTTTCCTGCTTTGTCGAAGGTGAGTTGACCATAGAGTTGAGGGTCCATTTCTGGGCTCTCTATTCTGTTCCATTGATCTATGTGTCTGTTTTTGTGCCAGTACCATGCTGTCTTGATGATGACAGCTTTGTAATAGAGCTTGAAGTCCGGAATTGTGATGCCACCAACTTTGGCTTTCTTTTTCAATATTCCTTTGGCTATTCGAGGTCTTTTCTGGTTCCATATAAATTTTAGGATTATTTGTTCCATTTCTTTGAAAAAAATGGATGGTATTTTGATAGGAATTGCATTAAATGTGTAGATTGCTTTAGGTAGCATAGACATTTTCACAATATTTATTCTTCCAATCCAGGAGCATGGAACATTTTTCCATTTCTTTGTGTCTTCCTCAATTTCTTTCATGAGTACTTTATAGTTTTCTGAGTATAGATTCTTAGTCTCTTTGGTTAGGTTTATTCCTAGGTATCTTATAGTTTTGGGTGCAATTGTAAATGGGATGGACTCCTTAATTTCTCTTTCTTCTGTCTTGTTGTTGGTGTAGAGAAATGCAACTGATTTCTGTGCATTGATTTTATATCCTGACACTTTACTGAATTCCTGTACAAGTTCTAGCAGTTTTGGAGTGGAGTCTTTTGGGTTTTCCACATAGAGTATCATATCATCTGCGAAGAGTGATAGTTTGACTTCTTCTTTGCCGATTTGGATGCCTTTAATTTCCTTTTGTTGTCTGATTGCTGAGGCTAGGACTTCTAGTACTATGTTGAATAGCAGTGGTGATAACGGACATCCCTGCCGTGTTCCTGACCTTAGCGGAAAAGCTTTCAGTTTTTCTCCATTGAGAATGATATTTGCAGTGGGTTTTTCATAGATGGCTTTGATAATATTGAGGTATGTGCCATCTATCCCTACACTTTGAAGAGTTTTGATCAGGAAGGGATGCTGTACTTTGTCAAATGCTTTTTCAGCATCTATGGAGAGTATCATATGGTTCTTGTTCTTTCTTTTATTAATGTGTTGTATCACATTGATTGATTTGTGGATGTTGAACCAGCCTTGCAGCCCTGGAATAAATCCCACTTGGTCGTGGTGAATAATCCTTTTAACGTACTGTTGAATCCTATTGGCTAGTATTTTGGCGAGAATTTTTGCATCTGTGTTCATCAAGGATATTGGTCTGTAGTTCTCTTTTTTGTTGGGATCCTTGTCTGGTTTTGGGATCAAGGTGATGCTGGCCTCATAAAATGAGTTTGGAAGTTTTCTTTCCATTTCTATTTTTTGGAACAGTTTCAGGAGAATAGGAATTAGTTCTTCTTTAAATGTTTGGTAGAATTCCCCCGGGAAGCCGTCTGGCCCTGGGCTTTTGTTTGTTTGGAGATTTTTGATGACTGTTTCAATCTCCTTACTGGTTATGGGTCTGTTCAGGCTTTCTATTTCTTCCTGGTTCAGTTGTGGTAGTTTATATGTCTCTAGGAATGCATCCATTTCTTCCAGATTGTCAAATTTGTTGGCGTAGAGTTGCTCATAGTATGTTCTTATAATTGTTTGTATTTCTTTGGTGTTCGTTGTGATCTCTCCTCTTTCATTCATGATTTTATTTATTTGGGTCCTCTCTCTTTTCTTTTTGATAAGTCTGGCCAGGGGTTTATCAATCTTATTAATTCTTTCAAAGAACCAGCTCCTAGTTTCGTTGATTTGTTCTATTGTTTTTTTGGTTTCTATTTCATTGATTTCTGCTCTGATCTTTATGATTTCTCTTCTCCTGCTGGGTTTAGGGTTTCTTTCTTGTTCTTTCTCCAGCTCCTTTAGGTGTAGGGTTAGGTTGTGTACCTGAGACCTTTCTTGTTTCTTGAGAAAGGCTTGTACCGCTATATATTTTCCTCTCAGGACTGCCTTTGTTGTGTCCCACAGATTCTGAACTGTTGTGTTTTCATTATCATTTGTTTCCATAATTTTTTTCAATTCTTCTTTGATTTCCTGGTTGACCCATTCATTCTTTAGAAGGATGCTGTTTAGTCTCCATGTATTTGGGTTCTTTCCAAATTTCCTCTTGTTATTGAGTTCTAGCTTTAGAGCATTGTGGTCTGAAAATATGCAGGGAATGATCCCAATCTTTTGATACCGGTTGAGACTTGGTTTAGGACCAAGAATGTGATCTATTCTGGAGAATGTTCCATGTGCACTAGAGAAGAATGTGTATTCTGTTGCTTTGGGATGAAATGTTCTGAATAGATCTGTGATGTCCATCTGGTCCAGTGTGTCATTTAAGGCCTTGATTTCCTTGTTGATCTTTTGCTTGGATGATCTGTCCATTTCAGTGAGGGGAGTGTTAAAATCCCCTACTATGATTGTATGATTGTCGATGTGTTTCTTTGATTTTGTTATTAATTGGTTTATATAGTTGGCTGCTCCCACGTTAGGGGCATAGATATTTAAAATTGTTAGATCTTCTTGTTGGACAGTTCCTTTGAGTATGATATAGTGTCCTTCCTCATCTCTTATTATAGTCTTTGGCTTAAAATCTAATTGATCTGATATAAGGATTGCCACTCCTGCTTTCTTCTGATGTCCATTAGCATGGTAAATTCTTTTCCACCCCCTCACTTTAAACCTGGAGGTGTCTTCGGGTGTAAGATGAGTTTCTTGTAGGCAACATATAGATGGGTTTTGTTTTTTTATCCATTCTGATACCCTGTGTCTTTTGATTGGGGCGTTTAGCCCATTAACATTCAGGGTAAGTATTGAGAGATATGAATTTAGTGCCATTGTATTGCCTGTAAGGTGACTGTTATTGTATATTGTCTCTGTTTCTTTCTGATCTACTACTTTTAGGGTCTCTCTTTGCTTAGAGGACCCCTTTCAATATTTCCTGTAGAGCTGGTTTGGTATTTGCAAATTCTTTCAGTTTTTGTTTGTCCTGGAAGCTTTTAATCTCTCCTTCTATTTTCAATGATAGCCTAGCTGGATATAGTATTCTTGGCTGCATGTTTTTCTCATTTAGTACTCTGAATATATCATGCCAGCTCTTTCTGGCCTGCCAGGTCTCTGTGGATAAGTCTGCTGCCAATCTAATATTTTTACCATTGTACGTTACAGACTTCTTTTCCCGGGCTGCTTTCAGGATCTTTTCTTTGTCACTAAGACTTGTCAATTTTACTATTAGGTGACGGGGTGTAGACCTATTCTTATTGATTTTGAGGGGGGTTCTCTGAACCTCCTGGATTTTGATGCTTGTTCCCTTTGCCATATTGGGGAAATTCTCTCCAATAATTCTCTCCAATATACCTTCTGCTCCCCTCTCTGTTTCCTCTTCTTCTGGAATCCCAATTATTCTAATGTTGTTTCGTCTTATGGTGTCACTTATCTCTCGAATTCTCCCCTCGTGGTCCAGTAGCTGTTTGTCCCTCTTTTGCTCAGCTTCTTTATTCTCTGTCATTTGATCTTCTATATCGCTAATTCTTTCTTCTGCCTCATTTATCCTAGCAGTGAGAGCCTCCATTTTTGATTGCACCTCATTAATAGCTTTTTTGATTTCAACTTGGTTCAATGTTAGTTCTTTTATTTCTCCAGAAAGGGCTTTTATATCTCCCGAGAGGGTTGCTTTAATATCTTCCATGCCTTTTTCAAGCCCGGCTAGAACCTTGAGAATCATCATTCTGAACTCTATATCTGACATATTACCAATGTCTGTATTGATTAGGTCCCTAGCCTTTGGTACTGCCTCTTGTTCTTTTTTTTGTTGTGAATTTTTCCGCCCTGTCATTTTGTCCAGATAAGAGTTTATGAAGGAGCAAGTAAAATACTAAAAGGGTGGCAACAACCCCAGGAAAATATGCTTTAGCCAAATCAGAAGAGATCCTGAATTGTGAGGGGGGAGAAAGGGGATAAAAAGGGGCTCAGAAAGAAAGAAAAAAAAAACTATTAAAAAAAAGAAAGCCGATAAAGAAATAAATATAAAAAGAGGAAAATATATATATATATTAGATAAACTATTTAAAAAACGTAAAAAAAAAGAAAATGGTAAAAGTTAAAAAAATTTAGCAGAAGAAGAGAAAAAGAAAAAAAAAATTGAAAAAGAAAAAAAAATTAAATTAACTGCAAGGCTAAAAAATCATGGGGAGAAAGCCATGAGTTCCGTGCTTTGCTTTCTTCTCCTCTGGAATTCCGCCGTTCTCCTTGGTAGGTGAACTTGGTCCTGGCTGGGTTTCCCGTAGATCTTCTGGGGGAGGGGCCCGTTGTAGTGATTCTCAAGCGTCTTTGCCCCAGGCGGAGTTGCACCGCCCTTACCCCGGGCCGCGCTGAGTAATCCGCTCGGGTTTGCTTTCAGGAGCTTTTGTTCCCTGAGCGCTTTCCGTAGAATCCGGAGGACGGGAATGAAGATGGCAGCCTCCCGGTCTCCGGCCCGGAGGAGCCGAGAGCCTGGGGCCCCACTCCTCAGTGCGCCCTCAGAGAACAATGCCAAATGACTCTCGTCACCCTGGCCTCCGGCCGCGCTCCGAGCTGACCGAGCCTGCGACCGGTTCAAGGCAACCCTGAGCTGAGAGTCACTCCTCGGCTCTGTCTCTGCAGCCGGCTTCCCCGTTCTAATACCGGTAAGCTCTGCGACACTGAGACACCCCTGATCCTTCTGCGACCCTGCGGGACCTGAGGCCGCGCTTACCCCGCCTGGGCTTCACCCCAGTTAAGCCTCTGGAGCGATGTCCCTCAGCAGAACAACTTTTAAAAGTCCTGATTTTGCTCCGTTGCTCCGCCGCTCGCCGGGAGCCGGCCCCTCCCCCCGCGGTCTATCTTCCCGTCGCTTTGGATTCACTTCTCCGCCAGTCCTACCTTGCAGAAAGTGGTTGATTTTCTGTTTCTGGAATTGCTGTTCTTCTTCTCTTCAATCTCCCGTTGGATTTGTAGGTGTTTGCAATCTTTAGATAAGCTATTTAGCTGATCTCCCGCTACCCGAAGTAGTCTCAGCCTGCTACTTCTCCGCCATCTTGACTCCTCCCCCGTGACTATGCCATTTTTGATGTTAGGTATCCCTCCCATGTTGGGCTGTGTTTGTAAACTACACAAGAACAGAACTTGATATGGCACAGTGCTTGCTTGGTTCACAGTAGATGCTGAGCAAGTGAATGAATGGATACATTGGGAATCAGTCAATCTGTAATCCACTACTAAGCATCTGTGATCCAAAGTCCAATTCCTCTTGGTGCAAATCAGGTCTGTCACTCTTAATGTGTACTAAAAATATTTTTAAAGCTATAATTTCATAATTATGGGATCCCATTAAAAACATCCTCCTGCGAGAGTCAGCAGCACTGAGGCAGAGCAATCCTTTTGTTCAGGACATGTTAGGTATCTCTGCTTTCCAAATACCTTAAAAGCTAGCAGCAGCCTCAGGCATGAAATTATTTCACAGGCAATCCTAATAGGAAGAACAAGCTCTAAAAGAGGAACATACAAGAAATTCTCCTTCTGTCTTTTAGTGGAAATTGCCATGGGTCATAGCAACTCCAGAAAAATATGATATCCACCATTGAAATTATGTGACAAAAATAAATAAATAAATAAAGCAAGATCATTGAGCTTTTTCAATGGCTGGGGGTTGTATGTAGGGGTAGGTGGTCAGCCTTAACAATTAACTAGTTGTAGGTTATCAAAAATATTGCCACTCCCTTAATAGACCTCTCCTTATGGGATACATCCCTATGGAAAGATGATACATCCCTCCCTTCTTTGATATGAAACTTGGACAGTTACTTACTTGGGCCAGTGGCTTGTGAGCAGCAGTGATGTGTGTCACTTCCAGCAGAAGGTTTTCAGAACCCTTGTGAAGTATACTACCATGTGGCCTTTTTTCTGTCACAAGGCCAGCCATTTTCTAAATATGAGAATTCCATTAGCCTGCGTCCCAGAGTGAAGAAGACATCTAGCCAACCCATTATGATAATATAATACCGGCAAGAAATAAGTCCTTAGGGGCGCCTGGGTGGCTCAGTGGGTTAAAGCCTCTGCCTTCGGCTCAGGTCATGATCCCAGGGTCCTGGGATCTAGCCCCACATCGGGCTCTCTGCTCTACGGGGAGCCTGCTTCCTCCTCAATCTCTCTTTGCCTGCCTGTCTGCCTACTTGTAATCTCTGTCTGTCAAATAAATAAATAAAATCTTAAAAAAAAAAAAGAAAGAAAGAAAGAAGTCCTTATAAGTCACTGAGGATTTGGGGCTATTTGTTACCACAGCATACTAAACTTAAGCTTCCTGATTAACTAGTGAGTATACTTGAGGGAGTATGAGTTAGTGGTAGGAAAGCATGTTAGGCATAAAAGGAAGAGCAGCGCCTTGCCGTCCCATCCACTTTCAGCAAAGGACGAGCCCAAACACAGACGCCATCTCTGAGGGCAGAACTGGACAAACTGGGGATAGACATTTACACAGAATGGGTACAGACCCATGTCAGGACCAGGGCCATGGTCAAGGGCTTGGGAATAATATGAAAGAAGGTGGTATCTTCCTGGAGAATGGCAGAAAGAAAATAACATTCTTTTTCTTAATCTTATTGCTTCTTCCCTATCATAACCAATCACTTCCATAAGCCCTACCTTTGAAATACATAGCTTTCCACCATTGTTCAGTACCTTTTTTTTTTTTTTAAGATTTTATTTATTTATTTGAGAGACAGGGATCATAAGTAGGCAGAGAGGCAAGCAGAGAGAGGTGGGGAGGCAGGCTCCCCACTGAGCAGAGAACCCTATGCGGGGCTCGATCCCAGGACCCTGAGATCATATCCTTAGCCAAAGGCAGAGGCTTTAACCCACTGAGCCACCCAGGTGCCCCATTGTTCCGTACCTTAAAATCACTGCCATACCTTAAAATCAATCAGACCCCAAGTGGATTTTTATTTTACTTATTTATGGGCTAAATAATGGTTTTAGGTTGCACGTCTCAGAGTCTGCTGTGGCACTGAGCACTCAGGGGTCTGGAACAGCCTCCCCCATCCCACCCCACCCCCATAAGTCAACTGACCTACTCCAATCTATTTCAAATATTTGTCTTCTAATTAGATTTCATTTGTACAAAGGTTTTGCAGCCAAATATGTTTAGAAAACCACTGCCTCAGATAAGGCCCCAAGATCATTTCAACTATTTGAAATGATTATCATCAAATTCTGTGGACTCTGTTCTGGGCTGTCCTAATCTCAGCCCTTCTTTTCTGGGCATGCGGCAGAAGAATCAGCACTACCGAGCTACATATTCATGTGCATTGCATTTTGCTCACAGGCACTGTATAAACTATATTTAGAACTCTGAATGTTGAGATGTACTGTGTCAACACTGAAATTTAATTACTGTGATGGACTTTAAATCCACGTACCTTCTTGCACTGTGGAGTGAATATTACCTCTCATGTTTGCTCATTCTCCTTCACACTCCTATAGCAGAGGGTTGCAATCTGTTTAGCGAGAGCACCCACCTGCCCTTCTCTTCCGAGCGAATGAAATGCACTCTCAATTTTATGACTGTTTTATCTCTGTATTGTGAAAAAGAAGTATTGTCTTGCTAAACTCTTTGGACATTTCCCAATATGCGATATCTCCCTGCTCCTCCTATTATTACTCATTCCAGTAATAAATGATAATGTTCATTGCTAGGATTTGTAAAGCTCTGTCAGGTTAGCCCATTATTTTAAGCTCAGGTTAAGGTAAGGAATTTAGATTTATATAAGCCTGGTGCAGTTTCATTAAGAACCAAAGGCGTTTTAATTTTTCTCTCTCTTTATGCAAGGGACTTTACCTTTCTTAATGTTACATTAATCAGTGTTTTAATATTTCTTCAAAATGTCCCTATTCTCTGTGTGTTATTTACTGTCGTCGTCAAAGTCAATGAACAGGAATAAACAGTATCTACTTGGTAATATAGAAACTACTGCCTTCTTGGCCCTTGTGTAATAGGTAAGTGGATGCTTTTAAAAATGAATCTATCCATGGTACTTTTCCTATTCCTGTATGGGATTTTGATTTTTTTTTTTAATGAATGGTATAAACCCCAGGTCTGAAAACTAATAGAATTTCTGCATTTAGCTGCTGATCCATAACCTTAGGTTAGAATGTCCATCAGTTGGTTGGATGAAGCAATGCTTTAAAACCAAAATGAAAAGATTTCTGTTATATTCCAGTAGGCACCAGATTTGAAAGCCAGTTTGGGTGGGTTAATACTAGAATGATTTTATATTAGTCTTGATAAGTGGTACAAAATAAGTAGTAGGAAGTAGATACAGCCCCCTAAATGAGAATAGACAAGGAAATAAATGTGTTTGATTACCTGACACCAGCTCAGTGTGTGAGAGGGAAAGCTCAGTAGAGGTCCAGGGGTTGGGAGAGTGAGCATGTTGCCCTGGTCAGCACCCTGTGTGTGCATACACTGTCACTGGCCAGTGGGAGTCTGGGAAGCATGACTGTCCACCCGGGGTGCCCCTCAGCTCCTGTGTGTGTGTGCAGAACTGTAGCTGTGGCTTTAAGATACCGTTTAAAGGACAACGTTTTCGAGGGGTACCTGGGCAGCTCAATGAGTACAGCTCAGGTCAGGATCTCCAGGTCATGAGATCAAGCCCCCTGTTGGGTTTGATGCTCAGCATGGGAGTCTATTTGTCCTTCTCTCTCCTCCTTTGCTCCACCCCCTGATCCTTCTCTTTCTCTCTCTTTTTCTAGTAAATAAATAAAACCTTTTTTTTAAGGGGGTACATTTCTCTAGATGCTGATAGTCTGGTATAAATGAGGAGTAGGGGGGCACCTGCCTCTGCCTTCGGCTTAGGTCATGATCCCAGGGTCCTGGGATCTAGCCCCACATCAGGCTCTCTGCTCAGCAGGGAGCCTGCTTCCTCCTCTCTCTGCCTGCCTCTCTGACTACTTGTGATCTCTGTCTGTCAAGTAAATAAATAAAATATTTTTTAAAAATAAAATAAAATAAACGAGGAGTAGCCTATAGCACGGCTGCCCTCTCTGGCCCTGGGCTGTCTGAGGCAGTAAATAAAGTATATGCTCGAGCCCAGAAGCTGGTTCAAATTCCACTTCTATGACTTACTGATTGGGTGACACTGGGGAAATTATTTAATCTGTAAATTTGTGTTTTCATCTATAAACTGGGAGATGCCATGAGGATTAAATGAAATAATCCGGGCAAAGTGTCAAGTCCAATTCCAGACACATAATGGTCTCCTGCTAAATGGAAGTTATGAAGACAGAGTGGCTCTCAGGCAGTGAGATGCAGGTCTAATGAGTTCTAGTGGGAAAAGAGAAGTGGCATGTGGGCAGCAAAGCCCAGAGTCTGGGATTGGCAAGAGGTGCAGACAAATCCCACTGCTGATTGTAGCAACATAAAACACTGGTTTCTGCTGGTGAGGCCCCACCTGTGCCCCCAGGAACATGAGGAGGGTATCGGGGGCACTGTGCTCCCACAAGCCTAGGGTATGCCAAAAAGGGACAGAGAGAGGAAGCAGGGATGGTGGGTGCATAGAATTACACATTGCTCCTTTTCCCTTTTTTACCCAGAGCCACTCTGCTCTTTAATAGTACAGATCTCAGCTGAGAGCCCATTTCTCTTTATACTGTGTGCCCCTGAACCCTCCTAAAAATGAATGATGGACCTAGTAAAGCCTCAGTGGTCCTGAATACTTTTTTTAAATATAGTGTTTACCAAAAGAAATATACTTAAAAAAAATTCCACTAAGATATTTTTTAATGAAGCCATATCCAAATAAAGTATGCAGTGTCTTGCCTACCTCTCTTCACCCTTGGCACACCCTGTCCTGATCTCTGCTTATCGACCTCAGCAAACTCCTGCATCTCAGTGTTACAGAGGACACAAGGGAGAAGTCAATAAAAGTCACTAAGACATATAAGGAAAAGAAAAAAAAAAAGTTAACTGAAATGCAAACTTATAACACAAAAGGACTGTACTTGGTATCTGCCATGGATGGAATGCTGGGGGGCCATTTGCCTGTTTGTCCTTCAGACCATGTCCACCTTTCCTGCTCTACTGTCTACCACAGGAAACACCATTTTCCAGACTCTCTTAAAATCAGCTTCTGGCTAGCTCTGGCCAGCCAGGGTGCTGGGAGAAGACTGAAGGATAGGAGGAAGAAGAAACCAAGTATTTCTTGTCAAATCAAGATATTTCTCCCTCTGCCTTTGGGGGGCAGGGAGGCGGCATCTCCAAGCAGAAAATGTGTCTCCATTGGCTCCATTCCCAGTGGACACCTCTTCCCTCAATGGCCCATGTTTCTGCAGCAGCACAGTAGTACTTGTTCCAGACTGATAGTGCCGGTTTCAGGAAATACCACCGCCCGGGGGGTAGTTGCTTCGTGCCGCTGCCTGTCTTTGATATGCGTCATCTCCCCCTGACTGGCCTTTTAGCTCTTCCATCATCCAGGTCACCATTCCAGTATTAATTTTCCTCCATGTGAAGAACGTAGAGTGGTTTCTGTTTCTTGTCTAGATTCTGATTGATAACGCTACACATGGTGATATGAACCTACTTCTGCCAATGACTCAGTTAGAATAAGAAAGTTAATGTATTTAAGCAGATATATGTCTACACAGCTCTGAATAAAAACAAAAATGCATGAATAATGCACCAAGACATTCCATCACAGCAAAGCACTGCGTTGGTCTCTAATATTTCATGCCATTTGCAAATATCTCCCTATTTGTTATTCTTGGGATTTTTTCATTAGAGCTAAACTATTTCACATGACAGTCGAATACTTCTACAATAGTGTGCAAGAATTCTGCACATTTCCAGGTGAGAGAAACAGCTCTGAACCAAATTTTCCCCTTGCCCTGTGCTTTCTAACTTGTAGTCCATTTCTATTCACCAGAAGGCCTGCCCAAGGCCCTGATAGAAAGGAATTTGCATCGTCCACAGGACAAACGTTCCCTGACCTGCTTTTCCCTATCTCCTGAATAAGAACCCTAGAAAGAAATTTTATTAAGTGGTTAGAGAATAAAATTTGCTAATTTTCTGTAAGAATTCAGACAGTCGTTTGTAAAATGGGCCATGAAAATAATTCATGCCTGAAATCTAGCATTACTGTGATGCAACATGCCAGGTGGGGAGCTGACCCCTCAGAGCACTAGTCCCAACTACCCGGCTGCGTGAGTAACACTGAGAACCCATCTGAAAGAAGGGAAAGAGAAAAACTGGCTTGCTTTGAAGGATGGCTGCAATTAGCTTTGAAAACAGCAAGATCCCACTAAAGAGGCAGATACACTGGGCATTTAGATACTTAATGAGTCAGAAACCAATTCTTCCTCGATGACCAGCCCGTCTTCGTGCATAGAGCTTTTTGTCCACCCCAAGTTTGAGAAGGAGAGGACGGACAACCACAGTCCCGACTTTCTCTCTGAGGGGTAGAAGGTGGGTTCCAGGTCTGTTCTTACAATCCATTGTGTATTCCTTGCCTCCTGCCCTCTCCGTGGATGCGGTACTCTGCAAACTGGGAATGTATTTTAGTCATCTCCAGCTGAGTCCAATGGCAGCCAAGAGCAGGATCAGCAAGTGGCCTTGGAAAATGTGTTCAGAGCGGTTAAGTTGTATCCACGTGGTACATCGGTACTCAAGATGTACTTCTTTCTCCTCCCCGTTTCCTAGGGTTTGTAGGACTCTGTAATCAAGACCCATACTTTCCTGAGGGCCTGAGCGACTGCTTAATGTGGCCACGTTTCATCTGCCATTACTTTCGGGGTCTTTTAATGGGAAAGAATATATCCGTTCTGTCAAGGAAATAGGATTAGGATTTTAGAAAGGCTATAAAATAATGCAACAATAAATTCTTCAATACCCAGTTGTCAGATATGTTTCACTAAATTGCAAATATCAGATTACTTTTTTAATTATTTCAGACCCACACTGGGAATTATTCAAGAACCATATATTAGAGGAGAAAATAGGCTTACCTTTCCTATTGTCAGACTCCAGGCATCCACACGGATCTTCACGGTGCAGATTTCAGCAGCCCTGTTAATACTGACTTATTTCCAGTCAGAGCTGAGAGATCAAAAAGAGAAACCCTCTGTGGATCCCCTCACATTTTTTTAACTCATGTTTAAAATTAATAAGTTTCTTAGTCATTCAACAGTGAATAATAAAGCTGGGCTCACTTATTTAAAGTTTTAAAATAGCTCCAGATTAGTTCTCTGTGATACAGGAAGCTAGTATGCAGAAATCCAGTCACTGCCCCAGGGTTTCAGCCCTGACTGTGTGACCTTGGGTAGGTTCTTTAATTGCACTCAGTGCACTGTTTCTCTGGAAAAGGCAGACGATAATGGTGTTTACCTTGGATAATTATTATAGGGATTAAACTAGATCACTTGTTTGTTCATTATTCAATAAATATGTCTTGAGCATCTCCTACGTAACAGACATGGAGCCTGTCCTTGTTGAATTTATGGTTTGGATGGGGAAACAGAAATTAATCAAATAATTACACAAATAAATATAATTACATGTAGATGAGAGCTACAAAGAGAAGATATTTGATGCTATGAGAATATATGACAGGAGGACTTCTCTTAATCTGGGGAGAGGGGAGAATCAAAGAAGGTTTTCTGAAGAAATGCCAATGAGTTTGAGGAAAGTAGGATTCTTACAAGTGAACTAGGCATCGTATGGGGAGAGGGGTGGGAGTGGGGGTAGACATTTCAAGCAACGAGAACATGTGCTTAGGTTCTCTCCAGAAGCCCATCACACTGAGACAACCATTGTCAACCTTCCTTTGGTTATGTTTATGTTATTTTTCAAGCAAACAAGCTTCATTTCGATGCAGAAATTTGGGGAATTCCTTTGACAGTAGGTGTGTATGTGGGTCCTTTGGTGACATGCACATATTTTGCAGGTTGTAGGGCTAGTGTGCATGAAGTACATTGCTCCTGAACACGTATGATGGGCACAAGTTGTCATTCATTCAAAAAAACATTTACCAGCTATCTATTCTGTGCCAGCCCTACCCTAAAGGCTAAGGATACAGAGATGAATGAGGCACAGCCTCTGACTTCAAAGACTTCAATCCCAGAGTTCAGTAAGGGAAAGAGATACCAAAGCACATATTTATATATACCATATCAGAGTTGTGTGTGTTTGGTCAATAAATTCTGATGGCAAGCAAATGGCCTGGCTGCCTCGGCCTGGATGAGTCAGTGACATCTCCACAGAGGGGGTGACATGTGAGCAGAATTTTCAAGGAAACCCAGGACGGGCATTCCAGAAAAGCATGTGTAAAGACACCACATCTACATCCCCAGGACCTAGAAAAGCACTCAGAATCTAGTATCTAAACAATCAAGAAGTTTAGTTTACAAATGGCACAATAAGGAATTCTACAAGTTATTCTGAATGGTTCAAATATACCAGGCAAGTAGATAGTCAACTTCAGATACACGGCCAAAAATGTAAACAGAGGTAAAATAGTGAAGACTTTTTAAGGTGAGATGAAGAATCCTAGGTTTCATTCACTGGTCTAAATGGTGGGAAGCAACTGAAGTATTTTTAGCCAGGAGAATGACATAATTATCTTTGCATTATAGGAAACTCACTGTCGCAGCAGTTTAGGAGATGGAGATGGGTGAGTGGCAGTAAAGACTGGAGGTTGAGAGACCTAGGACAGAGACTGTGAGGTCCCAAGTGAATGAAGATGAAGCGGGTAGAGAATTTGAGACAGTATGAAGTAAAATCTGGCAATCACATGTGGACTTATGGGAGAACAAAGTGACAGGGATGACAGGAAATGGTTCTGGTCTACATGGTTGCTGACACCATTAATTGAGGTGGGGATAGAGAAATGGGAAATGGGGTGAGAAAACATACAAAGGTTGTTTTGGGGCATGTTGTGGAAAAGGAGCCTCGTACGCACTCAGGGGAAATGTCCAGATGTAAAGAGCCGTGGGCCTCCTGGATAGCTTTGGAGATCATGAACTTATTTATTCACTCATTCCTACACTCACTTAGGAGAGCACTTGGCTGGCTCAGTTGGTAGAGTATGCCATTCTTGATCTCAGGGTCTTGAGTTCAAGCCCCACATTGGGTGTAGAGCTTATTGAAAAAAACAAAAGCAAACAAATAAAAAAAACTCACTCACTTAGGGAAGAAGGTGTCAAAGAGAACATTGGGGTTGCCTGACTCTTGCACTGTTCACCCTCCACCCATCTTCATCTCAGACCTTCTGGGCACTCCTTCCTAGTCATTGAAGACTATGTGAACTAGCACACATCCCCTCTCTGCCCCAGTTCCTGCTATTGCTCAGCTATTGTCCTTGCACGTGATAGCTGTCTTGTGCTGACCTTCTCAGGACAGGAAAACTGGAATGAATGCTAAGTGACATCTTGTCCTGCTGGACACCCGTCTAGAGATACGGAAGAAAGAAAGTCACACCCTACCTTACACGGAATGTTGGGGATTGAAGAATCTTACAGAGAAGAAAAGAACATTTTATAGAACAAATCTACCTTTAAAAGAACCATTTATTTCTGCACACAAAGAATAGAAAATATTTTTGTGTGTATTTTGTCTTCCTCTCTCTTTTTTTTTTAATGGGTATCCATTCACATTTGCTAAGCTGCTACGATTTAAAACTTGTCAACATGATTTCTTCTAAATAACTCCTTGGGAAAGCACTTAAAGCCTCCGTTTATTATCCAAATGTAACTTAAGGACAAGAATGGAAGAATTATTTCTGAAAGAAAATAATCAATGAATCATTTATCAGTTTTCCTGCTCTTTGTATAACAAATTGTAATTAGTATGATGTCTTTGTTGGCAAGTGCTTTTCAGACAAAATGCAGTATAGAAGCAAAGGAAAATTCTGTAAAGAATTGTGTTTTGCTAATTGCGATGCTATCACTGGAATTTTATGTGATTGCATTGTTAATTTTTAATTTGGTATCCTTAGTAGCAACAAGGTTATTAGCACCTACGTAGAGTTCTTAGTGTCCATATTAGATAACAAAATCTTGGTATGGTGAATATTGGAAATAAACATCCATCAAGTTAGAAAAGAGACCCAGAAGGCTCTGGTAGCTTTATACAGGGCACATTTTTAAAAAAGATTGTATTTACTTTTTTGTTTGTTTCCTAATTTGAGAGAGAGAGAGAGAGCGGTGGGGGGCGGGGGGAGGACAGAGAGAGAGAAGGGAGAATCTCAGGCAGACTCCGTGCTGAGCTAGGAGCCCAACACAGGGCTCAATCTTACAACTCTGAGATCATGACCTGAGCCAAAATTAAGAGTCGGATGCTCAACCAACTGAGCCACCCAGGGACCCCGAATAGGGCACAATTTTAAGAAACTGAATGTGGCAGAATAAAAAAATACTTTATCAACCATCTTTCTAAACTACTTTTATATTTTCTTTTTTGGGTAAAGAATGTTCCAGACTCTGTCCAGAGTTCTAGAATCATGGCTCAGACTCTTTGTTGAGACTCTTTGCCCCAAGTTTGTTTTCATTCCAATAATTAATCACTGAATGCCTACTAGTTTTGATACTTTTGGGGGAATCAAAGATAAATGGGACCCAGTCTCTGTTCTCAAGGTATTCACACTAGAGTCTAGTGGGAAGCACAGGCCTGTAGACAAATGGTTTTATTACAACATAATAAGCATGCTAATGTAGTAGATGGTACATCACAGTGATGACACAGGAGATCACTTACTCACATGGAATAAGACACCCACTCACCTGTGGAAATCTCTAAAAAGTTACCCAGATTCACACACTGTCCATCACAATTAGCACAACAAAGAACCTGGAGTGGAAGGAACTCTCCTGCTGCCTCCTCCCACATTTCATCCACAAGGAGCTCCGGGATTGGCTTTGGACATGGCTCTGAACATGGGTTGGGGGATAACGTTCAGTAGCTACTGAAATCCAGTTACTTGGCCACATGATTTTAATTGTGGCTCCTGCAAATATATATTTTTCTGACAAATGTACAGGATGAAAAAATACTAACATAAAAATGAAGCTATTAAAAAAATGAAGCTATTTCTACACATCCAGAACTAATTTTGTTTTTAATTAGAGAGCTAGCAGTCTTCATCAGTCAGTATTACAAATATGATATCCCACAATTTCCATTTGCAATACTATTCATGGATAAACAAAAAAGAACACACCATATCTACCCAACTCTTTGAAGGTTTTCCTCTCTCCTCTTAGAAAGAAACATACTATCCCTCAATATCTTTCTTGACTTTTAAGACCTTCAAAATTATCAGACATTTCTAATACTCTCACTAC
This sequence comes from Lutra lutra, assembly GCF_902655055.1. Taxonomy (NCBI): domain Eukaryota; kingdom Metazoa; phylum Chordata; class Mammalia; order Carnivora; family Mustelidae; genus Lutra; species Lutra lutra. The sequence goes on along the minus strand of NC_062281.1, from coordinate 133,331,004 downwards.
TTCCAGCTTTTCTGAAAATCTGTTATCACTTTATACTTTATAATAAATTATTCTTAACTCTATGCTGATATTGTCCTCTCATAAAGGAAATCCTCAATTATAATAGATGAATAAATAGAAAGGCAAGCAGATTGATGGTAGATAAAAGATAGATAGATAGATAGATAGATAGATAATAGATAGATAAGGTAGATATGGGTGCTCCTTTGGGCCATTTACCTCTCTTCTTTGATCATCTTTAAATTAACTATGATTCCATGGAATTAGCATAAATAAGCATGCATACTAGTACTGTTCCTTGAATTGATCTGTGTGACTATTCAATAGATGCATGTACGTTTGTCTGGATATATGAAAAATATATATACTATTATTCATCTGTCTACAGTTTCTCCAAGGACATAATGGTATGGGTCATCAATATTCATCAGGCAGTGTTCCTCTAACAGACTCATAGGTCTCTTATGGTCCACACTTGGCAATATGGGAGACTCAGAACTAACTCTAGGACAACAAATACACCCTACCAGTGGGGCAGTATCAGATTGTCCTCTCTGGGGACACTTTGCAGAATCCATACTGTCCTGAAGCTATTCTCTTGGCATCCAGGTTGACAGCAGAAGTATAAGGAAAATAGCCTCATGCCAGGCAAGTGTGAGAGGTACCATGGTTTAAAAGCCTCATCCTGGGGCGCCTGGGTGGCTCAGGGGGTTAAGCCTCTGCCTTCGGCTAGGGTCATGATCTCAGTGTCCTGGGATTGAGCCCCGCATCAGGCTCTCTGCTCGGCAAGGAGCCTGCTTCCCCCCCAGTCCCCGCCTACTTCTGATCTCTCTATCTCTGTCAAATAAATAAAATCTTTAAAAAAAAAAAAAAGCCTCATCCTGACAGGAACCAGTATCTCCTATAACAATACCATTGGCATAGTTTCCAAGACCCCCACAAGAGTCATATCAATTAGAAGGAGTCCCCACACTCAAGTAATCTTAATGCTATGGCTTCCTATCTGATGTTTATAGTTCTCCCAGATCAGATGCAATTTATCAACCAGGTGTCATTTTTATCATAAGCAATTTGGCCTAGTAACATAGTTGAATATTCTGTCTTATTAGGTTACAGAGGAAGAGAGCTAGAAAGTTAACTGAAGGTCAGATTCTCATGCAGAAGGAGAAAGATAGCATCTAATGTATATTAGCTTTAAAAACAAAAAGGAGATACTTTTAAAAAAGAAACATTTAAAATTTTGCAGTTTTAGATTTACAATCTATATTGTCAAGAATGTAGTACAGAGAGAGTTCCCATATACCCTACATGGAATTTCCCTTATCCATTAGCGTCTCACATTAGTATTTTTCATTTATCATAAATGATGAACCAAGATCTATATATCAAATTATTATTAAGTAAGATACATATGTTATTCAGATTACCTAATTTTAAAAAGGGTGGGGGGAAAAGTTTTCTTTGGTGATATAGTCTATACTTAATCCATTGCATACTTAAAATGTTCAGAAACCACTCGGGATTGTTTGACCAAGACAGGAATCATTTCAAGTACAGTACTTATAACCCTAGAGTGTTGAGTATGTAAAAGTCTTTAGGTTCACATACTGATTTGTAATTCCCAAGAGCCAGTAACTATCAATAAACATCATTTATATGTAGTAGGCTACTCTGGATTTGATTTTCACATTGATTACAGTTAGTCTTACAAAAGTGAGCTACAGATTTTAAAACTTTGTGTTTCTCTTTTTGGGGGGTATTAGTTTCAGGTGTACAATATAATGATTCAGCAGTTCTATATATTACTCATCATGATAAGTGCTCATCATGATAAGGGACTCTTAATCCTCTTCACGCCATTTCATTCCCATATTTCACCCATCCCCCCCATCCAGCTCTCCTATGGCAACCACCAGTTTGTTCTCTATATTTAAGAGTCTGGTTTTTTTGTTTGTCTTTTTTTCTGTGTTCATTGGTTTTATTTCTTAAATCCCATATAGAGTAAAATCATCTAGTATTTGTCTTTCTCTAATTGACTTATTTCAGTTAGCATTATACCTTCTATATCCACCCATGTTGTTACCAATGGCAAGATTTCATTCTTCTTTATGGCTGAGTAATATTCCATTCTATGCATATACCACATCTTCTTTATCCATCTTTTGATGGACACTTGTATTGCTTTTATATCTTGTCTACTGTATATAATTCTGCCATAAACATAGGGGTGCACGTATCTTTTTGAATTAGCGTTTTTGTTTTCTTTTGGTAAATACCCAATAGTGGAATTACTGGATCACATGGTAATTCTATTTTTAATTTTTTTGAGCAATCTCCATACTGTTTTCCACAGTGGCTGCCACAGTTTGCATTCCCACCAACAGTGCACAAGGGTCACTGTTTTTTCCACATCCCTGTGCCAACACTTGTTAATTTTAGCCATTCTGACAGGTGTGAGCTGTTATCTCATTGTCATTTTGATTTGCATTTCCTTGAGGATGAGTGGTGATTTTCATGTGTCTATTGGTCATCTGTATATCTTTTTTGGAGAAACATCTGTTCATGTTCATGTCTTCTGCCCATTTTTTATTGGATTACTTGTTTTTCATGTGTGTTGAGTTATATAAGTTCTTTATATATTTTGGATATTAACTCCTTATCAGATATTGCAAAATCGGTTTCCATTCAGTAGATCATCTTTTTTGTGTTGATGGTTTCCTTCACTGTACAAAAGCGTTTCATTTTGGTGTAGTCCCAATAGTTTAATTTTGCTTTTATTTCCCTTGCCTCAGGAGACCTATCTAGAAAAATGTTTCTAAAGCCAGTGTCAAAGAAAAATTGCCTAACTTTTCCTCTAGGGATGTTATGATTTCAGATTTCATATTTAGGTCTTTGATCCATTCTGAGTTTATTTTTGTTTATGGCATAAGAACGTGGTTCAGTTTCATTCTTTGACATTTAGCTGTCCACTTTTCCCAACATCACTTGTTAAAGACTATCTATTTCCTATTGTATATTCTTGCCTCCTTTGAGCAGTAGGGTGGGGGGCTTGGGGGGTAGGGAAGGAAAGAATGAAACAGGATGGGATCAGGAGGGAGACAAACCATAAGAGACTCTTAATCTCAGGAAACAAACTGAGGGTTGCTGGGAGGAGGGAGGGTATGGAGAAGGTGTTTGGGTTATGGACATTGGGGAGGGTATGTGCTATGGTGAGTGCTATGAAATGTGTAAGCCTGATGATTCACAGACCTGTACTCTTGGGGCAAATGATACATTATATCTTAATAAAAATAAAAAATGCTATAAAAATAATTTAGCTTAGTATCTCATTTTAGAAAATGAAGCAATCTATAGTGAAATATAGGGATTATTAACAAGTGAATGACTAGTTCCATTGAGCCACAATAAAATTAAAGTAACATCAGTCCAGGACTTTCCTCCTGTATTTCACATGTCAGAATATTTGTGATGACTGTTGCTATCAATGGATGGTACACTTGGCCAGCCACAATCTGGGGCTCCACACACAGAGATGTGTGGGATGCTGTCAGTCTCTTTAGACCTGAATTCAATTTTGATTGAACACATTTATACTTGTGAGCTTATAATTATTCTTGAGTTTAAGAGGTGGCTTAAAAGGTTTCTTCTTTTTTTTTTTTTTTCCCTTACTGCTGTGTTTTCAGAGAAACTCACTGGCCTAAAAGATTCTAATTAAAAGCAAAGAAAACATTAATAAAAGCAAAGAAAATCCATAGTTCAGTTTGAGTCTGAAAGTGTAAAGCAAAGAGATACTGGGCAGTTTTCTATTGATTCATTTTCTCATTTGATCAGTGTAGGAGGCCTGCCAAAGACACTCCTCACTAGAGTATTTGGGGGATAAGAAGCAGCTCTAATGAAGAAGCAGAGATTCTAGGTATTCCCATTCACTTCAGGTCATCTTACATTCACTTACTCCATAAATATAAGTTGTTTGCTTACCATGTGCCGAGTCCTGGTGAGAGCAGCAGTGAGTATCCTTCCCTCTCTAGTGGAAAGCTAGAGCCACACCCAGGCCAAACACAGGTTTTCATGTGCACACTTGCACGCACACACACACACAACTTTGGCCATACAAAACTGAATGGAAGCTGAAAATAGAGTTTAAGAAATTTATGTCTTTATATATCTGATTTTGTGTCCTGAGATTCAGACTAAGTTAACTCAGGAGTGGCCAGGCATAGTTTGAGAAGCATGGGAAAACAGCTACTGGTAAAATTATTCTCCTGTGTTCTGTGGATGGTCTGTAAGTTTGTAGACTGTTCAACTCTGCACCACATCAGTAAGTGGCATTGAGTGCATGGAGGCATTGAGTGCAGATCCTGGAGTCGGGCGTGCAGATACTGGAGTTGGCAGTGCTCCCTCTGACCATTGTGGGCATCCTTGGTGTTGGCAAGGCCTGGGGGAGGTTGATTACCTTCCTCTTCAGATTTTCACTGAGCAAAAGGATTCTATTTTGAGAAAAGGTATTCCCATAATAATGTATACCCTCTAGAAGGAGAGAAAATATTCTTGGCTTTAAATTTTGAAGGATCAGCTTATACTACTATTTTGAAAGAAATTCAAAAAGTGGATCCTTTGGACTTAAGCAAATGGACCTCTGAACAGCTTTTGAAAACAACTATCAGTAAACAGAGGGCCTCTGTACATTTATTGTTGTTTTATAAAGAAGAAACAGAGACTTAAAGAGATTTGAGTAAGGGACCCAAATTCACATTGCTAGTAGGTATCACAGCTGGGACTGAAGCCCCAGGGGCCTGTGCTCTTTCTGCTGAACCCTTCCTAAAAGAATGCATTTGCTTATGCTCTCTGCTCTGTGTGGCATGCTTCCTCTCCACCAGGCCCTGATTTTTGTCATCTAGACTCAATTAAAGTGCACGCTGTCAGCCAAGATGGCAGATACTCCATGAGCAGGGTGTCAGTCAGACTCCGGGAGCTCAGGGATCCCATGCACTCCTGCGCTTCTGCCCACTCCAGCATCAAGGCTTTCAGGAGGAGAAGCTGCCCCGGGGCACCAAAGGAATGACTGGAGTCAAGCTGACAAGTAGAAATGTTTTATAAAATGTTGCTTACAGATTCGGAATTTAAACTGATGGTGAGGCCTTGGGATAGAAATACGAATTCTAATCCTATTTCGATCTTTCTTAGATCAAAAAAAAATTTTTTTTTAGATTTTATTTATTTATTTGAGAGAAAGAGTGAGAGATAGAGCATGAGCAGAGGGAGTGGGAGACGGAGAAGTAGGCCCCCCCACTGAGCAAGGAGCCTGACATGGGACTTGATCCCAGACCCTGGGATCATGACCTAAGCTAAAGGCAGGCACTTAACTGACTAAGCCACCTAGGCACCCCCTCAAAAATATTTGTGTGCCTTCTCCATTGTATTCAATGATGGGAAAAAGTAAAATACTTTTTTACACCTCCATTTATCCTTCTACTGATCTTGTCTGTACTTATGACTCATATGTGCTTTATAGACAAGCATGGAGCCTCCCTGTGAATTCCTACCATAAATGCTTCACAAAATAAAAAATAAATGGAAGGCTCTGTTAAACCAAAAGGAAATGATTCTTTTTACTAAGTGCCTAAGTGAGAATTGACTAGGATATTTCTTCAATAATACTAATGCCTACCACATACTCCTTCCTATACCTATGCAAAAAATAAATTTCTGACAAAAATATGTGAAATCTAAGTGAACCTAATTCTCACTGCATTTCTGTGATTTTAATGGAAAGTAAAAACAGTGGGTGAAACTTGGGAATATTGAATTTTATTTTTGAAGAGTAAGCTACCTTTTTAGTACTATTCTTTTTTTCGAGACTGTAGGTTTCTTTTTTTTTTTTTTAAGATTTTATTTATTTATTTGACAGAGAGATCATAAGCAGGCAGAGAGGCAGGCAGAGAGAGGAGGAAGCAGGCTCCCTGCTGAGCAGAAAGCCCGATGCGGGGCTCAATCCCAGGACTCTGAGATCATGACCTGAGCCGAAGGCAGTGGCTTAACCCACTGAGCCACCCAGGCGCCCCTAGACTGTAGGTTTCTTGCATTGCTTTTTTTCTTAAAGATATTTTTAGGATGTGATTTCCATAAATTTTGTAGAAAAAATATCATTAATGCTTCTCATTTATTTTTCATTAGCTGTTCACATTAAAATAAGTTGTCCTTTATCATTCTGTTATGCACAAAATAATTGAAATGTTTATGTAAGTTTTGTGGGGGGGTTTATAGCTTTAGAGTAGGAACTTATTAAAAAGTAAATATAGTAGAATCAACATTTTATGGTGAAAAGGAACTGAATGCTGTGTCCACATATGAAAAATCAAGTCTAATTCAATTCAGAAGCATGGATTACCTGGAATATCCAAGAAATTATGATAAAATGGGTTGTTTGCTTATATTATCGCTCTCCTTATTATTTAGCCCTGTGTGCATGTGTGTGTGTGTGTATGCACACGCGTGCACACACGTGATGACAAAAGTGTTGCTTAGAAAACATAGAAAAGTACTTCATTTTCTATCATATTTTATTATTTGGAGTGATGCACATCAATGAGATTATGATCATTAATACTCAATTTTCAGAACACACAATTTGATATCCTATGTGTTATGTTTATTCTCTGTAGCTAGAACACTAATCTAGGTGGAAGAGGAAAACAGATAAGAATTAAAAAACGTTTTTAGAGCAAAGATTATTTTAAAGTACACTAATCTAGAAATGGGATCGCCTTCACCTCTCTCAAATGAAGAGTCATATTTCAACCCTACTCTCATTATTCAGTCCAACCTTCTGTGAGTACCCACTTTGAGTACATACATTCTGCTGGAGGCAGGCATGTAAGGACTTATAAGACATGACCCCTGCTCATTTTTCCTGTGCCCCTTTCCCCTCCAAAAAGTCCTGGATCTGAGTGTATACCATCATCCTGTATATAAATCAGTTCCTCCTCTGTGGCCATCTCACTTGTGCTGAAATTGCACTGAGCTATCTCTGATAGATGGCCGTCTGATACATTTTAAAACGTCAAGGTCATTATAAAATAGATGCATCAAAGAAATTTTTTTTTGCCAGCTTCCAACTTAGGAATATGGATTGGCTTTAATAATTAGATTAGAACACTACTTCAGAAACCATTTATCTAATCTATTTTTCCAAATCCCATTTCACTGAAAAGTTTCCAGGAAATGGTCATCTTCAAAATGGGCAAGATGTACTGAAGTCAAGATGCCACCTAAAAAGTCTTCTCTTTCAGGAAAACAGCATATTAAAGTTCACTAATTTTAGTCCTCTTTGCCTTTTATTTTCTAGTGTTCACTGAAATGTAACTGGATAAATAGTAAGAATAAAATGAAATGAGTAAAGTAACTTGAGGAAAATGTATAGTTATTTTAAATAAATAACAGAATTAGGACGTTGGGTCTTAGTTAAAAGAGATAATTATAAGGTAAAACATTTCAACCATTAGCTCAAGAAGCTGTAGGAACTTATTTTTCCAAAGTTGAAAAAAGAGATTAAAGAAGAGGCAATGAAATTAAAAGTTAAAGAGAATTTACACATAGAGAACTCCCTGTCATGGCTGGCATGAAGCTCGGTTTCAAACACTATGTTTTACTTAATCCTCACAACAACCTCATGAGGTAGGGAAAATTATTCCCATTTACAAGGGCACTGTGCCTGAAATTCCTCATGTTTCTTCCAAACCTTGGAACAACCAGTCAGTGGCCAAGTCAGGATTCAAACCTAGATCTCCTAAGAAAAACCACTTGGAGTCCATCACCTGTAGACTGAGTGGACGAAGCCAGTCTATCCTGGCATGAGGAAGTAATGCAGTGGGAATAGGGAGATTAGCACAGGCAGTGCTGAAAGGGACCAGCTGAGGGAGAGATGAGAATAGTATCACTCACAAAGGTGGAAAAAGGGAAAGGTAGAGCAGTAAGAAGTCTAACTACCAATTGGCGTGGCCATGATCCAAATAGGGTTCCAGGTGGAGAGGGAGATATCCTTCTTCAATCCAAATGAATGAGAACACATAATAAATGCAGAGGAGTTTAAGGAACCGAACAGGGAAGACAGGGAGGGAGAAATCTGAGACTTAATTTTTTTTTAAGTTTTTAATTTATTCATTAGAGAGAGCGCGCAAGATCATAAGGAAGGGGGGGAGGGGCAGGTCACAAGCAGACTCCCTGCTGAGCAGGGAACCCTAAGGGGCTCAATTCCAGGACCCAAGGATCATGACCTGAGCTGGAGGCAGATGCTAAATTGACTGAGCCACCCAGGCACCCCCAGAGACTTAAATAGTTTCTAATTTCTTTGCCAAGTAAGAGATGAGGTCATCCTGTGAGAAAGGAAGGATGTTACTAGGGCTTCTAGAAGGAGAAAAAAGCTGTCCCATGTACACTTGACTGCTGAAAAAAAAAAAAAAAAAACAACCACACAACATGGGAATAATAGTGAGTCAAACTTTTAAAAATAGTGTTCTGCCATGGGAGTTGTCATGAGGCTGTGTCGAAGTGACTTAACTCTATGGGATATTGAGTATGCATTGGAATGGATTTGTTCAGCATTTACATTAACGAGTATTTAAATGCAGCAGATATAATTTCAAGGGCCTTGACATGAATGAATAAAAGTCAATGCTATTGTATTTTTAGAAGAAAGAAAGAGGAAAAAGAATTGGAGAAAATGAAAGACAGCCCTAACTACAGACAGCTGGGTTAAAGATTGTGTGAAGCAAAAGCACATGGGAACAAGCTTCATTGTGAAAATCTGATGCTGTCAGTTCACCCAAGTTCTCACTGGGGATTGCTTTCGTGGGGAGGCAGAGCTGGAGATGAGCATGGGGAGAGAAAAGGAAGGATGGGCAGGTGCATACATCTGTGTGTGTGTGTGTGTGTATGTGCATGCATCCTCAAGGAGGAGATTATGAGTGAATGTAGAGTCCAGGAAAGCCAATAACAGGAGGAAAGACATGAAATTACACTTGAGACCTCCTAAATCATTTTGTTTGTAAGTTCTTAATATAATGATAGATTTGTAATTTTTAAGTTGTAAGGCAAACAAAGGAAATGTGCTTTTTAAAGAACCTTTAATTTGATATCCAGTTGGGGATAAATTTCTTAAAATTAGCCCCCAAAACACAAACTGTAAAGAAAAAGGTTGATGTATTTGTTTATTCTTATTAACTTTACTAATTAATAAATTGGTGTAGGGATCTTTATTTTTAAAAATTTCATCAGTTTAATTAATTGATTAATTTTAAGTTAAAAAGATTTACGGAAAAAAAGTAAAAAGATACACCACAGTGAGAGAAGATACTTATAACACATACATATGGGAGTAGCATCAAGGATTCCTAAAAAATCCTTAAGAAAAAGAAAAATAATTCATTGGAAAAAAACAAAAACAAAACTAAGCAATAACCTCAAGAGGCATTTCTCTAAAAAAGAAACATGAATAGCTGATAAACATGTGAAAATATTCTCAACCTCATTAGTAATCAGGGCAATACAAATTTACATCAAATTAATTATATACCATTGGCAAAAATTTTAAGGTCTGAAAATATGTAGTATTACTGAGGATAAAGAATAGCTAGAACCTGTCTATGCTATTGATAGGTGTATAAATTGGTCCCAGCCCTTTGGAAAATTTGGAAAATTATCTTGTAGTTGAACATTTGCTTATCTTTCTACCTAGCACTTCTACTCATAGATATTTCCCCGGAGAAACACTAGTGCAGGTGTGTGAATATTCATATTGGTAATGTTTGCAAGAGGAAAAAGAAAACTGGAAATATTTCAAACATCCATTGACAAAAGAATGGATAAGTAAATTGTTATGTACCCATAAATGTATTTTACTATGGTAGTAAAAAAAAAAAAAAATGAATGAACTGCAGCCACAAGCATTAACAGAGATGAATCTCACAAAATGTTGAGTGAAAAAGAAAAGTCACAAAGGAACAAATATACAGTATACAAAATAATACCGTTTACATAAAATGAAAAAACCCACAAAACCAAATAACATCTTGTTCATGGCTACATACATGTGTAGTAAAACTATACTGAAAAAAAAAATGGAGTGATAATCCAAAAACTAAAATAATGATCACTCCTGCTAGGGAGACAGGATTGGAATTCAAGGATCTGAATTGATAATACTCTATTTCTTAAGCTTGGTAGTTTATTATTCTATGGATGATGCATATATTACCTCTAGTCCTTCATATGTATGAAATATTTCATACTAATAATGTAGGTAAATCTGGGCAAAAGTTAAATGAGAAATCAAAAGTCAAGCATATAGAAGAAAACTTGGTGTTAGTCTATAAACATACATGTTTGGTTCAAATGCGTAAATCTTTGTAACTCTCATTCTGCACTACATAAAAAATTGTCTGGGCCTTGCAAAGCCACAGTTTTTTAAAAGAATGGCTGAATATTTGAATTATGAGAACAGATGAATTCAGTGTTTCATTTTTAATAGGTAAGAAGTACTTTATTATAATGAATCTGTCAATTTAGCTTCTGTACATAACACAAGATTAAAAGTATGTAGTGTAATATTTTCCAGAATTTGTTCTACAAAACATCAGATGTTAAGGGTTCTGTAATCAGATGTGTTCAGGAAATGCTGGATACTACACCCACTCTTAGAAATTCATAAGTAAGCACCTAATCTGCCTGCTAGAATAGTTTTTTATTAAAAAAATTAATGAAGGGGACAGTATGCATAATTTAAATATTCTCTGTGAGAGAGGAAAAGATAATATAAATGTAATCTCTAGCAATATCTAAGAGAACCTGCACCAAATTACATTCTAACAGTGTCATCTCTATCTCCTGCTTTGACCCCTTGCCCTCTGTTGACACATCAATTGTTGAAGTTCCTTCAACACTCATTCTTGTTTCTCTTCTCTCCATGATCCCTGTTCCTCCCCTACAACTAATAATCTTATTATTTCAAGATCTCTCCTTACCAAAACTCATATTCTACATTTATCTTGGAACTCCACAAACTGAAATTCCACAGCATCTCAAATTTAGCACATCCAAACTAGACTCTGTTATTTTACACCCTGAAATAACATGACCTCTGGATTCTCCATTTCCATTATGGTGTCATCATCCCAGCTAGTTTTCAAATTAGAAATAACTTTAATTTGATTCTTTGCTGCATCTGCTTGCATCCATCTTGCTATTTTTCTAGAATGTTCTTTACTCTGTTCTCTTTTCTCTCTAATCTTTTGTGACATTGTAGTCTCTAACTCCATTATGGCTTAACTGGGTTTCCTATTTTGTCATTCTATCACCAGTATTTCCCAAATGCACCTCATAACCTACACAGGCTTATTATCATAAAATCTAACCATATTGTTTCCTAATAAACATCTGCTAGCCCTCTATATCTTAAAAGGTACAAACCAAATACACACATGTAGCAAAGAAGGCCCTTTCACAGTCCAACATTACAAAATCTACCTCTTTAGCCTTATTACCTGCCATTTCATCACAGACACTCTATGGTGTGGTGACATTAAACTCATCATCCCTTGAATGTGCCGTAGTTTAATTTCTCTGACTTTCATTATATGCTGATACTTCTGCCCAGAATGTTCTTTCTTCATCTAATAAGCAAACTCCTATTCATACCTTAATACACAGAAATAGCCCTCCTATAAAGACCTTCTCTGACATCTACAATAAAAGCCAGTCACTTTATTTTCTATACTACCAAGAATCTGTTTGGACTTTCACTGGAGCTCCTGACACATTGTACTGTCTCTTCACCTAAACTTTGTCCTCCTTGCATTTTCCATAACCTATGGGCACTTGGAAGAATCTAATAAATATATGGACTAATGAATAAAAAGCCAGATAGTACTTATATCCTTAAACCTTTCTTGTTATCAATCTTACTGAACTTAATTTTTGGTGTAAACTTATTCAGTCTTTTTTAAGGTCATGTTTCCAGGATTATTCTCACTTTAGTCTTTTTATTTTAAAAATTGTTTTTTATTACGCTTATTGAAATTTATTAAAATAAAGCATTTTGCTCCCCTTACTGCTACTTACTAGTGGCTCTTCCCAGGAGCTTTCTTTTTCCCTTCACTGACAGCAAATGTTCTAGCTGTAGAATCTCTGATCATTTCCATTTTTCTCTGCCTTCGGAACTCATGGTCCAATTACTAAGGAAAGTCCGTTATGATCAGGCCCAATGCTACCATATTCTTAACCTTTGTTCTAATAGAAAAAGATGCCCCTACCAGGTGAGGGGGTACCGAAAGGCATTCCTTTCTCTGGGCTGATGCAGCCAGAACCATGGCAAACAGAATAAGGCCTGGTTTCAGGCCCCAGGTGCGCCCTTGCACCCTGCACAAGCTCTACAGCCATGACCTACCTCTCTGATTCTGACTCAGCAGCCCTGTACCTTATATGGTCCCATGATGGCCCCAGCCAAGCATACCACTTGCTTAATTATCCTTGGCACCCAGCCTGCTGTGAGGTGACAATTCCTTTTAAACTACTTCCTTTATAAGAAATCTTCTGATACATTGAAATGAGCCAATAAGTCAACACAAATGGGAATTTTCATGGACCGATGACAGATTCCGATTAAAATGTGGTTTTTACTCAAAGTTTTAGTGCCCTACTTCATATTAAGTACAATGTCATTACAAAATAGCAAGTCCATCCTAAGCCAATGAGGTAGCCCTAAGTACATGAACCGAAGTCAGGGACATGCTGATGTGAATTAAAAAGTCAGGCACACGTGTAATAAGTGAGTCCAGCGTCCAACGAATTTAGGAAATACTTAAATAAATAGAGGAGACTAAATGGTATTCGGTCCTTTAATCAACAAATATTTATTGAGCCCCTACTATATGACAAATATCTAAATCCTGGGAAAACAGAGATTAACCAAATAAATGACACTCATGGAATTTATAATGGAGTGGGAGGAGAAGGACAGTAAATAAACACATCTTTACTCTATCAGGTGGTATTAAGTAGAGCAGAATGAAGCTGAGTGAGAGGGTCGGGGATGAGGGTGGGGGCATCTGACGCTGACACAGGGTGGGCAGAAGAGAGCTCACCAAGGACGAGCATTTGTCAGAAAGGAGACTACAGTCACTAAGCTGAACCTGTGTGAGCATATGCACCTGTGCATATTTTCTTCCGTGTTTTTATTTATTTATTTATTCGACAGAGAGAGAACACAAGCAGGCAGAGCAGCAGGCAGAGGGAGAGGGAGAAGCAGGCTCTCTGCTCAGCGGAGAGCTTGCTTCTCCCTCTCCCTGTGCCTCTCCCTGGCTTGCGCTCTCTCTCTCTCTCTCTCTCTCTGTTGAATAAATAAATAAAATCTTTAAAATAAATAAATAAAAATTACTAAATAAATAAAACATCAACTCTTTGCATTCTATATGTGTTACCAATGTTTCTTCCCCTACTTTGTCAGTATATTTTACCTTTGTGACTATTTTTGCACCACTGGAATTTTTATCAGAATTGGATCCAGACTTATTAATTTAGGGAGAATGGATATATTTTCCAGTCAATGAAATTGGTAGTCCAGTCCTGAAAGTCCCACAGATTTTTATTAAGATTATTCTTTAGTATTTTATTTTATTTTGTTTTAAAGATTTTATTTATTTATTTGACAGAGAGAGTGTGTGAGATCACCAGTAGGCAGAGAGGCAGGCAGAGAGAGAGGGGGAAGCAGACTCCCTGCTGAGCATAGAGCCCGATGCGGGACTCAATCCCAGGATCCCAACGGAGATCATGACCTGAGCTGAAGGCAGAGGCTTAACCCACTGAGCCACCCAGGCATCCCTACTCTTTAGTATTTTAAAAAAATACTTTTTGCTTTTATGAATTTTAAGATTGTTTCAGCATATCATATTTTGTACCCATTGGTTCTGGTTATTAAAAAAAAACTATTCATTTTTAAATATATGTATTTTGTACTAGACTATTTTATCAAATTCTCTGATCCTAATTGCTTTTAGCTTCCTTCTATAATTTTTAAAAATATTTTATTTATTGAAAGAGATCAAGTGCACATGTGTGAGCAGGGCGAGGGGCAGAGGGAGAGGCAGAGAGAGAATCTCAAACAGACTCTTCACTGAGCAGAGAATGGAACACGGAGCTTGATCCCAGGACCCTGAGACCATAACCTTAGCAGAACCAGACACTCAACCAACTGAGCCACCCAGGTGCCCCTTCTTTCTACAGTTTTTAAACAATCTTTCATGTATGTATAAGATCTCTGTGTTTTTTCATCATTAACATTTCATGTTTTATGCCATTCACTAAAATTTTCAGAACAACGTTAAAAGAAAAAAACATAACAGCATCCACTTGTTTTTTGTTTTTGATTTTAATGACACATATTCTCTAGCATTTCAGCATTACTTATGATGCTCACCTTTAGTTTAAGAGGTGTTCTTTATTTTGTTAAGGAGATATCCCATTGGTCATAGATTAAAATAATTTTATTTGGATTGAATATTGAATTTTATCTATCTTTCTGGCATCTGTTGAAGAAATGATATAGTGTTTCCCTGAGGGACTGATGCAATGAATTAAATTAATACAGGATCCACCAAAAACATTCTCCCAGAGAATACTTTTTCCACAGGCTAGTCCATGAAAAAAACTGAGTGAGAAGGAAATTGTTATCTGGTCAAATAACTTGGGGAAAAGTTGCATAGCACATTCTTTTCTTAGAGATTCATTAGCTCATTATCATGTGAAAGATGCTGACAAGTCTGAATTTGGCAGTCAAGAAATTCTGTTAAAAAATTATACACACACACACACACACACTCCATACTGCTGTATGGTATATTTACAAGCTGCTAAGAGGATATATCCTGAAAGTTCCCATCAAGAGAAAAAGAAACATTTTTGTGTGTATCTATATGATATGAAGAATGTTAACTAAACTTACTGTGATAATCACTTCATGATATATCTTGTCAAGTCATTAATGCTCTACACCTTAAACTTATATAGTGCTGTATATCAATTATATCTCAACACAATGAAAATAGTCCAGTTAACTTTGTTAAAACCACCATTTCTAAACATTACCTGTCCCACTTCCTTTATAGAATACTTACTAGTATCCCATGGACTTAGGGTTCAGTCTAACACACTTGAGGAGTGCCATATTGATAGCTTTCCCTATGTTCAATTATCCTTGCACTCTTGGAATAGAACCTGCTTGGCCATAGGGGTATGACTGCTTAATTTGGTGCTAAGATCAGTTGGTTGGGTTTTAATTGAGGATTTTTGAGTCTATAATTATAAGAGTAATTGTACTGTCATTTTTCATCCCTACCCCCTCTTGGCTCCTTCCAGGTTTCAATATCACTGAGATGCAGGATTGGTAATATGAATTGGGACATGTTCCATATTTTTCTGGGCTCTGGAACAATTTATGCAGCATGGGAATTATCATAGGATTTTATTTTCTTAATTTGAAATATTTTCTATAAAATAGCTCAAAGAGAGATGACCCCAAACATAGTGCTAACTGGTTGTCAATGAGCTTATAATTGAATCCCCCTGTTAGGTCAATTTTCTTTACTGACGAGGCTTCAAGTGTCTCCATTTTCCCTCACTCCAAGTAAACATGATTGCTCTTTGCTCTAGGGGGTTAACAGTTCAGACAGCCTACTCTGCTTGGAAGCAGTAACTCCTTGCTCTTGTCACTCCAGTGTGCCACAGAACGGGGGGCATCAGAGTCAGGTCAAGGAAGAAGACAATAGAAGCCCAGACAGGAGAATCACACTTCTCCATGAGCATGTTGTCCCTGATGCCAGGCACAAAGTGAGGTGAACAGAGCGAAGGTCTGAAGGAAGAAACAGAGCTGGGTGAATTGCTGGTCTAGAATCCCAAGAAGAGGGTTGAATAGTATCGATTGGGTTTTTAAAACACTTTGAAGCAGTGTTGGGATGATGTTGAACATTTTATGGTCTGTAAGGGGAGAAATGGGGTATTAAGGCCACTTTTGAGACAAATTCCTCCCCCAGGCACAGAACACTTTCTTCGGAGAGATGCCATATTATTACAGACAGAATACTTCACGGATCTTCTATGGGCTTGGGCATAAAAGCACACAAAAATGTTTACATGTTTTCCTTTCTAATACAAGGATTACTCAACACTAAAAGGCAAAATTCCTTATTTGTGCAGGGCCCGGCTCATAGCAGGCCATTTGATACGTTTAGTGTTTGTTGAATAACTGCATATTGTTTGTTAAATAATTGCCCATGTGTTGACTTCCCCTGGTTTTATACAACTGATGTGCCCCTAAAATGTTTAATTCATAAATTAAATGAATCCTTTTTTCCAGGTTTCTATAGAACAACTCCTTAGGTGCTAAATATATGTGGGTTGTTTTTTTTTTTATACTTCATTAGTTGGTGCATTTCTTCACCCTAGAACCTTTAATTTCAGTACTTTCAAGGTGCAATAATGGACTCAAATATTTCAATATACTCGAGGGAACTTAATACTCAAAATGATTTTTTTCTAAATAAGCTAATAAGTTGCCAGTTATTTCTGTTTGTCTTTTGACATGCTGAGTAGAATAAACATAAAAATAACATACCTTTGTCTAAAACACAAATCACAGAAGATAAAATTCTTTAACCACATGCAGCTTGTATTTCTTTCAAGACAAAAAGAAACTGCTAAGATTACATGTCTCTGAGTTATTCTCTGAAATAAGCCGAAAAAGGAAACACGTATGTTAGAGGAAAATAATAGCTATCTATAGAAAAGTGCTTCCCTCTCGCCACGCACCACTCTTCTCTTCAGAGAAGCACATTGTGCAAAGGTGAGTTGTCGGGAGAAACTAACTCATCTGTTCATCCGGTCAAAGATCCTTCCACTGAACAGCCATCGGTGGAAGCTAGGCCATTCTTTAACATGCTTATTAAATGCTACTGCTTATGTAGTGGGGCACAAAGGGAAAAGAATCGAACGATTTTGGTGGTATGTAGCCATATGAACTCAGGATTTGAATGGCTAACCAATACTGAGTTCTTTGAAGCTCCTTGATGATCAGTCACAAAGCTAAAAATCACTCCTTACCCCTGATTAGAGGAAAATCTGATTTTCCTGTTGCATTGCCTTCTGGAAAGAGATGATGGGGGAAAGTGCCACAGTGAAGAGCAGAGACTGAATCAAAGAATATTGATTTTGTGTCTAACCCGGCTTTCTCAGTTCCAGCACCTTACCAGGAAATACACAGAGGCTGTTTCCACAATAAAGTCCCCTATGACTGGAGAAAATTATTGAGCAGGGAGATAGAAAAACATGTCTTTCTCCATGGCACTGCTTGAGTGTTGTCATAATATGTATTTTTTTTTCTTTTTTTTTTTCTTATCCCCCTTCACTGGTTCCAATTTTTGTGATTTTAAGGAAAACGCCATGATTGTGAAGGGATACCTCGTGCGTTGATGGTGGCTTCCTGCGACTGGAGTGCACGAAGATTTCATAGATATACCGCAGTGGGTGGACGTACTCATCCGAGGTCCACCTCTAAGCCGCTTTGTTACTCAGGGTCTTAGAGGAGCAGTGCAATGTGAAGTAGGAAACAGATGTGAGAGACAGCATGAAGGAAGGGCTGACATGACTCAGTAACTAATGGGGCACAAAGGATGAGGAAGAGGGCAAAGTCAAGGGTGACGCAGGTAGCCTGGAGAACGATGGTGCTGCTATCCAAAAAAAAAAAAAAAATTAAATTAAATAATTCAGGAGCTGGAGCCATCTACTATCTGACATAAGCCCTTGGCTGCATTAATATAATCATGATTCCTGAACCATGAGTGAGCAGACGGAAACAATATTCACAGCACCACAGTCGTGAGCACTTGGTTTTTCTTCTCTTACAATGTGCAAATCAGCAGTCGCAAGCCTGGGTTTTAGAAAGCCGCCTCAGTCAGTCAGGGCACCATCCCGAATACATTAGTTGTATTAACTGATGCTGGTCATGGGGATCGCTACAAGCCCAGTCCAAGGTGAACGGCAAGTGCTCTTTTCATCAGGGTTACTCAGAGAAGTGGCAGGTCCGAAGCCATTTAAAAACTGGAAAATGGCCTTCTGATAAATAAAATGGCACTTCTGAGGCTGAACATAATTGGAAGAGCTTTGTGCTGACAGAAGACTAAGGAAGCTTTCCTATGGGAGGCTGGTATGCAAATGTCACTTTCTGGGTTTTGTTGACTGAAACTGGAGACAGCAACGGTAGAGGGGTGCCTGGTGACAGCCGAAAGCAGGGAGGCAAGAGTCGCCTGTGTCTGTATGATGACCTAAGACATTAATTGCCACGAGATTCCATTAAGTATGTGCTTTACCAAATCAGGAAGGTATAAATGACACTCTCAATTTTCAGAGATTGTTTTGCAGTGAAAATTCAAGAGACTGAAATTAATTTAGTTAAATTGATATTTTACCTCATGATTTCAGGGATTTAATAGTGAATATGCCTCTTGATCTTGATGTATCTACTGTGGGTTCATTTATTCTCTTTTCTTTGGCACACCACATGTAGCTGGCCCTTTGCTATGATTTGTGATTTATAAAATGTACAGAGCGTAGTTCAATCCTGATAGATGAAATCAGAATTCTGGCCAAGCTGTAGGTCAACTGATAGAAAAGGGAATTTAAAGCCTGATTCTTTGTCAGCTATAAGATAAATAAGATCTAGGGATCTAATGCACAGCATGGGGACTACAATTAACAATACTGTATTATATACTTGAAAACTTTTTTCTTTTTTTAAAGATTTATTTATTTGAGAGGGAGAGAACAGAGAGAGAGCATAAGCAGAGGATGGGAGAGCAGAGGGAGAGGGAGAAGATTCCCTACTGAGCACAGAGTCCGTCGTCGGCCTCAATCGCATTACCTGAGCTGAAGATAGATACTTAACCTACTGAGCCACCCAGGAGCCCTATACCTAAAAACTTTTTTAAAAAAGATTTTATTTTATACTTAAAAACTTTTAATAGAGTAGATCTTAAATATCACCACGTGCGCGTGCGTACACACACACACACTCAATGTAATAATATGAGGCATGGGGGTGTTAACTGACATTATTGTGGGAATCACTTCTCACAATATATACGTGTATCTAATCGTCACGATGCACACCTTAATCTTATGTATATGTCATTAACATCTCAGTAAAGTTGGGGAGTGGGGAACCTGATTCTGGAGTAAATGGCTACAAGGGGTGTGTGCATGTGAGGCTTAACCTAATTTTAAGTGGTGATTTAGGCCCCATCTCTGACATGTGGTATATCCTTCAACATATTAGTAAGCCTTTCTTTTACATCATCAATGAGAATACATTGGCAAACTGTTTAAACTTCCTCAGGGGGAAGAAATGTTGTCAGTTTCCTACTTAGGCTCAACCTGCATTCCAAAAACAATTTGATTAAGATGGACATATTGGGCACCTACTGTGTGCCAGACATAGTTATCTAAAATGGGACATTTTTGCTGACCAGCATCCCTTCACTGGCAAGTTTCCAGTCAGTTTGCAAGTCAGCTGTTTATAAATTGGGACACATTTTGCTAAAGAAACAAATTTAAAAATAGTGGTTAGATTCTCAAGCCAATCTTCAAAAGCTAATTTAATTTATAATAAAGTGGAACTCAACTTCTAATAGAATCCTCAAACCTAACTACCATTTATAGCAGTGATTTTCAACCCTGGCTGCACACATCACACTATAATCACCTAGGAAGGCTTTTTTGGTATTTATTTTTAAAAATAAGTACAAAGACTCAGACCTTACCCCAAGAACAATGAAATCAGAAGCCATTATGAGAGCAGTGGTGGGAAATGGGGCCTGGGAAAGGGTGGAAATGACTGGAAACAAGGCCTCTAGGGAGAGTGGCATCAGGCCTGTCACTAGGAATTGGAGGTCGGGGCTCCAGGGGGTAGATGGTGGGGCCCAGGTGTAATGGCATGGATGGATAAAATAAGAAGGAAGGATGCCCCTGGGAGAAGGAATAGACTGTAGACTCACAGCCTTGGGGAGACTTTGGTCTCTGGTGACAGTAAAGGGTTTTCCAGGAATGAGGACATGGTAAAGGGGTCTGGAACCTTCCGGAGCACAAGACTGGTGTGGCAATGATGCAGAGGGAGCGGGCAAGTTGGTCAGCATCACTCACCAGTTCTCCTTGTCCAGTTCATGAGGGAGGAAGACAGCTCTACCTTTAAACCACTTTCTTACTTTGGGATAAGGCTTTCACAGAATTTCATGCCTCATATTTCCTTTCTACAAAAGGCAAATATTTAGATCTCTTCATCCTTTTGGCATCATTATGAACTCTCAAGACTAAGCAGAGGTAAGGGGAATGGAAGAGGAATGGATGAAATCCAATAAACAGGCTCCGATCATAAAAGTAGGCTGGTGATTCTGTCCATCTGCTGTCACTACCCAACAGCTTCCAGAATTCTGGAGCTCTTATTTCCAGTCACTCCCTTGCAAATGAGTCAGAATGTCAGGGGTCAGAAACATGGGCATAAAGTTTTATCAACAGCTAGTGGAAACGAATATGCCAGGTGAAGGATCTCAACTGTCTTCCTGCGTCCTTCTCATTTTTTATAGTTTGGGTGCTGAGATTTCTTTTTCCGACATTCTGCGACTGTTGCAATGCAGGGAAGTCTGTTGAGGTAACATTCTCACATTTCAGTCCGACACTCTCAAGTTCTAAGTTGTACTCTATATTTCTTTCTGGCACTTTCTATAATATATTGCTTCTGTTCTGTGTTCTAGTTCTCTCTTTAGGGCATTTTGTCTGCCCTAAAGAAAGAAAATAATGGGATCAAAGAAAATACTGGGCTAGAAGAATTCTGGAGACACATGAAAGTTTTCTCTTCTGAATGGAGGAAAGGAATTATCATTATCTTCCCCCTTCTTTACATTTTTGGATATTCCTGATTTTTTTCCTGATATGGGTAGGATAATATTGTGAAAAGAGGTGGGGATGTCCTTTTGCTACAAGTTTCTGGAGGTACTAGCATGGAAGAGTTTCTGGTATGGAGAGGGTACACACAGAAAGGCTTCTTTCCATGTGTGAATTTACTGTAAGCAAAAAACACATGGGTCCCTTTCCCATAGATTGCTGGCCAAGCTGTGTAGCAACACTGTGGGGAAAACACCACCTCCTTGGAAGAAATTCTTCACTTCACTAAGCGGGAAGTGTAGCTCAGTTGGAAAATATGGATTAGATTTCAAAGGAAGACTGTTCTCCTCTCAAACCAGATCCCATCTCAAGAATAGAGAGAAAAATTTATTTATTTATTTATTTTAGGACTGAAACTTCTGGACAAAATTAAATGGGGATAACTTTCAACCTTAGTGGGCAAAGGGCTAGTTTAACAGGTGAGACTCCATTAGCTCTGACTGTTTCAAGGAAGATTCCCTCACCACATCACTTGACATCAGGTGTTCTGCTAGAGCAGACAGACTCCCTTTTAAGGAATTTGCTAGAGGTAGACTAGAAGAACAAGATCCTGCTTTGATACACTGATGATGGCCTATCATTTGCAAAGGCATTGTGTGTAAGGTAGTCAGTGAATGTCAGCCTACTGGAAAACTGACAAAGCAAGCCTCCTCTTACGGAGGAGATTTCTCAGTGCCTGAAGATTCATATGTCAGTTGTTGCTTCTGACCTTTTCTAATTGAATTATCCTTCTTTAGTGAGCCAGATAAAAACAATTTTAATAGATGGGGGAAATGAGGGTACTGCTTAGTTTTTCCTATTAAAAATAAATTTACCCCTCAAAATAATTTACTTCAGGACTTTTTGAGCCATATAACTCAGTCAAAAAAGCGATAATAGGGGCGCCTGGGTGGCTCAGTGGGTTAAAGCCTCTGCCTTCGGCTCAGGTCATGATCCCAGGGTCCTGGGATCGGGCTCTCCGCTCAGCGGGGAGCCTGCTACCTCCTTTCTCTCTCTGGCTGCCTCTCTCTGTCTACTTGTGATCTCTGTCTGTCAAATAAATAAAATCTTTTAGAAAAAAAAAAGCGATAATAGCTTCAACTAGGCAGCAAAACTAGTCTTTCTTAACCAGAAGAATGTGAGAGCTACTTCAGGTTTTTCCAATTGCACAGTTATGTGTAGCCCCGATTGCTCGGGCTCGGGCTGAGGCTGGTTTAGTGATGATCCCGGTGGTACTGGAGGCTTTAGCAAGAAGCTTGGATCCCCGATCTCCTTCAATGGGGTGAAAAGACCTCAAATCTCTGTCTTCAATCCTTGTTAAAACTTTTGGTTGTTTAAAAGTTCTCTTTAAACATAAATTTTCATTTTGAGAGAAAAACAAGGGCTTGGAAAGCATTTGTGTCAGAAGCAAGTTTGAGTCTGATTCTGTGCTAGGATTATTCCTAAAGGAAAATCTTGGTTTAACTCAAGTTCCAGTTAAGTCAGAAAGCTAAGGGAAAGTGAGTCATTTCATTTCTTTGCTAAAAAAGGAAAAGTGGCAGGGAAAGGGCTTTTATCTACTTAGATATACTCCTACCTGATTATAATCTTTCCTTTTCTTTTCCTTCAGTCTTAAGGAAAGTATATGCAGAAAGAATGGATGATAAGAGAGCTAGAAGAGAAAGCCAAAACCTTCCATTAATTACCTTTATCAGGTTAGCAGTGGAATAGGTACCTATGCCTTAGGTAGAGAAAGGTGATTAGCATTCAGAATACCGAAGCCCACATCAATTTAGGAAGGGCATGATTTCAAGATAAGTTGAAGGGTAAGTTAGAAAGAAGCAATTTTTAAAGCCTAAGTATAAAACCAGGATCAAATCAAATAGTGATTATTAATAAGAGTTAAAGATTAGTTAGAAGTGAAGTCCCTAATTATACCTGGAGCTTTTAATAAACTCATTTTCTTATAAAAGGTCCTAGAGGTCGATCAATCCAACTTCAGATCTCTGGTTGCAAAGAACAGACACCTCCTCCAGCAGACACAAGCCAAAGAGAAGAATTTATTGAAAGGTTACAGAACCTAAGGGCTGGAAGGAAGCCATGCCTGGGGAAAGAAGTGGATCTAGGAACTTGATCTAAATCAGGTCACGACTTGTCCCTTCATTTTTTTTTTTTAAGTTGACACACATCTCCACACCCATGGCATGAAGCTGTTGTTTGGACATGACAATGGTTGAAATTCTAAAAGCTGTTTTCAATCCTGAAGTCATAAATACAAATCTATAAAGTGATAGTATCTCTGTACCTAAATATACAGCTGTACCCACCAGCATGGGCTCTGTTACTGTAACTGCAATTCTGAACCCTTAGTGACCAAAGACCCTAACCCTAACCTATGCCAGTCTCTTTATTCTGCCACCAAAAACAAACAAAAAAACATGGACCAAGAAGAAGTGGCAGGTTCAAGATTTCCTAGAGGGCTATTGATAGAATCTGAAGACTTGAAGTTCTTTGATGACTATTGCCCTGTCAGACATGTGGTGTCTTGGATGATTCTGAGACCAATGACTGAGAAAGAACTTAGTTAAGAACCTGAGTTTTCTGGTGTTAGCTGCCTTTGGGCAAGTAATTTATATCTTCCCAAACCTTCATTTGTATAATGGGGGCATTAATACTCCCTATAGGTCAGGGTTGTTGTGAGGATTAAATGACATGACCCATGCACAGCTCTTGGAACAATGTCTACTACACATAAATGCCCCATAAATGATAGCAATTATTATTACTAATAAAAAAAATTAGCTCTTTGCTAAGTAACAAATAACCCTGAAACTCAATAGCTTAAAGAGCATTTATTTCCTGCTCACAGGTTTGCTATCAGCTATAAGTCCGCTAAGCTTAGCTGAACTTGGCTCCAGTTTTGAGTTCATGTCTGAGGCATGGGTGTCCTCATCCCAGGAACCAGGCTAAAGAAGCACCCCCTACTGGGTGATGTTCTTCTCATGATGAAGGGGAGATGTGTAAAAAATGGGAACCATGTGATGCTTTTTAAATTCTCTTCTGGGAACTATCACTAATTCTGTTCCATTTGTCAAAGCAAGTCATTGACCAAGCCCAAAGTCAAGGAGGCAGGGAAGTTACTGCACTCATAAGCAAGCCATGTTTGGGGAGGGAATGAACAGTACAATCTAGCACTGGAAGGTTGAAAAAAGGTCTATGATCATTGAGACAAGGGCCTCTGGAGTAGCCTGAATAGTCTGAGACCGGAACCTACACAGGCTGTCCCTAATTTCTCATGTCATTGGAATTATGGGCCATTTAGGTAAACCAAAGGTCCAGGGCAAAGAGAGTTTGGAAATAGAGATTAGGTATAAAAGGACACTGTAGCAACTATAGCATCTCTTCCTGTAGAAGAGGTTGCTTTAGAGTTTGGTCAGCGTTTCTAGAGCCAAAAGGTATTTTAAAGGGCTCACATCCTTAAAGCAGCTTTAATGGTATTTGTTTTCATTTCCATTTGTCAAAAAAAAAAAATCAGTACATTTGATGCTTATGTAAAAACTGTTTCCCCTTTAAACGGAGAAGGTCAAGAGCCTCTAGGTGTGTATTGAGGAAGACTGCTTGGTGTTAAGTGAAGATCAGAGAAGTTTGCTCATGACTTGTAACTTGGTTTATAACACAGACGAACACTACTGGGTACATCCATTGTCATCACACATATTTTAATTGTTTTTATTCTTAGTCATATATTGTTTACATTTGTTCACAATTCTGAATTAATGAGGAATTTAATGAGGAAGAAAAAACATAATTCTGCCAATTTTTCCCTAGATACTTTTCTCCAGATCCATAAATTTCCATCATCTGAAAAGACTAGCTATATAGAACATCAAGATATCTCTAATATTTCAAAGTGTAATGTAAGGAAGAAAAATAAATCAGTGTTTTATATATGCATCCTGTCTCTAACCAATAATCTATTATGGAAATAAACACTGATGCTGTTTTGAGGTCCAGTCCAGATAAGAGAACTGCTGAGAACTATTCGGTATTCCCTTTATTCTCATGCCTCAGTGCAACTGCAAAGGCCATTCCCTCTGTTTGGAAATTTCTCTTCCTTCCCCTTTTTCTGCCTGGTGTTATTTAGCTTTAATCCACAGATCAGCTCTTGCTCCCAAATGAGAAAGGAATCCCCTTCACCACGTGCAGGGAATTACCTCCTTGATATCCCTATTTCTAAACATGGTCATCAAGTCTGTCTCCCCAACTTGTCCCTCGTATTTCCTGGGCATAGTCCCCTGTCTCACCCCTACAGTGTGAATGGATGAGAGGAAGCAGAATAAACTTAATGAGATTAGAAACTGAAGAGGATATGGGGGAGAGCATTTCAGGAAGAAAGAAGGTATACATTAGCAAAGTGAGAAAAGACAGAAATGGGCATATACAAGAAGTGTTTAAGGAGCAAAAAATGGACACACATAACTAGACGAGATAGTTCACGAGAAGTCCTGGAAAAGAGAGTGAGGAGTTTAGGTTTGTGGCAGAGATGCCCATTGTCTTAGCCTGCTTGGGCTGCCATAACAAAATACCCTAGACTGAACACAACAGAAACTGATTTTTCTCACAGTTCTGGAGGCTGGAAGTCTCCAGAGTGCTATCATGGACAGTTTCTGGTGAGAACTCTCTTCCTGGCTCACAGATTTCTCACTGTGTTCTCACATGATGGGAAAAAAGAGAGCTCTGATGTCTCTTCTTCTTAGAAGGTCACTAATCCCATCACAAGGGCTCCATCCTCATGACCTCATACAAAGCTAATTACCTCCCCAAAGCAACATCTCCAAATGCCAACACATTGGGCATTAGGGTTTCAATGTAAGAATTTGGAGGAAATACCTTTCAGTCAATACCATATGGTTAAGGAACCAGACCTGCCTTAATGAAGTGGGCCCATGAGCTCTCCACCATGCCTCCCTGCCATTCCTGAGGTTCCACTATTCATTTTAAGAAAGTGAACGAAATCCCAGAAATCAAGATTTCCAACTGAAGGGGCTTTAAAGCCAAAGGGCAAAAGCAAAATAACCTTTTAATTTCTGAGATGAATGAACAAAGTAATTTTTGTGAGTGGTATCTTCTATTTCTACAGCAGCCATAAATCATACCTTTGGGAGCTGTACCATTTTACTTTTAAATGTACATTTTGAAAAGAACACAGTCGTTTCTTATTATGCTCCTTTTGTAAAATTTCGTTGCATTCATCATGAGTCAGAGAGTCCTGTTGATTCTATAGCAGGAAAACTATTTGTTACATTCACGGTCCAAGTGCCTACTGATTAGCACGGGCGTTTCACATGAGCTGACTGGGAGGGTAAGGCGGTCCTCCTCTAAGATTTACTGCTTTCTCTGTTTACTCACGGTCCATTTTTCATTGTATTTCAGATCTAGATTCCTTTCATTTGGTGCATTCTCTTAAGAATCACCATTCACGGTATGATATTTTTATTCATTTGAGAAGTTTACGTCCATTTGCAAATGATTCAAGCCAAGATCGAGAATTCTGCTGCCTGATTTGCAGAAAGTTATTGCTGCCTAAAGATTTGCTGGACATGTCCCATTGATAGATAGTACAAATATACAATGTTAATATAATGGGAAAACTCCAGAGTATTTCCATAGCCCCTGATTCTCGAACAATATACAAAAATATATGACTTGGGGACAGCTGAAATTGTTTCCACGCTTTGAGCTCTCCTTGCATTAGACGGGTTCACAATATTAGATTGAATCCCAAGGTGCTACTGATCATCATCAGCTGTTTCTCTTGCCCAGTTGTTTTGTTTGAATGTATCCTTTCATTATCCACAGGCTTTTGAAAAAAAAAAGGGGGGAAAGAATGTTTTTAATTGAATAATCTGTATTCTGTCAGGCATTCCTTCTTCCTAGGAAGGTATATGGAAACTTGCTTTGCTATTTTTATTTATCCTGCCAGTGTAGTATATTGATGAGAGAACGGAGATCCAATAGTGTTAAAACAAGACATGAAATATTGATTAATTCTTTTCTTAAATTCCCTTTTTACTCCTGAGCGTAGCAGATTTCAGACGCCAATATTGTGCTCTCCAACAAGCCTCCGTTATTGGGATGGTCTGGATCCCCTTTGGGCTTTGATAAATGATAATTTTGCTTTTAAAATGTTAGCTTGGAGTGCCCCAGGCCTTGTTTTCATCAGTTCATCGAAGAAATGAGTAAGAAACAGTAAAATTTAGGCTGCAGAGTTTGAGCCAAAGGCCCCCCAAGTAGCCATTCCGTGAAGAGGAAGCAGCCAGAGACTGAAGCAATTGGACTCCTCCTCTTTGTTCCTTTTCCCATTGCACACTCCCCAGTGCAGGTCAGGACTTGCCCTTTGGGTCTAGACCAAGTGAATGTGCTGATTCCTAGGGTTGTATTAAAAGGTAAGATAATAATGATTCAGTATTCAGCAAACCTGAATGGCTTCGGATAGGTTTGTAAAGAAAGAGAAAGTAGTAAGATATTTGGCTGGTTGAAGAAAACCAGTGGGACAGTGAGTAGAGTGGGCAGAATAGGAACTGTAGATAAGGAGAACCTGGATTTTTAGGATCAGGGACATCTTCAAGGCAAGCCACCCAAATCAAGAGTAGGCACTGGGGAGTCAAGAGATCTATTGCCCTTTTAGGGCACAGGTGATCTGGAAACAGAGAGGAATCTGGTGAGCTATGAAAAAGAACTTACTGCTCAGAGCAGCATCCCCACCCACAACAAAGAATTGTCTCATCTAAAATATCAATAGTGCCGAGATTGAGAAACCCTGATATAGAGAAAGTGCTATTATTTCATCCATCAAAGGCCAGTTTCTTGAGTTCAGAACCCAAGTCACTGAGTTAATGGTGTTCAATAATTAGCAGAGCATCCTGTGAATAAATAGTAGATTCAGTGTAATCCCATTTTCTTCTGAAGAGTATCCATTTTAGTTTCTTCAGTTCCTCCCCTGAAATTCCCCAGAAGGGAAATCTCGCTCATTAGAAAGTTCGAGCTTGCCAGGCAATAGGAAGAAAGTGCTTCACAATATGTTTCCAGAAATGAGAAGATGAGAGAGCATGCTCAGAAGCAAAAGTACAGGTGAATGAAGCATGCTGACAGCCAAAAAGATTGGGACTGGTAAAAATAAGAAGAGCCTGACAGACAACGAATCCCTGTGGGCATGTGATGACCTTTAGACATCAAGCAACAGTAAGTAAACATCAAGGGGCAAGGTAGCTTATATTTATTGGTAATAAACTAGATGAAAGATCATATTTTAAATGATATGCCTTCAAGCATGTGCTATATCAAGGTGTTGACAGCATCATTTTTCCAAGAGATGAGCAAGTAAATTTAAGTAGTTTCCAAGTAGTAAGTACCTTGATTACCAGGGAGCAGTGGGATGCAAAGCTTGGCCAGTGGAAACAAATGATTGATAGCTTCCTCTTAACACTTCTGCCTTTATTTTCCTCTGCACAGCTCATTATTCTGCCACGTTAATTTAAGCTTTCTTATTGTATTGAATTAGGGCTTTAAATTCTCTTATCATCCCTATGGGAATCTTGATTGTTTACTTGTAGATGACAATAATTGTTTTTATCGATCTCCAAATGTAGAAGGTATAAAAAGTGCTATGGCTGATGGCCAGCTGGTACATAGTTAGCGCTGCGTGCATGACTGACAAATTACAAGACAATATTTGGCCCCAGAGGAGACCCTTGAAGAATTTTTAAAAAAACATAGTTATCCCTAGATCCCTTCTAGCTGAAAAGCATAAACCATTTCACATACGTCGGCTCAAGTCTTTTTGTTACTTTTATTGAACCTCCAGAGGTCTACTTGGGTGTGATTTATACATCCTCATTTCTAGCACACCCACCCAGCAGGAGTTTGGAGTGATGTAGCTACAAGAATTTCCAGAGTCAGTGCCCTCCAGGCCAGTGAATTCCATTAGGGACTCGGATCACCTGAGCAATTCTTCAGAAGAGTTTCTGGATTAATCTAGCAGTTGCCATTATGCCACTATAAGTATTCTGTAGATGACAGTAGCTCCAAGTATTCTGAGGAGAAACCACTTTGCTATCCCCAGCATGTACTATGGGTAAGAAACCTCACATGATTTCACATCCCAAATTTATCAGAGGCACCAGAGAGAGAAAATGCAACTGTCTCATTAAAGTGCTGTTTTTAGGACGGGGCACTTAAGCAGTATGAGTCCCCGCAGTCAGAACCAAATGCAACACAGCTTACATGAAGATTTTCAGCCTAACTATTATGATCTGTCTATCCAGAAACAAAATAAGGTTTTGCTTAAAAGTAATAAGTTAGGATTAAAAGTCATCAAGTATCAGAGACATGGTAAAATTTCCTTATCATTTGATAAGATGATAAGTTGACCAGATGCCAAATTTTGAAATCCATGACCTTCTTTTCCTGTGGTGAAGAGAAGACCGATAGGAAGAGGAACCACTTTGATGTCTGTACCCTATTTATCCTTTGCTTCTGTCCTGAAAGTTTGCTGTTGACCACTCAGAGTGACTATCTGGATTGGACCAGAATGAGCCAGGAGAACTTGTTTTGCAGAGTAGAGATCCACACGTCACACAAATGACCTCCCCTCCCCCCACCACACTTTAGGCTGGAGCTCTAATGTTATCTTGGTCCTTGACAGCCTCTCTATGGACAAAATGACTCCTAGAAAACCACATAAAAAGAAGAAAATTTACCCTAATTTCGGTTTCCTTTTCCTCTCACTCAAATTAAGCTTTACCCTCAATACTGTGATCTCATTGTGTCCTTGGTCTTGGACAGCCATTCCAGCAGGTTCCATGAGCAGTAATGTGAAAGAGGGAGAAGTTTAGCGACTATAGCTATCACTATTGTGAGGTAAAACTTTTTACTCCCTCTTTATATATGCCTCGGACATTTAGTGGCATGCCTACCACACAAGTGGGCATTAAATGTTATCTGACTGATTAACTCATTTGCTAGTTTCACATTCAGCATGTGTGGAGCATATGACTGTAGAATGGGTAAAGCTTAAAACAGATGGACAGTTGAGGGTGATGATCACAGAAGCATTTGGTTTTAAAATTGGAACAAACCTTAGATATGACTTAGTTCAACTATCTCACTTTGGAGACAAGGAAACTAAGATGACCCACAGAGGTTAAATACCTTGTCCGAGGCTTGGCAGCAACAAAGCTGGAATATGAAACTAGGTATCCACAATCTCAATTCCATACGGCACTCTGTACTGACTCTGAAACACCTGGGCTTGTGCTTTGTTACATGTATTGTGATTGTCTTGACAGGTGTGCTAACCCCACTAGACCATGTGTTCTTCAAGAGAATATTCATCACAGGGCACCTGGGTGGCTTAGTGGGTTCGGCCTCTGACTCTAGAGCTCTCAGCTCAGGTCTTGACCTCAGGGTGGTGAGTTCAAGCCCTGCACTGGGTTCCACGTGCATTTAAAATATATATAAATGATTTCATCACTAACTTCTGGCATAGGATTGCAATAAATTTCTGTTAAAAAAAAAACAAATAAATGAGATCTTTTTATCATGTACAAATAAATGCTGTGATTTTTAGTGATCTCTGCTAGTGTGTGGCCAGCCTAGTAATGAAAAAGGATAGAAAGGATAGAAAAGTTTAAAAAAGTAGAATGAGAAGGCAAAAAGAGGTAAAAAGGAGACACAGTTCAAGTAGAAATGTAACTGGAAAAAAAAAACAGTACGCAGACAAAACTTCTAGATTCAGTTTGGGAGCTTTTAATCAAGACTCTTGCCTCTTCTGATCTCTCCCAATTTTCAAATAAGGACTTTTAAGCAGATGGTGCGTTAAGCAGATGTCATCATTGCTGCCCCTCCCCCAGATTTCAGAAGACAGGATGGACAGTGAGTTAAATTGTATAATAAGCAGAGTTGTCGGGGCGCCTGGGTGGCTCAGTGGGTTAAGCCGCTGCCTTCGGCTCAGGTCATGATCTCAGGGTCCTGGGATCGAGCCCCACATCGGGCTCTCTGCTCAGCAGGAAGCCTGCTTCCCTCTCTCTCTCTCTGCCTGCCTCTCCGTCTACTTGTGATCTCTCTCTGTCAAATAAATAAATAAAATCTTTAAAAAAAAAAAAAAATAAGCAGAGTTGTTCTTGAGTGTGTTCTACCTCCTCTGGTACATCTTCCCACCCGCTTGGCACTCATTCCTAACCCATGCTGCTGCTACTATTCTTATCCCGGAGGAAAGTGCGTGTAACTCTATGTGATCCTGTTTCTGGAATATTTTCCATTTAGAAGACACACCAGGAAATACAAAGGAAAATGACTTACAAGGAGGCATTTCAGACTCAGTGGCAAGTGAGCAGAGCGGATGGATGTATATGGACTGGGTTTGTCTCTCCTTACAGATCATCCAAAGTCAATTAAAATAGAAGTGAGAAAACCCAGTTATCATACCCCTCTGTGAGCTAGTGTTTCTCCTGAAATGATTACATGTTGCCAGTCAATTGATACTAAACAATGCCTGTTAGAAAAAAAAAAAAAAAAAGAATCAAAGGATCCAGAGTTCTAATTATAGCACATTGATGGCTTGGTACTAGAGAACTACATCAATATAGGACATCAGTGGAAAGCGATTACTGGCTGGAGGGCTGTACCCAGAGAGTGGTTATCAGGGCTAATTGTCCAATTCTAGAAGAGCTGGCTATGCTCCAGTATGCCAGGAAGTCTAGGTGGAAGGTATGAAATGTAGTCTTTTTAGAAGTGGTGCTGCACAGTTGCCAGATAGCCTGGTGAGACCCAAATGCTCCTATGGGAAGAGATTAAGGAGATAGACAGTTACCCATTTTGGTTGGATTGGGTCCCCTTGGCTAAAGCCAAGTATGGAGATCCAGCTTTTCATTCAATATTCCCTTGAGCCATTGAAATTTGGCAGACCCTTCCCATCAGCCCGACACCTAACTACATCAGCCACTCTCTTCCTTCGGTTACTATGATTCCCATCTTTTCCATAAACATACCAAGCACACTTCCATCTTTGTGATTTTACCCTTTACATTTCCTCTTCCTGGAACACTTTTCTCTCATATGGTCTGTTGAGCAAGTGACATCTGTCTGCTATTACCAGAGGTGGAAGTCCAAGCACCTCTTCCTACTGTGTCTTATTTGAATTGCCAAGAAAAACACAACACAGTCAAACACTGGATGGAGCAGTGCTTTACTCACATAGAAAAGAGACAGAACAAGATCAGCTCTAAAAGTAAGCCTTGGTCCTTATGGCCTTTGGGTCCTTCCTGGCAGCTGATTCAGAGCCCTCCGCCTACAGGCAACCAAAGGACCCTGTCTGCTCTTGACAGGGGACAGACAGAGTATGTGGTTGACCAGAGGTCATGTAGCACACATACTGAAGCAGAACAAAGGAGTACACATTGAGTCTGAAACAGGGAATGATATACCCATACAAGACAATAGCCAGGCACAGAATGTGAGAGCTCCTTACCTCTTATAAAGGAAGTGGTCCAGGCTTGAAGCTCATTTTTTTTTTTTTTTTAAGATTTTATTTATTTGTTTGACAGAGAGTGTGAGCAGGGGGAGCAGCAGGGAGAGGGAGAAGCTGGCTCTCGCTGAGCAGAGAGCCCAACATAGGCTTGATCCCAAGACCCTGGAATCATAACCTCTCAAAGCCCATTCTTAATACAGCCGAGATGAGAGTCAAGACTGCACACATAAGACCGTCTTTTCCAGTATGTTCCACATGGCTTCTTACTGTTCACACCCCACTACCAACAACAACCTTCTTCTCCCCACACCAAACCAGATCTTTATTCCCATTTTCAAAGAGGCTTTCTGAGCATAGCCACTTCCAAATCTATGAAGAGAAAATCTTTGGTTGTTTTGATAATTGCAGTATTACCAACATCTACAACAGTGATTGCACATAGTAGGTGTTCAGTAAAAATGTGTTGGTAGCATAGATCATACAAAGGAAAAGTCTTGTTTCATGATGCCTAGAAATCAGTGAAGGAAAACTTTTCAGATGTTTTCATAGAGCAAGCCATTCACCTACACTGTATGCAATTTACACTCAGAAACCCTACGAGTCTTAAAGAAAGTGATATGTCCAGGTAAGCAAGATAACACCATTATCATTCAGTTCCCATCAGGGCTCCAAGCTACTTTAGAAAACCTGTCCTCTGATTACAGCACTAATTTGTGTCTTACGGAAAATCAAATGAATTATTTTTTTACCTGAAGGGAGCAGGATTATTTGACTTCAGATATTTGCCATATGGCTTCTCTTCCATACAGCATAGCTTCTAGGCTTAAGGTAGTAAGAGTGAGAGCATGCCTATAAATTATTCAGAGATAATTCAAAATAAGTGTGTATCTTTGACAGATTGTCAAGTTTCTTAATGCTTTTTCCTGATAACAAGTGCTATGTGTTTGATTTAAGGTTGCTCGTTTCTCACCACACTTTATTGTTGTTCTGTGTATGTTTTTTGTTTGTTTTGTTTTGTTTCTTGTTGCTGTTTGTCCTTGTTCCTCCCACAGAGTCCAGTCTGGCTCTTATCTCAGCACGGGATGGTTTACCTTCATTCTGGCCATGGATGCCTGTTATGGCATTCACGTCTACGGGATGATAAATGACACCTACTGCAAGTAAGATCACAGGAAATTATTTTTATGCATCTCCAATTCTGATATCTTGTCAAAATATCACAATTCATTTCAATACCATAAATCGGAGAAACAGATAAAGCAACAATTATTTCCCGGTGCTCTTTGCTGACATGACATTTTATTGTCAGTGCATCAAGTTGTGACTTTTAGGGGTGATAAAAAGAAAGATATTTTCCACCACCTAATGTCAAATGTCAGAAGGAACAGTTTCCCCTTAATCAGTGGCATAGCAGGGATTTTTGGCTTGGAAATAGAGAACAAGTTTAGTGGTTATTTAATTTTCAAAGCAAGTTCGTCATTTCTGCTGCTCTATTGGCTTGATGGGTAGCTAGCTACTCAATGGTTATATTTGATCTTGAGGGACAAAATGTCCTGAAGCCTAAAGAAGCTAACAGCTTAACAAAAATTCCTGGAAATTATAGTTTACTAATAAGTAATCTGCCGGATCCAGATTTAAAAACATGTGTTCATCCACAGTATATCCTGATAGAGGGATCATTTCTAATTTTTTAATAAAATTAACCCTCCTTATTTCATCCAGGTAATGAAATGTATTTCCCCACTAACAACTGGTACCATATAACTCATCATTTTAATCATATTGTCAAAATGGTAACTAAGCCACAGTCTTCATCATCAAATATTTCTACCCTAACTGTAAGTATAATGGAGCACAGATGTACAAAATATCTTACCCTAAGAAATCACAAGGCTTCTTCAAGCTCTGCAAGGGCATCAGGCTCTCTGAAGTTTGCCTCCATTATACACCATTTCCTCCTTCCAAGATAGGTATATGTTTGAATGCAAATGGTGTGATATATAAATTTTATATGATTTATTAAGGCACTAAGGATCTGGTACATCTTCCTAAAAGCTTTTATACATAATAGCTTTTAACTGAGTTCATGGACAAAAATCATGCATGGGTTTGCAAGTAAATGCATTTACTGGGCACATAATGGATTCTTGCAAATGAATGCTTCATTCTTCATCTCAATTCTCCTCTCCTTTTCTTTTTTTCTTTTTTTTAGGACAGAAGGATATAGAAAAGTCCCTTATCATTACTATGAACAAGGAAGAGACGAGTGTGATGAATATTTTCTTCATGAGCATGCGCCATATGGGGGGCATAGGTTTATCACTGAAAAGAAAGTGTTTGCTAAATGGGCCAAGAATCACAGGATAATATTCACACACCCAAACTGGACAGTGTCTTGATGTTAGTTTTTTCTGATCTTGCCACAACACTTGACATGATCATAATACCACAACTGTGATGCTGACGATGCTGATGATGGCGATGGGAAAGACAACAGTGATGATCAAGTTTCTGTAAATTCTCCGAAACGGATGGTGGCTCTGCCAGTAATTTGAACTTGGGATTTCATGGAGGGTGGATGTGCTCTTTACATTCTTTCTGAAGGTTCAACATTACATACTGCACTTTATAATTTAACTAGAATTGAAATGAAGGCCAGTAACAAGACAGCAGTGACCTAAGAAATGGGAAGATTATCCTTCAGGATAGCTGCTCAGAATTCTTAAACAGTGACTAACTTTCAAAAGCCATGGTATTTGGCCTCGTGAGGCAAGGTTGACTCTCCAGTCTCTTGAACTTGAGCAGTTCTACCATCTTGAAGAATGGTTGATTGTCAAACACTGATCCAAGAAATGCTATCTGGGCACAAGTACTGTACCACAGTTACTTGTTAGCCCAGAAGCGGGGAAGGAATCTCTTCTTGACAGAACATGGTCCTAGAGTACCTCCCTCAGCTAAAGCCTCAGGCCATTTCCTAATGAACAAAGAAGATACCATGGACACCCTACCCATCAGGATCCTTCAACAGTTCAAACACTTAATTCAAAATGGGCCAACTAGCAAATCTTGTTGAATTTTCAGTCTCACCACTCCATTCTCACTACCCCAAACAATATAACTAAACATGTCACTAGAGTGATCTCTATTATTGCTTAGTTATTTTTGGTTGAGTCCTAAATATTTTAGAAAGCTATTTAACATGTAAGATACCAACACTGTAATAACATATACTGTGAAAGCATTCTTAAAACATAACCAAAAGGGTTTGCTAATTCTGCTTCAACATCCAACAACACAAAAATATATGCTTTTAAAATCATGAAACAAGGAAAGCAAAGCATATTTTTACATCAATTTGTATCCTACCATACTTCATAATATATATTTATATATTCAAATTTCTACTTTATAGGCTCAGATGCATCTCTCCATCCATTACATTATTGTTGCCAAGTGCCAACTGTTAGACATGGAGAGGAAATGATTCCTGGTATTAAATCTGACCAGAGCTTTTGCCTTCTTGGGGTTTATTATCCCCACAGTGTTATCAGTTGTTATACCATAATAACAACACTAATAATGACCTTAATGTCCAAAGTGCTTTGTAATTTAAAGTCCTTATACATATGCTGTCCTATGTGATGCCACCCCCCTGGGCTGTTCTCTGCACATTCTGACATCTCCTTAGCAGATGATCTGTAATTTGTTCATTGCTTTGATATATTCCAGATCTTTGCCTCTGCTAATATTTGTATAGAATAGCATTTATGTAGACTAGTAACCAATTGATTTCAGTGCCAAATACAATATATTATATGAGGATTATGCAGAAAATATCACAAGGATCGTCCTGGCCATAGACTAGGACTCCTGTGAGCATAACTACTTTTGATTTTTTTTTTTTTTTTAGAATGACTCTTTTTAAGTAGAGAAAAGATAATGAAGCAGGGGCAACAGGAGGGAATGAACACAGAGAAATACAGTTTCCTATCCCCATCTTGAGATGACATTGTTCTCCATACACTCATTGCTCATTAGATACGAGAGGGTTGATTTGCTGACAGAAGCCAAGAGACCAAAAATATCCTTGCAAATGATTCAAAAGACACAGCCGAGCTTAACTGACAGAATGATTTGGAGAATGAAAGTGATGACGCATTTCACGTCGGCAGCTCTCTGCAGGTCCTTACCAGTGCTGGCTCCCATGATAAGTTCTCAAATGGGGCCATCCTGGGCAAAAGTCTCTTTGCTGCTCTCTGCCGCTGTTTGGATAACACCAATACCAGATCCAAGAAAATGGCCAAAGGCCATTTCCATCAATACTTCTGTTGTTTCCTTGTGTGCTTTTCAGTTGTATGTATGTCAGGTTTTGTTGAGCGAATGACAGATAGAAAGGCCCACTCAAGAAAAATAAACAGATGCAAATGTTTAAATTGTAATACAAATGGTTTCCCCCCCTGTTGTGATACTGAGGTTCCACTTTTAAATAAAAAGGAACACTTGAATATCAGAATGCTTCAGGGAATGACATAATTTATTTAGTATTCTGGTAAACAGAGGGTTAAATCGATTAGTTTTAGTCCTTACTAATAAGAAACTTTGCCCCCTTCCTGGCTCCCCGGCCTCTCCACATGAAGGAGACTTTGCCACGCCACAGTTACGCTGAGGCAGGAGGTGTGTAGAAAAGTCAGTGTTTCCTCCTCAGAGATGAGGGGACCCTCCCCCCACCTTCCTTGCTTTCTCGTCCCCCTCTTTTTTCCTTAACTGAGCCCCAACCCCACTTTCTATTATTGTTGTCTCTCACGTCCTTTTTCTAAAAGTGGGAAACAAAAAACTGTATTCTTAATTTGGAAACCTAATTGGATGATTTCCAGTGTAATCAGCATCTTGGTAGAATCACATAACTTATTTTTCTCTGCAGTCTTAATGTTCTCTGCTTCCATTTCCTGTTCTTCTCTACCCTCAGCTTCCTAAATCTAATGGAAATACAAAGTGTAATTCCTCCCATATTAAGAAATTTGTCATCTAAGATTTATGGATACAGAAGAGAATGACAAAGGAGAAATTCAAACTTGTCACACAAATTTCTGGCCAATTTCACTGGTTCTAGCCAACTGAAAGTTTTCACCAGCAGCTAAACATTGAAGAATTCGACTGAACTCACTTATCACTGATGTATATGTATTCCAAAAGTCAATTAATATCTGTAAAAAAACAAAGGCATTTCAATTCCATCCAAGGGTCTAGGCAAATGGACTATTGAAAATGGCCACAATGTGCTGAAATCAGCGTTAAAAACATGCAAGCTAGACATAATAGAGTAAATATTATTTCTAATTCTGCAGAACTCTAGAAAGAAGCAAGGAAATTTAAAAAGAGTTTTAAAATGAATGTTTTGAGACCTAAGGTAGCCTAGTGATTAAATAGTAATGATTTATATTATGATGGCAATGTGAATTAGAAAACTTCTAGACTACATCTTACCTTGCTATGAAACCTATCAAAGAAAAACCAATTTGGAAAGATGTTTGTATATATGCACATAGAGTCAGTGTGTGGGTGTGTGGGTGTGTGTCTAAAAGCATACCTGTAATCCTATATTTTTCAGTGATGTGTATGAATCACAGAAAACCTATTTTAGACTTCAGTGAAATTTGTTGGTTTACATTTTGAATCCTGATGAAAAAATAAAGCAAAAATCCAAATTAAACATACTGATTGTAAAGTGTACGTAAGATAATACTTAATGGCTGGCCCATAGAATAAATCTGGAGAAGCCGCTCTATCTAGAACTGAGAACACAGATGCCACAGTTGTCACAGGTCAGACCTAGAAGGATAGTAGTCTGTATTGTAGGCTCTGACAATCTCAGTTCAGCTCAAGTCACATTGAAAAACACTCCATCAAGCTGCATTCACACTAAAGTGAATGAACATGGTCCCCTTATTCAAATAAGCCTGTCATTGGCATAAGCAAAACTCAGATTTGCATGATTTTTATTATATGGTTAGAGAACTGTGACCATTGTAGAAAGAGAAAAGTATATAAGGAGATTACTCTTTGAGGATTTGAAACGAATCAGCCATTGTGGGAACAAGATTCTGAGATGGGGACTTTACTGACCTTTCCAGAGGTATAAAGCCATCAGAAGAAAATCTTTTGTTACTATCTTAGAAAAAAGGCAACATTGAATTCTCCACCTGGTTATGTTAATTGGATGCTAATTGTAAGCTCAGTTTTCATTTTAATAAGCAAGATAACATAATCAGGAGGTTTACCTTTTTTTTTTTTTAACAGCATACCCATCTAGTGTTTAATGTGGCATGTCGAATGCATGGAACAAAACTCTATTGCCCCACGTCAGGCCATGGCAAACCATAGCACAATGAATGATTTACAGTCCCAGAGCCATAAGGGGAAAAATGCTTTTCCCTCCACTGCATTGTAAAAAAGGCAAGACCTCATCATTCTAATATGTATTCGTAGACCCAGTGCTAGCTACGTAAGTATTCAAGACTTTAAGAGCTGGAAGGGTTTTAGAGACCAGCCAATCCAACCCCTCCATGTCAGAGTTGAAGAAACAGACCTAGAGAAGTGCCCATGGCTATAACACAGACTAAGGCAGTTCTGAGCCTCAAATTCCATCTCATGTCTCCTTCTCTAGTACCATTTCCATGACCTTTTTTTTTTTTAAGCACAGAATGGTAGCTGAAAAAAATGCATAAATAAGCTAACATGGAATCCAAGGGCTTTTAATTAGTAGTGTTGATTGTACTCATGATCAGAGAAACCACACTGAAGTGCAGAAACAGTCACATAACTGAAGGAACACATCCCTGTAATTGTCCGTATTTTCTGTTATCTACGTTTATTGCTAAGACTGCACCACATTCTGTTATCATGAAATTGTAGGACTAATTAAGGAATGTAAAAGTGAGTATCTTACTTCCTTGTTGTTGAGGATGATCAAGCCACTGGTACTCTAAGAACCGTTGAGTATGGAGGGAGCTCGGTGTAACTGGCATGTCCTGTTGTCCCATTAGCTCCAGAAACCAAGTGTCCTAATTCTCAGATCAATTCGACTGCCTGTTAGTGAAATAACCTACCTGCACTGGCTGGTGAAATTCTACCCTTTGTTTCCACACCTGTCTCTGTACCACACACAATCTTTGAGGGCAGACACCCTTCTGGAAGGTAAGTCACACCCCCAACGCCCTGCAGGACTGAATCATCTGAGATTGAGAGAGGTTTTTTCTTCACAGTCCACTCATATGATACTGTTGGAAGAGGAGAATTTTGAAGCTATATCCACTAGGCTCTGAAAATGGTTTCTTTGACTCAGAGATAGCATATTATTTTGTTGCTTGTACCTGCAGAACCTTAGAGAAGCTACTAGAGTAAAATTCCACGTAAATTGCTAAAGCATCAAATCAGAACTGTCCTTGGATATTGTAACTTTGCAGAAAACCTCCTTTAGTTTTTTTTTAAGTCCTCTACTTTTTTTCCCCCCTTTTCAGAATAGTCACAATTTGTTTATGGAGTAGAAAAGCTCTTCTTTCTCCACAGATATATTTCCCTTGGTTCATGCCTTGGAGACTTCAGAAAAATAGAAGCTCACTTTCATAAAAGTGAACAACATCTTGACGAATAAATAGCCAACTTCATATATTCATATTTTTGCCTATATAGGGAGCAGTGTCTCCTGAGAAACTCCAAAGGGACACAAACCAGGGCATTTCATGGTTCCTTGTTACCAAATCTTCAAAGTACTAATTTTCTTGTGTTTAACTTTGTTGTCATTGCTCCTGAGTAAATACCCATTTCTATTACATACAGTATATTTTATGCTTCACTCATTTTTCTGAGTTCACACAGTTTTGGCTGTAGTCTCTCATTCACTTTAAAAACCTGTAATCTTCATCTATTTATAGTAGAGACTGTAAACGCATGGTTTGTGCACTTGGTGAGCTTTTTTTCTAGCATCGTATTGCTTTATTTATAGGCACCATGTCTTAGAATAAAGCTTACTAAATGGCAAAGGGCTACTGGTATATTTCAGTTTGGTTTGCTTTTATAAGATAAGTGAGGAGTTGTGAACAAAACCAGAGAGTATTTTTCATTGAGAGAAAAAAAGGAAGGTAGGAGATCGGGTGCAAGGCAGGGGGAGATACTCAGGATACTCAGTACCCAGGGCAGAAAGGCGTCCAGCGTACTACTGCAGAAAATGATGAGAGAAAATGTCAGTCAGCCTCCAGACCATATTTTGGTGACATTAACTATCTAATGCTGGGGTATATTTCCTTTTTTGCTGATCAGACCCGAGAGCAAGTTGGGTCAGTACATACGTTGCTTAAAATACAGAAGTCTTCATTCTTTCCTCCCTCCCTCCTTCATTACCACCCTCCTTTTCTTCCCCCCACTCCTCTTTTGCTCCCTAATTTTCTTTCTAGAAAACTCAGCACTCTTGAAGTTAAACCTTATATGTGGGCAGTTTCTCATTTATAAATCAACTTCTAGTACTCTACCAAACTCTGTAGGCGACCCTTATTTGGATAAAATCTTAAAATGAGAGTCTTCTTCGGGAATAATAACTTACATGCCATGTTTATCATAGGGCTGTATACCTCATTCAATCCTCTCAAGCACTCTGTGAGGTGTGTTACTATCACCGTGTCATATATAAAGAGAGAGAGACACAGAGAGGTTAAGTTGCTTGACCAAGGAGGCACAGCTAGTGATGAAATGAGGTTTTTGAACCCAGGCGGTTTGACCCAGAGTCCATACCAAGTTGGAGCAGGCTATAGGTATAATCAATGATCCCAACATTTCAGTGACTTAACAGAATAAGGTTTGTTTAGATGCTCCTCTCCAACCAGCTTCTCTCCAAGGATGACTCAAAGACACAGGTTCCTCCCATCATGTAGCTTTGCCCGCCTCTGTACCCTTGGGAGCCTCTCTATTTGGCCTGCTAATGGGGAAAGAGAATGGAGGATTCTGCATTGGAGGGTTTTATGTGTAAGTCTAGAAGCGGTGTGCAGCACCCCCTCCACATTTCATCCAGGCTCGGTCACGTGCCCTGGTAGAGGTGGGCAATATTGTTCAGTGTGCCCAGGAGGAAAAGGACCAGGGTTAGATAAACATGTAGCAATCTCTGTCATAATATTCTTAGCCATGGTAACATATAATTTAAAAAAAAATACTTAGTTTTGTGCAACTGTGTGAAGTATGTTGATAATCCTTTTTTTTTTTTAAGATTTTATTTATTTATTTGACAGAGAGAGACAGATCACAAGTAGGCAGAGGCAGGGAGAGAGATGGGGGGAAGCAGGCTCCATCCCAGGACCCTGAGATCATGACCTGAGCTGAAGGCAGAGGCTTAACCCACTGAGTCACCCAGGCGTCCCAATAATCCTTCTTAAGAATACTTAAGAAAAACGTCTCTTCACATGGATGTCAGTACCCACACCCAAACAAAATAAGCTGGGGAACAAAATTTATTGTTCTAGGTCCTATAATGCCAAAAAGATAGGAAATTATTTCCCTTACCCAAAGAAATAAAGACAGATATTGGTACGCTAGCAACACTTTCAAGTGAGTTAATTCTACCAGCAGTAGAAATGGCGTGACTTTTAATGTCTTAATGGTCTTTGGTTAACATAAGATAGATCCATCCTTGCCTCTGATCAACCAGTTCTGTGTGTGTGCCTCTTTGTAAAATGTCACAAAGATCAACTTCCCTTTTCAACTTCCCTTTGGTCTTCAGGTCTATGCAATGCTGTAATAATTTTTTTTTTTAAAGTAAAAAATGAAACTGATGGTTCTCATATCTGAAAATAACAAATATCTCTCATGTACACCCCTCTGTTTCTCTATGCACATTGGCATATGAGGTTCAGAAAAGGGTCCTAAAATGTCCATAGTTCCCTCATTCAGCACACAGTGTGTTCCCATGGAGAGAGGCCCTTCAGAATTTTTCTCTTCGGCTTCCATCATTTTTCTTCCTTTCTCAATACTTCCTATTTTTGCACATTATTTTCTTTAAGCTATCTAGAAATCCTTTTCCCTTAATGCTAACACAATTCCACATCCTAAAGTTCTTTCTCACCTAATAGGAAACTATTTGCTGCCTTGGGAAAAATGCTTTATATGTTAGCATATAAATTTTCTTGGTTTGTCCATTGAGAGAGATTAGTTGAGATTCTAAAAACAAAATAATTAGAGAAGAAAAGCTGCCAGTGTTTACCTTCTTCCAAATCAATATGGAATTCCTTTTAAGGACACGATACTACAGCACCTAGTTGGTAAATCACATCGGTTTGAATTTCTGTGTAAGATTTGTAACAGGTGATGATATCTGAAGGTGCTTTAGAGGATTAAATGAAGGTTCTCACTAGCCCATGGCTAAAGCGGCTGAGTAACACAAATACACAGCATCTACACACACCAGCAGCACCTGACACCGTGCATTGTTGGGAATTCCTGCATCTATCATGGGTAACATTTTGCACATATACTATTTTTTATGCTTAGGAAGTCACTTAAAAGTCTATGTAATCTTCCAGAAGAATTTTCCTCCACATGCCCAAATTTCTGCAGAAGTATAACAGATACAACACAATTAACTTAGAATGGTTTTCCATCTTTAACCTCAACTTAAAATGGTTTGCAACACAGCTTTGGGGGAAGCTGATTATAATGGGTTTCATCCCCCCCCAAAAAGGGTTATACTCTATAATCTTTGGTAGCTAAAAGGACATTAATGTTGAATGAGGACATGAATGTCATGCAAATGCATCTGTGGATCATGCAGAGCTGTGAGTTGCTGTTCAATATGGAACAATATAAAAAGGGGAAAAAGCATTCAACAACACAAACATATGGGTTCAATAAAACCAAATGAAATTTGACAGGAACAAATGTAAAGCAGGGCACTTAGGTTTGAAAAAGACAAGAGCATGACAACAGCGGTACTCTTGAAAAATATTTGGAGGTTTTAGAACACTTTACTGTGATACATAACAATTTCAAAGGTCGCTGTGACCTAAGATACAGAGAAGAGTCTAAGGCAAGATAGGTTCAGAATGGATTATACCACTTCTGGAACTATTTTTAAAATTTGTTTTCTCTCCTTAATAAGCAAATGCAAACTTTTCCTCAATGTCATTAAGTTGTCATAAAAACATTTTTAATAGCTATGTTGTGCCATAATGTATTTAACAATTCCTTCGTCATTTTTCACTATAAGAGGAATGGGCTTGTTCGTGAGTCTTTGAACACTTCTCTGTATTTTTTTCTCTTTTATTGTACCAACATGCAGACATTCATGCTTCCTGGCACCCTTGCCAAAAATTGGTGTTATTTTTTCCATCTTTGCCAATCTTACATATGCTAAAAATGTTATCTTACTTTCATTAGCATCTAGCCGATTACTATGGAAATTAAACACTTTTGCCTATTTGTTAGAAATTTATATTTCTTCTCTCCTGCACTAGTTCTTCCAGTATTTTGCCCATTTTTTATTGCTGTGGAAATCATAATACCTTAATGATACAGACAAATGAGAATTCATTCAAAAGAAAGGGAACAAGTAAAGGGCAATCAAGATCATGAGAGAACCGGAAGTCCTGTTGCACCAGAGATTAGAAACATTTAGCTAGTTTGATAGAATGTGTTAGGAAGAACTAAATTCAAACATTTGAAAGGCAATTAATGCAGGTACAAAATGAGTTTCAAATTCTGCAGCTCCATTGGACAGAACTACAGCCAATGGGTGAAATTTCAGATTTTATCTCAGGACATTGAGGAAAAATCCAAAATTAGAGTGTAGGTTTTTAGAATGAGTAGATTTGTGGGAAGTATTCACAGACAGATCAGACTACCTACTTGTTTGTAGCATTTTACATGACTAAATAGAAAGTTGGATTCCTTCGTTGCCAAGGTCCCGTCCAAAGTACATGTTCTGTGAAATGGGATGCAACTCCCTCTGGGAAAGCAAGATTTGACACGGAAACTCTGACAAAACTAGCTTAAAAAGGTTGAGTTTGGGCGCTCCTTGCCTTAGCAGCAACATATTCAGATACCATCTCTTAAAACAAGTTATTTCTAATGAGAGCAAATTTCACCAAATTCATGTTCAGAGTTGGTTCCCAAATGCTGGGAGTACGTTCCATAGCTGGTCAGTGCACACATGTACACGCCACAACCACCAACACCAACTACTACTGCTGATCGCTGACTTCATCCTTGAAATGCTTCTCAAGGAGCTGTGAATTCTTTTGCTTCCCAGTGGGGGAAATTTGTTCACATTTCACACATTCATATTTTTATAGACTTGCTAT
Source organism: Lutra lutra (assembly GCF_902655055.1). Taxonomy (NCBI): domain Eukaryota; kingdom Metazoa; phylum Chordata; class Mammalia; order Carnivora; family Mustelidae; genus Lutra; species Lutra lutra. The sequence continues at coordinate 133,286,145 of NC_062281.1, read as the reverse complement.
TGTGCTATGTATTTGAAATGTAATGACTCAAGAAAATTACTTTTGATATCATAGCATTCCTCATGTTGGTAATTTATGATAATAGATGTCACTGTAGATTTAAGAGTCATTTATATTGTCTACCTTTTCCTATTTCTGTGAGATTAAATAAATTCTTCATATCGAGTTTTGCTGCATTTTTCAGGTTTCTAGTCTGTATCACTCACTTTTAGTATATTTATAATCCTTTTATCTGGTCTTTGTAGTTTCAAAAATGGTGCCTTGGATATTTTACGTTTTGCGCAATCAATGCCCTTTTCAAATTGCCCTCTTAAGGTTTTTGTAAAATAATATTCTCTATAATACAACTTTAAATTACCTGTCTTTTCCTTTACTAGACTTAATCCAAGAAGACTAATTGAACATTAAGCATTTTAATCATCCCACACTGTCAAACCTGTCTTCTCATTACTGAGAATTGGATAGGCCATGAGCTTAATTGTGTTCCTGGCAATGTAAGTAGACTGGAAGCTTGCTAATATGATTAGTATATTACTATAGAATTAGTCATGGTATTTATTAATATCTATACAAAAATATTATTTTAACAAATACACATGGAATATAACCAATTCACGGTACTTCATTAGTGCTTTGGAGAGTACAGAGATGAGTAGGCTATGGTACTTCTCTTTATGGCATTTACAAAAAAAAAATTAGAAAACTAAATCAACCTTCCAAATAACCACAAGATAATCCAGAACAAATTAATGGCCACAAAAATGATGCAAACGAAAATGTTGTGTATGATACAGAAGTAAAAAAATTCTAAGGAAATAATTAAAATATAAAAATTGTCATTACATTATATGTGCAAGTAATGTTCAAATATACCTATAGGGTGATTTAAACTCTCAGGATGTCCACAGGATGGTGGACCTCAGGAAGTACATCTTGAATTTCTATTAACAATGCCTTATAGAAATTATTAATACAGGAGACAGCCACGAAGACATAAAGACACTTTCATCTAACACAAGATGAGGCTTTCTGACAGCAGTATCTTGTAGAAGAAGAGCAATGTTTGTTTGAAAATGTAGGAGTTATTTTTGAAAAGTGAAATGAAAACGTCCATGGTAAAGTAAAATGCTCAAAACTCTTCTCCTGTCTGCTCTGAAATCTGCTAGGGGACCTCAGGGTTCAGTCAAGTCTCTGGTACTATTTTTAAATGTATTCATTGAACAAACAGTACCTTTCAAAGACATTTCAAAGTAAGCTGTGAATTCAAATAGCATAGGATGTGGAACCAATGTAGGTGTAAATATGGATTCGTTTTATCCCTTTTATCCACATAGATCAATTAGTCTTGTATTATTATTCTTGATATGCATTCACTCTCAGCTTTAGGAGTTACCATGAATGTGAATTACCCTGATTATGCTCTTTTTTGTGATGGTTTCATCTATACTTATCTACTGAGCTTAAATGAATCTTTTCTAATGTAATGATAGCTATACGCATCTAACTGGAGACTTAAGCAGGGCTAAGAAACAGACTGGGAAAGTAAAAATCGCTATATCTACCTCTTCCGCCTTTCATTTGTTGTCTACAACTTCCAAAGAAAATCTAATAGAGGAGTCACACTTCTGTGATTAAATGGTTTTCATGACCTGAATAACTTACTTATATCTTTGTGGAAGTGACCTAATCCAGGAAAAAGTACTGTCCTATGTGGTGAGTTATTCTAGGTGGAGAATGAGAAAAGGGAAAGGAGATAGCTAGCTGTAAGATTAATAACTTCCATGTTTCTTCTCAAGCAATGCTAAAATCTTGTGCTCTTTCCAAAAGGCTCTTCTCCATTATCTGCTCAGCTGGAAGGGCTACCCAGGTGATCTCATGAGCTGTGTTACTGAGTCCAGAAAGAGATCCACATATACTTGGTCACTTGATTTTTATAAAAAAGCTGAAGTTATTCAATGGAAAAAGAAAAGTGTTTTCAGCATATGGTGCTGAAAACAACCAGATATCTATATGAAAAAAAAAAAAAAAAAAAGATTCTCAACTCTTACCTCACACCACATAGAAAAATTAACCTGAGATGTGTGATTGATTTAAGCATAAAAGAACAATAAAAATTCTAGAAGGAAACAAAGTACAAAATCTTCCCAACTTTGGATTAGACAAAAATTTCCTGAGATACAAAAAACAAAAATCATAAAAGAAAAATGTTAACAATGGAGATTTAACCAAATTAAAAATGTTCTGAAAGACACTGTTAAGAATGTGAAAATATAAGTCACAGACAAGAGAACATATTTGCAATATACACAGCTGACAAAGAATTTGTACCCTGAATAAACAAACTGAGGGTTTTAGAGGACAGGGGAATGGGGGAGATGGGTTAGCCAGGTAATGGGTATTAAGGAGAGCACAGATTGCATGGAGCACTGGGTGTTATAAGCAAACAATGACTCTTGGAACACCACATCAAAAACTAATGATGTACTCTATGGAGACAAACATAACATAATAAAAATTAATTAATTTTTAAAAAGAACTTTTACAACTCAACAATAAAAAGATAAACATCTCAATTTAAAATGGACAACCAATTTGGACATATGCTTCACAAGGGAAGATACACAAATGGACAATAAGCACATGGAAAGATGCTGAACACCACAATGAACAGGAAATACAAATTAAAATGGAACACTCTACTAGGCATAAGGGACTTATTGGGTGAAAAATCTCAACGCGGTTCCTGCCTTTATGAAAATCTATGGTGTAATGAGAAACACAGAGAAATGAATAGGCATTCACAAACAATGTCATAGTGCTAGGAAAGGAAACATACAGGTGCTTTGGAGGTGATGACAGAGGATATCCTAACACAGGCAAGAGGTAGAAAGGGGTTTATCAAGGTAGACTTCCTGGTGAAAATGAATTTAAGCTGAGGTCAGAAAAATGAGTGGAAGCAAATTGAGCAAAGGAGATATGAAGAAGATAATCATGGATAAGGAACAGTATAATACAGAAAAAGATGAAAAGAGAAAGCATGAGAAGTTCAAAAATCTAGGTTTACATACTGTGGCTGTCTTGAGGAAGATCATAGCAGTAAGAAGTAGAAAGAGGTAGTTAGAGATAAATAAGTAATTTAATAAGTCCTATAGGCTATCAGTAGGGATTTAGCTTTATTATAAAAGCAATGCATGAAAGCTTAAAAAGGTTTTAAACAAAGACATATATCTGACTAGCTTTTTAAAAAGATCACAGAGAAAAGAGAGATCAAGTTTTTAGCTTGAACAATTGGGCATATATTAATATTACTGTTTATGATAGGAAATGTAATAGAATAAGCAATTAAAGATTGAGTTCTAGACATGGTCAGTTTGAGGTATATATAGGACACTGAAATGAAGTCTTTCATATGAGATTCAAGAGAAAGGTCCAGTCTAGAGATATAAATTTGGGAGTTATAAATGTAATAGAGAATAAGTGCTATGGTAAAAATATGTAGAGAATATCACAAAAGATAAAGAACACCTATATTCCTTAAGAGCAAGATGGTAGAGGAGTAGGAGACCTAAATATTATCAAGCCCCAGGAATTCAGCTAGATAGTTACCATGCCATTCTGAACAGCTACAAACTCAACAGGAGAGAGAAGAGAAGAAGAGCAGCAATACTAGGAACAGAAAATTGACCACTTTCCAGAAGGTAGGATGACAGAGCAGTGAATCTGAGGCAACATTTGGGAAGATAGACCGTGGGGGGAGGTTCCAGCTCCCGGCAAGTGAGAGAGCAATGGGACACAAAATTGGAACTTTTAGAAGTCTGCTCCACTGAGGGATGTTGCTCCAGAGGCTAACCGGTGGGCAAAGCCCTCGTGGGGAAAGTGTGGTCTCAGAACCCATGGGATCACAGAAAGACCAGGGGTATCTGCAAGTGGCAGAGCTCCCAGGTATTGGAGCAGGGAAGCCAGCTACAGAGACGGGAGCCAAGGAGTGCGCTCTTAGCCCAGGGTTAACCCTAAACCGAGATCCAAAGCATAGTCGGACCACTGCTCTTCAGGCAGGGACCCAACAAGCAGCAGATCCAGGGAGACTCACCTCCCTCCTCCAGGAGGAGTGGCATGGGATCATGTGGCAAGAATTGGCTGGATTTGGAGACTCCAAACAGGGCCATGTGCCAGCGATACAAATGCTTGGTCACAGGCCGGGTGAGCACAAAATACAGCCAGACACCAGGGAGACGGGAAGGATTGACTGCTTTTCTGAGGGAGCACTGAGGAGTGTGAGGAGTGTGTATGCATACATACACACACACACACACATATACATATATGTATGTATATACATATATATTTTGTTTGTTTGTTTTCTTTTCTTTCCTTTTTTCCCCTATCTTCTCCCCCTGGTTTTGGGTCTCTTCTGATTTGGGTGGTGTAAATTTTTCTGGGGTTGTTGCTACCCTTTTAGTACTTTGTTCTCTCATTCATCTATTCTTATCTGAAAAAAATGTCGAAACAGAAAAACTCACCACAATAAATAAATAAATAAAAAACAAGAGGCAGTATTGACGACTAGGCACCTAATGAATACGGACATTAGGAATATGTTAGAACTAGAGTTCAGAATGATGATTATCAAGGTGCTGGCTGGGCTTGAAGAAAGCATGGAAGATACTAGAGTATCCCTTTCTGGAGAAATAAAATCTTTTTCTGGAGAAATAAAAGAACTAACATCTAACCAAGTCGAAATTTAAAAAAAGCTATTAGTGAGGTGCAATAAAAAATGGAGGCTCTTACTGCTAGGACTAATGAGGCAGAAGAGAGAATTAGTGATATAGAAGACCAAATGATGGAGAATAAGGAAGCTGAGCCAAAGAGAGACACACAATTACTGGACCATGAGGGAAGAATTTGAGAGATAAGTGATACCTTAAGATGAAATAATATTAGAATAATTGGAATCCCAGAAGAAGAAGAAGGGGGGGGGGCAGAAGGTACATTGGAGCAAATGATAGCAGAGAATTCCCTAATTTGGCAAAGGGAACAAGCATCAAAACCCAGGAGGCACAGAGAAACTCCCTCTAAATCAATAAAAATAGGTTCACACCCCATCATCTAGTGGTAGAACTTACAAGTCTCAGTGACAAAGAGAAAATCCTGAGAGCAGCTTGGGACAAGAGGTCTAAAACCTACAACAGTAGAAATATTAGATGAGCATCAGGCCTATCCATAGACACCTGGCAGGCCAGAAAGAACTGTCATGATATATTCAGAGCACTAAACGAGAAAAATATGCAGCCAAGAATACTATATCCAACCAAGCTGTCATTGAAAATAGAAGGAGAGATAAGAAGTTTCCAGGACAAACGAAAAATAAAAGAACTTGCAAATCAGCCCTACAGGAAATATTGAAAGAAGTCCTCTAACCAAAGAGAGAGCCTAAAAGTAGTAGACCAGAAAGGAACAGAAACAATATACAGTAACAGTCACCTTACAGATAATACAATGGCACTAAATTCATATCTTTCAAAGCTACCCTGAATGTAAATGGGCTAAATGCCCCAATGAAAAAACACAGGGTATCAGAATGGATAAAAAACAAGACCCATCAATATGCTGTCTACAAGAAACTCATTTTAGGCCCCCAAGACACCTCCAGATTTAAAGTGAGGGGGTGGAAAACAATTGACCATGCTAATGGATATCAAAAGGAAGCTTGGATGGCAATCCTTATATCAGATAAATTAGATTTTAAGCCAAAGACCATAATAAGAGATGAGGAAGGACACTATATCATACTTAAAGGGTCTATCCGACAAGAACGTCTAACAATTTTTTTAAAAGAATTTCTAACAATTTTAAATATCTATGCCCCTAACTTGGGAGCAGCCAATTATCTAAACTGGTTAATAAAAAAAATCAAAGAAACATATCAACAATAATAAATAATAGTAGGGGACTTTAACACCTACTCTCACTGAAATGGACAGATCATCTAAGCAAAAGATCAACAAAGAAATAAAGGCTTTACATGACATACTGGACCAGATGGACATCACAGATATATTTAGAACATTTCATCCCCAAACAACAGAATACACATTCTTCTCTAGTGTACATGGAACATTATCTAGAATAGATCACATCCTGGGTCAACAATCATTTCTCTAACTGGTACCAAAAGATTGGGATCATTCCCTGCATATTTTCAGACCACAATGCTCTGAAGCTAGATCTCAATCACAAGAGAAAAGTTGGAAAGAACCCAAATATACAGAGGCTAAAGAGTATTCTACTAAAGAATGAATGGGTCAACCAGGAAATTAAAGAAGAATTGAAAAAAATCATGGAAACAAATGAAAATGGAAACACAACTGTTCAAAATCTTCGGGACACACCAAAGGCTGTCCTGAGAGGAAAATATATAGCAATACAAGCCTTTCTCAAGAAATAAGAAAGGTCTCAAGTACACAACCCAACCCTATACCTAAAGGAGCTGGAGAAAGAACAGCAAAGAAAGCCTGAACCCAGCAAGAGAAGAGAACTAATAAAGATCAGAGCTGAAATCAATGAGATAGAAATCAAAAGAATAGTAGAAAAATCAATGAAACTAGGAGCTGGTTCTTTGAAAAAATTAAGATGGATAAACCCCTAGCCAGACTTATCAAAAAGAAAAGAGAAAGGATCCAAATTAATAAAATCATGAATGAAAGAGAAGAGATCACACCAACACCAAAGAAATACAAACAATTATAAGGACATATTATGAGCAACTATACACCAGCAAACTTGACAATCTGGAAAAAATGGATGCATTCCTAGAGACATAAAAACTACCAAAACTGAATCAGGAAGAAATAGAAAACCTGAACAGACCCAAAAACAGTAATGGGATTGAAGTAGTCCTCAAAAATCTCCCAACAAACAAGAGCTCAGGGCCAGTAGGCTTCCCAGGGGAATTCTACCAGACATTTAAAAAAGAATTAATACCTGTTTTCCTGAAACTGTTTCAAAAAATAGAAATGGAAGGAAAACTTCTAAACTCATTTTTACATTGATCCCAAAAACCAGACAAAGACCCCATCAAAAAAGGAGAATTACAGACCAATATCCTTGATGAACACAGATGCAAAAATTCTCACCAAAATACTAGCCAATAGGATCCAACAGTACATTGAAAGGATTATTTATCACAACCAAATGGGATTTATTCCTGGGCTGCAAGGTTGGTTCACAATCTGCAAATCAATCAATGTATACAATACATTAATAAATAAAGAACAAGAACCATATGATACTCTCTAAGATGCTTAAAAACTATTTGACAAAGTATAGCATTGTTTCTTGATCAAAACTCTTCAAAGTGTAGGGATAGAGGATACACACCTTAATGTCATCAAAGCCACCTATTAAAAACCCAGAGTGACTATCATCCTCAATGGGGAAAAACTGAGAGCTTTTCCATTAAGGTCAGGAACACTGCAGGACTATCCACTATCACAACTGCTATTCAACATAGTACTAGAAGTCCTAGCCTCAGCAATCAGATAACAAAAAGAAATAAAATGCATCTGAATCAGCAAAGAAGAAGTCAAACTCTCACTCTGCAAATGATATGAGACCTTATGTGGAAAACCAAAAGCCTCCACTCCAAAACTACTAGAACTCATACAGGAATTCAGTAAAGTGTCAAGATATAAAACCAATGCACAGAAATCACTTGCGTTTCTATACAACAACAACAAGGTAGAAGAAAGAGATATTAAGGAGTTGATCCCATTTACAACCCCAAACCATAAAACACCTAGGAATAAATCTAACCAAAGAGGCAAGGAATCTGTACTCAGAAAACTATAGGGTACTCATGAAAGAATTTAGGAAGACACAAAGAAATGGGAAAATGTTCCATGCTCATGGATTGGAAGAACAAATATTGTGAAAATGAATATGCTACCTAGAGTAATCTACATGTTTAATGCAATCCCTATCAAAATACCATCAACTTTTTTCAAAGAAATGGAACAAACAATCCTAAAATTTATATGGAACTGGAAAAGATCCCGACTAGCCAGAGGAATGTTGCAAAAGAAAACCAAAGTTGGTGGCATCACAATTCCAGACTGGAAGCTCTATTTCAAAGCTGTGATCATCAAGACTATATGGTACTGGCACAAAAACAGGCTCATAGATCAATGGAACAGAATAGAGACCCCATAAATGGACCCTCAATGCTATGGTCAACTAATCTTCAACAAAGCAGGAAAGAGTGTCCAATGGAAAAAAGTCTCTTCAACAAATGGTGTTGGGAAAATTGGACAGCCATATACAGAAGAATGAAACTGGACCATTTCCTGACACCACACACAAAAAATAGACTCAAAATGGATGGAAGACCTTAATGTGAGACAGGAATCTATCAAAATCCTTGAAGAGAACACAGGCACCAACCTCTCTGACATCAGCCGCAGCAACTTCTTCCTAGAAATATCACCAAAAGCAAGGGAATCAAGGGCAAAAATGAACTATTGGAACTTCATCAGGATAAAAAGCTTTTGTGCAGCAAAGGAAACAGTCAACAAAACCAAAAGACAACTGACAGAATGGAAGAAGATATTCACAAATGACATATCAGATAAAGTGCTTGTATCCAAAATCTATAAAGAACTTATCAAACTCAGCACCCAAAGAACAAATAATCCAATCAAGAAATGGGCAGAAGACATGAACAGACATTTCTGCAAAGAAGACATCCAAATGGACAACAGACACATGAAAAAGTGCTCCATATCACTCAGCATCAGGGAAATACAAATCAAAACCACAGTGAGATACCACCTCACACCAGTCAGAATGGCTAAAGTTAACAAGTCAGGAAATGACAGATATTGGCAAGGATGCAGAGAGGTAAGTTGAAATAGAGCTACCCTATGACCCAGCAATTGCACTACTGGATATTTACCTTAAAAATACAAATGAAGGGGCACCTGGGTGGCTCAGTGGGTTAAAGCCTCTGCCTTCAGCTCAGGTCATGATCCCAGAGTTCTGGGATCGAGCCCCACATTGGGCTCTTTGCTTGGCAGGGAGCCTGCTTCCCTCTCTCTCTCTGCCTGCCTCTCTGCCTACTTGTGATCTCTGTCTGTCAAATAAATAAATTAATAAATTTTTTAAAAAAATACAAATGTAGTGATCTGAAGGGATGTGTGTACCCAAATCTTTATAGCATCAATGTCCAAATAGCCAAACTATGGAAAGAACCTAGATGCCCATCAATAGATGAATAGATAAAGAAGATGTGGTATATATATAAAATAGAATACTATGCAACCATCAAAAACCCGAAAACTTGCCATTTGCAACAACGTGGATGGAACTACAGGGTATTATGTTAAGTAAAATAAGTCAATCAGAGAAAAACAATTATCATATGATCTCTCTGATATGAGAAATCTCAGAGGCAGGGTGGAGGGTTGTGGGTAGTAGGGAGGGAAAAAATGAAACAAGATGGTATCGGGAGGGAAACAAACTATAAGAGACTCTTAATCTCACAAAACAATCTGAGGGTTGCTGGGGGGAGGCTGGGTAGGGATAGGGTGGCTGGGTTATGGACATTGGAGAGGGTATGTGCTATGGTGAGTGCTGTGAAATGTGTAAGCCTGATGATTCACAGACCTGTGCCCCTGGGGCAAATAATACATTATATGTTAATATAAATAAATAAATAAATCTAATTGGCATAAAAAAAGAACATCTATAGGGGAGGAGTCAAGATGGCGGAGAAGTAGCAGGCTGAGACTACTTCAGGTAGCAGGAGACCAGCTAGATAGCTTATCTAAAGATTGCAAACACCTACAAATCCAATGGGAGATCGAAGAGAAGAAGAACAGCAATTCTAGAAACAGAAAATCAACCACTTTCTGAAAGGTAGGACTGGTGGAGAAGTGAATCCAAAGCGACGGGAAGATAGACCTCGGGGGGAGGGGCCGGCTCCCAGCAAGCGGCGGAGCAATGGAGCACAAAATCGGGACTTTTAAAAGTCTGTTCCGCTGAGGGACATCGCTCCAGAGGCTTAACCGGGGTGAAGCCCACGCGGGGTCAGCATGGCCTCAGGTCCCGCAGGGTCACAGGAGGATCGGGGGTGTCTGAGTGTCGCAGAGCTGGCAGGTATTAGAACGGGGAAGCTGGCTACAGAGACAGAGCCGAGGAGTGAGCTCTCAGCTCAGGGTTACCTTGAACCAGTCGCAAGCTCGGTCAGCTCAGAGCACGGCCGGAGGCCAGGGTGATGGGAGTAATTGGGCGCTATTCTCTGAGGGCGCACTGAGGAGTGGGACCCCGGGCTCTCGGCTCCTCCGGGCCAGAGACTGGGAGGCCGCCATCTTTATTCCCGTCCTCCGGAACTCTACGGAAAGCGCTCAGGGAACAGAAGCTCCCGAAAGCAAACCTGAGCGGATTACTCAGCCCGGCCCCTGGTAAGGGCAGTGCAATTCCGCCTAAGGCAAAGACTGTTTGAGAATCACTATAACAGGCCCCTCCCCCAGAAGATCAACAAGAAACCCAGCCAGGACCAAGTTCACTTACCAAGGAGTGCAGTTTCAATACCAAGGAGAGCAGCAGAATTCCAGAGGAGGAGAAAGCAAAGCACAGAACTCATGGCTTTCTCCCCATGATTCTTTAGCCTTGCAGTTAATTTAATTTTTTTTTCTTTTTCAATTTTTTTTCTCTTCTTCTGCCAATTTTTTTTCTTTTATCCTTTTCTTTTTTAACATTTTTTAACCAGTTTATCTAATATATATATATTTTTTCTTTTTTATATTTTTTCTTTATTCATTTTCTTTTTTTAATTGTTTCTTTCTTTTCTTTCTTTCTTTCTTTCTGAATCTCTTTTTATCCCCTTTCTCCCCCCTCATGATTTGGGATCTCTTCTGATTTGCTTAAAGCATATTTTCCTGGGGTTGTTGCCACCCTTTTAGTATTTTACTTGCTCCTTCATATACTCTTATCTGAACAAAATGACAAGGCTGAAAAATTCACCACAAAAAAAAAAAAGAACAAGAGGCAGTACCAAAGGCTAGGGACCTAATCAATACAGACATTGGTAATATGTCAGATCTAGAGTTCAGAATGACGATTCTCAAGGTTCTAGCCGGGCTCGAAAAAGGCATGGAAGATATTAGAGAAACCCTCTTGGGAGATATAAAAGCCCTTTCTAGAGAAATAAAAGAACTAACATTGAACCAAGTTGAAATCAAAAAAGCTATTAATGAGGTGCAATAAAAAATGGAGGCTCTCACTGCTAGGATAAATGAGGCAGAAGAAAGAATTAGCGATATCAAAGACCAAATGACAGAGAATAAAGAAGTTGAGCAAAAGAGGGACAAACAGCTACTGGACCATGAGGGGAGAATTCAAGAGATAAGTGACACCATAAGACGAAACAACATTAGAATAATTGGGATTCCAGAAGAAGAAGAAAGAGAGAGGGGAGCAGAAGGTATATTGGAGAGAATTATTGGAGAGAATTTCCCCAATATGGCAAAGGGAACAAGCATCAAAATCCAGGAGGTTCAGAGAACCCCCCTCAAAATCAATAAGAATAGGTCCACACCCCGTCACCTAATAGTAAAATTTACAAGTCTTAGTGACAAAGAGAAAATCCTGAAAGCAGCCCGGGAAAAGAAGTCTGTAACATACAATGGTAAAAATATTAGATTGGGGGCGCCTGGGTGGCTCAGTGGGTTAAGCCACTGCCTTCGGCTCAGGTCATGATCCCAGGGTCCTGGGATCAAGTCCCGCATCGGGCTCTCTGCTCAGCGGGGAGCCTGCTTTCCTCTCTCTCTCTCTCTGCCTGCCTCTGTCTACTGTGATCTCTTTCTGTCAAATAAATAAATAAAATCTTAAAAAAAAAAAAAAAACAAACAACCATCTATATGTTGCCTACAAGAAACTCATTTTACCCGAAGACACCTCCAGATTTAAAGTGAGGGGGTGGAAAAGAATTTACCATGCTAATGAACATCAGAAGAAAGCTGGGGTGGCAATCCTTATATCAGATCAATTAGATTTTAAGCCAAAGACTATAATAAGAGATGAGGAAGGGGGACGCCTGGGTGGCTCAGTTGGTTAAGCAGCTGCCTTCGGCTCAGGTCATGATCCCAGCATCCTGGGATCGAGTCCTGCATCGGGCTCCTTGCTCGTCAGGGAGCCTGCTTCTTCCTCTGCCTCTGCCTGCCATTCTGTCTGCCTGTGCTCGCTCTCTCTCCCTCTCTCTCTCTGACAAATAAATAAATAAAATCTTTAAAAAAAAAAAAAAGAGATGAGGAAGGACACTATATCATACTCTAAGGATCTGTCCAACAAGAAGATCTAACAATTTTAAATATCTATGCCCCTAATGTGGGAGCGGCCAACTATATAAACCAATTAATAACAAAATCAAAGAAACACATCAACAATAATACAATAATAGTTGGGGAGTTTAACACTTCCCTCACTGAACTGGACAGATCATCCAAGCAAAAGATCAACAAGGAAATAAAGGCCTTAAATGACACACTAGACCAGATGGACATCACAGATATATTCAGAACACTTCATCCCAAAGCAACAGAATACACATTCTTCTCTAGTGCACATGGAACATTCTCCAGAATAGATCACATTCTTGGTCCTAAATCAGGTCTCAACCGGTATCAAAAGATTGGGATCATTCCCTGCATATTTTCAGACCACAATGCTCTGAAGCTAGAACTCAATCACAAGAGGAAATTTGGAAAGAACCCAAATACATGGAGACTAAACAGCATCCTTCTAAAGAATGAATGGGTCAACCAGGAAATTAAAGAAGAATTGAAAAAATTCATGGAAACAAATGATAATGAAAACTCAACGGTTCAAAATCTGTAGGACACAACAAAGGCAGTCCTGAGAGGAAAATATATAGCGGTACAAGCCTTTCTCAAGAAACAAGAAAGGTCTCAGGTACACAACCTAACCCTACACCTAAAGGAGCTGGAGAAAGAACAAGAAAGAAACCCTAAACCCAACAGGAGAAGAGAAATCATAAAGATCAGAGCAGAAATCAATGAAATAGAAACCAAAAAAACAATAGAACAAATCAACGAAACTAGGAGCTGGTTCTTTGAAAGAATTAATAAGATTGATAAACCCCTGGCCAGACTTAACAAAAAAGAAAAGAGAAAGGACCCAAATAAATAAAATCATGAATGAAAGAGGAGAGATCACAACAAACACCAAAGAAATACAGACAATTATAAGAACATACTATGAGCAACTCTACGCCAACAAATTTGACAATCTGGAAAAAATGGATGCATTCCTAGAGACATATAAACTACCACAGCTGAACCAGGAAGAAATAGAAAGCCTGAACAGACCCATAACCAGTAAGGAGATTGAAACAGTCATCAAAAATCTCCAAACAAACAAAAGCGCAGGGCCAGACAGCTTCCCAGGGGAATTCTACCAAACATTTATAAAGAAGAACTAATTCCTATTCTCCTGAAACTGTTCCAAAAAATAGAAATGGAATGAAAACTTCCAAGCTCATTTTATGAGGCCAGCATTACCTTGATCCCAAAACCAGACAAGGATCCCAACAAAAAAGAGAACTACAGACCAATATCCTTGATGAACACAGATGCAAAAATTCTCGCCAAAATACTAGCCAATAGGATTCAACAGTACGTTAAAAGGATTATTCACCACGACCAAGTGGGATTTATTCCAGGGCTGCAAGGTTGGTTCAACATCCACAAATCAATCAATGTGATACAACACATTAATAAAAGAAAGAACAAGAACCATATGTTACTCTCAGTAGATGCTGAGAAAGCATTTGACAAAATACAGCATCCCTTACTGATCAAAACTCTTCAAAGTGTAGGGATAGAGGGCACATACTTCAATATTATCAAAGCCATCTATGAAAAACCCACTGCAAATATCATTCTCAATGGAGAAAAACTGAAAGCTTTTCCGCTAAGGTCAGGAACACGGCGGGGATGTCCATTATCACCACTGCTATTCAACATAGTGCTAGAAGTCCTAGCCTCAGCAATCAGACAACAAAAGGAAATTAAAGGCATCCAAATCAGCAAAGAAGAAGTCAAACTATCCCTCTTCACAGATGATATGATACTATATGTGGAAAACCCAAAAGACTCCACTCCAAAACTGCTAGAACTTGTACAGGAATTCAGTAAAGTGTCAGGATATAAAATCAATGTACAGAAATCAGTTGCATTTCTCTACACCAACAACAAGACAGAAGAAAGAGAAATTAAGGAGTCCATCCCATTTACAATTGCACCCAAAACTATAAGATACCTAGGAATAACCTAACCAAAGAGACTAAGAATCTATACTCAGAAAACTATAAAGTACTCATGAAAGAAATTGAGGAAGACACAAAGAAATGGAAAAAGGTTCCATGCTCCTGGATTGGAAGAATAAATATTGTGAAAATGTCTATGCTACCTAAAGCAATCTACACATTTAATGCAATTCCTATCAAAGTACCATCCATTTTTTTCAAAGAAATGGAACAAATAATCCTAAAATTTATATGGAACCAGAAAAGACCTCGAATAGCCAAAGGAATATTGAAAAAGAAAGCCAAAGTTGGTGGCATCACAATTCCGGACTTCAAGCTCTATTACAAAGCTGTCATCATCAAGACAGCATGGTACTGGCACAAAAACAGACACATAGATCAATGGAACAGAATAGAGAGCCCAGAAATAGACCCTCAACTCTATGGTCAACTCATCTTCGACAAAGCAGGAAAGAATGTCCAATGGGAAAAAGACAGCCTCTTCAATAAATGGTGTTGGGAAAATTGGACAGCCACATGCAGAAAAATGAAATTGGATCATTTCCTTACACCACACACGAAAATAGACTCAAAATGGATGAAGGAGGGCGCCTGGGTGGCTCAGTGGGTTAAGCCACTGCCTTCGGCTCAGGTCATGATCTCAGGGTCCTGGGATCGAGTCCCACATCAGGCTCTCTGCTCAGCAGGGAGCCTGCTTCCCTCTCTCTCTCTCTCTCTGCCTTCCTCTCTGTCTACTTGTGATCTCTCTCTGTCAAATAAATAAATAAAATCTTTAAAAAAAAAAAAAGGATGAAGGATCTCAATGTGAGAAAGGAATCCATCAAAATCCTTGAGGAGAACACAGGCAACAACCTCTTCGACCTCAGCCGCAGCAACATCTTCCTAGGAACATCACCAAAGGCAAGGGAAGCAAGGGCAAAAATGAACTATTGGGATTTTATCAAGATCAAAAGCTTTTGCACAGCAAAGGAAACCGTTAACAAAACCAAAAGACAACTGACATTAGGGAGAAGATATTTGCAAATGACATACCAGATAAAGGGCTAGTGTCCAAAATCTATAAAGAACTTAGCAAACTCAACACCCAAAGAACAAATAATCCAATCAAGAAATGGGCAGAGGACATGAACAGACATTTCTGCAAAGAAGACATCCAGATGGCCAACAGACACATGAAAAAGTGCTCCATATCACTTGGCATCAGGGAAATACAAATCAAAACCACAATGAGATATCACCTCACACCAGTCAGAATGGCTAAAATTAACAAGTCAGGAAATGAGAGACGCTGGCGAGGATGCGGAGAAAGGGGAACCCTCCTACACTGTTGGTGGGAATGCAAGCTGGTGCAACCACTCTGGAAAACAGCATGGAGGTTCCTCAAAATGTTGGAAATAGAACTACCCTATGACCCAGCAATTGCACTGCTGGGTATTTACCCTAAAGATACAAACGTAGTGATCCGAAGGGGCACGTGCACCCGAATGTTTATAGCAGCAATGTCTACAATAGCCAAACTATGGAAAGAACCTAGATGTCCATCAACAGACGAATGGATAAAGAAGATGTGGTATATATACACAATGGAATACTATGCAGCCATCAAAAGAAATGAAATCTTGCCATTTGCGACGACGTGGATGGAACTAGAGGTTATCATGCTTAGCGAAATAAGTCAATCGGAGAAAGACAACTATCATATGATCTCCCTGATATGAGGGAGAGGAGATGCAACATGGGGAGTTAAGGGGGTAGGAAAGGAGTAAATGAAACAAGATGGGATTGGGAGGGAGACAAACCATAAGTGACTCTTAATCTCACAAAACAAACTAAGGGTTGATGGGGGGAGGGGGTTGGGAGAGGGGGGTGGGGCTATGGACATTGGGGAGGGTATGTGCTATGGTGAGTGCTGTGAAGTGTGTAAACCTGGCGATTCACAGACCTGTACCCCTGGGGATAAAAATATATTATATGTTTATAAAAAATAAAATAAAATACTAACGATAAAATAAAGAACATCTATATTAATTATCTATTTCTGTGTAACAAAATACCATAAACTTAGTCACTTCAAACAACACACATTTGTTTTATCACAATTTCTGTGGGTCAGGAGTGTAGGCATGACTTATCTGGGGCCTCTTCTGTAGAGTTTTTCACAAAGTTGCAATCAAGGTGTTGACCAGGACTGACACACCATCAAAGTTCAACTGGGGAAGGATCCACTTCCAAGTTCATGTGGTTATTGACACAGTTCCTTGATGGCTGTAAGCTGAAGGCTATTCTTAATACCTTGCCATGTAGGCCTCTCCACAGGGAAGCTCATCAGCATGGCAGCTTGCTTTATCAAAGTCACCAAAGAAACAGTCTGTTAGCAAAATAAAAGTTATAAGCTCCTATAATTTAATTGTGGACATAGCATAATCTCAATGTTGAGGTATTAAGTGGATAGAAGCAAGTTCCTATAGAAGAGGGGATTACATAAAGCCATGAATACCAATAGGATCATTACAGAATACCTACAAGCTATCTATCTCTCTATCTCTACCTAATAGGGGTAAGAAAGCTTCCACATGAAAGTGACGCTTGAATATGAGGGGAAAATGTGCGAATTCTAAATAGTAAAAAGGAAAGGGCAGATTGGTGATGTCTCAGTTTCTCGTCTTAATATTGATTGGTAAAATTTCCATACTTTTCTATGTCAGTATTAACGGTGGATCAAATTGACCAACATACACAAAGTTGTCATAAATCTAGTATATAACTTGAAAGAATGAATACAACTAAAAATAGTCTCATGGAGTTGCTTTTACCAAAAAAAATCAAGAAAAAAAGGGGGGAAGATTTTAATAAGTTATCATGTTTACAAATGTACAGATGAATAGAGACATATTTAGAGTGGAGTTCTGCTAGTAAAAATAAGCATAGCAGGATGCATAGGTATAAATGAAGGACTATGAATTCAGTTATTATCAAAAATCAAGAGAGTAAAATCTGTTTCTAAATATGCTTTGTATGTTGTTTGGCTTCCCAAACAAGAACAAACACATCGGGAATTGAGACTCCTAGACATATTGGCACCAGATAGGCTCTGAGATGATGGAAAGAGGACAGGAACAGTGAGAAATTCAGTCAAGTTTTTAGAACTGACTTGATGGTAGGAATACTGTTTCCAGAAATGCATGAGCCATAGGCTAGAAGAAAGAAAAAAGAGCTAAAATCACATTTTTAATTAGGATAAAACATGCATCATCAATGTTAAGTGTATACAGGGGAAATTAATTGCAAGATCCCCCCCAAAAAGACAAAAGTATCTTTTGATATTCTCAGTGAGCAATATTTATCAGATTATTCATTTATAATTAATTCATTTAATAAATATTTACTAAGTGATCATTGAAAGCTTAAGTAAAACAGTTTGGAACTTTTCTTTAAGTAGAAAACTATAATATTTCAAATTAACACTCAGTCCTCGTGCTGTTATCTGTATCACAGCTGGAATGTGGCAAAGGAATGGAGAAAAATAAAGAGTTTTTCAGATCTACACCACCTATGCCTAAAATGAAGTTGATATTTCCTCTCTGGCTCTAACGACAGAATATATTCCTGACTAGGGGACACAAAGTGACAATTCAGAATTCTTGACAGAAAAAGAAAATTAAATGTAGAATACATTCTTTTTAAAAAATTTTTATTTATTTATTTGGCAGAAAGAGAGAGAGAGCGAGAGAGGGAACATAAGCAAGGGAAGTGGGAGAGGGAGAAGCAGGTTTTGCCACTGAGCAGGGAGCCCGACATGGGGCTCCATCCCAGGACCCTGGGATCATGACCTAAGCTAAAGGCAGAGGCTTCATGACTCAGCCACACAGGCGCCCCTAGAATATATTCTAAGTAATAATTTCAGGGGCGCCTGGGTGGCACAGTCATTAAGTAATAATTTCAGAGACTTTTTTGATTGTGATCTTTCTCAATGGAAAAACTTAATGGATGATATAACTCTGCAGTTGAGAAAAAAAAAATGAGACCTAACTAAAAACAAACAAATAATCCTAGATGTCCTATTTGGTTGTCTTACTGTACTCTATATTAATGCTTGGTAGCTGTTATTTTTCTCTTCCCAACACAGATTGTTTTCTTTTTCCTCTTTCCTTCATCTAGTCATCTAGTAACAAACCATGATCTTCATGGTGAGTCTATAATCCATGATGGGCCAAATTTTGGACCTTATTATCTTGCCCATGGTGATTGGTTTGGAATGGGTTTCTATCCCACCAAAGTCAATCAGATCTCATTTGTGATTGAAGTACAGATTCTGGAAGAAAGGAATGGACTCTACCCAGTGACATTGCTATAAAGATATACTAGTAACCTATTGGGCCAATAGCGATCTTCCCTTCAATTGGAAAAATGCCCATGCTGCACAGAAGTGAAGAGACAAAAAAACTAGCTGGCAATACATTGAACCTTCAAAAAAAATAATGAATAACGTTTACTTTGTATATTTTTCTCAATTATATGAGCCAATAAATGCCCCCTTTTTTGTTTCATAAAAACTTTCTAGGAACTGAATTGGATTTTTACTATTTGCTGTCAAAAGAATCTAGACTAAATAAAATGTACCAACATGTTTTAAAAGATATTGTCTACTATATTGCACTGATTAAGTAAAAAGTAATTTGTTTTGTATTTTTAATAACTGAGAAATTTTCTAAATTTCTAATCAGGATAAGAAAACTAGAATTATTAATTGAGTTGACAGAACCAAAGGAAAAGAAATGTAATGTTTTGTTAACTTTTGGAAACTAATCAAAGGTAAACGTAAAACTTCCATGAAATTTTGCAAAAGATGACAAAATCTTGGGACCTATGTGACTATCACCAGACTGCCCTAGATTCCAAAGACTTCAGTGTAGAAACTATGCTCTTGAGGACAAATGTCTCTTAAAACACCTGTGACATAATAATGTAACTCATGGCTTGCATGCCCTTCTCCCCTATTAGACACGGAGATTTTTGAAGGTAAGAATAGTGGTGTAGAAACTATTAGATGTTCCCTTAAATCTATTTTTCCATTCTTTTTGGTGGCAAAGCCTCTAAGTTTTGTCTGGGAATTTGGTCATGCAACTTTGCAGGTGAGTATGATCATATTATTAAGTTCTGGTCAATGAGATGTACGCCCGCATGTTGTGTAAGCTTGAGGCTGCAAATTTCTTACAAAATGGCTGATAGTTTTCTAATTCCATTTAAGGAGTGAGCACCCTATCTCTCACTGTTTAGAGCTAAAATCCCTACTCAAAAAAATAAAGAAACTATCTGAGAACTCTGAACACTAAATAATAGCAGTCAGACTGGAGATAGAAACAAAAATGTGAAGAATATCCCATATGGCAGTGAATTCCTTCTTTGCTTGTTTTTCCTCTCATATTTCCTGGATTACATTTTAGGTATCTCAAATCCTAGAACAGTGCAATTATGCATGAACAGAAAAATCTCCCAGGGTCTCCTGGGTGATTCAGTTGGTTACGTGTCCAACTCTTGATTTCAGCTCAGGTCATGATCTCAGGGTCCTAAGATCAAGATTCACGATGGGCATGGAGCTTACTTAAGATACTCTCTCTTTTTCTCCCTCTCTTTTTGCCTTTCCCCCAACTCCCAACTTGCACACACACATTCTCTCGAAAGAAAGAAAGAGAGAAAGAAAGAACCCCCCCGCCATTCTCTCTCTCTCCAACAAGAGGGCCAGAAAGAAGCTCCTATAGCATGGAGCCTCAGTAATGAAGCTACATCCCTCCAGCAGCGGTGGTAAGAACAGAAGTAGCGTTTAAATCTCTTTTCTCTGAATTCTCCACTCCAAGGCAGACCTAACACAGGGAAGTGCTGGGCAAACAGGGAGGCTAAAGGAATGGAGTTATGGACAAAGCATTAGAAAAGGGTGCTTCTGAGAACAAGGTTATGGGGGAAATCACATAGAGGAAATAGGTAAGGAAAGGATTCCTTTAAATCTGTGTATGAAACTTACTTGGAAATCAGCAACATTCTAGCCCAGTCCTGCTAGGGCTGTTATTGGAAGGTTTTCTATTAGTAGCAAACTGTCCTGAATAATAATCAGTATCATTTATTTATGATTCCCCAAGAACCTAGTAACATGTACATATTCAATAAATAACTTCTAGACAAAGAGAGATTAACAAACTGTTACCTCTTAATAATCAAAATATTGTATTCCTCAGTTTGGCCAGTTATAAAATTGTTAGAATCATTTCATTAAGGAGTTGAAAGAGAAGTGTTTATCTTGATCATTCTTCTTTGGTAAAGGAAGAAGTTGGTTGAGCCCATCTTGGATAAATCAGTCATTGTATCTATGGATCCACTACACCAAATAATCCACTCGACTGTTTTAAGACCATTCAATTTAAAGCAGTCTGACTCTCTCCTGGTGGAGGTTCCAGGACCCTGACTGGTCAGCTATGAGTTGACATGTAGAGCGAACTCCCTTGTGAACCTGATCCTAGTCTCACATCTCCATAGAGACTTCCCCTGCCCAAATCTTCCTGGACGGTATGACTTAAATGAAAACTCCAGTTTTACGATCTGAGAAATCCCAAAGACTCCTATTTGTTGGAATTGTAGAATTCCTTTTTCACTTAAAAACTAGGCAAAAATTCAGAGATGCTTTTATTTTGAAATATCCAAATGCTGTGAACCTAACTTACCATCTTCCTGTGACTAAAGTTATAAACACCTCAGATCTAAACAAGTTCTTTTGCAATCAGAACCTACCTTTCAAAAATTTCCTTGAAATCCATTTGTTCATTCAGTAAACATCTTTTCCACTGTAAGGCTTCAATCTGGAATTTGAAAACTAGCTCTAGTTTCATTCTGTCTAGGCTATCTCCTCTCTTCATCATATGTATCAACACACATACACACACACCCTTTTTTCCCCGTTTGGAGGTCAAGTATTCTACTTGATACTTTTATACATCTGTCAGAATCTACCTAGCCCTAGTATTTACATGGTATTTTTCATGGTACACACTAAATATATTTCTTAAATAAATAACAATAATAAAAACTATAATTCAGGGGTGCCTGGGTGGCTCAGTGAGTTAAAGCCTCTGCCTTTGGCTCAGGTCATGATCTCAGGGTCCTGAGATCAAGCCCCCCATCAGGCTCTCTGCTCGGCAGGGAGCCTGCTTCCCCTTCTCTCTGCCTGCCTCTTTGCTTACTTGTGATCTCTGTCAAATAAGTAAATAAAATTTAAAAAAAAAAAACAAACCCCTATAATTCAAAAAGCTACAAAAAAGAAATAAATATGGTTATGGCAAGTAATCAAAGAAAGGGAAGAGGGAAGTGGACGAACAGTTTTAGCAACACATTTATCCATTGTTTGCTCCTTTGCTGGGCCTTTGGTCTATGCATTTATGGTTCCTCTGTGCCATAGCTGCCACTGGACTCTAGAGATTAAATCTCTTGTCTGCAATGGATCAAACCTGATTATGGTTTTGGATCAAAATCAGAGGAGTACTTTGAAGCCTTAAGTCTTCTGAACTCTGACAACATGAGGATGTCAAATCAAAGTGTCACCAGCGAAACACTTATTTCATGTAAAATGAATAAATCCTGGAGAGTTAAAAGTTTTCAGAATTTCTGTGTCTGACTTTTCTGACATTATTTTGAAACTTTGATGTACTTTATCTGGCTCACTTTTCTGAGTCTGTATTCATTTATCACAACGACTCCTCAATAGCATCTTTATGGAAAATTTCAACTCCTGAAGAAAAGGAATTTAATATTGTTTTTTAAATAGGGGGATTCCCAATAAAAAAATGTGTTAATTCATTTAGTCAGAAAATATGAGCACATACTATATATAGGGTAAGGTGTTACAAATAAAAAATGGGGTTTTCATCTAAGAGTTTACCACCTAGTAATAAAGATAACATATTTACATCAAATATTCCATCTTCAAAAGTATGATAAAATGTTCTGATTCCAATGATGGCATATTAGCTCGTATAAGACCAATATTCACTGCCAAGAACTGGGAAGGCTGGATAAAATAGGAACCCCCTCAAAAAAATCTGTTGGAAAACCCTAGGGAGCTATCAAGAATGCAAGAAACCAAGATCCTTGGAGAAGAGAAATAAAAAGATATGCCAGATATTTGTCTCTACTGTTCCCTTCCAAGTACCTGCTGATTTGTAGGCAGCCTCTGAGACACTAAAAAACTAAACAAAGTTTTCAACAGTCTATGGAGCTTGGGAGTAAAAAATTCAAATCCTATCAAAGAGAAGGAGCTATGACAAACACCTAAGACTTTCAGTTGAGACCCTTAAAGGACTTCTCACTAGAAAAAAGGTTAATAAGAAACAGACCAGCCCACATGAAACTGGAGTCTAACCATCTTAATCTCAAATTGAATAAAAGTGATTTACCCACAGCCTGTCTCCAAGAAAACAAATAAAACAAACCAACCAACCAAACAAAAACCCCTCTTTCAAGGAAACCAGTAGGACCCAGAATAAAATTATTTCATATTTTCTCATATGCAAAATCTAAATATTAAAAAAATTAAAATATTTTTAAAAAATTAGTGGAAGGGATCAACAAGGAAAATAACAGACAATGGAAATGAACTTTTGGGAAATAAAATATTAGAGTTATCATACACGAAGTAAAAAAACCATGTCTAATCTGTTTTTTAAAATTAAAAAAAAAAAAAAAAGAAAGAAAGAAAGAAAGGATGAATACCCAAGTTTTGTAGCAACATGGACGGGACTGGAAGAGATTATGCTGAGTGAAATAAGTCAAGCAGAGAGAGTCAATTATCATATGGTTTCACTTATTTGTGGAGCATAACAAATAGCATGGAGGACAAGGGGAGATGGAGAGGAGAAGGGAGTTGAGGGAAATTGGAAGGGGAGGTGAACCATGAGAGACTATGGACTCTGAAAAACGATCTAAGAATTTTGAAGGGGTGGGGGGTGGGAGGTTGGGGGCACCAGGTGGTGGGTATTGTAGAGGGCACAGATTGCATGGAGCACTGGGTGTGGTGCAAAAATAATGAATACTGTTATGCTGAAAAAATTAAAAAAAAAAATAAATAAAATATATGGCAAGATGAATAATTCAGCAGACAACCAAAATATCAAATAAAAGTTCTACCACAGTAACTTCTAAAACAAAACAAGAACTCAAGAGTTGGGTTCAAATGTAGACTAGATAATAGCCAAAAAGAGGACTAAACTGGAAGATAGGTCAGTAGTAAATATCCAGGCTGAAGCACAGGAAAAAGAGTAATACACATGTAACTGAAGTCTAAGAAAGAGAAGAAGATTAGAAATTTGAAAATATATGACCAAGAAATTTTCTAAGCAAAAAAGACATCAAGCCACAGATTCAAAAAGTACTTTAAACTCCAAAAAGGACCAATACAAAGAAAACAACACATGAATGTTCCATAATATAACTGAAAAAAAGTGGGGGGTGTGTGTCTTAAAAGCAGCCAAAGGAAAAAAGAACATATTAATTTCAAAAGAGCAAAAATAATACTGACAGGTGGTTTCTCAATAGAAATAATGACACCAGAGAATAATTCAATGCAATCTGCAAAACTGCCAACCTTAAATTTTATAACCAGGGGTAATACCCTATACGAATGGAAAAAAACAGACATTTTCATATAAATGAATTTGTTACCAGTATATCTGGGCTGAAATAATTAAGAAAGTATTTTTTAAGGTGGAAAATCGCTATCTATCAGAAATGGAAACACAGAAATGCAAGAAGTAATAAAGAACAATGGAGAGGCGCCTGACTGGCTCAGTTGATAGAGCATGCAACTCTTGATCTCGGGTTGTGATTTCAAGCCCCATGTTGTGTGTAGAGATTACTTAGAAATAAAATCTTTTTTTTTAAAAAAGCAATAGAGGGCGCCTGGGTGGCTCAGTGGGTTAAGCCTCTGCCTTCCGCTCAGGTCATGATCTCAGGGTCCTGGGACTGAGTCCCGCATTGGGCTCTCTGCTTGGCAGGGAGCCTGCTTCCTCCTCTCTCTCTCTGCCTGCCTCTCTGCCTACTTGTGATCTCTCTCTATCAAATAAATAAAATCTTTTTAAAAAAAGCAATAGAGGGGATAAATACGTAAGTAATGAATATTGATGCCATAAAATAATAACAATAATCAGTTTGTGGAGTTAGAAACATTTTAAAATAGAAGTATATGACATAATTACTAATAAACACAGGAAGAATAAAGTTAATGCTTTCTAAATACCTTACCTTGTGTCCAGGAAATAATAAAAGTACACCCTTAAATTAATTATGCATTCTGGGATTATTCTGAAATGCAACCTAGTTATAAACTCCTCCTAGGGTAGTTCCCTGGAGCTGCTTTCAGCAACCCTCACATTCTTTGGACAGATTCACCTGTGGTACAACTCAGAAATCCACCAGGCACAGAGAGCTGGTGCTGCCAGAAAGCTCCATCACCAGGTCCTGAGTTCTCTTGATGCAACTCCTTAGGAAGGGACAAGGCCCCAAGATGAGAGCAGAGTTAGCTTGGGCACAGGTGATTTGGAATGCTGACTTCCCCTAGAAGAGGTTCTCTATTTGCTCAGTTTTTCTCATTCTTTCTGCATTTCTCCCTCAGTTCCTTCTTCCCACTCTTTCCTTATGGGAGTTCCTGGCAGACAACAAGTACCATGACTTCCCTTCAGAAAACCGGAAGGAAACCTGTATGGAGAGGAGGAAGTGATTCTTCAGTTAGGGCAAAGGAGTGATGGAGGCTTTCTGAGAAAGGGTGATGAATATAGGGGATTCTGAAGCACGAGGTCTGAGTTTTTTTGACCTGGAAAGAGCTATACTGTTACCCACTGTTTAATTTATTAAATATACCCTTAGAGTTCCTGGACTGTTTTGTATGTCTATCATATTTGACAATAAAATGCATGTTTTAAAAAGAGTGTAGAGGAGGTTTTTTTAAATAATAATCTTGAAGTGTTAAAAAGGAAGATTTAGAGGAAGAAGATAGCAGAACTAAGAGATGGGAAAGATCGGTGATGGGGCTGGAAGAAGAAAGGGACAATTAATAAGTAATATTAAAAGGAGCAAGAATTGAAGGCTGTTATTTCAAGCATAAAATTATGGAGTTCTCTCCTTTCATCTTCACTCAGCTCTGTGAGGTAAGTGCTATCATTTCCCCCTTTACAGATGAGGAAAGTAAGGTTTGGAGAAGTTAAGTAAATGGCTCAAGATCAGACTGCTAATCAGCAACTGAGCAGAATTTTATTCCATGCCTGACTATTCATGAAGGCTGAACTCTTTTCACTTTCTTCCAGGTAGCATAAGATCTAGAGGGAGAGGTGAGGAAGCACCTGGAGAGGCAGAGAAGAATCACACTAGAACTTTAGTGCAAAGTTGTTTTAAGAGCCCAATGCCCCAAAGTTTGGACTCCAGGGCGTCCCTAGGACTTCTGATCACTTCAAGTGGTGGTGCTTCTGCTTCAAAGGCTCAGCCTTGCCAGAGTCTAGGAACTCTTACCATCATGTGACCACAAGGACATTGCAATAGGTAAGAGATAGGTGAAGCTTCAAAGGGGATAGGAACTGCAGTCAGCTGAGAACAATGCTCAACAGGTAAGCAAAGTAAAAGGGGGGTGGGGGAGATTGGGAAGCCAAGAAAAACTATAAAATATATGGTAAAAAATACAGGGATTAGTAGGTCAATCAGGTGCATGGAAAGAAACCCTCACATAATTCCTCATGTAGCAACCATCATCCATTATCAGCTTTTATGAGCACTTGGATGAGTTTGTTCTTATAAAAGATCAGAGGGGGAGCACAACCCACTACTGTTCTTGTTACTACCTCTGTATTCCCCCTGCCCCACCCCAACCACCACCACCACTACTGATCTCTTGGTTTAATGCTTTTTTTTTTTTAGGATTATATTTCCTTTACACTCCTTGAACCCACCAGGAAGCTCTGAAGAACCCCATCCTTGCATGGTCACAAGGCAATGACCTTATTGTCACATCTCTCTTCTTGGTCTTCCTAATCATACTAGCTATTCATTGAGCTGACCAGTTTGTAGTCATGGTAGAGTACTGCTGCATCTGGCTAGTCCTTGTTTCCAATTTGACTGATAACCACAAGAATTTCTGATGGCATCCTATGAATTTCTTTTTGGTTGCTAAGTCATCTACTGGTCTGCTTTTAGAACACTATCTTATCTCAAGTTTTGAATAAGCAGGAAGAACTTCCAGAGAACTTTTCGTGAAGAAGCTAGCTCCTCTGGAAACCATGGATCCTCTCTTATGATTCTATCTTGCTTTTTTCTTTTCAACTTTCCTGTTTGTCAGATCTACCTGCCAGTAATTGAAGTTATGCCTCTAATCACACCAAAGCCTGTGGGAAATAGATTAAAAACAGTCAGAAGAGCAGTTAGAAAGCTTATGCTCTGGAACCAGAAGAAGAGGTTTCTAAATCCTGGCTCTAACTTACTAAGTGTGTGACCTTGAACAAAACACTAATGATAATGAAGGTGGTACTTATCTATCATGTACTAGGTACTTACTTTGTGTCAGGCATTGTAGCTAAGAACTCTTCACACCATATCTTGCTTAGCACTGACAACAACTCAGGGGAATCCAATAAGCACGCACACTGTTAGATGAGGTATCTGAAGCTTTACGGATTTCACTACACATAAAGTATATGACTTTGAGCAAGTTACTTAATCTCTTCAAGCCTCACATACAAAGCTAAAATATCTAATTTCTGTAGCTATTTTCATGATGAAATGAATTGATACATATAAAGAACTTGGCCTATAGTGAATCCAATACGTATCCTGCTAATACTATCATTATTACCCTCCACACTGCCATATGTGAATCATTTATATATGGTATGAAGAAACCAAAAAAATTACCTGGTCAATTATATCCAAGAGATAGAACCAAATTGAATTGTTCACAGTCAAGTATTCATCTTGGTGAGACTTTACAATTTGTGTTATGAAAGCAGAATTGAATATATAAACATATGGGATGAGGCACGTGGTTAAAGATAAGCAAAAAACCTAGGATCGCTTCTCAATTACCAGAAATGTCCTTGGATCACCAGTGATACTTAGGCAGACAGAAGTGCCTTCCCACCTATTTCCCCACTCTTACCTCCACACCCAGCTATGTGAGGAAATTCTAGGTGCCGTACCCCTCATCTTACTTTATAGCCTTATCATGTTATACCAAGCAAATCGTGCTCAGCTTTCCCACTGAAGACCATGCAAATGTAGCCTTGCTTAGTGATGCCTTTTGTTGATCAGTCTGGGCATCTATGGTCTCACAACTCCAGAGTGAAGAATCACTGTAGTTACTGTTCATTTCCATCGATCATTATATCTCAAAGAGGTGTCCTTCACAATGACAACATCCTATTCTAATGCTTTACACAGTGTATTCTTTTGTCTTATTAATAAATTGACTGATGATGATAAAAGATGTCCTGAAATTTAGCTTGCATGTCTGCAGTCCTGCATTCTGGTAATTCCAATTATACCCAGATGTTTTTCTGCCCTTTCCACCTCTGAACACTCATAAGGGAAAACCAAAGCATTCTTTATTTTATCTTTTGCTGTTGATGGTGTGTTATTTACAGAAAAGATTATTAGTTCCAGATTTTCTTGTGGTTTCTGGTTCCAAATTCCCAAATTTATCATAAAAAAACTGAATAGTATTGACCAATACACATGCCAAAAATGGCTTTCCCCACCTATAAATGACAAAAATAAATTAAAGTCCTCTGACCTTTCTTGTGATATACATATAAAATATATAATTTTAATAATAAAATTTAAAAAATAATTAAAGATTTCTTCTGACCAGGACAAGGAAAGGCTAGATTCACCTTCTGGCCTGAAACTACCAAGGAAATAAAATACGCAAAACATGGGTTTTCAAGATACTGAACACCAGGGAACAAAGGACAGTAATTTCTGAGAAATGGGAAACAAATGAGGTAATCTTTATCATTGTCCCAGCTTACTACTTGAAAGAGTTTCCAGGCTATTTCTCAGGAAGAGGGAACCCAAACAAATTCTGGTGGTTACCCTGAGTAAAGAAGAAGAAGCTGGGATTCTAGAGAGACCAAGGTGATAAGAGTTGGCAAGACAGAGTCCCAGACAGGAGAAAAGTACACAGATGGAGAATTTTGTTGATTTGCTGAAGGTCCCCCTAGAGTCTCAAGTCAGCACAAACTTTTGAGACAAAGGAGCTCGCCACCTAAGCGGATTAGAGGGAACAATTGCCAGGGTTCACACAGGGCCAAGAATAGTGGCCATTTTTATCAGCAAGGCTGGGAAACCTCATCATCTATGGAGTGCTGAGTACAGTTTTCAGAAAGTTCCTGACTGAAGAATAATTAGTCCTACCCTTAATATTGCTTTGGTCCCACCTAACAAGTTTTTTTTTTTTAAAGATTTTATTTATTGATTTGACAGAGAGAGATCACAAGTAGACAGAGAGGCAGGCAGAGAGAGAGAGGGAAGCAGGCTCCCTGCCGAGCAGAGAGCCCGATGCGGGACTCGATCCCGGGACCCTGAGATCATGACCTGAGCCGAAGGCAGCGGCTTAACCCACTGAGCCACCCAGGCGCCCCCCCACCTAACAAGTTTTAAGAACAAGTTGAAAGGATTAAACTGCTTCTAAGTAACCGTGTTCCAGAAGAAAGGTAAAGACTATTTATAAATATACAAAGATATCCAGTACCCAACAAAGTAAAATTTATAACATCAGGCATTCTATAAAAAAATGACTAGGAATGCAAAGAAGCAGGAAAATATGAAGAAAAATCAATCAAATAAAATCAATATAGAATTGACACAAGTATTGGAATTAGCTGGCAAGGATATTGAAACAATTCTTATAACTGAATATGCTCAAAAAAAGTCAAGTAAAGACATGTAATATATGTAAAAGACTCATTAAATTTCTAGACATGAAAATTACAATATATAAGATTAAAAAGATACTAGATGAAAGTAACAGCAGATAATTGAGAAAGAAAAAAACTAGAAAACTTGAAGACATAGAATCTATACAAATAGAGTCTGAAGCAATAAAATCTATCCAAAGTGAAAGACAGAGAGAAAACCCAAGTAAAAGGATGGTCAGATGGGTCTCAGTGGGAAGATGACTTTTAAGCAAAAATTTGAAGAAGGACACTGCCATGTGGATATCTATAGGAAGACTACCCCAGGGATTATTGGAAATCATGGGTCTTGAGAGTGACTGTAAAATAGTTAACACAGTATTTAGCATTCAATAAGCACTCAAAAGATGAAAATTATCATTGCTGCTGCTGTCCTTGTTAAACATTGACAGTCTGGGGCAGCGGAAGGAGAAGGGATCTCTCTATATAACGGCTTCCTTTTGCCATGTGCTCCTTTAGGCATTTTCGTGTATACACACACACACACACACACACACACACACACACACACACATACATATATGTGTGTGTGTATATATATATACATTATATATATTATCTCATATAATCTTCACAATAACCATGTAATATGGGTAATTCTATTTTATAAATAACAAAGCAGAACCTTTGAAGAGTTGAGATATTTTCGCAAGGTCACCAAGATACCAAGACAGAAACATGATTTGACCTCAGAATCCTCGGACTTTAAGTCTTAGATACTTGCCACTACTTTGCATTGCCCACTGCCACACATGGCATGTGGAGACTTGGGAAAGTTAAATGTCCCAAACTCCCACACATCTCTGTTTTTCCCAGGAATCACAAATCCAAATGAAGCTGCCATGATAAGTGATGTGGAAATGGTGGGGGGAAATAAATGGTCCGGAACCTATGAAAAACAGTATAACAGTATAAAACTCCTCAAAAAAATTGATCATTGGATTATGGTATGATCCAGCAATTCTGCCTCTGGGTATACACTCAAAAGGAGAGAAAGGGACTCAAATAGAACATGGTACAGCCATGTTCGTAACAGCATTAGTCACAATAACAAAAGATAAAAGCAACCCAAGTGTCCATTGATGAATGGGTAAACAAAATGTGGTATACACATGCAGTGGAATATTATTCAGCCTTAAAAAGGATTGGAATTTGACACATACTACAACATGGATGAACCCTGAAGACATGCTAAATGAAATCAGCCAGCCACAAAACAACAATAATTATATGATTCCTCTTATATGAGATTCTTAGAATTATCAAATTCAGAGAAAGAAGTAGTAAAATGGTGGCTGCTAGGGACTGGTGGAAGGAAGAAAGGGAAATAAGTGTTTAATGGATCAAGAGTTGCAGATGGGGAACATGAAAAAGTCCTGGAGATGGGTGGTGGTGATGGTTGACCAACAATGTGAATGTACTTAATGATACAGTATTGTACATTTAAAAATGGTTACAATGGGGGCACCTGAGTGGCTCAGCCATTAAACATCTATCTTCAGCTCAGGTCATGATCCCAGGGTCCTGAGATCAAGCCCTACATCGGGCTCCCTGCTCAGTGGGAAGCTTGCTTCTCCCTCTCCCACTCCCCCTGCTTGTGTTCCCTCTCTCACTGTCTCTCTCTCTCTGCCCAATAAATAAATAAATAAATAAATAAATAAATAAATAAAATCTTTATAAATAAATAATAAAATGGTTAAAATGGTGAATTTTATGTTGTGTATACATACCAGAATAAACACATACATATTTCAAAACCTAGTAGCCAGTTATAACATTTGTGTTCACCTTCACCAATCTGCAGGTATGCTAAGGTTTGTATGGAATTTGACTGGTCTTGGCCCAGCCTAAGAGAGAACCAGTTTTCCTTTCATACTTTTTAGACTAGCAGCTCCTTGGGACATGTTTTCCTTGTGGTGAATGACAAAAGCATAAGGGAATAAGAGTACAAGTACATGATGCCTCTTAAAGCCTTGGCTTTAAACTGGCCCACTTTCACTTCTGCCAACATTTCATTGGATAAAACAAGTTATATGGCTAAGTCCCACATCAATGGAGCAGAAAAATCTGCTTTGGCTACTCTTGGAGAATATACTGCAAAAATCAGATGCGAAAGGGTAGGGTTGTAAAAGTATAATACATAGAGGGTAAGGAATTGAGAACAAGAATTCAATCCATAAACAGATATAAAAATATATTTATAGAGTTTTACATAAAAGACATCATGCACAACTAGTTCATTACTGATAAGTCACAGAATTGGAAAAACCTGCTTTCTAACTTTAAAATTTCCAAACACTATAAAGTTTATTAATAAACTTAGATATAAAAGGAGGAATAAAACTTATAGCTTTTTTGACTTTTGGTAAAAATCTGAAATTTTTTTCATTTGTTATTTTGTACTTATGAGTTCCCCAGAGACCAACATTACTCATGAATCAAAATAAACAGTAATATAAGTAACTTAGAAAGTAAATAAGAAACCCTACAAGTGGGTGGTTTTTAACTTTCCAGAACTCAGAAAGATACTTTAGCCATTTTGGGAGAGAAATGATTTTTAAACTTCATATGGCTCTAGATGAGATGGGCCATGTAGAGAAAATGGGCTGTATTTTCAAAAGATTGTAAAACTACAGTGCTCCATCCCAAATGAAAGGACTAATCTGAAAGAAAGGAAGAAGAAAGAAAGAAAGAAAGAAAGAAAGAAAGAAAGAAAGAAAGAAAGAAAGAAAAGAAAGAGGAAAAGGAAGAGTAGGAAAGGAGGTAGAAACATGACATTTTCTGTTTAATAAGGGGATTTTTTATAAAATGCTTCCATTTGCCCAAGGTCAGAAACAAAGAGAATCTAAGATCTAGTATATTCAAACCAAGCAAGATCTTCTTCTGAAGATCTGAAATATTTATTTTCCACTTAGATTATCAGACAGCAGGAGTTGGAAAAATAAATCTGTGTCATCAGATGACCATGTCCCTATTAAAATACAATATACTGTATTGATAAAATGAAGTTACAGATTGGGATATGCTAGATGCCTAACCTTTACCCCAAGGGGTATTTTGTGGAGTGATATAATTTTATAACAGTGGTGGTACAACACTTTATCCTCTCAATGCTTTGGACACAAAGACCATGGGATTAATTATATACTGTGAGCAACAATTCATGAATATTTAACACACTCATCTATACTTAATGAATAAATTTGCATTTTGACACTATTATTTAATGTGCTTTAAGGAAATACTGCTCATTACCTTTCAATTTTGTAGATTAGTTGAATGTAATCAGAATGATAAGGCAGGAGAGATATAGTATTATTTAAATAACATTGTTTTTTATGACTGCTTCTGCTTCCAGGAGTCCCCCCCCGCCAACACTTTTCTTTCAAGCAAATAGTTTATTTTATTCTATTCTGGTTGTTCTGTCTTAATCATTTTGCGTCCACGCTCCTCGCAGAAGGGAGTTTCTTTAGATTCATGGAAAAACAATACAAATTAAATAATCAGTGTTTTGCTTCCCTCTGTATGTTTTGTAACAGAGTATTCTCTCCCACAGAATATCCCAGTGCAATTGGCAGTAATTGTGTCCTGGGTGGGGAGACTCCCCAAGGTTGCCACGACCCGCACAGCAAGCAGAGGGAGCTGCATCACCTGTGGCAATGAGCAGAGGTCTGCAACTTACCCAGGGAAAGTAAAACCCCAAGGAATCAGGGCTGAGAAAAACTGGCCAGCTGGAGAGGATGCTGTCAGAGATAAGCAATCCTATTTGTTTGCTGGTTTTTAATCTTTGGCTCATGGTGAGGGGCTTTATCTCATAAGAAATGGATCTTCTGTTTGCAAGGTGGTCACCTAATCTACATATCCACTTGAGGGAGTTTGGGCATGAGAACTTACCTCTAGCAATCCCATCTGCACAAATGTCCCATGCCAAAGGGACATTCCAAAAGGAAGGGGACTTTAAGGTCAACAGTCAGGCTCTTGGGAACCAGAATAAAGACCACCCAACTACGACAAAGGAGAAAGTAGACAAGAGCAAGAGGAACAGAAAAGAAAATCCAGATGCCAGACACTGAGCTAAATGTTTATGTACCTAATCACTTTTAGTCCTTACCTTATGAGATCTCTGTCATTGTCCCACCACCACCACCACCATCATCATCATCTTCGCCACTCTAAGAAAGTGAAACTGAAAATTAGTTGGTTTAACACAGACAGTTTAAAAAAAAAAAAAAGGTAAGAAAGAAAGAAAGAAAACCAAAAAACAACAACAAAACCCCCTAGGATTTGGGGGCGCCTGGGTGGTTCAGTGGGTTGGGCCTCTGCCTTCGGCTCGGGTCATGATCTCAGAGTCCTGGGATCCAGCCCCGCATCGGGCTCTCTGCTCAGCGGGGAGCCTGCTTCCTCCTCTCTCTCTCTGCCTGCCTCTCTGCCTGCTTGTGATCTCTCTGTCAAATAAATAAATAAAATCTTTAAAACAAACAAACAAACAAACAAAAAAAAAAACCCTAGGATTTGAATCCAGGTCTGCTAGAACTTAAATTCATGACTTTAACGGTTCTCAACTAATTAGGGTTTTAAAAGGCTTTGCTATCAAACAAATCAAATTCAGGGTTAAGTTGAAATATGGTTTCCTCAAGGAAACCTTCCTTGCTCTCCAGGCCTTGTTGGGTTCTCTATTAGCTACAGTGTATGGTTATATATGTATGGTATATAAATATGGAATTATATTATATATGTGGTTATATATATATGGTATTTATATTCCTCCCCTTGTCTCCGCACACCTGACCGTAACTTCAAGAAGGCAAGGACAGCTAGCATAGTACCCAGCACAAGGTAGCCATTCTCTATTTGTGTGTGTTATGTGTGTGTGTGTGTGTGTGTGTGCACGCGCGCTCTTGTGCATGTGTGTTTTCTCACTTATAAAAATGTGATGAGAAATACTTATGGTGAGAATTAAATGAGATAATTTATATAAAGTGACTATTACAGGGGCGCCTGGGTGGCTCAGTGGGTTAAGCCTCTGCCTTCGGCTCAGGTCATGATCCCAGGGTCCTGGGATCAAGCCCCGCATCAGGCTCTCTGCTCAGCGGGGAGCCTGCTTCCACCTCTTTCTCTGCCTGCCTCTCTACCTACTTGTGATCTCTGCCTGTCAAATAAATAAATAAAATCTTTTAAAAAAATAAACAAATAATGAAGTGACTATTATAGAGCTTGAAAAATAGATTTATTTATTTGTTTTTTTTTTGGCTGCTGGATTATGTTTCTTTACACGAGACACTAGGATGAAACTGAGTCATGTGAAACCCTGGAATTTCTCTGGATATCACTTAAAAATTAAGTTTCACTAATAATCCATTTCACTAATAGTCCCAGGGACACTTGGGTGTCTCAGTCTCAGGCTCAGGCCAGGATCCCAAAGTCCTGAGATCGAGTCCCATATCAGGTTCCTTGATCAGCTCCTGCTTCTCCCTCTCCCTCCTTCTGATGCTCCCCCTATTAGTGCTCTCTTTCTCTGACCAATAAATAAATAACTCTTAAAAAAAATAGGCAAGTGCATTACACTCCCCTCCCAAGTTTATGACATCACAGCCTCAGCTAGGGAGATGACTACCACTGGAGGCCTACATTCCTGGCAGAATCAGCCTTCTGAGGTGTAGCATTTGCACCGTCACTGGTGCACCCTGTGAATCAGACTGGGCTCAAGGAGTGGGGAAAATCCTCTTAACGTGCATCTGTAAGGGTTCGAGAGGGTTATTCCTTAACATTCCTCTCCCTTTCTCTCCTAATTTCAGAACCAAAAAAGAGACCAAGTTTAGAATCAATTAAGAGAGAGGTCCAAAAGTCAGACAGATTATTGATAAGAGCTGATATTGGAGACTGGTGACCGAGATCTGCTGATAGCAGGCCTGGTAGTACTTTGCTCTGATGCAACAGACTTGCCCAGCCACTATCAGTGGATGCAACAACCACAAGCTTGCTCTGGAGGCAAAGAGCAAAGCAGAACACAACTTCTACTTCTGTCGACTGCTCTCTCTAAAGACCCCAGGGAGAGGAAGAAACTGAACTTTGTGAACTCAGTGTCCCCAAAAGCATTAATTAATTGAGGTTTTTCATATGGAAGCATGAAGCTAGAAAACTGAACTTCTCCCCAGATATTCCCTAACCTAAAGGTTTGATCGGGGGCTTGATTAGTTTCTTGAAGGAAGAAACCACCCTTTACTCAGCACTGGCAGACAGTTAAGATCTTGCCCCCAGAAGGCTCTGAAGTCAGTCAGAATGTTACAGGACAGTACTATACAAGGTCATTCTAGACTCAAGGCTGAAAATTCACTCTGCCACTCGGTTCCCCCACCTAAACCATGTCCATTCACAGTGTCTGATTTGTCCATTAGCAGTTCTGCAATGAGATTGCATGATAACCTGAAGACTCTCCAGTAACAAAAAGACTGCAACATGTTTGAACTTGAGCCATCTTCCCTTATGAAATTTCCCAAGAAGAAATTGCAGCTCAAAGATTAAAGTCCAAATATTGTGGGCTGTGCTGAACACTAAAGACACCTCTCCACCACGCCCCTGAAAACAATGGACACTCAGACTCAGAGCAGATCATGTACTGAGGGTTGCCAGCTCCCACAGAGGGGAGTGGGGGGGGGAAGCACTGAATCGTACCTGTCTTATTCCCTCTCCCCGGCTCACCAACCAGTGATACTCTAGTGGATAGTAGAGGACCCCAAGGAAGGCAGCTCAGGAAATTCCTCCCATAACCCCCGCCCACATACATACTTCCAAGCAGTGTTGCAGCAAGACTCTTATTTTGCAAATAGACAAGAGAGAAGACAAGTTCATGAGCCACAGGGTATTTTGCATGTATCCCCCTTCCACTTCTTGCTGGGATTCTGAAACTTCAAGCCCCTTAGAGTCACCCACTTAGAGTCACCCTACCCAAGGTCAGCTCCTCTCTCCTGATTTCCTTGTACCCAGGAGTTCTCCACTGGGGCTATCTCTGCATCCTTGTTTTCGGACAGGATCTGGATGCCAATTCATCAGCCTCTCCTAATTGTTCAGTCTCAACACTTCACTACCAGATCTCAACTTCTATAAAATGTCTACAAAGATGCGCTTACATCCAGATACTGGGAAGTACGCTAAATGTAGTTCCTAAAATTTTATCCAAACCCCCAAATCTTTCAGTGACGGGAGGAAACTCCAAAATCTGCTTTGACACAAAGTACAATCAACCCTTGAACAATGTGGGGGTCAGGGGCACTGACCCTCTCTGCAGCCGAAAATCTGTGTATACTATTTGACTCCCCCAAAACTTAACTCCTAATCCTACTGTTGACTGGAAGCCTTCCTGAGAGCATAAACTGTGAATTAATACATATTTTGCATGTTATAAGTATTATATACTGTATTCATATAATAAGTAAGCTAGAGAAAAGAAATTGTTACTAAGAAATGATAAGGAGGAGAAAATACATTTATAGTACTATATTTATTTTTAAAAATCTGCATATAAATAGACCCATGCAGTTCAAACTTGTGTTGTTCAAGGTTCAATCTTACTACATTTCCTACTTTAAAATCATTTCTAATGTGCTCTACAGACATTTCTGTGGGGCACCTGAGGACCTCAGTTGGTGGGGCATCTGCCTTGAGCTCAGATCATGATTCCAGGGTGCTGGGATGGAGCCCCGCATCGGGCTCTCCCTGCTTCTCCCTCTCCTTCCTCTGCCGCTCCCACTGCTTCTGCTCTCTCGTTCTCATTCTTTTTCTCAAATAAATAAATAAAATCTTTAAAAAATTATTTTGTTTCTCTCTGAACTTCCCTTCTTTCTGAAAGAAAAAAGTAAAAGAGTTTTTTACCAGTGCCAAAGGGCACCTTCCTGCTGGTGCTGTCCCTCACTCTATCTCACCTCCTCTAGCAAGACTTTCTTGGCTCCCCTCGGCCAAATGAGATGCCTGTTGCTGTGCTCCCACAGTACCCAGTGTACTCCTCAATTACTGCTCTTAGCACTTGGCCTTGAAATAATCTGTTTATGTATCTAGCGGGCATACTGTTATGGGACTTTTGGAATGAGGAGTTCTTTAAGGGCAAGAACTACCTCTGCTTTCCCAGCACCAGCATGATGTCTCGACACATAACACAATGAATATATGTTGAGTTCATTAGGTAACTCAACTGCAATTTTTTGAAAATCTTCCTACATAGAGCATTCTGCGGTATAAGGCACTTTACGTATCTCGAAAGAATGATAAAAACAATCATAACAAGATCTTCCATATGGGTAGGTCTCAATTGTTCTTGCAAAATACTCTCAAAGCTCTTAATCCATCCGGTCTTTTCAATGTCCTTTAAGAAAATTAGGGAGAATGGGTACTTTCAAGCCCATCTGACACTTGAGGAAAATGTGGCCATTTTCACCCTGTTAGAAAGTGGCAGAGTGTGTTCCGAGCCTCCAACGTAGAACCTCTTCCTCGGAAACTGCAAGGCTCATACCAGAGTTTGCTGAGCTCTGACTGGGGTGCCCTAGTCTCCACACTTGACCCCAGAAGAAACTTCTCTCTGAAGTCACGAGTTCTTCTCTGTTTGCACAGACCCAGGTCCTTGTCTTAAATTCATTACTATGGAAATGTTATTTTTCATCACCATCTATAAGTTTGTAATTTAAAAAAATATATTTACAAAGTGATGAGATCTCTTTTCTAATTTTTAATTTCCATTCTCCACAAACTTCAGAGTTCAGTGAATAGCCCTAGACAATCTATCTCTATTTTCAT
Source organism: Lutra lutra (assembly GCF_902655055.1). Lineage (NCBI taxonomy): Eukaryota > Metazoa > Chordata > Mammalia > Carnivora > Mustelidae > Lutra > Lutra lutra. The sequence goes on along the minus strand of NC_062281.1, from coordinate 133,248,027 downwards.
CCTACTCAAAAAAAGAAAGAAAATGGCATCAGGGAATGCAAGACCTTTGATTCAGTCTAAATTACCTTTTTCCCCCATGAGACTACTTTGTGGGGTGAAGGGCCATGTTATCTGAGTTTATTCCACCACGTTGGAAAGCAAAGGCTCCCAAGATAAGAGCAAACTGAGCTTAGGTGAAAGTGAGACAGATCGCCTTTCGCTTCTGTTGTTAAGCAAGGCTGTACAATGTGAGGCAATTCTATAGGTATTATCCAGAGTCCATTTTCCAACTTTATAGGGACTACAAGGCAATTGCCGTGGATGTGGCTGGGGCAGAAGCAGCACCAACTGTAGTGATTTCCGGTTCCAGAACCCTGGACCACTGGACACGCAAAGGTGTGTTCTTGAATTCTTAGCTCCAAGAACACACCTTTGCTTAGCTCCAGTGATGGTTTCAAATGATAACTCTCTTAGGGGTCAGTGAAGTCATTGAGAGGCTTCTCATGCCGTCTTCATACCCGCTCCACCAGTCCTTCTAAGAATAGAAGCAACCAACTCCCCGTCTTAAATCCCTTCTTGCTTTAAGTATTTAGAGTGGGTCTGTCTCCTGTCTCCTGTCTCGTTAGCCTTAGCTTGAAGACCACATAGTTGTTAAGTCTCTAGGTGGCTGATTCAGCCACTCGTTCTTCTCTTGGATCTCACCTCTCTTCTATTTTTGGACTTGATGCTGAGCACTGTTTATCATCCAGGTTCATTCAGGGCCCTGAGGCAATAATGTTACTCCGATAACCCTCAGTGTACCTTGGTGGAACCAGAACAAGTTCAGAAGTGATTCTGCTGACTCAGTACTCAAAGCAAGAATGTGGTGCCCACCATACTAAGCAGCTAGGATGGAACTGGAAATTCCTTTCCCCAATAAAGATATTTTAAAACTGTTCCTTAAAGAATTAACCTTGCAGGGAAGGACTATTCTTCAACAAATGGCTATTGTAAATTTTAAAAGACTAGTTAAATGCGGTGTTATTCACAAGAGCCAAGGGGTAGAAACAACCCAAGTGTTCATTACAGATGAATGGATAAACAAAATGTGGTATACATATTCAATGGAATATTATTCAACCATAAAAAAGAATGAGGTTCTGATACATGTTATCATATAGGTGACCTTGAAAACATTATGGCACATGAAATAAGCCAGACTCAATTGCAGTTGAGTTACCTAATGAACTCAACATATATTCATTGTGTTATGTGTCGAGACATCATGCTGGTGCTGGGAAAGCAGAGGTAGTTCTTGCCCTTAAAGAACTCCTCATTCCAAAAGTCCCATAAACAGATATTGTATAACCTCACTTATGTGAACTACCTAGATAGACAAATTCATGCAGACCAGAAGTAGATTAAAGATTACCAGGGAATTACTGGGGCAGGAGGGAGGATGGTGATTTATCACTTAATGGTTACAGAGATTCTGTTTAGGATAATACAATGTTTTGGAAATAGTGGTGTTCGTTATAAGATATTTTTAATGCAATTAATGCCATTGAATTGAATTATACCTTAAGAATGATTAAAATGTCAAATTTTATATTAGATATATTTTACCACCACCAAAACCACAGAAGATTAAGTAAATGACAATTATGTAAAAGCAATGTTTAATTCCCTAAAGGTTTCTGCTAATAGTTCTGGGGAGTAATGATGATGTAATACATTTTTCTCCAAACACATGGCCTAAACATCTGGAGACCATCTCTAATAGAAGAATTTTGTTCTTTTCTCTCATTTTCATGACTAATGTTCCACTTCCTTGATCCTCAAGCCAGTCTCTGCTTAATTTTGTTTTCCATTGTCTCCTTGGGTCTACACTTTCTCTTCTGGTCTCCTTTACCCTGCTGGGCATTCACATCTCTCCTTGGAAATGACCCTGAACACCTCAAATCTTCTTTCTGATTTCCTTAGTCTGATACTGATGACCTGAGAAGAGTTAGCATGAGAGAGAAAAGGTATCTTCAAAGGACCTGGGGAAATTGAAAGGGGAATTTCATGTGGGTAGGAGATGCTTTGCCTGTTTTTATGTTGTTCATTTACAGGAGGGAGAAGATGAGGAGAAATAAGCATCTAGAGATATTAACAGCCTAAAACTCCAAGCAATCATTGCAAGCTCGAACGGCTGCCTCAACGAAGTCAATTCCAGCTTTAATACCTTATTTGATAGTCTCCATACTATGCAAGAGCTCTCCCGACACTGGCTTCAAATGTGAGTTTAAACTGGACCTGCCATGCTGAGCAAGGCCAGAGAACCACTGGCTCCCAGCTGCAGGTGGCCTGCTTTCCTGTGTTTCCAAGACAAGGCTTTATTTTCAAAGTTTGTAAAACCTAAGCTGAAAGGCTACATGTGTGTCTCACAAGCAAAAAGCAAAGGGAAAAAGAAGATGATTGCAGAAGTCAGTCTTATCAAGTAGAAATCATGCCACTAAAAAGTTTTCCTAAACTTATAATCTGCACTCCAGAATAGCCTTAAAAGTGTAGGAGGACAATTCATTCAAACAAAAGGGACTTCAAAAAATACTTTGCCTTAGAAAATGTCTTTCAATCTTTTTCAAATCAAAACACAAAACCTGATTTGCTTACCCACCTACATATTTTCTTTCAATCTTAATATCAGAATAACATCATCATTATCATCATAATATAAGGGCGGCTGGGGGGCTCAGTCAGTTAAACATTTGTCTTCAGCTCAGCTCATGATCCTGGGGTCCTGGGACTGAGTCCTGAGTCTGGCTCCCTGCTCAGGAGGGAGTCTGTTTCTCCCTCCCCCAGCCTCCATTTGTACTCTCCTTCTCTCTCAAATAAATAAATAAAATCTTAAAAAAGAAATACCTTTAAAATAATAATAATGATAATGATAGTAATAATAATAATAGTAATAATAACATAATAGCCTGCACATAAATCTCTCTCTGACAAAGCAGCTTTATAATTATATACGCCAATGCTGGACCACACCAAGGCTCCTACAATATTAGTATCTCAAGGTTAAATAGGGTGTTAGTCATCAAATTCTAAAACAAAGAGTACTTCTTGAAATTCATGCTTTTCATGCAACTGCAGGTAATTTTCTCCAGATGTGTAAGGTTTTCTAGATCAGTGTTCCATTCACTGAACTTAAAGCCCCACAGGTGATCTCTGGGCTGCAGAATTTGTTGTTTGAGCTGCTCAGTTGGCTTTAACCAATGTGGGACATGGTTGGAAACACATCACCCACAAGCTGTGGGGTTACTGGGGCTACTTGTGTCTGTTTTCATGGGAAGTCTAGTTTTCACCCAGCCAAGTTCACTTACAAAGGCTACCTGATGGTGGCTATTACAGAATCATCATTTTGGAATCTACATTTTATAAACTTACTAAGCTGTTAAGTGATAATCTTATGAAATAAGTCCTTCCTGAGAAATACTTCTTTTCTGCTTAAACTAAAATAACTATAAAATAAAATAAAATAAAATAAAAAATAAAACACTTCTGTTCCTTTATCTTCCTTCACCCTGTTCACAACCCCTAAACTAATTGAGGAATTATTTTGCATTCTGTTCCTCTCAGGGAACAGAGTGCTTCTGTATGACAGAGACACCACTCAAATGTGATATGTGTTGAATTTTATTCCATTTTAAATTGCTTCAACTTTGGGGGCGGGTAAGGAAACGCTTAAGACAATAAATATATACCAAAGGAAAAATCAGAGGTTATGTGCTGGTGAAGGGCACTAGGTGAACATAATTGAAATCATACTTGAGGTTCAGTAAGTTTATGCAGAGCTAGAAAGACTTTGAAGATCAGTTAACATTTTCAGTGACCAATTTCTCCACTTTGAAGAAGAGAGATGGTGGCAGCCAAGAAGTTAAAATTCTCCTCACTCTAGTCCAGGCCAGACCACTGGGTCTCTGTGAGGAGTCCTTTTGTTGACACAAGCATGCTCTGGATGGGGTACATCACTTGCTTCTGCCCCCCACGCCCCGCTGTGCTGCCTACTGTTGATTATGTGATCCTATACCAAAAGGAAGATGCAATAATACAAAAGTGGAACAGGAGTGAGCCCTTCCCTCACCCTCAAGGATAAACAGGTACCCTTGGAGGTGCAATGGCCTTTTGCTTACCTACATGGCTTAATAAATCTGTTCTGGCCAAGGATACAAAAACATAGGTTCCAGCCATGTTTTGGGCACCCTCTGCCCTGGCTCTGCTGTATTCCTTTTGCCAATTTTCCCCACCTCGGTTCCCAACATCCACAGACAGGCCAGGAGACAAGTAGGCAGCAAAGCATTTGCTTGTACTCATGAGAAAAGTAATTAAAATTTACCCTGTTGTTGTGTGAGACCAACTGATGAGAAGAGAGATCACTGCTAGAGCAAAATTGGTGGTGGGGGGCAGTTATTTTATAGGGTTTAAACTGGGTTTAATGGCTCCATTTCTTGCACCAAGAACTACATTACAGAGTGTTTTACTAACACAGTTATAGTGGGTAAGAAATTCGGTGGAGTTTACAAATTTCACTGATCCTGGGAGTTTAAGAAAGAAAAGAAGAGGGGGAAGAAGATGAAGGAGTAGAGGAGAGAGGAAGAGAGAGTGAAAATTTCTCAGATTTTTAAATCTAAGAGACACCTTATTAAGCCTTTTCTCACCTGTTAAATACTAAGTGGAGTGCTCATTGAGCACTGTCTCTACCCATACTCTGGGTATGCCTTACTAAGCGAGAAGCTCTTTTATGCTACTTGATTAGGATAATATCCTTGGGTAGGTTATTTAACTGTATGCTGAGTTCCAAACTATGACAGGTTGCAATATAGTGATATTCCACAGTGGTCATTTTTAACTGACCTCTAAAACATGAAACAGTCCTGAATTAGCTTACCTGATCAATCTCAGGAATGGTCCCACTCAGGTCAGAGTTATCGTGTATCCCCATCTGATCCGCTGCTCTCCTCAGCGGGGGAGACTGACACCTTGGTCTACCTATCATATTCACGGCAACACAATCATCTCAAGTGGGATTCTTTCCTTCCAATATTCATTGAAACTAATTTTAGACTCATTTGGTATTCCGCTGTCAAAGACAAAGGAAATTCCAGGCCCACAAGGAGGATGGTCAGAATGACTGAGATCCTACTATCTTCATAGTAGCTTTGCTTTGATATGATTCTTTACTATTGAAACATGATGTCTCTGTTGCTGAGATAACAAGTAAAATTAAGAATGTCTTTTTTCCTCAGGGCTAATTAGTGAAAGACATCGAAGATGGAAGCAGACCGTCCAAATGGAAACTACAGTGCCTTTGGAATAGAAAGTTGAAATTGGACTCTGTGTCTCATTCATCCAATAACTATCTACTGATAACCTATTGTTTTTCAGGCACTGTGCTAGGAGTTTTGTCCCTTACCAGTCATATGACCTTGGCATGTATTTAATATTTCCATGCTCTGTTTAAGCCAGGACCCTTCTGCAGTGCCAAACTGCCCAACTGTACGTGGTTGTGTGACTTCAGAACCCCCAAAGCCATCCTTCCTGCAAAGATGTATGCCTTCTTTGGTCAGTATCTCGTTTGCAGACTAAATACAGGCACAAGTGAGCCCTCTAAGGCAATTCCTGCATTGAATCTCTCTTCCAAATCCCCCAGTGCATACTGTAGACAAATAGAGAGTAGTTCAAGATGCAAAGAGAGGTGGAATCCTTTTAGTCCCTAAATATCTAGAGTCTAAGTCAATATTCCCCATTTTAAAAGTCAGAAAGAAAACTGGGCTGGAAAATTGAGAGTGAGTCATCTATGCCCATGTAAAATTCTCAAACACCTGCATGTTTTTCCTTGATGGTCATGGAAACCTCTCTAAAATTGGGGCCATTTACTATATATGTGACTCTAGTCAAGTCACTTAACACTCCCAGTTATCTATAGGGCTTATTGATGTTATCATCACCATCAACATCATCATCATTCTCATCTTCATTTGGACTTCCTGGTCAGAAAGGTCATTATTTAAAGACTCTACTTTCAGGCTTTCTAAGACACACTTTAAGGGTAGTTAAACTGCCAGGGCAAGGTGTGAAACTCCATCTTTCATTGGTGGCTGTCTCAACCATAAAGAGGCTATCTGCCAGCTAGAAGTCTATCTGTGTGAATGCCTCCCTTAACCAGTGCAGAAATCTAGGAATGAATGGGAGTTACAACAATCTTACACTATCAGCCCCATGAACTGAGCAGAACCAAGGTTCCTCATTCTTTTTTCTTTCTTTTTTTTTTTTTTAAATAAGTGGCAACTGGGCTGGTTACAGGACATGACCAAGGAATCTCTAGAAGCCCCCTCTTCAAGAAAATCCCCAAAGACAATTCTCTGGCTGTTAATGGTATGTGGAAGTGTTGGGGCATTAGAGCTTCACTGCACTTCAGATTCTGGGATGTGGTGTTCCCAGCTCCACCCTTGTTCTGAGAAAATTTCTCAAGAGGCCACAAAATTGTCCAAGCCCTGGACCAGCTACACACTCAGGCAGTGCTGGTAGCTAAGAGCCAAGAAGAGAGCATTTATAGCTTCCATCTCTATGACAATGACACAAAAATTCATTTTTATAGAAGGATGGTATCAGGGACATTGATGGTCAGAGTAGAGAGTCCTTATCTCCTCCATCTGTCCAAGGCAGCCTCTATTTTCAGTCTGGCAGGTGGAAGTGTTATGGCATTTCCCCGGTTATATTGTTTGCCAAATAGTGGTCGTCTACAGAGTCAAAAGCAAGTTCCGGGGAATAGGAGGTCATAGTGTGATGTCCATTTCTCACTGCTAGGAACGAGGAAGAACCTGTTGGAGAAGTGAACCAGAGTTGGGTGGGTGGGCATCAGAGAAAGGGTACAGCATGGTCGGATTGCCAGTTTTGCAGCACAGTGTGGACAGCCCAAGCCTAATATGAGAAAAGTGCATGTAGTCAAACAGTTCTTAACTTATTAATGGGACTTAATGTCCAGGCCCTTTTCTGGCACATTAGGAACCAGTTTGTTAACCTTGAAAATTAATAAGCCTAACATAAAATATTTTAGGTTGATAGACAAGAAGAAAGATTTCAATAGATTTGGTAACCTATTGAACCTGTCTCTTTGAGTTAACAGCTTTCTGCTTTTTGAATAAACATGGGTTCTAGAAGAGACTGTGGGAGCAACCCACACACATAGGCCCTTGCCTAAACAAGGTATCACTTAAAATGTCTGGGCCACCTAATCATTTCTCAGGGCATCTGTCCAAGCCCACAGTCTCTGCCAATGAGCAGAGCCACGTTCTACACCACCTGACACAGCTCTAGTCCAGGATGAGCACCCTTCTCAAGGGCAGTCCAAAATAAAGAGAGCAGGGACCCAAGATTTATGTGGCCAGACTCAAAGTGTTTAGGTGAGCTGGGCCAAAAAGAGTTCTCTAGAAATATTTGGACCTGGAAAACTAAGAGGCTGTTTTAGTTTTCTGGGCCATGGCACATGGAATGATCCAGGTTCAGGGTGACCCCAGTGGGGCAGGCACAGACCATGAGTAAGTGGCGGAAGGTGATGGTGAAGGGGGAACAGAAGCAGATAAGAAGAGTAGGAGGAAAATGCTGCTGTGGGGAGGCAGAGGGAACAGCCACGAGAGCCCTGAGCTATGCCGACTCCCCAGCCAGTCCTGGCTTTCACATCCCTTCAGGCAGCTCCTCTTTCTTTGCAACTATGCTGTACACAGATGCTGCATTTCAAATACCACCTCTGGTCACTCCAGGGACAGGCTGGCATTTGCCAGGCAGCGCATCCAGAGGTCTGTGGAGGCATGTTTCTCTTCCAGTTTCCAGCTAGATGTGGGTGTCTAGTCTCTCATGCCACAAGATTTTATTTTCCATTCTTTAGCAGCAGAAACTGCTTATGCTGGCACACTCCTGACATTAAATATACGGTACATGCTTCCAGGTCAGTTGGTGGAAAGTAGTGGCCTTTACCCCAGAAACTGATTGTTTGATCACAGACTTATTAGAGTTGGAAAATATCACTTTTGGAATGATTCTTTACTGCAGTCTCAACAACAGTCTCATTTTTCTTCCTGAGGGACACATTTTAAAGTGCCAGATGGTGCATATGCCGCAGCAGAACTCTGCCTTCTCCCCGCCACCCTGCCTAGATTCACTTCAAACACTTTCTTTTCATCCAGAGAAAATATTTATGCGCATTTGTTTAGCACTACCCCAAATATCTCATTTGGCCCTCAAGCAAGGAGGTGAGGGAAGTGCAGGAGGTATTATTTCTCACAAATTTAAATGTAGGGATCAAAGGCACAGAGAGATACAGTGACTTGCAGAAAGCACACAGCACAGGCACATAGAGTGCAGACTTAAATCCAGCCCTTGTGATGCATATCCGGTGTACTCTCCACTACAACAGAGGATACCTCTGACTTTATTTTCTACCAAACTTTTCCCATTGCATTAAAATCCTAAACAGTACAATTAGGTTGAACCAAGTCCTTTACCTATCTTCAAGGCACATGCCTATGTATGCTGGAAGGAAGGGTATCCCCTGGAACTCCTCTCTGCTCATCTGTCAAGGCCAACAGAACTCCAACCCATGACCCTTAATGTCAATATGTTAAAAATCATTAAAGTGTTCGTAGTGTCAATAGTAGTATTTTTTTCAATTACTCATGTGCATAACATATACTTATTAAGCATCTGCTACGTGTCAGACGTCATTGTACTGGCTGGGGGTAAAGATATGAATTAAATGAGATAACATCTCTGTCTACATGGAACTTGCATGTTTGAGGGAAGACAAACAGTAATAAGGAATTACACGAAGTCAGGTAGTGATTAGCGCTATGAAAAATCCAACAGCACTGTCACAGCTTGTGATAGGGAGACCATTTGTGTCAGGGCGAAGCAGTGTTTGGGTGGAGACCTGAGTGAGATGTGGAAGTGAGGCCTCTGAAAATATGGGGCCGAGAGTTTCAGGTAGAAGGAACAGCAAGTGCAGACCCTGAGCTGGGAGAATGCTCTGCATGTTGGAGGGAGAAACAGGCCAGCATGGCTGGACCTGCGTATTTGAGGGGACAAGGGGTAAGACATGAGGGGGGCAGAGTTAGGCAGGCAAGATCTTACAGGTCATGGTCAAGATGGGATTTCATTTGAAGTGTGATGGGAAGGGATTATGACATTATTTAATTGATGATTTAAGAGGATCACGCTAGGGATATTTGGAGAGAAGACTGTAGGATGCAAGAATGTATGTAAGCAAACAGTGAGAAGACCACCACAGTGGTCAAGGCAGGAGAACGTTGCTGTGCCATGCTCCCAGTAGCTGTTTCTTCCAGTGCTATAACCCTATATCCCCCACCAGTGACTGCTTGCCTTCTCTTTGTAGCAAATCTCCCCCATGTAGAGCTATCTGTATTCACTGTCCCCAATGCCTCTGTTCTCATTCTCTCTTAAACTCTTAACATTGATGTTTTTGTGACCACCACTCTTCCAAAATTCCTTCTGCCAAGGACATTTGTGGCATCCATGTTGCTAAATTCAGTGATTAAATCTTTGGTCCTTATCTTTCCCATCAGCAGTGAGGCTTACTATGATGGTTGTGCAGCTTGTGCCTGCACAAGGCTCCTGGAAAAGGTGACGGGTGGATATGAGTTTAGTCCACCTTGTACTTGCTGAACTGCGGCTCTGTAAGAGCACTTCTCCATGTAGAGGGTGCCATTTCCTATCTCACACAAAGATCTTGACCAGTACCAGTGATCCCATTAGCAGCAGTTGACATCATCATACCTTCCTCCTTGATGCACCTTCTTTATGGCTTCCAGGACCCACACACTTGATTTTCCTCCCCACTCACCGGGGGCTCCCATTAAGTCTTTTTCACTAGATCTTCATCTTCCCATGGTGGGCATGGCAATGTTGGAATGCCTCGGCACTTTGGATTCCCTTTTGTCCCACACTTACACATAGGTGATCTTACCAGTTCCTTTACTTCAAAGCTAATTTTATGTCCATGACCCCCCAGATTTATCTCTAGCCAGACTCTTGTTTCTTGGACTCCCCCTGAATTCCAGGCTCTTAAATCCAACTATCTCCTCAACATCCCCAGTTGGGTGTTTAATAAACATCTCAAGTTTAACATGCCCCCAACTGAATCCTGATTTCTGCCTCCTGAAATCTGCTCTGCCTATAGTCTTCCCATCTTCATACAAAGCAACTCTACCCTTTCCAGCTGCTCAGCCAGATGCCTTGACTTACTTTCCATGCTTCTCTTTCTTTTGCACACGACATCCCACCATCAATACATACTATTGGCACTACCTTCAAAATCCATCTGGAAGTAAACTTCTTACCACCTTCACAGTCCTATTCTGGTCTGAGCCATCACCACTGTTGCTTGCTTCACTGCAGTAGCCTCTCACACATTTTCCTGTACATTCTATTCTTGACACAGCATTCAGGCAGATCCTATAAAAATAGAAGGCACATTGTGTCATTTCTCTGCTCAAAACACTGCAGGGGCTCCCAGTTTCCCTTAGAGAAGAAGCCAAAACTCCTGTTCTTTCCTCTGTGCTTCTCCAACAATGTCCTCTACTCTTTCTACTGTTCCTGCACTAACCACCTTGCTGATCCTTGAGCATGTCAGTCACATTCCAACTGTACAGCCTTTGCATTGGCTGTTACCTCTGCCAGAAGCACTTTCCTTAAAATATTCCTGTGACCAAATCCTTTTCCTTCTTCAAGACTTTATTTAAATTTCACCTTTTAAAATTACTACTCTTAAAAAAAAATATTACTCTTCCACTACTTTCCAGATATTCTCTATCCAATTTATCCAGCTTTATTCTCTTCCATGGCTCTTACCATATTCAAACATTTAGTTATTATTCTCAATTTGGTGGCCTGTCTTCCTCAACTACAGTTTAAGTTCCTTGAAGGCAAGAGTTTTATCTGTTCCCTGTTGTATTCATATGTCTAGACCAGAGGCACTACATAGTAAGTGCTCAAAAAATTATTTATTGAATGGATGAAAGAATGAGAATATGTTATTAAATGTTGCCTAATTTTTACCCCAAATCTTTCCCAAAATGTAATACTAACCAGTCGTTTAAACTGTTAGAATATTTAATGACTTGGAAAACTATATACGATCTAATGCTAAAATTTTTACAATTAGGTTTCAGAAAAGTAAGTGCAATATGATCCAGTTTTTATTTAAACAGTGTATACATTTGCATTTTAAAGGACTAGACGGAAATATTTATTTAAGAAGTATTTCTGAAGCACTTACTATGTACCAGGCATTGTGCCAATTAACTCTCCCTGGGGTGAGATTATAAATTGTTCTTATTTCTTCTTTTTGCTTATCTGTATTTTCTAAATTTCAACACTAGTGATCTATTACTTTTACATTAGAAATTATTAAGCCAAGTGCTTTTATTTGCTTAGATACTTTTGAGTGATGTGATTTTGGGCAGCACATTTTCAGGATAAATGCCTAGCCCTGTGTGCATACTGATTTACTACAGTATTAATAGAAGAGGCTACAAATGGAGTTCTCCCTTAAATTCCACTAACTAAGAAGAACCCCAGATCTCATCGCCTATTTAAACAATTGCAAGGACAGCTGTGACATCCACAATCAACATTCCTCAGCAACCAAGGAGCTATTCTAGGCAATTTGTAAGCTACCAGGATAAGAGTAGACATTTTACCATTGCCCACCATCCCTGGTCTCTTGGCATTTTAATTGCTTGTTAGTAAGACACTTTGGAAAGCCTTGAGCATGAAAGAGACAATACACAGTAAATTCTAGTATAATTTCCTTGTATTCATTAAATCACTGCCAACTTGAGCATGATTTCCTTTGTACAGATACACTATCATTTCTAAGAACAGTAAATTCTATGTGCAGGTTTGAAGAGCAAACTTTACCTGGAGTTTATTCCCTGGAGGTATTTCTATAACATGCTATTTGAAGATTCTTCTATTTCAATTTTTAAAACCCTCCATCTGCAGATGCTGTCCTAGGCTGTGACATTCTCAGCATTAGAGTGGGACAGATGTTTCCCAATGCTGATTTTTTTCACTGCCACTTTGTGGTTCATTATACCAGTCAGATAATGAAATGCTTAATTAGCTCTTCCCTTTTGCCACAGGATCATTTTATTAAAAAAGGTAAATTGAGAGCTTTGAGGATGAAATATCTCCATTTGGCTTGCAGGTATCTAAAGCATCTTTGAATGAGTGAAATACTCATGCAAGCATGCTTCTGGTTAGACATGATGCACACGACTTCTCTATAGGCATCGGATGCTGGGGATGGTGGCCACATCATCTCCACTTCCCCAGCAGCCCAAGTATCACTTGTTTTAGCTGTAAGTAACCAAATGGGGCAAATCAGCAACAGTGGTCCTGGTTTCTGGGAAAATACTGGTTTCTAGCAAGAGCTGTCCTGGTTTCTGGGAAATTCACCCTAGGCTACTCAGAAGGTCTGCCTGTCAGGTGACATCAGCTGTGAAGATCTTCCCCCATCCTGATCCATGCCATGCTGAGCAACCCAGCGGGATTGTTAATCGCCCTTTTCCAGATGGTTCTTCTGCCCCAAATGCAATTCACATTGTCAGGTGTAACCTAGTCCCTCTAATGTTAAAAAGAAGAAGTTCCTTTTCTTCTCTCCATTCCATCCACCTTGCACACCCATGGCTCCCACCCTTTCAGTTTGCTCATTATGTAGGTGATGAGCTCACCCATCCACCTGTTCATGCTTCCTTTTCTGTCTAGCCTCTTTGGCCCAAGGAGTGAACAAAGGTTTTCTAAAGAAGAGGGTATTCTCTCTGTGGCCAGAGTGGGATTTATTGTGTGTGCTCCTCCGCATCCCCCGCCCCCCATCCCCGGTTTGGCTGGCTGATATTTGCTCAGGGAAAAGCTAGCAGGCAAATCAGCTGACATATCGCCTGAGGTGACCAGTCGAAAAATAAGACCTTCTGGGAGTTGCTGCAATTACTATTTTTGTCTAGAAGAGACATTCTGCTAGTAAGGATGGCAATTTGGTTGGGTTAGGAGGCGCCACAGGAAACAAGAGCTCAATGCTGATCACTGTTATACAGACCTGGGATGATGGTGCATGCGGTGATCAGCTGATTACATTACTGTATCGGTGCATTCGTTTAATGTAGTCAAGGTCAAGGAGGTCTGCTTCTCGGTGGTGCTCAACAGGAAGCTCAAAATATTATGTATGCCGGCAACAAGTGCCATGATTGATTTTTGTTATGGAATTAATCTGTCAAGAGTTGCAGTTTCAGGTTTGCTACCCTGAGTTATATCTCCGGTTCAGCTGGAAGACACAGCGCCAGAGAAAAGGGCTAAGCTGTCTTTGGCTATTTGCCTCAATCAGAGCTCTGTTAAGTGCTTGCTGCTGCTGCTGTTGAGAGAGAAGGTAGATGTGAGGGCTGCCGAACACTATTCCACTTAAAATGCAATGAAAAAAAGACGCTTCTGTCCTGGCAGCCAGTCCGAATGGGGATAGAGAGTTGGGTTGAGTTGCTTCACCTCGGGGTCCAGCTGCAGAGACTCTGATTTTAATACCTCTGGGGGGAGCTCAGGAAGCTGCATGTAAACAAACCTCATGCGTGGGAAACAGCTGGAACTTTGCTATGGTTGATGATGAGTCATGAGACCAGGAATTCGCATGTCATACTGTGGTTGGATGGAAAGCCCCTGTGAGGTGTGAGGCAGGGGTGAATTAGCGTTTTAGAAGGAACACTGAGACAGGAGCACACGATGGACGTGGGACAGGGAGACTGAGGTCGGGGAGAACAGTGAAGAAGCTGTTTGCAATAGGGAATCGGTGCATTCCCTCAAGGTGTGGACCCCTGTAGCGCTGCCCACCCCCCCCCACCCCCACTGAAGCTTACCCTTCACAGCAAGGGAACGTATTCTTCACTGCCCCAAATAATCATCTTTCACTTTGTCTACATCACACTCTAAAATCATTTACAGACAGGTTTCTTCTGAAAGGAATTTAATTTTGATTCCCATTCCCCACTCCTTTCTGCCTATCTGTGCTGCTCCTATGTGCTCAAGGGCTGGTTTGAGGGGAGCTATTTTCTTTTGGGAGTTATGAAATAATTATATGAATAGTTGTTCACACAGGCTATTCATTGTTATCTTAAAAAGGATGATGAAGATCTTTTTAAGAGAAACATGGGTTTTTGTTGTTATAGTTTTGTTTTTCAAAGATGCTTCAGCTCGTGCTCAGTTGATCAGCAATTTCAATCCCTGGACATTGGGGAATATAGAAACACAGGATGTTAGGATCACAGAAGAGGCAGATCCCTCTTTGATTACCTCACCCAATCCAACCATGGCATGAGTTCCTCTACAATAATCCCTCCAAGAAATACTATCATTAATGATGTCTAAAGCTTACATAGCACTAATGTGTTTTACATGTGTTAATTATTTAATCTGCATAACACCCATATGGGGCAGGCATTGCTTTTATATTCATTTTACACTGAGGCACAAAAAGACACAGCTTGTAAAAGAGGCGGACCTGGGATTTCAACCCAGGCAATCTGTCTCCAAGATGTGTGATTACCCATTACATTATCCAAACTTCAGTTGAGTTTTCGCTTGAATACAGGCATGAGGAGTTCACTAGCCTCAGAAAAGGCTTATTTCATCCTTGTCTGTTCTGCTGGTTAGACATGCCTGCCAGTGACCTAAAGTCTTCTTCTCTAATAGTTATACCTATATAGCCCTCTGGAGTAATAAGAACATTTAATCTGTCAGTTGCCAAAAGTCTTTTTCCTGGGAATTTAAATTTGTCCTCCAAGACTTAACTCATACATCATTTCTGTGTAAAGTTTTTGTGTGTGATAGTTGAAAGCTGGTGTATTTTTTTTCTTTTACAAGTCCCGTTAGTCCCACTCTGGTTATGTGTGTGTGTGCATAATTACTACTGCATTTGTGAGGCTGGTGATAGGGTCATTTTTTTAAGTCATAGGAGTAGAATTTTCTGTTTCCTTATTAAATTTCTTTCATGATTGACCCTGTTTGCTGCAACCTAATAAAGTCTACTGCTATACTAAATATTGCTCATTAGTCCTAGTTTTGTGCGATAATTTAATAAAACATGAAGTAATGAAGACTCAGAGAACTTTAGTTGCCCAAGGTTTTAGTAAGTGGAATTTGCCCCCAGTTCTCTCGCTTTAGCGGCACGTATACTAAAATTGGAACAATACAGAGAAGATCAGCATGCCCTCCCTCGCCAGGATGACATTCGAACTCATGAAGCATTCCATATTTTTGAGTGCCCTTGTCACGGTGAACACCACATGGTATGTGGAAGTGTTGAACCACTATATTGTACACCTGAAACTAATATTACACTGAGTGTGAACTAACTAGAATTAAAATAAAAGTTTAAAAAGCAAAAACAAAACAAAACAAAAGAATAGGAAGCAAATGAAAAGTTTGGTATATCATAATTGTAGCGTATGCGTGTGTGTGTATTTACTTCACTAGACAACAGAAGGAGAATAAGAGGAATGTATATAAAGATGATGATTTTGGACTATTTTTTGAACCACCAAAAGTAAACCGTTTGAAAAAAAAAAAAGCATGCAAATCCAATTGCTTGCTCTCACTACCAGATCTACTTTTTACTCCCTCTGTTTCTTCTGGCTTGCCTCCTGCTCTGCCCCGCCCTCCCCTCCCCCATACAAATGGGGGCATGACTATAGATTTCCAGTCTCCGCAGCCACCTCACTCTCTATTCCTCATTTTTATTTGACTTGAATTGTGAGAAAAGGTGTTGTCCTGATATATTGCCTAATCATAGTGTAGCTTTTGGCTTGATACTGACTCTTTTTAGCCATCTTAACTGTATTATCTGTGATTATGGTTTTTTAAAAAAATCTTAATTAAAGTCGTGATGAAATTAATTCACTGCTGTGCTAATGTTCAGGAAAAAAGTATTCCAGAGACTGATGTGAATTAATAGAAGGGGTTTGAAAGCTCCGTTATGGGTCTAGGGGATGATACAAAGTCAAAACTGCTAGCATTATTTTTTTCAAGATTTAGAATGATGCTTCGGAAGGTGTTTGCAAGTTGTATCTACTAGATAGAAATATGCAATATGTCAAGCAATATGAGAGCCTGCACTATGAAGAAAGGGTGCAGTGACAGTGGGGAATCTCCTCAAAGATCACGGTGAATCCTAGGGGCGCCTGGGTGGTTCAGTGGGTTAAAGCCTCTGCCTTCGGCTCAGGTCATGATCCCAGCGTCTTGGGATTAAGCTTCACATCGCATGGGGCTCTCTGCTCAGCAGGGAGCCTGCTTCCCTTCCTCTCTCTGCCTACTTGTGATCTCTGCCTGTCAAATAAATAAATAAAATTAAAATAAATAAATAAATAAATAAATAAATAAAATAAGAAATCACTGTGAATCCTAAAAATAAGGACAGTGATAGGGAAGGAAAAAACAGAATTGAAATTCTCACTGTAGGATCTGGGGATAATTTCTAATCTTCTCCAATTTTTTCTCTTCTTCCCTCTCCCTCTTACCAAAACACATGTGTGGACATGAGGCATTCTTTACTATCATTTTAGAAGTACCTATCTCCACTTTTATCCTAAATCATTTTCTTCACATCTTTTTCTCTCTAATGAACTTAACGAGGTATTACCGGGAACCAACTGAGATCTCACAACTATGCTAGTTACTCCAAAAGATTCATAGAAAGATAACTACAGTATCCTTTTTAGAATTTTAAATCAGTTGGTAAGAAAAACTGTACAGAGGGGAAACAGCCCTCCTGCTGATATATTCAGTATATCATCCAGGACTAAACCTGTCATGCTAGATATGTATGCTATAAGGCTTGGGGAATTTATTCATTTATCCCAAAGACACTCAGTGAATGCCTTGCATGTGTAGGATTCTGGCGGAGGCGTAGAGAAACAAGGATGAATCAGATATTCTCCCTGACCTTAGGGGCTCAAATGCTACTGGGAGCCACAGAAGCGTAAATGGATGATTAGAAATCACCGTGGTTGGGCTTTGTGCGAGGACTGGAAAGACAAGTAGAGTTTTACTATATGTAGAACAAAGGGAGCTGGTAAGATGGCACAGTTCAGCTCAGTAAGAGGACAAGAGAAATACAGGAGGGTGGAAAGGCTCACAGCCTTGTGAGGGAAGAGACTTTTAATTGGGAGGAGAATTGTAGAGAGATGGGAAACCCAGTGTGATGGGGATTTGGCAGTTAGGGTGTTGCTTGGAGGTTGTGTTGGGAAGGGCTGCAGCAAGGTGCTGTGTCATACTAAAAGGGACACTTAAAGCATTTTTCATGACTTTTATTTTACAGTACATGTGTTATTTTATGACATAACTTTTTACCCACACCAACCTTAATAGGTTCTACTTCCTACATTCTGTCCTTAGCATGCATAGTAACCACAACAAGATAGACAGTATGTTTAAATATTTATAATTTATAAATCAATCTAACCAAATATTAAATGAAGACTGTTCTACATTTCTGCCCTGACAAATATATCTTCATAACAACCTGGAAGATAAGTTTTAAGTTTAAGAGTTCCTGGAATCTTCTAAGTTTCAGCCTGAAATCTGGTGGTTTGAAGAAATCCACTGCTGCTCTTCCCACACCTGATTACATCCCACACTGTAGGATGTTCAAATATATCTGGAAACGTCTGTCCACTTGCTGAGATACGTTACAGCTCCCGCCCCCCCATAACCACACATTAGCTCACCCAGGGCCTAGAAGGATGTCATCTGAGGTGTGGTCCACTCCTAGGAGGACAGATTCCAGGAATAATTCTCCATATGCCTTAGTGATGGACTTGAGCCATGAATCATTGGTACCAAGGATGTGGCCTCGAAGTTGGAATGGGGAAAGGTGCAGGTTCCTAGTGGGCCTGTTACTTTGCCCCTGGCACTCTACCCCAGTCAGGGAGCATGGACTGAGAAGGGCCAGAGTTAAGTGTCTATCAAAGTGCAGGATACAGGGAAGGGGCCTCTCTGACCCAGGTCTCAGAGCAGTATTTCCCTTATCCCCCTTGTTCTGATTAAGTTATCTGAAGTCCTTTACCCTTCTAGGGACAGTCCTGATGGTTAGAACTGAGGGCTTGCTATGATGAGATTCCCAAAGCTTCCAACAAGATGGTTCCTTCATTTAACTATTAATTTTAATCTCCCCATGAAGGACTATCTACGGCAGCCATCTTCCTCCAGAACAGAAACAACCTGTGTGTGTGTGTGTGTGTGTGTGTGTGTATGTGGGTGTATGTGTATAGGAGGGAAGAGTGAGATAGGAAATTCACCTTTCTTACAGGTCAAACATGATGGATTATTAATTATCAAACATTAAACACTTTGCAAACGTCTTCATCTCCTAGTTCACCATATGTTTCTCTGTCACTATAGAGAATACCCTTTTTTTTTTTTTTCAGTCACTCTGTCTATTCCCTCCCCTGCCATCTCCACAGCCTGTAAACACTAGAGTGCCCCAGGTCCCAAACCGCAGACTTCTAATCTTCTTTCTCATTTCTGTTCTTTGTGTGATCTCATCTAGTCTTCCCGGAAAGATTACCTCCATGCAAAATACCTAGATTTGCATTTCCACCTTGGATTTCTCTGAACTCCAGATTCATATATGCATCTGCTTACTCAAGGGTTTATTTGAAAATCTATCATTATCCTAAAACTGGATATTAACAATCCACTATCAAAATGGGGGTATTTAATATAGGTACTCAATAATAGAATAAGCAGCCAAAATTGAGTAAGGATAGATGAAATTTAAACAGCACAATGAATTATTTAGGACTAGTAGGAACATTATATCCCAAAACTCCAGAACACACATTCTTCTCGAGTATATGTGGCATATTCATAAAAATTAATGATGTGCAAGGCCATAAAGAGAACCTTAATACATTTCAAAGGATTAGTGTCAAGCAGAGCTTATTTTCTGATCATAGTGCATATAGTTAGAGACTAATAACAAAAGAACTTAAAAACTCTAAGTGTTTGGAAATTTAAAATCAGTAAGAAATTCCTGGTTTCTTTTGGAAAAAGAAACAATGGAAATTAGGAAATATTTGTAACAGAACAGTAGTTGAAAAAGTATTCATCAAAACTTATGGTATGCAGCTAATGTGTTACTTAGAGGAGAATTTATAGCCTGAAATGCTTCCATTAGTAAGAACAGCTATGGGACACCTGGGTGGCTCAGTTGATTAAGCAGCCAACTCTCGATTTCAGGTCATGTCATGATCTCGGGGTGGTGAGAGTGAGCCCTGCATCAGGCTCCTCACTGAACATGATGCCTGCTTAAGGTTCTTCCTCTCTCAAAGTCAATTGTCATATGGTTTCACTTACTCGTGGAACATAAGAAATAGCATGGAAGGCATTAGGAGAAGGAAGGGGAAAATGAAGGGGGTGGGAATCAGAGGGGGGAGACGAACCATGAGAGACTGTGGACTCAGAAACAAACTGAGGGTTTTAGAGGGGAGGGGGTGGGAGGATGGGTCTGCCCAGTGATGAGTATTAAAGAAGGCACAGACTGCATGGAGCACTTGGTGTTAAATGTAAACAATGAATCATGGAACACTACATGAAAAACTAATGACATTATTGTATGGTGACTAATATAACATAATAAAAATAATTTAAAAAATAAAGGATTCTCCCTCTCTCTTTCCCTCTGCCCCTCCCCCTCTCTAAAATAATAAATAAGTCTTTTAAAAAAAGGTAAGAAAGCTGAAAATTAGTGAATTAAGTATTCAACATATTTAGTTAGACACAGAATACAAGAAAACCTTAAAATATTGGACAGAGAGAAAAACAACAGTGATAAAAGTAGAAATCAATGATGTGGAGGAGGAAAAAGCTACTATAAAGAGGAGAGCAAATCAAATGTCAGTTATTTAAGAAAGATAAGTTACTTCAAAACAGGCAAAACAATGGGAAGAATAATCAGAGAACAAAGATTACAAATGAGTGATTCTAAGAAGGAAACAGGGTGGCAGTTACTACACATTGAGTGGAAATGAAGAAATAAAAAGTCTGTATTAAGATCAACTTCATACCAGAAAAAACTTGGAAACTGAGATGAGATAGGCAAATATAGGCAAATTCCTAAACAACTCTAACTTCTCAAGTTGATTCACAAATAAATAAGAATACTGAAGAGTCACATAACCTGCGAAACCAAACCAGAATTTATTTATTTTTGTTGGTTTTACTGACATTCTATCAAATATTCAGGAGATAAATTATTCTAATCTTACACAAACTATTCTCAGAGTAGAGAAGGAAAGACATTCCCTTTTGTATTTGTTGAGGCTGACACAATGTGGATATGAGATCCGTCAATGATCACAGAGAAGGGAAAAGTTACAGCTCAGTGTCTCTTATGAACATTAAGGAAGAAGTGCTATTTAGCCAGCCAAATGCAGATGTCGTTAGAGAACATTTTCATGACCAAATTGTATTTATCCCAGAAATTCAAGATTGGCTTAACATTGGAAAGCCAATAAATGTAATTCATTACATTAACAGATAAGAGAAAACATTATATGATCATCTCAATACTATAGTAAAAGCATTTGATGAATTTCAACAAAGAAGGAGACAAAATTGTCATTATTTGACAAATAATATTTTACAATGTATATAGATGTTTAAAAAGTCCTACTGAGTTACTGTGTTTACCATTTCTACATAGCAGCAAAATATAACTAGAAAAATAACATTAAATGTACTTTCATAATATCAAAAAATATATAAACTATTCAGCAATAAAGATACGAAAGACTTTTGAGGATAAAATTACAAACTCTTATTGAAAGGTATTAAAATATGTAAATAAATGAAAACCGTACCATGATCATGGATGAAAGCAATCAATATCATAAAGTTGCCTGTTTTCCACAAGGGAAATTAGGGAATGTTTCCCTACAAGGTAGTAAAAAAAAAAAAAAATTCTAAAGCTATAGCAATTATCAGTTTTGTATTGTCTTAGGGGTAAATAGCCCAAGAGAACAGCAAGAGTCTAGAAATAAATCTATTTAATGCGGAAACATGATATATGGGAAAATTGGCATTGCAGATTAGTTTAGGGCGGGGGCAATGACGGATTGTTTAATAAAAGGCATTAGAACAATTGATTCATCACTGAATAAAAAATGAAATTGGACCCTTACACACACAAAAAATCAATTCCATAGAGTTTAAATATTTACCTGTGAAAGAAAAATTATAAAACTTTTTAAAACAGAATATAGAAGAATTCCTTTATGACCTTGGGATAGTTTAACATTTCTTAAATAAGACATAAGACATCCACTTATAAAACACAGTACATTTAATTATGTGGAACTTTATAAAACTTCTGTTCACTACAGGGCACCTGGGTGGCTCAGTCTGTGAAGCAACAGACTCTTGATTTCGGCTCATGTCATGATCGCAGGGTTGTGAGACTGAGCCCCACATCAACCTCTGCGTTCGGGGGAGTCTGCTTCTCTCCCTCTCCCTCTACCCCTTCTCCCACTCGTGCTCATGCTCATGCGCTCTCTCTCTCTCTCTCTCAAATAAGTAAATAAATCTTAAAAAAAAAAAAAACCTCCTGTTCACTAAAAGACACAATGAAGAGAGGCATAAGAATCCAAAAGCTGGCAAAAGATGTTTACTACATTCATCCCACCATTGATTAGTGTCCAAAGAAACAGCAGGAAAATATCAAGTGTTGGGCATTGATTTTCATATGGAACAAGAGAACTCCTGTATATGGCTCATAGGACTACATGTTGCCACAGCCTCTTTGGAAAACTGGTTGGCATTTTATAATGATTTTGAACATGTCCATTACCTATACTAGTTATCTCCACTCCTAGATAGAGCCAAGAAAATTTTAAATGTGTATGAGGAGACATGTACAAGAATTTTCACAGTGGCACAACCTAGAAACAACCCGCTCTCTAACAACACTAGAATGGGTAAACTGACATAACCAAACTATGGTGTCATATACAGCCGCTGAGTGCATGGGTATGTTAAGTGAGATAAGTCAGACACAGAAAGAGAAATACTGCAGGAGTTCTCTTATAGGTAGAATCTAAAAAACAAACAAACAAATAAAAACGCCAAACTCATAAAAGCAGAGTAAAATGGTTGTTACCAGGGGCTGGGGGGAGGGGAAATGGGAGAGATGTGGTTTAAGGATGTGTCTTTGCAACAAGTGGATAAGTGAGTCCTGGAGACCTAACACGCAGTATAGTGATTATAGACAACACAACTGTATTATAAGCATTAAATCTACTAATAGACTTGATCTTGACTGTTTCCAACACTAGAAGGAATGATAACTAGGTGACACAATAGAGGTGACAGCTAGCACTACCATGGCGATCACACTGCAGTGTAAATGTGTGAAATCAATATGTTGTATACCTTAACCATACACAATGTTATAAGTCGACTGTATCTCAATTTAAAGAATGAGTGAACTATGGAAATATACATTAGCCTGGATGGTTTTCAAAAGAATTAACTTTGATTGAAAAAGAAATAAGTTATTGGTATTCTGTATTATTACATGCTACATGCATCTAAAGTACAAAAAATGGCAAAGTCAAACAACATGTATTTCCAAGAGTATACACACATCTAGCAAAACTATGTGAGAAGCAAAGGAAATGGTTAAAATTCAAGATAGGGTTTGCCTCAGAAGGAAAGGGAAGAGTGAGTAGTGTGTCAGGGAGGGGAACACAGTAGGGCTTCACTAAGTGCACAATAATGTTCTATTTCTAAAGCTGAGTAGTAGGTCTATTTTTTAACTATAGATACACGTTTTGATTTGTTTGATGTGTTTCACCGTAAGAAAAAGAAATAAATATGAATGTCTCGGAAAATCTTGTAAGTCTTGGTCATTTTAAAAAATGATGATCAAATTAGATATGGGAGAGACAACTGAAAAAAATAGAAGGAGTTGGAAATTTGCTCCTTTTTAAGAAAATTGAAGCTGAGAATTACAGGAAACACATAGCAGTGGTAGTTTACGTAAGAAAGTTAAGGTGTGCTTTACCCAATACATCCCCACACAAATGAAAGTCTGCATTTATATTATGACCTAGGCTAGACAATGTGCATTTATATGTTTTAAGCAAACATCCTTAGTGTGTTTATGAATCTCTTTTTATGATTTGCTCCCTTACTAAGCTTTCTCAAGTAACCAAACGAATACTGATAATAAGAACATGAGATAAGAAGCCTTCGGTGGTAGTGTAGCATGGGCTTAAGCTAAAATCTAGTCTCTTTTCTTTTTCCATTACCCTGTGGATGGCAGTTTGTGAAAAAGAGTGACTAGCTAATAGATAATATATATATCTGTGTGTCGTTGGAGTCAAATTTGTAAGTCCTGTTAACATAAGTATCTCGTGTTTCCTGGGAATTCATATCTAACTTGTGAACACTGTGTCTGTTTAATCTGTGCTGACTATTGTGACAGAGATTGCCTGTTTTTCTCCCTCAGAATGATAACTTAGAGACATTTCTCAGGCCCCTTTCGTCATAGGTCATAGGGCTGGGTTTCAGTCTGTGGGATACAGGTGCCAATCATGAGCAAGACTTACATGTCTAGTCAACGACAACAACAAAAACAACAACAAACCAAACCTGCCAAAAAAACCTTCCAGGCAAGATCTGCGGTGCATTCTCCTTGCAGCTAATTTGAATGGAGGAGACCCTCCAGCAAAACCTGAGAGATGGAAGCGGTGAGCGGGGGATCCTCAAGATGGAAGGAGCCTTAGTCATCAGAACATAACTTGCAAGAGAGCCTTCCTGACCAGGAGCACCCGTACTGGGTAAGGAATAAATTTCAGTGGGGTTTATCTATAACAACCATTAGAATTTACTGTACACTAGATCAGAAAACCTAATAGTTAAGGGGAAAAGAAAAAGGAAAAGGAAGGCTACAACTGTATGTCTTCTTCTTCTTCCTAGAGAAGACGTCCAGAGCAGGTCCACGTTCACCAGCTGGCTGGGCAGAGCCAAAGAAGAAAGAGGGCAACTCTATTCATTTGCTGCCTGATGGTCTTTGTAAACTGTGGCTAAGGAGTTTGTAACCAGAGTTATATTTACCAGTGGCCTCATTAGCCAGCCAGTGATGGGACGCAAGGCCATTAAAAGCTTGAGTGGAATTGATAGGCATTCATGGATCCAAAAATATTTATTGAGCAACTGTTATACGTCAGAAACTATCAGCACAAACAATGAATTTTGGAACACACACACAAATAAAATTAAATTTAAAGAAAAAAGAAACTGTCAATGTTTCTGAGTATACAGTATTGTAAAAGTATTTTCCAAAGTGGAAATACCAGCATTATTAATGCCAGAATTATTGATGATATTGAGTGTCTAGATTTTATTTATCCAAAAAGCCCTCTACGCTCTTGGCAGAAAGGACAATTTCTTTGTTTTGTTTAGCTACACCTTGCCTTGAAATTTTGCTTTTCCCCCTTCCCAATAGAAATAATCATGTATTTTTTAAAGATATGATGGAGACTGCTGGTACTCACAAAATATCATTGTGATTCACTGCTTTTCTCTGCCCTCATATAACTAGGTGGGGCCATGTGACCAATTCTTGCTGGCATAAAATTAAAGGAAATCTGCATGCTTTCTAATCTGAGGCAGATAAGAGGTTAGGTCTTCACACACACACACACACACACACACACACACACACACACACACACTCTCTCTCTCTCTCTCTCTCTCTCTATTCTATTCAGTAGGCTAAAAGCAAGGGATTCTGGGATCCCTGACTTGCAAGATGGAAATACTGTGGTCTCCAAGACATAGCTTGGCTAAGAGCCATACAGGATTGCTACCTTGACTGCATTAATCCAACTAGATTTAAGGCTTTATTTAATGAACAGTCTCCTTGTAAACACCAAAGCCTGTGTTATATATTAAAACAAAGGAAAACAGTAAAAGAGAAACATGATTCATTAAATGTTAGAGAAGAACAAGGGAAAAGATACAATTCCAGCCCCCCTTGTATTACTGAAGTGACTTCTTGTTGAAATTGGCAAATGAAGGTGCAAATCCCCACCCCTTTCAAACACCTCACCAGCTTGCTCTTCCAATGCCACATGTAGAAGCTGAAATGAAAGGGTTTGAATTATCACATGCAAAGGCCTTGTTTATTTACCACATCTCAGTGGAAGTCTGAAAATTCAACATTAAAATAATTGGAAAATTTTGTGAGTCAATGTGGAATTACTGATGATTTCTTTTTCACTCAAGGGAATTGATTTAATTGGGAAAGAGAATTAAAATGCTTTATTAATGTTGCTAACATAATTATCATTAAATATTATTAATACACCAGCAGTGATATATGCAGTGATATGCTATAGGGAGAGTAAATGAGAAAAAAATAAAGGCCTTGCATCAATTTGTTAGATTTGAGAGGGAAGAGCTATCCCTAGAGCAGGTATTTGTAAAAGCAATCGGATCTTTTCTCAAAGTCTGCTAAAGATGAAGACAGCCAAGAAAGGGTACTTTGGATGTAAACAGCTACTTTCTTCACAATGAACATTAACACCAGCAAAGAAAATATTGAAAAGATGTTGCATGCCCTCAAAGCAGGTTACCGTGCTACTCTTTTCTGTAAAATGCAATTTACCTAGATTGGCATGGGTTGGAACGGTTTCTTCTGAATATTTCCCCTTACTGTTTTTGTTGTTGTTGTTGTTGTTGTTTGTTTGTTTGTTTGTTATTTTAGCTTTTCTGTCAACAATCAATCAACCAAGTTTCCCTACTCTGTGAGAAAGAGCTATGTTTATTCTTTAAGCAATATATGCATTCTCTAAGATTTATGCTACTCTCGCTCTGTTGATAGCTGCATTTACGAGCCAATTCAAAATTCAAAATATTTGCCTCAGATATTAGCTACGCGGAGTACACATTCATAAAGATATGTTGCTGCTGCATAATTTCCTCTTTCTTATTAATCACCTTTCTGAGCTCCTCGTTTGCCAGACTCCCGCTTTATTTCTGTATTTTCTAATCAGCTAAACGCACGTCCTAAAGCAAACAGGTTGTGTCACCACGGTGTGACCGAAAATTCTAGTGCAAGGAAGCACAGTTTGTTGGTGTGTTCAACCAGCTCCCACTGAGATATGATAAAATGTGTCTAAACATGTAATCATAATCTCCAGAGGTAGGCTAGGGCTGGCGTCAGACTTTTTAAAAATCTCATCATGGCAATCTATGAAGGGACTCTGTTCCGTTGAGAAATTTGCATAAGTTCCCAAGTAATCACAAGCCTTACTTCTTCAATTGTTCCTCAGACCAAGTTCCTATTACCTCTGCATTGACATGCCAAGTGAAAATAAGCTGTTGGTGTATTCAGAAAAACAAGGGCTCCAGTTGTATGCATGGATAGAAATAATAATTTGCTTTAGAAATACTGATCTAGTGTACGCAGACAACAAAATACCTAGGATTGAGTTTTTGTGCCCTAGTGCATAAATAGCATCATAGTGCACAATAAAAATCACAGAACCACAAGCATTCAGGTCTGGAAAACATCTCGCATGCTCTCGTAAGTCAATGCCTTTATTTTCAGAGAGGGAAACGGGGCTCAGAAGGCTCCAGTGGCTGGCTGAAGATCACAGCTAGTTGAAGGTGGAACCGGGTCTTTGAAATAATCAAGTTCAGGTCTTTGAAATAGTCAAACATTTCTCTTGTGTCTACAGTGTACACGGTTGACTAGATAAGTGATGAGTGACTTATTCAGTACCCAAACGATCCATGGGAATATCAGTAAATAGAGCTATTAATTGATTAGCTGTGGATATTTGGAGAGGAACTTGAAAATGCACCAAAACTCACTCACTTTGAATTTATTATAACCAACGTTTATGGTGACACTACCATGTGAAATCACAGAATTGGGGAATTTTGGCACTTCGTATTTTAACATCTAATAAACCCTCTAGGATATTCTCTAGGAAGCCACACCTCGCCTTCTGCATGTTTTAATTTGCATAGGTTCATCAGTACACAATCAGACAATAGAGAGCACCAGGGAAGGGAACATTTCCATTTTCATGGGGAGAGATAAAGGATGACAAAGGGATTATGAGAAAAGGCAGACTAAATCTCTGTACAGACTAAAGCCCTGTACTTTTTCTTTTTTCCTTTTTTCCCATTTTTCTTTCCCTCTCCTTTTATTCTCTTTCCTTTCCCCAGGGCTATCAGAAATAGATAGAAGAGTGGGATATTTCAGGAATAGATAGGGGTCTGGGATATTTACTCTGTTTTTAATTTTTTTTTTTGAGACTCCGACTATATAAAAATAAAAAAATAACAAATCAGGATTACAGATTAAACGTTTTCATTTAATAAATTGACAATTTTAATACACATGAAGGGATATAATTGCATAATTCATACTAAAAATATTTTTAAAGAATTATTTCATTGCAAAATATACATTGTGATCTGAAATGGTGCACAAGCCTAAAATTGTAAAAAGGATACCCCCTTGGGGTGCCTGGGTGGCTCAGTCAGTTAAATGTCCAACTCGTGATTTCGGCTCAGGTCAGGATCCCAGGGTCCTGGGCTCCAGCTGGCATCGGGCTCCACGCTCAGCATACAGTCTGCTTGAGAGTCTCTCTCTTCCTTTCCCCCATCCCTTGCCCTGCATCCCTCCCCCTCTCAAATAAATAAATAAGTCTTTTTTTTTTTTTTTTTTAAAGGTGCCCTCTTTCTAACCTATCTGTGGGATTGGAGTAGAGAAGCCAGGATTTTCAAGTTGAGGAAATTTTGGGCACAGATGCCAACCAAGTACCCGCTCTTTCCCTTCTACCTCATACCCTACCTTAATAATCAGTCTTTCCTTTTCTTCCCTAGCGTATCTCAGTGAGAGCAGAGTGGTTTCAAGAAGCGCAAGATCCAGACCATTCTCAACCCTCTCTCTGGGGTTCAGAGTCTGGGAGGTCGAGATTAGTTGGGCAGCTGCTTATCAAAAAAGGGAGCTCACTCAAGGAAACACTAACACCTGTCTCAAGGGAACAAAAATCCGAGTAAACCAAGTAAGAAAGTAAACAGGGTAAAAGTGATTTTGATTTTGAGACCAGACCCAAAGTCCAAGGAGATGCCAGAACGAAGAGCCAAAGGATACACACAGATGAGGTCAGCTACTGAACTGAGCAGAGCAGGTGAGGACTGAAAGTCATTACAGAAACTCTACAAAGGGCTGGACCTTTTTAGCCCATTTTTATTGGCCCCTATGAAGAAAGGGGGTCTTATTCTTTCCATCATCTTGAACTTGGATGGGGAGAAGTTTGGTTCAGAGGTGAGGACAGAGTTGGTGGGAAGATAGGGGCAAAACCGTCTTCTAATCTTCCATCTCTTTCTTCTCTCAAAGCTGACAATTAATGTTCATTACTCAGGAGCTGGCCATCTAAAATCCTCTAGTCCATATCCTAGATGTCTGTTCTCCATCGCTCCTCTACCAGAGTGAACATGGGAAGGAAAGGAAGGTGAAATCCAAACCAGTTGGAATCTGACTTGGTAAGACGGCTGAGAAAACCACTTAGCTATAACCATTTTAAAAAATTACATGGACTTGGGGCGCCTGGGTGGCTCAGTGGGTTAAAACCTCTGCCTTCGGCTCTGGTCATGATCCCAGGGTCCTGGGATCGAGCCTCGCACAGGGCTCTGTGGGGAGCCTGCTTCCTTCTCTCTCTCTTCCTGCCTCTCTGCCCACTTGTGATCTATCTGTCAGATAAATAAATAACAAATATTTTAAAAAATAAAAAATAATAAAATTACATGGATTTAATTTCACCACTGTCACTGGCCTCGTTAAATCAAATGTTTGAGAGCTGGCAGTTGCATAAAGCTTTATCTGAGGAGGTTGACAATGGCCACTTTTTTTTTTTTTTAATACTGTAAACTTCCCACTAGGTTTTTAGCCTTGAAATTCTGTGCAAAACTAGTATGCATATTCATTTTTCTGGAGTGATTGTCTACAGATTCCATTAGATCCTAAAAACAAGTTAGTGACCCTGGAACTATAAAAAAAAATCTTGTTCTTTAGCTTTCACATTCATTCCCTGACCTAAGCAACTTCCTTCCGGGTCAAAAGATAATTTACTTTGTTCTTTTTACATGTGTCAGACATCAAAATGGCCCTAGAGCAGACACAATACACCATTAGAAACATCAGCGTATGTATGTATGTAAGGCATACTGAGCACAACTGACTTGAAGCTCCAAGGGTGTGACCAGATTGTTGCAAAGTGCAGACTGAAGTGGGTGGGGCATCTGTGCACCACAATTTGCCAGAGATGCTGAGGTTCAAGACCTGGTCACCTTGCTTTAATCCTGTCCTATACAATTATGGAGAGTAATAGGAAAAGGGATCTGAGCTTGAATTTCAAGCAGACTTTCCCCACAGAGAGGAAAGTAGGCAATTGTTCTCATTATCATAAACAACAAGTTAGTCTTCCTCGGTGAAAGACAAAATGGAAGCTTCTCTGTCTGTGTTAGATGGCTTAAATATGGCCCTGCCGTCTAACTGACGGATAGATCAGAGGACTTCCTCCAAAGATCTCTGAATACCCAGCATTTTGTAAAGTTGAGACTTCTGTCTTGTATCCCTCCAATATACCTTGAAAATGGCCATAAATGACACCTTGTTACAAGAATGTATCTTCTTCAAAACCGTCTACGGCTGGTGTCTAGATCTTGAAGGCACCGAGCCCTCTCTCAGTTCTGTCAAATGCACTTAGGTAGGACGTTTTTCCCTACACTTCAACTGCACTTCAGTGCCTGACCCTTTGTCTAGATTACTGTTTTCAGCCAGCCTGCTGTTTGGCTGAGTCCCATGGTTCTGATAATGACGTTTGGAAGGGTCTATCTGAAAATGGAGAGAGCCATATAAATTGTACTTAGAAGTGTATACATTTGAAAATTTAATGGGACCCATCCATCACTCCTGGAGACCAAAATGATGATTTCATAGATCATGTAATTGTTCAAAACACCTTCTCCTGACAACCCTCATCTTTGAACTTGTACTTGTTTCATTTATTGCGGCTATTTGGATCATTTAAAAATTTAGCCCACTTTTCTCCAGGTGATTTATTTAGTGTTTATAAGTCCATTTTGACATCTTCTTCCATTTCTTCCACCAAAAAACTCTCACCCTTATGATCTTAGTAGAGGCATCATTTATAGCCAGAGAGGCATATCTGAAAATGCATTACCTTTAAATAGTAGGATTCATCATATCTGAGTTCGTATGTCTGATCGCCAAAAAGCCCCATTTCATTTCAAAAGAAAAATTGCTTCTGTCAGTGTAAACAGAATGCATTATCCTCTTTTAATAACCATTCTTAAGTATGCTGCTGTATTACTTTTTCACAGCTGTATTCCAATAAGCTGTAGAGTAATTGCCAGTTCTCCTGTCTAATAGGTTCATTATTCTTTTGCCATAATTGCAGCCATTAAATGTTCAATTGTTAAATTTCCACTCCTACGTTTACTTAGTGTTACATTTTATAATGGGGCATGTCATTACAGCACCCCAGTGGCCATGGCTGTTGTTCAAAGTATTTCTAAAAGTCAATGAGATCTCTGTGAAATAGGTCTTCATTTTTTTATTTGTTCAGATATCCCCCTCCCCAACCTTCCTTTCCCTTTTTTAGATCTCCTAAATAGGCTCTTGCAAATTCGTAGATTTTACTAGAAGTTTGAGGACCTGACCTGGGCTGGGAGACATAAAGCTGAGCCCTCAATGTCTGTGAGCAGTGCTTTCACACTTTAATGCCATGATTCATATATAACAAGGTGATCGAGAGTGAAGATTTCACTAAGGAAATTAACACTTAAGACTTAATGGTTTTTTCAAGAGCTCTGATTTATCTTTTATCATGTTAAATTTGTAGGGTTTTTTCATCAAATGAAAGATACCTTGATCAGAGGTTATGGGATTGTTAACCACCACCCCGCCCCCCCCCCCCCCCCCCCCCGCGTCTGCAATGCTCGTGGTAATAAAGCAAATGCCTTCCCTTTATTGCTTGACATTTCTGGATATGTCACATCCTCGGGTCTGAGCTTACCTATTCTGTCTGATGCAGTGAATTGTGTTACTTTGGGAAGTTATATTGGTGAATATGGACAGGGAAATGGTAAGAGATTTTAACTTGCTGCATTGTAGTTGATTATCTCCTGATTTGTTTGGCTTTGTTTCTTTGTTTCTTTGCTTGCTTTGGGGTTCCAGTGTTAGATTGAAATTTCTTTTGTAAGACATCCAGTATTTCTTAAGTACTCAAATATTAGCCCAAAGCTTTGATCTAGGTCACGTTTTATTTTTAAAGAGTTTTCTAATCATCTATTCATCAGTTAATCATCATCACTTTCAAGGTTATTTTATTTCATTTCCATTCATTGCATTAACTTTTATTTTCTTCTGAAGCTGAAAATGATTTTTACAATCAATCGGTTAGCATTGTAATTTTGTCCAAGTCATACCAGCTCTATGTTCTTTTGGGAATCTTCTATGATTTAGAGTAACTTTTATTTTTTGATAAGAACTATAGAAGCCCTTTTAGTAACATGGTTCATGGTACCAGGTGTGGTATTGATCAAGTTATATCCCTTACATCCTAACCACTATGACACACACAACCACTTCCTCTGCTCATTTGCCCTGCTGTTAGTAACAATAGTAAGCTAGCATTTGTTGAATGTCTTCTCTCATTCTGTCTCTGTACTACATGGTTACATACATTTTCTCATTTAATCCCTAGGAGGTAAATACACATACTATTCCCACTTTACAGATAAGGAAACTGAGACTCAGAGAGGTAGGTAAATTGTACAAAGTTAATAACCAAGAACTGAGCTCAGAGCTCACATTCTTAATATCTACTTGACATTATAGTAGAGGGAGTCCTGCTATAAATAGTGAGAAGAACTTGGATATCTTTATGAAGCAGCCAATGTTAAATAACTTGAGAATTCTGCCACTTTCCTAGGCAGACAGTTCCAGGAAAACAACTTGCTAAGGGTTACAGGGCAAAATAGATACCCAGGACAGAATTATTCCACTGTCAGTTCTCCTCCACAATGAGCCCGCTCACAAAATAGACCAAAGGAAATAACTGTAAAATTGACTTGAGAGTGGTTTATAGTTTATTAGTCCCAGTAACTTTCCTATAAAGACAAAAATAGACTTAATATATTTAACATGGTTGTGTCCATCCCCAAAACTCTATCAAAGTGTTCAGGTGTCTTTCACATATCAGTAATATAAATTTTGCAGTAAGACTTCAGATATAATTTGATTGCTGACAACGAAAACCGAATGACATTTCTTTTTCTTCTCCCTGGTTATATTGGCTTTGCAACATTCCCAAAAGTGAACATTTGTTGTTGTCAATAAAGCAGTCAGCTGCGTCACTGGGGAAAGAGATATATGGAGTAGAATGGTATTATTTTGACAATCACTTTCTTCCAAAGCAAAACAGTAAGTGTATCTTATTTTGCTCGTTAACTCACAACACAATGGTCAAGATGGAAAAAGAAAGAGCACAGCATAGGTAGGGTCGATAAGAAAGCCATATTGTGCAATTAACAGAAAGAAGCACATTACCTGATGAAGTCAAAGGTGTCACCCAGGGAGAATGACTACATTGGCTGCAGAAATAATTGGAAAGAGAGTGAAAAAATAAGCATCCGCATGTCTGCAAATAGCTTCCTTGCCTGTCTCATTAAGCAGGTGATCTTTTGGTGGTGCCGTAGTTTAGAAAATAGTCAACTACCAAAAATAGAAGTTGTAATAGATTTGCCAACCATAAAGTGGTTACCTATGCAGTGCAAGATAAATTATCTACTTAGTGCACGATGAAACTGGCTAATCAACTCTTGAGAGTTTGCTGAAAAGATTGGGTATAAAGTAGTTAAAGAAATGGGTGTCTTTCCTGCTCAAATTCTCTTTAGATTTGAGATGTCATGAAGAATTTATACAACCAAAGAAAATACCTACAAGATCCATCACTCTAACTACTGAGTACATTCAAAACATTTTATCAGAACTTTGAGAGTTCCAATAACAAAGTCTGTGCTCATTTATTCGAGTTAACTATTCTAAATGACTGGGTTTGACTAAAAGTGCTTATTTTGATATATACATATGAAGATTCAAACGGCAAAACAGAGAAAGGGATCATATGGTGAGTTTTTCCCTGTTCTGTAGAAACATTGAATGACTTAAACCCCTCTCATACCCTTGTTTCTTAAAAGAAATAAAAATACACACATTAAATATGAGAGGTTAAAAAAGGCTTAGAAAAGTCTAAACTGAATGTTAGATGGATATCTTATCCAGATGTGATTCCGTTATCCAAGTCCAATCCTGTAGCGGTCCAGAACCCAAAAGATTCACAATGCCAGAATGTTACAAACGCAATGTAGGAAACATCTGGAGAAATGGAAGGTAGTTGGCTCCCAGTCTGTATGCTGGGTGGGAAGGAGGCAGGGAAGAACCTAGGGTAGAAGAGGAGCAGGAAGGTGGGGAGAAGTTTTCTCATAGTGCTCTTTCTTCCATCTTATATTACCTTAAGTAAGGCAACAGCTCAGCAGCTCCAACCCAACTAATTAGGTTTTCTGTCTATTGTTGGTAAAGAAATGCAATCTTCTATACTGAGCTTGTATCCTGAAAACCTGCTAAACTGTCTTATATTTAAGCAACTCCAAAGTACATCTTTTTATACATTTTAACACCTCTGAAATTGAAAGGAATCTTATAATCTAATTTATAATCACTGTTTTTTAGGCAGTAGTCACCATTGCCTGTGCATGAGTGAACTTGGTCATGGCTGATGTTATTACTTCAGTTGAATTGTGCATGTAGTTAGTAATACATGTGCTGAATGTAACTGTCAGTTAAAACATCTTTAAAACAATTACACTATTATTAAGTTTTGGAAAGAAAAGTTATTGAATGCACAAAAGGCACAGAAATAGAGCAACAGAGCATAAACTAGATAATAATGTAGTAAATATTCATTATGGGAGGAATAATCAAAATATATTTACTTACAAAACAATAACCGAGAGCTATTCAGAAAGAAAAGGAAGAAAAATTCCCGTAAGTAGATAAAGGTATGTGACAGGTTGTTACCACAAGTACAAAATAATTATCTACCATACATCAAGCAATGTGTATCTACCATACATCAAGCAATTATCTACCATACGTCAAGCAAAAACAAAATAATTATTTACCACACATCAAGCAATATGTTTTCTACCATACATCAAGCAATAATTATCTACCATACATCAATCAAGCAAAACTGAGGGAAGATCTTCCTTAAATCCTGGAAAGACTGGAGAAAGTGACCAAACCCTCAGTATAAATACAGATTAATTCATGCAGTATGCAGGGCTATTGTGAAGGTAGTGTCAGATTTTATTTGGCATCATTTCTTTTTCTTTCTTAGTAGAAAATGAGGAGTTTTAACAACTGATAAAAATCACAGACTCAATGTAAAATTATATGAATTCTAATAATGCTCACTATCCTAGTTGAAAAATGGTAACCGATTCTTTATAATCTTTTTATTTCTTTTTCCTGCCTTATTGTGTTGGTTGGGATCTCCAACAAATACTAAAAGAAGGAACGATGAGAACCTGTTTTCTTTCACTGATTTCAAAGGCAAAGACTTCAACATTTCACTTTGAACATGAGGTTTAATAAAAACTGTTGTAAATACCTTTATGGGTTAAGAAACTTTTCTAGTTTGTCTAGAGTTTTAGTTATAAATAGATGTTATTTTGTCAAAGAATTTTTCTGCATCTATGGAGACTTTTCCTTTTCATCTGTTTGATGTGATAAATTACATTAATTAACTTTTCTAATATTTAACCAATCTTTAATTCTTAGATTAAACCCAAAATGGCCATAATATATTATGATGCCCCATATATTACTCCTGGATTCAATCTAATATTTTGTTTAGAGTTATTGCTTCTATGTTTATATGCAACCTTTTTCCTTTCTTGAATAATCTTTTCTAATTCTAAGTATCAAGATTAAGTTAGTCTCATAAGGTCAGTTTGGGAACATTCCTTCCTTCTCATACCTCTTGAATCATTTGTTGAAGATTAGAAGTCACTTTTGTCTTAAATTCTTGGTAAAATTTGCCAGTGAGGCCATCTGGTCCTTGAGTTGCAGTGCAGGAAGAATTCTGACTACTAATACAATTTCTTTAATGTTTTTTGCTGGATAAGATTTCCTATTTCTTTTTGAGTTGCAGTGGTGAATATAGCCTGTTACGAACACAATCTATTTATTTTTTATACTGTACCTTGTATTTTAATAAAATATAACCTACTTAATCTATATTTTCTTATTTCCATGAAACTGCCTATAAGTTAATATTTTATTACATTTTAATATCTGTAACTTCTATATTTTTATATTCTTTATATAGTTTGTGCTATTCTTTTTTGCTTCTTCACCCTCGTGCACAGGTTTCTTAATTAAATTAGTCCTTTTTGTTTTTAAGATTGTGTTTTTAAGTGATCTCTATACCCACCATGAGGCTTGAACTTACAACCCCAAGATCAAGAGTCACATGCTTTTCTGACTGAGCCAGCTGGGCACCCCGATTAGTCTCTTTAAAAAACAGTTTGTCTTTTTAGTTCTTCATATTTAAAGTTTTAATTACATTCATTAATTACTACTCTTACATTTGCTTTTCTTCTTTTGTTCTTTGGGTTTATTTCCCTGTTGTTTTCTAAATCGAATTTGAATAATTACTTTATTGATTTTTTTTTTTTTTTTTTTAGTTTTCTTTCTTTTTAAATGCCAGCATTTTTATACTATAGGCTACACTTTTCCCTCTAGGTTTTATTGAATCCCACCATATTTGGTAAGTGCCATTATCATTTTTGTCAGTTCAAATGTTTTCTAATTTCCCATGTGATTTCTTTTTTGATCCACTGGTTTATTAAAATTAAAAAATGTATGGGGTGCCTGGGTGGCTCAGTGGGTTAAGCCTCTGCCTTCGGCTCAGGTCATGATCTCAGAGTTCTGGGATCGAGCCCCGCATCAGGCTCTCTGCTCAGCTCAACAGGCAGCCTGCTTCCTCCTCTCTCTCTCTGCCTCCCTTCCTGCCTACTTGTGATCTCTCTCTGTCAAATAAATAAATAAAATCTTTTAAAAAATGTATTTTTTTAGAATTTCCAAATATATAATTTTTAAATTATTGATTGATTCCTAGGTTAAATGCATTATGGTCAGAGGATGTGTCTGTATGACTCCAGTTCTTGAATACTTGTTGAGATCTGTTTTATGACTCAGATAACGTTCAAATTTTGCATATGTTTTAAACAGAATGTATTCCTGGGGCACCTGGGTGACTCAGTGGGTTAAAGCCTCTGCCTTCGGCTCAGGTCATGATCTCAGGGTCCTGGGATCGAGCCCCGCATCAGGCTCTCAGCTCAGCAGGGAGTCTGCTTCCCTTCCTCTCTCTCTGCCTGCCTTTCTGCCTACTTGTGATCCCTGTCTATCAAATAAATAATAAATAAAATCTTTTTTAAAAATTTTCAAAAATAAACAGAATGTATTCCTGACAGTTGTTGGATGCAATGTTCTGTATATGTCCACTGCATGAATTTTGCTACTCATAAGGCTGAGCTCCATGAAAAATCAATGAACATAAGTGTGGTGCAATTGTCATTAATGATGAGACCATATGGCAAGATATGTTCAGAAATCATATACCTATGACATTTTGTTCATACCCTCCAGTGATGTATTCAATTTTCAACATAATGTTACAGAATTAGTGATCACAGATAGATTGATGTTGGGCCACTTTCACTATTCTTTTCCCACGAAAGCCAACCTAATTACATACAAGAGATTTTGGAACATCTTTGTATTATACTTACACAAAATGTTAAAAAAAAAAAAAAACTAGAAAAACTACTATGTGTTAATAAAAGAAACTACAAAATGTTAAAAAAAACTAGAAAAACTACTACGTGTTAATAAAAGAAACAACAAAAACTTTAGTACTGTATAGTGCAGTGAACAATATCAATAAAGTAGAATCTGTTAGCACACAATGAAATGATTTATTTGCTGTAAACTGTTGAAGAAGCAATCAAACTCATTTGCCTTGAAAATTCAAGTATACCTAATACCTGCTGAAAAAATTCTCCCATCATTCTACTCAAAAGAACAATCTGAAATTATTGTGCATTCAGTGAAAGCTGAGATGTAGATGGAGATTTTTATATGACTTTTTTTTAACTTGAAAGTTTACCATATTGTTGTACTGCCCCATTTCTAAATCCAATACTTAAAATTTTTCTCAGTTTGATGGTTGTAGGAAATATTAAAAGCAAAACTATCAGAAATTAAAAACCGATGTGTGGGCATTATCCTTAAGTTTACTTCAGAAAATAGTCAGATGTGGTCTTTTTTAAACAATAGCCAAAACCTCGGTTTTCTTCAGTAAAATTGCATCATCACCATAGACCAAATTCTCAGGTTCTTGAGTTGAAGTGAACTTATGATTTTGATAGCCCATTACCATTAGAAAGAAGGAATGCGTAATAACTGGTGCCGGCACTTCCATCAAAAAGCCCTATACTAAACTGAGTGGGAGAAATGATACCTGTTTCTCACCTGACCCTAATTCAAAGTGTCTGCTATAAAAATGCAATATGGTGGTCACAGTGTTACCAACAGAACTGATAGCGGTCAACAGTACTGAGGAAATCAGTGTGCCACTCTAAAGGTTTAAAACTCAGTCACTAAAAATTTTAATATTTAAATTGTGGTAATTATGATTTGGTACAAAATTTCAAATTTTATGCTTATAGAATAGAATTTATTCTATTAGGATGGCATTTACTCTTGGCTTCAGTTTTGGTGGACTATTGATTTCAATACCCTACTGAAATGTACCTTGGATGAACTTCTGGAATATAACCTAGAGAAAGTCTTCTATGTGTGCATCAAGAGACGTGTTCAGAATTGTTCGCAGCAGCACTGTTTATAATTTTCAGCACTGAAAGCACAAATGCCCGTCAACCTTAAATTGAAACGTAAATTGTGATATATACATACAATCAAATGCTACTTAAAGGTGAGAAAAACAAACATCAGCAGAGATGAATCTTAGAAACATACTTGTAGCAAAAGAATCAAGTCAGTGAAGAATACACGTGGTAGAATTCCATCCATGTAAATTCAGAGCCAGACAAAATTAAACACGGATTGCCTGAAGACACATCTGCAGGTGTTTAAACTATTTCTAAAAAGAGCAAGGGAAGAATAACACAAAATTCAGGATCCTGGATACCTCTGAGAAGGAGGCAGTGGAACAGGATAGTTGAAGAGCACTTAGGAAGCTGTAAGTTAGTGATAATGTCCTACTTCTTGGATTAGGTGATGCATTCATATGCTCCATCATGTTATTATGAAGGAGAATGAAAATAGCATTCTATGCATAGGCCAATTATAACAGTGTGTCATGAACCAAGAATTAGGACTATTACAATCTGTGCACCTGAGACCCATAGAAAAAGCAAGCAAAACCAAGGGATGATTATCCCCCCCAAATCAGGGTAGTGCTTCCTGACTATGACTACGTCTGGTGGGTGAGAGAAGAAACCATGACTGGGAGCTTCTAAGGTAGTGGTGACACTGTAGTCCGCATTCTGGATGGTTGTTGTAGAAGGGTTCTCTTTGTAACTATCTAGTAAGCCGCACTTAACGGGTTTCATACATTTTTCTGTATGTATAAAGTCATCCATAATTTTTAAAAAGAAAAGCAAATAAATAACCACATACAGATTCAAAGATGTATACATTGCACATTCACTTGTATCTACCAAACGCACGGGGCTAAGTTGTGGCGGAAGTGGACAAGGCAGTAGTTATCGGAGCTGCAGAATACCGAGTCAGCAAATCTGTTTCCAAGAAGTCAGTGCTTTGGTCAGTTATGCTTACACTCCGTGTCTGTAACTGATAATCATGGAAAGAATACTATGCACTTAACGCCAAGGCTTAGAATAGTGCCATTGGAGCAACAAGATTTCCACAAGCATCAGACAGCATTGCTTTCTATATCTTCTTTGCCAGCATTCCATTACTTAATATTTTTATCCTCCTTGAACAGTTTTTTCCCCACTACATTTTATTAAAATACATTTATCTTTTACTAAACACGATTTTGAAACAGAAAATGAATCATAATTCCACCAAAATAACATAACCTTATTGTTTTGCACACTTTCTTTCCACTTACCTACCTATTTTTAAACAGATGCAATAGTGATATAAATAGTGTTTTAATTTCACTTTTTCCTCTTAACATCATATTAACAACTTCGGGTTACTCATGGTCTTCATAATTACAATTTTAATGGCTGAGTAATATTCCATAAGCTTAATGTTCCATAATTTACTAAACAATTTCACAACTGTTCTATACATATATTGTTTCTCAGAGACATTTTTGCAGCTGTTATTATAAAGCTGCTACAATGAATATTTCCTTGCATGTAGATGTTTTGCTTCTGTGGAATTATTGTCTGAGGACACATTCCCCCGGGTCAGATTCCTGGGTTAAGGGCTATGACTATCTCTACAGCTCTTGCTTCGTCTTGCCATATTACTTTCAAGAGAATCACACTCGTTTGCAATTGTCACCAGCAATGTACCAAAATGCCAATTTGAATGTAACTATCTGGCATTTGTGGGATTAATCATTTCTGCTATTCTAAATTCTTTCTCCCAAGATAGAAATTCTTGACTCTTCGCTTTTCTCCCTTTTTGAAAAATTAAAACATCCCTGATTTTTGCTTGTCCAAAGTTTCTTCGCGGACTAGACTGGATTGTCACAATTTGGATTTGATACAGCCATGGCCTTGCAGCCTCTCCTTCTCCACCACCTGCTGTTTCTTTTGTGACAGGAGCTCATAATGGCTATACCCCGGTATTTGTTATAAGGAGTCCATGTTGCACAAGATTCTTGCCCTGCCCAAGCCTATCTCAGTATTTTTAAGATCTTTATTCCCAAGCAGACTTTCTATATTGAATAACATGCTTGTTTTTCTGTCTAAATCTTAGACCTTGACCTTCTCCCTATACTACCTTCTGCATGTCATGTTTCTGTTTTATCTTTTACTTTTTAAAGCATTTCTTTTCAGAAAAGCGTTCTTTTTCTGCCAGTCTTTCCATGCGGGGAAGGGCTGTTTGAAATGAACATCCAGCCATTGTCACTTTCTGCTGTCTGCATTTGGAAGCACAGAAACATTAAAGGCTAGAGCACAGGAGCCCCATTACAATATCCTGGGGGACATGACCTGGTGACATGCCCAGCTATTCCTGGGCCCACCCCAGCAGCCCATTGGGGAATCTGCATACCTGCTAGGGAGATGTAGAGAAAACACCAAAATTAACATCAGAAATTTGGAGGTGATTTTATCCTGTTTTCTGAAGTTAACTCTTAAATGTATATTCTCTCACCCTTTCTTCTTATATTTGATACCTTTAAACTCCTTTTGTATTTTCTCCTCTTCAAAAGCATACAGTTGAACCTGCAACTTGTCCAGGGCCAGGAAACAGGAACCCCAAAGAAACAGAACCCCTAGTAAACTAATTTCGGCCATGGAGACACATACTTGGCACTGAGAATAGTTTGCACTGCAACCATAGAGAACACCAACACATACTGTTGACTGAAGTATTTAAAGGAATGCTTCCTTGTACGCATGTTAAAATGCCAAGAGGAGGTAACTTACCTTCTTCTTACCTTCCACGTATCTATCAAACTTCAGTCAGAATATGCTATAGCAGAAGGGTATTTAAACTTGCATTCAGAAACAGCATTTTTACACAAAGCATCTATTCTTGTTTATAGCTTTTCTTTTTTTTTTAAATTAATTTATTTGAGGGAGGGAGAGAGAGGGTGCATGCACATGCATGGGCAGGAGAGGGGCGGAGGGACAGAGGGAGAGGGAAACTTATAAGCAGACTCCCTGCTTGAGCTCAGAGCTGGACATGGGGCTTGATGTCGTGACCCTGAGATCATGACCTGAGTCGAAACCAAGAGTCAGGCACTTAACGGACTGTGCCACCCAGGCACCCCTATATCTTCTTCCCCCTACCCTTTTCTGCTGAATGTTTGGGAAGGAAATAGCCCTTCCTTATGCTGTTTGATAGCAGACATTCTAGGTTAAAAACACACACACACAAAGGCATAGCTGTTTCACCCACTTTTAATCTATAGCTGTGGTCTTCCATAGGCTGGCTTCAATTTTGATGGCATTACATAATTTAAGATCATGAAATGAAAATGGGCATGCGATGCTCCTTTTAACACGTTATCACCTCTAATATCATTTTTTGCCTATTGAAACCTCAAATTAATTTTCATAGGCAATACCATTTACTAGTAAGTATGTGTGATCCTCAGATCACAACGTGGGGTTCAAGCTGAAACATTTTTCTTTTAGATCTGGCTGCAAAGTTGTTATACTTAATTTCCAAACATTTGTATACTGAACTGAAAAAAAATCTGTAAGGTAAAGCAGATAATTCTCTGAGCTTTGATTTTTTTTATAAGGGGAATAAAACTTTCAGACGTGTTTCTATGTAAAGCAAAAATGACTGTCAGCTGAACGGGACCCAAGCCTGGTCCTCAGGACTCAAAATAGCCTATAAAAGGCAAGACCCATTGACAGATGGGATGAGGAATTTCAAAGTAAGAAGGGGGACACAGACAGGATTACTGGGGACAAAGGCAGGCCTGAGGCATCAGACAGGCATCACTCCTACATGTGAGTAGGAGCTCATAAAGCTCTGTGGGGGGAAACCCATTTTCCACAGTTCTTTTTCCCAGAAGTCTAGATTTTTAAAATAGCTCCCTATATCTTCCTCCCACCAAAGTAACTGAGTTTTGGAGCATATCTGAGTTCCAAAGAACACAGAAGATCCTAAATTCTCTTCAAGAGATGAAAACAAACTATTAATGACTTGATATTAGAAATCTTATACGAAACAGTAGATTCTGGAAAACAATAAAGCAATGTCTTTAAGTTCTATCTATTTTGAACATGGGTTTGTTTGCCTAGCCAACATATAAAGAAATATAGTTTTAGACACACAAGAAGGCATACCCAAGAATCCCTTCTGCCAGAATATACTTCATCAAAGACTGGAATATTTTCGGTTCCAAGCATTTAATTAAATCTCTATCCAGTCATTATTGACTACTAAGCTAATGGAACAGTGAGTTCAGGGGGCAGGCACAAAGTGAAAACATTAATATTACTTAACTCTAAGACTTAGTATGAAACTATAGTAAATAAGACGGTGTAGTATCAGAGGGAAACCAGATAAACTGGTCAGTGGAACAGAATAAAAGTACAGAATTAGATACATGCATAGATGATCATTTGGTTTCTGATAAGGTTACCACAGGGAGATGGAGGTTCAGTGGGGAGAACTGACTGTAAGACATTTCTAGGAAAATTTCAGATGTGATGGAAATGTTCTATGTCTTGATTTTGGTTGTGGTTAAACAATTACATTTGTCAAAACACTGAATTGTACTACATTGGTGAATTTTATTTGTGAACTATACCTCGATAATATCAATTAAAGATACAAAAAGAAAAATTACATCAAAATAGCAAATTTCCCAATCATATGCATTC
This sequence comes from Lutra lutra, assembly GCF_902655055.1. NCBI lineage: Eukaryota > Metazoa > Chordata > Mammalia > Carnivora > Mustelidae > Lutra > Lutra lutra. Next base: position 133,205,220 of record NC_062281.1, on the reverse strand, counting down.
GAACTTTGAGCAGTGTACCTATGTCTACAACATTTTTTGGTCTACATTCATCAATTTTTCCTTAATATTACATATGAATGTATGGTGAAAGTTCAGATAAATTGGAAGACTCAGTTTCTAAGAAGAATACGGGCTTGCTGGGATAAATAACTGTCTAGAACCAAAATCTCAAGTTATTTCGATAAAACACAGGAGAAGATAAGGGCATTACGAAAGCATGTCCCATGTCTTGGTTAGAGTAGGAAGGTGTAACGAGATTAAATACATTGAAAAAATATAACAAAGCCATAGAGAGGAAGGAGAGCCTAGAAGGAAAGACATAAGAGGCATGATTTCAAAACTCCTGAGCAACCAAGCAAACGGAACAAAGAAAAGCAATGTAGGTAAAGGTAAAAGAGTTATAATAAATCCAAATGCATCATATTTTCCTTAAAAAAGATATTGAAACTACTGGAATGTGCTGTTTATAAGAGCCGTTTATAAGAGGTATCGCGAATAAAATAGCATAGAATACTGAAAACAAAGAGGGCAAAATTCTGTCAGGCAAATGCCAGCCAGAAGAAAGCAGGAGTAGCACTATCCACGTCCACCAAAAAAAAATGGCTTCAAGGCTCACAGAGCGCCTTTCAAACTGAAGTTCTGGAAATGAAGCAGACATCAGTGACTGAGAGACAAGTGAAGCAATGTGGGACAACAACAATGACTTTTACAAGTCAGGGAGACTCAGTTCGAGTCACAGCTCTGACACATTAACAGGTGTGTGTCCTAAGTTCACTGCTCTCAGCGTCCATTTGCTCATCGGGGAAGAGCATTAAATTATCTACCTGGACAGGCCCTGGGAGAAGGAAATGTGGCTGAGACTACTGGATCTGGAGTCAGACTGCCTGACAGGCTTGGTATAATCAATCTCCCTATACCTTAGTTTTCTCATCTGTTAAAAAGGGGAGAATAGTAGTACCTGTGTAACTTTCTAAGGACACAGCCTGGCACATAATACGTGTTCAATAAAATGTTGTTTCCTGTTCTCGTTGTTCCTTCCTTTATTCCTTTCTATATTCATAAGAGAACAACCAAGAAAAGTGCGCTAAGCTCCTACTTTAAAGACATATTTGGAGAATTGAAAGGAGGGTAAGCACATTGTACAATTCCTAACACGTGATAAGTAATTGGGAAATGGTACAAAAGAGGAGGCGAGATGAACAACCATCAGCCATGGGTCAGGGAGACAAAGTACGGCTGTGGGCTGGCCAAGCAAGACATATGAAGCAAGGTCTTGGATTCGGGTTTATACTGTACATTCACACACCTTAGAAAGAGTTTAAACGTTGAGTCCTGACAGATTTGGATCCAACAGGTCTTGGGCACACTACTTAAAATGTCAGTCAGAAACTGGAGATAATCATTTGTACCTTTCGGGTGCGTTAAAGAAATAGGCAGAATGCATATAAGACACCTGAAACATCTGTTAATGAAGTCGAGGGTTATTTGTCCTCTGAGGTTGGGAAGGCAGTATTATCACCCTTTTAATGAAACACCAGAGAGTGTAAGGGGCTTTCCTGTAGGCACACAGCAAGCGTGACGGCACTCTAGACCAGATCTCCTGAATCTCAGGCTACTGGGCTTCGACCCTGAGTCTACACCAGTGACACAGCGTTGTGGCTAACGGCACAGATTTTAGACACGGGCTGCCTAGATTCCAGTTCCATGTAACCTTGGAGAAGCTATTTAATCATTCGGTCATTGATTCGCTTATCTGTAAGATGGGGAAACCAAGACTGCCTACGTCACCGTTGCAGGGAGAATTGATGCGTGTAAAATGCTCGTCACATGGTAAGCGCTCAGGAAATGTTAGCTATTATGTTACACTGCTTCGTCCAATTAACCTGCATGGATCCCTTCTGTGGGGTGTTTTAAAGACAACTTACTTCTTGCAACTGTGGAACAGGCTAAGAATCATTTCACTGAAGTCAGGTTATGCCAAGAAAAAACAAGGACGCATGCAGAACCAAGACCACGAGTCCAATATTCTCCTCTGGTTGTGTGATTTTCTGGGCACACGGTGCATGAATTCAGCTCCAAATGCCAATCAAACTGGCTTTTGTCAGCCTAGTGCTGAAGCCAAGCCATGTTCTCCTGACTCCACTGCTGGGCAATTCTGAACCTGGCTGAGTCAGCAACAGCTTTTCACATCCCTGATGATCCACTGTTTAAGCATAATTAAAAGTGCACCTACCTTCTCTTCGAACCATCAGGAAGAGGGGTGGAATTTTGAACAAGTCTGTTCTTTACCAAGACATCTCGGCACAGTTCTTGGTGCTAATGCAGCTCTTTGTGTGTAATTACCCTGTCACCTAAAGGAGCTATTACTTTCCTTCTTCCTTAAAGGACAAATAGGAGACACAAAAGCATCCATCAAGATGAAGGATTAAAAATATTTGAAGAGGTGTCATTATTTACATACTACATGGCCCATAACCAAGCTGACAGATCCAGACTGTGGCCCACTGAGCTGACAGCTTGAAATAGCAAAGCTTCATCCACTGAAAGTGGCAGCAGGATTTAGTGGACAGAAAGACAGACGACAACCGACGGAGAGCCAGTGAAGTGCTTTGGTCTAAGCATAGGTAGAAATAGGCTCCAGGGAGGGAGTACTGGACTGCATAAATTGCCCAATGGAAAGAAAGCAATGAAGAGAAGAAAATGACGCTGGGTGTAAAGCATTTTTCACATCGATCATAGCTATTCTTCCCCACGGCTCTGCGGGAGAGGTGATTTGGCTTCCATTGTGCAGATGACAAAACCAAGGCCACCAGAGAGCTCACCTACATTAACAAAGTCACAGAACAATGTCAGAACCAGGATTCAAATCAGTATGCCCCTGGCACCAAAGTGCCTGCTTTTTCTGCAATTTCTGCTCTTCCTTACATGAAACAATTATTCTAGGATATAGGACTTCTCCAATTACTGCCCAGATATTTCAGGCAAAATAAGATTTCCACACAGTTCCCACTTAGAAGACATTTGTCTGTGTGAAGAGGCAGTCACTTAGATTCTAAATATGTCATTCTCCTCTCTCTCTCTCTCCCTCTCTCTTCTTCTTTTCATCTCTCTCTCCCTGTCATACACTGTGGAGAGGGATACTAGCCAACATGAGAACAAATAAAGGGAGTCATTAGAAGAAAGGGTGTGAAAATATGCTACTGCAAACCAGGGAAGTCAGGTCCTCAACTTATAATTGGCTTCAATTGGGAATTAAGTACATAAAAGAGAACACAGACCAAGCCCTTTATGTGTAATTATCAAGGAAGTGATTTTGAGATGACATCATGTTGCTCTGCATATCTATTCCTGTCTGAGATCCTGTACTGCTTATTTTCAGATTTTAATAAGTTTCCACCACAGTTCAGACAATAGAATACTTAAAGTTGTGATCAACCCACTGGATTCCACCCTTCTTTGCAAATTCCTAACAATTAGCTAATTTTACCAATGACTCAATGCTGGAGGAGGTAAATGATTTGGTACAAAGGTGCCAATGAGTAGAAATTTTAATAGCATTACCACTCACGACCACTTGACATCTGTTTTTATAATTTCTCCTCTTGGCATGCTCCTTTCTTTCTATTCCTTGTTTTCTGCTGATATTGTCTTTTTCATCTCTCTTCTCTTTCCAGTGCCAACCCTATCAGTGGCCCTCAATGCTCAAGAGTTTTCTTGTCTCTGATTAAAATATCCAAAGATTCACATGGGTTTTCTTCTTCCCAAGAACATACTGCTAGATTCTGCCCATACCTTAGTTACCTTTAGAATAAGTTAATACCCCCTAGATGGTATACATAAACCTTCTAGGGTAATGGCTTGAACTCCCTGGGTCAGCCGCTGTCATCTTTCTTCAGGACTACTTTAATGACCTCTTTAGTGACATCCCTAGGTACACTTTTCCCCCTGCAATCCATTCCCACACAGAAGCTAAAGTTTTGTTTTGCTTGTTTGTTTGTTTTTTAAATACAAATCCATTCATGGTATTGCCCCGTTTAAAACCCTCCAGTGATTTTGATCACACACAGAAGAAAACTGTGCAGATAGGAGCTGGTCCCTGCCTCCCTCTGCCCACTCATCTCATACTGGTCTTCCCTCCCTCACCTACTTCAGCCACAAGGACCTTCTCTTCCTTCCTACAATCTGCCCAACCGGGTCTGTCCTTAAGCCCTTGCACTAGCTGGTCTTTCTATGCCCTTCCTGAAATCTTCCCATGGCCAGTTCCTTTTGTCTTGGGAGTGACTGTTTAATGTTATTTTCTGAAGGAAGCCTCCTCTGCCCATCGAAACAAAAGCATCCCTCAAGTTCCTGTTAATGTTTTCATCAAATTTTCTTGTTTGTTTCTTTATTTTTCATTCTCTTGCCACCCCCACTAAAGACTCCTCCATGAAATCTAGAATCTGCTTCTTTTGTTCACAAACCTCCATGCCCAGAACAGTGCCTGCACATAATAGGCACTTTATTTTTTAAAATGGGGAAGAAAAGAATCCACATCCACAGTATTTTCTTAATGAAAAAAAAAAATCATCTCCACGATAGCACAGCTCCATTTTCCATAAAAGTGAGTCTATGTGTTTGTGTCTATGTGTGTGTACAAAGTAAATATTAACGTAGCAAAAATAACAAGAGTGATCATTTCTAGGTGATTATCAACAGTTTTTATCCTTTTTTTTTTTTTTTAGTAATAATTTCTAAGTATTCTTCAACTACTGTGCATTTGCACAGGAGGACCAGGCAAGCTCTTACTTCCCGGTACTGTCACTGAGTCTGCCAAGCTGTGTAAAGTGGGGAGAGTCCAGCTCCACTGAGCCCAGTGACACCTTCCCGCTTCCGGGTCATGGCACCTGGAATCTCAGCTGTGAAGTCCCACCCCTCGGGCTGTGGTTTGTTCAAGAGCATGGAAGACACAATAACACACCATGACAGCCACGGAATTGAGCAGAAATCGAGCTGACAGAGAAATGCTTACCCCAGGAAACAACCCTGTGGCACTTTCAAACACAAACAGAAACAAGGTGCATACAAATCACACACACCTGTAGACCCCAGCCAAGAGCTCGGGACGTGTGGCTACTCCATGAGCTGCTATCGAACCGAATGGAAGATTACAGCGTGTATTGTTCGCAAGAAAATAAGAGGCAGAACACACAGCTTGATTCTCCCGTCGAAACAGCTCTGAGATTCTGGCCCTTGGCAAGATGACCTCATCAACCTATAGACTTTGTGGTTTGAAGAGGATGGAAGTCAAGGAACGAAAGGAAAGCTAGCTGCGGCCCTACGATCACTTTTAAGATGGCCTCTTCTCACGTCACCATGAGGTGCTGGCAAAGCAGCTCATCTGGAAAGAAGCATTAGATGCTTTTGAGTTTTTGCCTTCCTAAACCGTTCTTGAGGGGTACATGGCATTTGGCGGCAACTACTGTCACTTTCCCTTTTGCAGCAGGGACAGCCAAATCAGCTTTGGTTATGTGATGATGCCAAATCAATCGTTCAGTACCTTAATTATCAGCTCTTCTGAAGAAATTGGATTTATCAATGGGCGTCCACAAACCTGAAGCATGTGATATATCAGGGAGAAAAGCATAAGTTAGCTAACTGTTCAGTGAACACATTTGGGCCTCTGCAATTTTCATTATGACAAATTGTTGACCCAAGATAGATTTTCTGACCTGTCTGCTATCATATCGTTCTGCTTGGGCAATTCCACTGCAGGCGAGGTGAAGCCTGAAGTGGGAAAATGAAGCTAAACATTACCAGGCTAAGGCTTAGCATGTTTTCAGATCAATAATCAGCATTTGTGCAAGTAAGGTTGGAATATATAGCAGGAGTCTCTCTTACTTGTTTTTATTAAGGTGAAGTGGGTGGGGGTTTTTTGTTGTTTTTAGGTGAAGGGGGTTTTATTGCAGCTGTTATGATCAATTAAGGGCAAAAAAGGAGAGAGAAATCTGCACAGAGGCGAGAAGGGGCTCCTCCCAAGGGAAGCTGGAAGTTCTCCATGTCCGCCTAATCGGTACCCAACGCACTGTGATCCCGTTCATTCTTCCCCAAAAGTGTTTCCATCTGGACACCGGCAAAGAAAAGTGCGTGTTTTGTGAGCTTCACGATTGCTGAAATTTACCTATAGTTTCTCGTTCCCATAATATTACTTAAAAGTGTTATGTGTGATAACAAAACGAATATTTTACGGCTGAAGTTGGAATCATAATCATGTTTTCGACTCAAGTTCAGTATAATCATGCACAACTCTGCCTTCGGGGGAAAGGGGGTGGGATTTGTAAACAAAAGATCCAGATTCATGAAGTAAATTGAAAACCAGATGGGAAATGTATGATTCTCTGTACAAACATGTCAGTGAGGTACCAGTAAGCCACGTGACTCAGATTCTCTCTCCTTCGACATTTGTGCTACGTCAGCTTTCACTTGTTTACGGAGGGAGTAAATGATCGTGACAGCAACAGCTTAGTGCTGTGAGGCCTCATTAAGTCCATCGTCACTTACTTGGTTTTCCGAGTCTGGTGGCACTTCGTTTTGACATTCTCTTCCCATCCTGGCCTACCCTGCTCTCTAGCACTGCCCTGTCATTGTCGATGCTGTACGCCCTACCCTGGGAATGAGCCCCACCCACATTCACCTGCCGCCTGTGGTCCCCACTGCTTCCATCCACCTCTAGGAGGCGCTCCCCGGGCAGTTCAGTCAGTCCTTCTCTCCGACACCCCTGTCCTCACACTGCTCTTTGTCCTTGCTCCTCGCCAGCATTCACTCTGGGTTCTGCCCTGCTCCTCACAAGCCATGGGAACCCAAGGCCCGACTTAACCTCTCAGCACTTCAGTAATACGGAAATCATGGTAGTATTGTTCTCACCAAGCTTCGTGACAATTAAATGAGATGAAGCATGTAAAACTCTTAGCACTACGCCTTACAAAGAGTACACATTCAAAAAAACACTTCTTACTATCTTAAAATCATAACCACATATCTTCACTTTATTTTGGGAAACCAGTTTCCTCCACTTTTGGTGTATGTGGGTCAGATGGAGCTGGTGGAGAACTCCATGCATCCCCTCCTTTTCCAGAAGGGAGCACATGATATAAGGTCAAATCAGAGCATCTGTCCCACCGGCCACCAGGATCAGTACCTGGGATTGGTACGCTGCCCCAGTTTATGAGGAACTATTGGGAAAGAGAAGATTTCTTCTCACTGGGTTTTCTGAGTGGTTAGATGTAAGCTTGGGGCTGCTGACTGCCAATGCACAAGAATAAAGAGAGAGCCCTTCTGGAAATGAAACCAATATACCTGTAGACTTAGAGAGACCAAGAGATGGAGATGGAGATCGTCTGGATCTACACACCATCCTAACTGATAGAAGTATGGAGCTGCCTGGTGACCCAGACCAAGAAGCTTTCACTGATCACTGCCCTCCCATAGACAGCAAGGACTAATCCAAAAGAGCTCATGTCTCTGGTTTCTTCAGGCACCATCAGAGAGCAAAGCTGATCATTTTAACTTATCATCCTATCCTGTCTCTTCTCCCAAAGCTTCCATGTCATCCTCTGGGCTTCCGTCTGTTATCGGTGATCTCACCATAGCCTCAACCTCTTCTCTGAAACTGCACTTTGCTCTCTGCCTCTAACTCAGTGGTGCTCACAGTGTGGTCTGTGGACCAGCAGCATCAGCCTCACCTGGGAACTTGTTACAAATGTAGACTCTCGGGCCATGCCCCAGAACGATAGACACATGAACTCTGGGGATGGCACCCAGAAGTCTATGTTTTAAAAAGTTCCCCCAGAGGATTCTGATGCTGTGACTGAAAATAGGATTTCCCTTGAAGATACTGCTTTCCTATCAACACTCCCCAAGTTGATTTTCCAACCCTGCCAATCTCCCCATGACCTAGATCTCAGGTGTATGGGTAGGGTGTGTCCTGCTTGCTCCACCCTATTGCTCCCCAACCCATTAACTTCCCTTCTGCCAGACCGTTTAGCATGCAAGTCATCAAAATTTGGTGCCCACCATCCTTCTTGGTTACTGCCATCTGTCAACATCAAGGTTGCTGCTTCTCAATTACGGCAGCTATAGCATCTGAGCCTCTGACTTTATCTCCACCTCTATTCTTGTAGTCATTCTGAGTGACTTTGACATCCCCAGGGAGGACCAACTACTACTCCCTGACATATTATCCTCTACCCTCTACCTGAACATCTCCCTCCCATGGTCTTAACTTAGGCATCATTTTCACCCATAACTAACACAACCTCTCAATTCATCCTACCGTCTGTATACTTCTACCCTTCCAGCTCTCTTATTCAGGACTTTCCAGTCTAACTCTCCTCTCACCCTACAGGAATGATGGGTCTTCTAGTCCCCCATCTTCACTCTCCCCATTATTTCTCAATCTGCATCTCCAGTCCTGACCCTTCTATGAGCTACAGACATGCATTTATGACTACCTATGGGATGTCTCTATTTAGATGTCCAAAAAACTACCTCTAAACTTAATGTGTCTTTAATCGCTTGATTTTTATCTCCCACACTTCTCCCAGTGTTTCCCAACTCAGTACATGGCACCACCATCCAGGGAGTTTTTCAAACTAAAACTCCAAAATTGCCATCTCTGATTTTTCTCTTTCTAACATATTCTTCATTCAGCCGGTTGGCCAGTACTGCAGACCTGACTGTCAATGTAAATCCCAACCCAACCACTCATCACCATTTCCAAAGTCAAAAGCTTCCGTTAGTCTCATGCAGACTAATGCATCACCTCCTACTTGTTTCCCTCCTTCCCTTTTGTCCCCCCAGATCGCATGCTCCACGTTGCAGCCATGGTGCTCTCAACGCTTACAGTAAATCACAACACCCGCTTCTGCCTTTCCATGGTAAAGCATTAGGGAAGGCTTTATCTCCTGCTGACCTCATCTCCTCCTCCCTCTCTCATTTAATATATTCTAGCCATACAGACTTTCTTTCTATTCCTTGAACACATCATTCTCAATCATGTCTCAAGGTCTTTGCACATGCTCTCCCCTCTGCCTGGAGTCCTCTTCCTCCCACATATTAGTTTGACTGTCTTCCTGCCATCATGAGATCTTAGATCAAAAACAAACTCAGAGATATGTTCCCCAATACTCTATCAAAAGTAGCTCCTACTCCCCTAGGTACTCTCTATTTCAACTCCCTACTTGGTGTGTTTGTAAGAGCTACTGATATAAAAATGTGCTGTTACAATAAATTCTCTGTCTCACCATCTGCACACACCAGAATGAATGAAAGCTCCATGAGATCAGGGACTTGGGTCATACAGTTCATGCTGTATCTCTTCAGACCTAGGAGAGTGCTGAAGGTAAAGCAGATTCTCAATTAGTATTTGTTGAAAATGAAGTCAACAAAATTAAATGGAAAATGGGCTGCAATTTAATTTTTCACTAATAGAGATGAAAGTGGTATACTTCCAGAACAATGGATAAAAACAAGATTTTGTATAAAAACAAGATTTTGAAGAGGATTTTGGCTATGTCCTAGGACAGAGCTTTTTAAACACACTTTGGAAGCACCTACTTTCACACAAACTTTGTGATCACCTAAATGCTTATTCTGATACTTAGATTTAATAGTTATAAGTAAAATTTTATCTCTGTGTTAGGGCAGGACAGCTGTCCAGCAACACGTTAGCTGAAATAATTCTGACACCACAGAGTGATGTCTGTAATTGTTTTAAAGGAGCCCACAGTTCAGACATTTTTACTAATTATTCCAAACTGGAACCATTTTATTAGACATGATCTTTGCACTGAATGCCAGTGTGACAAGGTTTATTTTAAGTCACCAACACTGGGATTGTTCAAAGAACATTTCAGGGATGCACATCTCACCAAGCTGGTCAAGGAGAGCATGCCAAACATTAGTTAGCAGCCACCACAGTTTTAATCTCTGTTATTTTTCAAACATGTGTCTATAGAAACATTAAAAAATGACTGATGAATTGTTAGGAATCACTAGCTAACAACTGACAGAGCTCGACCGAAGCTACACACCGACTGGAATTGTACTATCTACCTAATCACTGTTTAAATTTTCTCTGTACCAAGTGGTTTGGGGTAGTAATAGGACATGTGTGACAGTCCTCATTTTGTTTGAAACCTGAAAAAAAATGTGAAAACATTGGGCAGGAAGGCAATTGCCATTTGCAGACAGAAAGATTAGTTCTTATTAAAAATCCTGTCATAACAAAATAGGTTAAGGCTCCCATGGTAGCTTTCTCCTCTTCCTCTGTGATTCCCTAATTCTTAATACTATTCACCATCATCAGGTCAGCTAGGCTAAAATCTTGATCAGAACTTATCTTTCTCCCTCTTGTTGCCCCTTAAGCTCAGATTTCTACTCCATTGGTTCCTACCTGTGTTTTTTTTCCTAGCATTGCAGAAATCACCTAATTAAATTACCCCCTTGCCTGCTGTACCCAATTATCTCTGTTCCCAGCACTGAGGATTGAGGAGTGGAAGGTAGTGTGTTGCACAGAGACTGGCCTAAATCCCCAAAGGCACACATGGGAATTACCCAGCCTCTTTAAAACGTGAGGTTAAAGGACCCGGTGAAGAAATCTCTTACTCATCATTGCATAATTAGATCATGCATGTCAAGTTATCCCCACTAAAGAAAAACTTCAAGAAACAGAGCAGAAGCCTTAACTGACCGGTCATTCCCACTGTTAGGGGACATTAGGTACCACCCCTCCATGGTCCCTTAGCACCTGGGCACAGCTCCATCAGGACTCACCTGCTTCATTGATGGAACTTTGACTCACTTACCCCCCAGGGTCAGATCCTTACTTTATCATCATTTTACCTTCAGGACATGTTGCAATGTCTAACAGACAGTGGGAACACAGACAAGCATATGTCATGTAATGGGTGTACAGTAAGTCTGGTTAACCAACTAATAATTATTGTGTGATTGATTAATTAGCCAGGATGTTCATGGGGCTGGAGAAGATGATGTTAGGGATTTAAAATCTACTTTTTCTAGTACACAGAAGATGTGGCATCAAAAGTTCCAAATAGAACCGTGGCAGCTGATAATCTCAGTGCTGTATTGTGGGAGAAGAACATTAATGTTTTCAAAGCCTTCATTTTTATACATCAGGAAATATATGCCACCTAAAGTAAGAGCTTCATTCTCAGTGCTCATTCTATGCTTCTTCAGAGCCTTGAATTTTATTTTATGCCTGGATTTTTATTCAAAGCAAGTAACCTTGAAAATCCAATCTTCCCTAATGAACCAGCAGAAGAAAGATAATATTTTCTTTATAATCTCACCACATCCACCCACAGCTCTTTTCTGAAACTTTTATTGAGCACGTACTGTATACCACACATCCAGACACCATAGTCCCCCCTGTAGATGCGTCCTGGCCCTGTATCATCATAACATTCCTGTGAAGAGGGTTTTGTTATCATTCAGATTTTACAGACAAGGAAACTGAGGTCTGGGAAGGTTGAGGAATTTGCCTAAGGTCACAAAGGTAGTAAGTGCAGAGCAAGAGTGCGAAACCAGTTCTGCCTAAGTCCTAAGCCATGTCTTAAGCACGGAGACACTCTTGTTCTGTACCTAAGCCCAGGTAAGCACTGAAAAGAGAGGGGAACAAGCAGTTGTCTCCAGAGCAATACTTTCGGCGGTGCCAGCATCATCAGAAGGGCTAGAGTTAACTTTGGTGTTACCTACAGAGAACAGCACAGATCCCTACAATGGGTTGGTGAACAGGGAGTCAAATGTGTCACCTATGTATGCCTCGACCATGTATGTATGTGCTGCAGGGAACAAAATCAGTAAGACTTGGGACCTGCTCTGGACAGCTCCTTAATGTGCAAGTGAGATAAAGATATGTTTAGAATTTTTAGGAAATACAGGCAACAATCATTTGGTCCAATCTGGAGCTAGAAAGATTCCCTGGAAAAGCCAATGCCTAGAACTTAGGCATCAGAAGAAATGTAAGAAAGGTTTTCCAGGCTAAAGCACAAAAACCTGAGGATTGAAATCGTATTGTGAGTATAAAACCCTGAAAATACTTGAGTATCACTCAAGGTATGAAGTGGAAATTAGGGAATGAGCAGATGAATAGAGTGACCGTTGGCCCAGATTTTCTTGAGATGGTATAATTTTATACCTGGAGTTCCAACTAAGTTAAGTGTGAATATCACTTCACACTCAAAAGCATCCTGGTTTGGGTAATAAATTATATGGCCACCTTACAATAACCCTACATGTGAAAGGCTACAAAGTGAAATAGAAGCTAAATCATAAAAAGTCATTTATTTCATATCAAAAAGCTTCCAAAAATAGATTAAGTTTACCACTGGTATTATGATGTGCTTTTAGGTAATACACAAACTTTTAAAATTTTATTTTACTGGTTCTATATGCATTTTAATGTATGTTGGGAGAAAGCATAGCTGGCATATCAAACTCGTGATTTTATGGATATTATTGCTTTGGATGTACTGATATAGTTACTGTTCTGGTGAGCCAACCTACCTAGACCCAGTGAATTCAGGCCCAGTGTTCTAGCAGGAATGTTGCAGAGCTTGACCAACCAAAATTTCCCTCATAACTCTATGGAAGGTTGGAAAGAGCACATAGTGTGGGTTAGTCATATGGCCACTGCTTTATTGAATATTATGGGTAACAATGTATTCTTTTCAACAGTACGTTGAATATCAGTTTCAGTGGTTAAGACTACGGCAACAGTATGAAGGGCTATGAAAATGGTAAAATCTAGGAAGCACTGTAGTAGGAAATGGGAGGCTTTTGAAGGGCTCTCGGCCAGGGATTTCCATGGGAATCTCCCCACCTTACTCTCCTATATAAGGCTCTTCGCTCTGGCCCAGGTTGGAGTTAAGGAAGCAATGCTTGAAAGGAGAAAAATCTAAGAAGAAAAATGTTTTCATAATTCAGATAAATGGTGGTGAAGAGTTAGAACTAAAAAGAACTGGGTGGGGTGGGGAAAAGGTCAATTTTGAGATATGTTTAGGAGCTAAAATCGACAGGACTTGATTGAACAGAAGTGGTAGAGAAAGAAAGTAGATAGTCCATTTCCAGTCTTGAGTCTCTGACCCAGGCAACTGGTTCCATCGACCAAGATGAGGACTGTAAGAGAAGTCAGTGAAGCAGAAGTCAGCGAATCCATCAGTTCTCCAGCCACACTACTACCGCATGGAGAGGAGAGGTAGATGAGATGTTCGCAAAAGAGCATCACAGATAGAGCAAGAAGAAATTGGTTCAAATTTCAGTTTTGTTACTTCCTTCTGGAAAACGTGCATAATATATTAGAAGGTTGTTGTGAGAATTAAATGAGAGGCTATGTGTGAAAGCATTTTGTAAATTGCAAAGTGTCAGTTGTTATTTTGAAGTAAATAAGCAGAAGTGATAATGAATTCTAAGAGTTTAGAGATTAGAAGGCTCAAAGGCACACTTAAGAAGGCAGACCACATGGTCTGTTCTGAGTGTTTTGCACTTAAACTACCTCCCACAGCTAAGAATCTATCTTATTTTTAAAAACCCTTAGAGAAATTAACTTTATTAACCCATTTTAGAGTTTTAAACTCCTTGATATTTAACAATACTTAGCCTAAGTTCTATATTCTTAGGTCCCTTAGGTCCCTTATATTTTTGAAACTCTTCGTGAGGGCTCTCAGTCTTTTCCTCAGTAGGCTAACTGATACCTTATGTACTAAGCTATCTGTAAGCTATTGAATGTATGTGTTTTCAGAGTAACCAAATTAAATCCTTTTTAGAAAAAAACAGGTTGTGAATAAGGAAGGCTATTGAACACTGTTTTTTTCAAAACCTCAAACATCAAGCTTTACCCCTTCTAATTTATTTAGGCGTAGACAAATTACAAGCCATCCTAGCCTTAGTTTCTTAATCTATTAAAAGTGGATGAGTGGTGCCTGCTGTCACTCTACCACAGGCCCAGGGTGGGTCTGGGCAATGAAGAAAAGTAGGAAAGAGAGACAATAGAACTGAAAGCACCTTGCGAATTCTGGATACCTACCTTGCTTAAGCAATATTTGTCATGTGTTATCTTATTTGATCTTCTCCCCAGCCCCATGAGGCACATTTGCCCATGTGACATCTCCTATCAGAGATGGGGGAAAGCAGACATGGATAGGTCAAGTGATGTGCTCAAGAGCTGATAGCCCATTGGTGATGGTGCCAGGTTCTGGATCTACTGACTCTTCTTCATGCATTCATTCATCATTAAACTTGCTTTTCTAAGCATTTAATATATATGATGCACTAGATGCTTGGGGAGTGGGAATAGTGAAGAAGAAAAGCATACACTCTGAGCTCCTGCACTCTGTTCCCCCACTCACCAGAGCTGACAGCCTAATAAGGAAGAAAAATGAGTAAGGTCCTTGAGATCTAGATCTAATTGCCACACCATCGCTTCCCCAACAACAGTTTGTTGGAATCTGGTCATCTATATGCTTCATATATTAGAAGCTCGGAGCAACCTCTCATGAATCATTTCAAGTATCAACAAATTCTAACAAATTTGGAAAAAAACTGTATTCCAGAGGCACCTAGGTAGCTCAGTCAGCTAAGCATCTGCCTTCAGCTCAGGTCATGATCCCAGTGTACTGGGATTGAGCCCCCACATCGGGCTCTCTGCTCAGCAGGGAACCTGCTTCTCCCTTGCCCTCTGCCTGCTGCTCCTCCCGGCTTGTGCTCTCTCGCTCTCTCTCTCAATCTCTGTCAAATAAATAAACACATAAATAATCTTTAAAAAAAAACTGTATTCCACATGTTATAGTTTGAGGCAAACACAAGTTGTCTATCCAATATCCTTACCAATTAATTCTTCCCTGTATTTCTTACCAATAGGACTCAGAATTTGTTTAGAACAGAAAAAAATACAAGTTTTCCCATTCCCCTTGCTGCTAAGGTGGCTGTTTGGTCCTGTTCTGACCAAATATGTGGAGGTAGAAATCTACTCAGTTAAGATTTGAGGAAAATTATTATTTTCCTGATGAAAAGGGACAGAATCATCTAACATCTATTTTACCCTTTACCTGCCCTCCTTTATCCCACCCTACCCCCTGTTCTTTCCTGGAATGGGATGTGATGTCCAGAGGAGAAAAGGCTATCTTGTGGGCGAAAGAGTAAAAGCTAACAATAGAATGTCAAAACCGCAAAGTAGGTGAGACTTGGGTCCTTGATGACATCATGGAGTTACCCAAAAACAGTTGGGTATCTACCTCTAAACTTCAGTACTTCATGGAAATTAAAACTGTATTCTACTAAACCACTGAGGTCAAATTTCTATTACATGCAGGCAGATACAATTACCAATATATACACAGCCCAGGTTTTATATTAGCAATGGGGGACACCACCAGTTTCTTTTGCCATAAGAGAACATTAGCAAATGTCACAGAGCAGCCTGGGCTTTGGTTTTCTTTCTGTACTGTGTTAGTGGTTGGAAAGCAACAAATGAGAATAATTGATGACAATAAGTGTTTTTAACTGGCTTCCTTAGAATTCCTATTGCTATGGGTGCTAGGTCACAGTTTCAGGAATAGCATAGAGATCCCTAGGGTGGTGTCTGGTCAGAACTCTTCCTTGTGTGCCTTTGCCCTATTTGTATCATGCTCAACAGCCATGACACAGAGAGTTTGTATACTTATGTGTAGGTGTATGTGAGATAGTAGAAACAGAGAATCTCAGAACAGATGCCTGATGATGGGGATGCAAAACAGATTCTTTTCCAGATTAGTCTATTTACATGGAGTTACAGATTCACACCATCTGGAGACAAACTCGAGCAAGCTTTAATGTCTTGGTCCTGCTGAGATCCAGTGGAAAAGAGAATGCAGAATCCCTGCCAGTGAAGAAATTAAGGCTTCAAATGTCTTGCCGCTCCAGGCAGGGTGCACAGTGACCTGCCGATGGGTGTCGTTCTGATGGCCACCGAGCCTCTGAGATCTGGATCACAACCTCGAGTGGGTCCTAACTGGTAGGAGAGCAGCAGTATAGGCTGGTTGAGTGTCCTGCTGCCCCAGGCTGTCCCCAGAGTTGGCCATCGGACCCTCCTGGGATTGGGCCAGGTGAGAGTAACCCTGACCCTAAGAATTAGCAGAGCATACCAAGAATCGGCTTCCAGCTCCATCGGTGATCAGCAGGGGCATGCATGTTTTACGGACACTTGGTAAAAGCAGCCAGACATTCAAGAGCTGGAAACCCCAGACGAATGCAACTAATTTTCCAGTCTCTTAAAAACATATACCTAAAAGCCAATCACATATTGCTTTTCAAAAATAGCATTGGCACCTGAGTTCAAACGGATGTATTATTAAGCTCTGGTTGCAGCAGCTGGGTTTATGACCTAAATTTTCTTTCTACTCTTCCAGGGGTTGGTCTATGAAAAAAGAAGGAAGAGTTTCTCTGTGGCTTTGTACCAAGACAGCACCTAATAAAAAGTAAACAGCACCAAATAAGCCATTTGAAGATTTCCAATGAACTAAGGAATCATTGCTTCAAAATCAGAGAAAAATTATTTTCATTTATTCAACACATATTTAAAAACAAGGCTGATTTTAGCTGGCTTGGCGCTTTTGATTGTATCAGTTGACTACGTGGTTTGTTCCTCACTGCGCCCCTACAGGTTTTGTGCCATGTAGGTTCACATGGCAAATCTCTGCACCAGCCTGCACTTCTCAGCTAGCCAGCCTGCTTCCAGACTGCCTCTCTCCTCCTACACCTTCCTTTTCTTCTACTCTCTTTCCATCCGCTTCGCTTGCTGCCAAACAACTTTCCATACAGACAGAAGACAAACTAATTTAACTATTAGCTTAAGCAAAGCAAATAAGATGTAAATCCTTTGCCAAAAAGTCAGACAGTGCATTCCAAAGCCAGTTTTATATGCAATTTTAAAATGATCTACTGTTTGGCATGATTCATGACACTGTTCTCTTTCTATTAACTCAGAGTTAATTATGTGACCTCTTCTTTTCCCCACCTGCAATTCTCAAATTGAATCCAGCATTCTAAGAGGCCTTGTTTCTCTTTGCTGTGGTCGACAGCCACCACCGCTGTATTGAAATACACAGAAGTCAGCTCAGATCATAGGCTTCACTCCCCACGCCCATCCTCAATCTTACCAGCAGCTGCTTGGTGCTTACATGTGACCTATGAGGCTAACTAGAGCCCCAAGATACAGTTAACTTCCTGGACCATTGAGTCCATGTATCAGCACAAAATTGCAAGAGAACTTTAGGAGGGAAAAGACAGTAAAGCAGCTCTGAAAATAAAATTGCAGGGGCTGAAATTAATCTCTAGAGGTAGAACATTTCATAACCCCAAGCTCCTGCTGGGAAATTCTTTTAATCTATGTAAGCTTCACTGCCTCTCATTGAGATGTACCTGTTTGGTTGTCTGGAATTCATTTTCCCAGGCATTTGTTTTCACAAATCTTTTCCTGTTATGTTTCTCTCTCTCTCTCTCTTTCTCTCTTTCTTTTTATTCTTCTTCTGATCTCTAATTTCTTCAAGTCTCATGGCTTTCTTTGCCTCAAATGACATTTGCTAGTATTCTCAATTTAAGTCCAAAAGTAAACTTAATTTCCTGGTTGCTAATGGTAAGCACACAATACTGCCAGAGTATTTCTCTAACATGTAAATCTGGGCATCTTACTCTGCTGCAAAATTCTTTGACTGCCCTTTTTATGCACTCAGAATAAAACTAAATTTCCTCATCAGGGACTTGATTTCATCATTCAATCAAACAAATGTGTTTTTATGGAGGGACCTATCTGTCCCACACAGTTCTAGTACACAGAGATATAATATTAAAGAAAATATCATATACCCTTATGGAATTTACATTCTAGTGTGAGAGACCAAGACAATAAAAAATAAGGAAGTCAGGGCACCTCGCAGCTCAATGGCTTAAGCATCCAGCTCTTGATTTCAGCTCAGGTCTAATTCTCAGGGATGTGAGTTCAAGTCCCACACTGGGCTCCATGCTGGACATGGAGCAGACTTAAAAAAAAATGTGAGTCATATAATTTCTGATATAAACTATGAAGAAAATAAAGAAGGATAAAGGAGAGAGTAGTTGGGGGAGGGGCTCTTTAGCTAGAATGATTAGGGAAGACTTCTCTGTAGAGTTGACACTTGACCTGAGACCTGAATGACAAGATTAATCAACACCTAAGTATTTATAATAATTATATATTATTAACTGAATTTCATAGGTAACAAACACTTTGAGGTTTATAATAATTATATATTATTGTAAACTCTTAACTCAAAGCGCTTGTTACCTATGAAATTCAGTTTTGTGTGCTAATTTATTCCCATATATATGAATTTTATAAGAATTATTTTGAACAACAGTCTAATATTGTCTGTTTCTACATACTGTTTCCTTGCAGACTAGATTTTTGTCCTTGGGTATGTCCTCTATATTAATAGAATCTTATAATCAGAGAAGAACAAACTCTTTTCCAGTTAGTCTTCCTGCTACTTAAAATACCTGCCATCTTGGGCTTGAAATCTTCAAGTATTGTGAGACCTTGTACAATGGTGTTTCCTTCTTAGGTAGAAAATGAGAACGTTGAACATCAAAGACCTCTCCCAAGTCTAAAATGTCATGAGTCCATTTTGAGTCATATGTTTATGATCTACAGAAAATGAACACCTAAGTTGACAAAACCTATTAGTTTATGAGCTAATGTTTTAATGGCATGGGAGGTGATGAAAATAATTGATGAATTTATGCATTTTAAAAGTAATGTATGACTTAACTTTTCCTAGATCTATTATATGCTCAGATGCTTAATGGTTCAATGTTAGTGTTTTGGTTCCTTTTAAATTCCAATGGATATATTTTTAGAAGACCTAAAGAATAGCCTTATCTTTGTAGTTTTTTTTTAAAGATTTTATTTATTTATTGAGAGAGAGAGTGAAAGGGAGGGAGAGAGTGTGAACAGAGGAAGAGTCAGAGGGATAGGGAGAAGCAAGCTCCCCTCTGAGCAGGGAGCCCTACACGGGGTTCGATCCCAGGAGCCTGAGATCATGACCTGAGCTGAAGGCAGACACTTAACTGACTGAGCCCCGTAGGTGCCCCTCTTTGCAACTTTAAATGATATAAATAAAAGGAGAATGAAATAACGGTAGCGCGCATTTAAGGAGGTGTTATTAGGAACCATGCTCTAAGTCTCTACATATTAAAATTAACTCTCACAACAACACTGAGATAGGTTACCAGATTCTTTCACAAATGAGGAATCAAGATGTTATTGTTTTAGTAGTGCAAAACCAGTAAGTGGAATAGCTGGGATTTGGTCCCCAGCAGTCTGATATCAGAGGCTATACTTTTAATTACTGCACTATACTATATTCTTAAGCCCGGTACTGAAGACCCTGGCTGGAAAATGGCATATTACACTTAACAATTGGGCTATGAGAGAAAGGAACTAGAATAGTTTTTTGGGTTTTGTTTTGTTTTTTAAGATTTTATTTATTTATTAGAGAGAGAGCACATGTGAGAGAGGACAAGCAGTGGAGAGAGAAAAGCAGGCTGCCCATCAGCAGAGAGACCAATGCAGGGCTCGATCCCAGGACCCTGGGATCGTGACCTGAGCAGAAGGCTGATGCTTAACCAACTGAGCCACCCAGGCACCCCTAGAATAGTTTTTACAGTTTTTTTTTTACATAAATGTGAATGTGGGGCTTAGAAGTTATTCTATTCTTAGAATCCTTTGAAAGACTTCTCTCTATCAAAAGAAATGATATTTCCAAGTGTTTATCAGTAGGCGAATGGATAAAAAAGATGTGATCATGCACACAGGTACATACACAGTAGACTACTACTGAGCCATGAAAAGAATGAGTTCTTGCCATTTGTGACAACATGGATGGACCTAGAGGGTATTATGCTAAGTGAAATAAGTCTGAAAAGCACAATTATTACAGGATTTCACGTGTAGGCAGAATCCAAAACAAACCAACAAACAATCAAAAAACAGAAATGGATTCATAAATACGAAGAACAAACTGATGGTGCTGGAGGGTAAATGTGGGAGGGATGGACAGAATGGGTGAAGGAGAGTGGGAGGTACAGGTTTCCAGTTATGGAATTACTATGTCACAGGGGTGAAAGACACAGCACAGAGAATGTAGTCAATGGTTCTGTAATAGCACGATATGGTGACAGATGGCAGCCACACTTGTGGTGAGTTGAGCACAATGTATAGACTCGTGGAATCACTTTGTTGTACACCCCAAACTAATGTAACATTGTGTGTCAACTATACTTCAATAAAAGCAAACAGAAAGCTTTAAAAATGTGTATTAAGTGATTTTGCTGCCTTAGGAACAAAACAGAAAATGTTACTTATTTTCTTTTGTTTAAAGGACAAGTATGTTGTATGATAGTCTTGGTAAGTCACACTATACAGCACAGGTAAGAGGAGGGGGAGGAAATGAATTTTCATGCCTCTGTAAGTCCATTCCATAAGGAAGGAATCAATACCAAATTGAAATTACAAATATGTAATGGCAGCAATAATGAGCTTCAAAAAAGTGGGGTAAAAGGGAAAGGAGTTCAATTCGTGTCCACGCTCAGATGAGCTAGATCTATGATCAACTTCAGGTGTGATGAGCCCAACTTAGCAGAATTTTGTATACTAGACTCATTCCAAATAGTAGCAAAATGTGACTTCAAATTCCATATTATGCATGTGTCCAATGAACATTATGAAAATATTAGGCTGGTAGCTGTGTGTGTATGAGAAATAAATGCAAACTTCATATAGTATTTTCTTTTCCATCCATAGAACAAAAGTGAGATCCTGAGAAATAAAGACAACAATCTAGGGCACATGCTGCTGATTCTACAGACTTTTTTTTTTTTTTTTTTGCCTCTAACAGGGATAGGAGCGTCTATCCATTCTGTTGAAAAGAAGAATAGCATTAGGTCCACTGCAATAACTCACCAGAAGACCCAGTAGGCTTTGAGACACAGACTATTACTGCTCAGTGAGTAGACTCGGATGGAAATACTTAGAGAAGGGATTACTGCCATTATTCTGGCTATTACCGACCAGCAGCCTGAGCCTATTAACAGGCAAAGCTTCAGAGGGGGCCTCTCATCACCTAAGTCTTGACTATGAGAGGGCACCCTTGAACCATTCTCACCAGTATTTCTCAGTGTTCCACACTCCATTCTTACATGTGAGCTGAGCTCATGTTATCTCCTTGCAGCCATAAAGGTCTGGTTTATTTACAGCTACTTTAGTCAATTTTATAAACAATCTTCACCATGAGCAAGGCATTTGGGATGGGGCAGTAACAGAAGAATACACAGGTGATAAGACACAATCTCTACTCTCAAAAATCTGATTTCTTAAAAGAAAAAAAAAAACCCAAGTAACTATAATGCAAGGCAAAGTGAAATTCATTTTCAAGACATTCCATGGGAGAAGCTGTAGGAGGACAAGTGTTGGGAATTCTTAAAATTTAGTATATCATGTGGAATGGGGAGGCATCAATCAGTTGCAAGCAACAGACAACAGCCCTGGCTAATGTGAGCAAAAAGTAGATTTAATGAAGGTATATTGGGTAGCTGACGAAATCTCTAGGAGAGTCAGACATGGAAGCTTTGCAGATAAAAGCAATGTCCAAAATCACATACCACAGAGCTCACTGATGAAGGCACTGCCGCCATGGGAGGCAGACACAGATGCCACAACATGTACTACTAACCCATAGACAGTGGGTACAGCCTTCTGGCCCCAGAACCACACTTTGCAGTCTCTGAAACCTGGATGTTGCTGCTACCCCTCCCCTCAGAGTGGAGTCCGTGAAGTCCCTGTTTCTCCGCATGTCTTCAGCGTCCAGCTGCAAGCCTCATTGCCAGCATCTGGGGCATGGGCCCACACGGGAAACTCAAGGGTCTAGAAGAGTCATGAAGTTTTCACTTTCTCTAGTAGGAATTAGCTATTTATAATTTGATGGGTTGGGGGGGCGACATCTATAAACACAAAACTCATTGCAGCATCTACTACATCAAGCAAGCTACATTGGGCACCCATTTTAAGAAGAGGAGATTCCATTTTGGCTTACATATCCTCTTTCTTCTGTCCAATAAGATAATGCTTTTTATCACTTGAGACCATCCTGTATTCCCTTTTATCTTAGAGCGTTTTGCAGTCTCCTTGGTGAGATAGTCTGCACTGGGACTCCTAGGATTTATTTAATCATGGTATTTTCATTTGTGCCCAGCATTATAAACAAGGCTATACTGAAGGGCCAAATGCCTAGTCCAAGGGAAAAATAGTAATTTGTTCAAATTAGATGATGGTGTCAAAGAAAAATAGATGTCACTATAACATGTATTTCCAAAAAGACAGTGGTGATAACTCACAGAGGTGGATGGTTCACTTGACAACCAAGATAAGTTTCAAACCGTAGAAATAGAGGGTGACACAATCAGCTATTTGTGTCCTGACAATGAGCAATATTTGATACCATAAATTTAAGGATGCAGAAGGATGTTAGACCATGGAAAAATGCGAAAAAGGGAAAAATCTCACCCAAGCATTTAACAGAATAATATGGAAAAGGTTTTCCTAAGAGGTTCTGAGTCACTAATAGATGCTCCCTTGATTTCCTCTGACCAGTAAGTGAAAAACTTTCTGTAACTGAGAAGAACTTGCAATGGAATGATCATCCAGCTCAAATGATAGAAAAGATTCAGGTTATTCTCTCTGAATTTCAGACTCATATCCACAAATGTCTACCAGAAGCTGAACTTAAATACTCCCAAGTACATAATACTCAACACCCCCAGTTGAACTTACTCTCTTCTCACCAGTTCAGGTTTTCCACCTAATATGCCCCCCCCTAGTGAATGATGCCCAGGCAACCAACCAAGACCTTGAATGTCACGAGCAATTCTTCCTGCTCCTAACCTCCTACATCTAATCTATCGTCACAGTCATCCTTGCTCAAGTCCTAGGCCCTAGTCCCAGGAATCACAGTCGTGTGCTCACACTTGCCTCTTCAGCTGACCCTATTGCCCAGAGCCACCCACCATGAAGCAGTCAGAAAGGCCTGCTGAACAGGAATCTCATCATGGCTCCTCCATACATGGATTTGGGGGTTCAGATGAATCTGGTTTAGAATTTTAACTTCTCCATTTAGTAGTAAGATGGTCTTGGGCAAGTCACTTAGCCTCTCCTAGCCTCAGCATCTCCACTTTTAAATGGAAAAAATAATTTTTTTCGCATGGAGATTCCTCTCAGGGTTAAGTGAGAACATGTGTTAAAAGTGTGCAGCATAGTAGCCAGCATAAAGTAAATCCCTCGGTGGAATTTTCCAACATCGTTATCAAGAAGTAAAGTCTTTTTGGTGTGGATTTGCAATTAGAGAATTCTAATGCAAAGCTAGTTCATTTTTTTGAATAACAAAACAGAAAGGACACTGGATAAAGGATTATTTGCATGCCATAAGGAGTGCCATGTAACAAATGACACTCTTGGAATCCCCCAAGGGGAAAGGAGATTGTTTACTTCTTAGTGGGAGCAGTGTACAAAAAAAAAAAAAAGAAAAGAAAAGAAAAGAAAAGAAAAATCCACCAAGATGCATGAGGAGTGACAACAGCAACAGCTACGGCACCATTAAATGTTTTACAGGTATTCATTCATGTATTCATCAA
Source organism: Lutra lutra (assembly GCF_902655055.1). NCBI lineage: Eukaryota > Metazoa > Chordata > Mammalia > Carnivora > Mustelidae > Lutra > Lutra lutra. The sequence goes on along the minus strand of NC_062281.1, from coordinate 133,181,466 downwards.
ACATTTATTAAACACCTACCATGTGCTCTGTGCTTCTTGTTGGGAATATCAAGAATAAAATTCAAAGCATGCTCTTAAAGAAGCTCACAGTTCAGTGAGAAAACCATAGTTGAATGTGTTTATATGGTCATAGAATATACCTCCCATCCTTTGATACCTTCGAGATCTCCATCAAGAGGGGAAGGAACCGAAGGAAGTGATAAGAGCAGGACAAGGGTGGGGGGAAATGAAGGTCATTCGAGACAGAAAGAGCAGCACATGGACAGACGCTTCTCCCAGATATCCTGATTGTTGGAGCAGCAGTGAGCCTTTTAATGTGTTTGAAGCACGTGCATCTTCTTATGGCAGGCTCTTGAACAGCAACCCGAGACAACAATTAGTATGGTACTGTTGACTCTAGAATCTGGGAACATCCAAGATGTCTCCTTGATCACTGCCTCTCTCTAGTATCCAAGTTTAATTGATTCAAAAAAACAATTCTCAGGGCGCCTGGGTGGTTCAGTGGGTTAAGCCTCTGCCTTAGGCTCAGGTCATGATCTCAGGGTCCTGGGATCGAGCCCCGCGTCAGGCTCTCTGCTCAGCGGGGATCCTGCTTCCTCCTCTCTCTCTGCCTGCCTCTCTGCCTACTTGTGATCTCTCTCTCTGTCAAATATATAAATAAAACCTTAAAAAAAAAAAACCCTAATTCTTCTCAGTCCCTTCTCTTTCAAAATGCACCAGGGGGATAAAATCTGCCCTTCTTCTAAACTCTATCCACCCACTTCCACCTGACCAAACACTCTGAAAGATGTGGTGGCCTCTGGTTTGTTGCAGGGATAGCAGAAGCCAGGACTGGAGAAATGTAAGGCCATATTTTAGTTAACTGAATCATATCTTAGTGCCAAACAAGGATTTTTCAGGCTCTGGGTGCCTCATAGGGAGGGAGTCCACAATGCACTCTCAGTCATCTGTCTCTATCTCTGTCTCAGTTTCTCTTCTTTCTCCCTACCTCCTGCCTCCTCCCACCCTTTAGTCTTTCTACCACCCCTTCATATCTCTGTTCAGCCATCCAAACTATTGTTAAAAAAAAAACTAAACTCTTCCCCATAAAATTTCTTCCTGTACTTTCCTGCCTTTATTACTCATGGCATTCTCTTCAGCCCAGTCACTGAGAGTCCTAGAGAAGGACAGAGGGATTATGGCTCCCCCAATTCCAATTTCAACTCCTTCTCAATGAGCTCTATAGTTTCCCCCCTGATCTCTTCACTAATATTAAAGTCATGTTACCTAAATTTGAATCCCTGTTCCACCTTTATCTATAAGAACTTTGGAGTTCTCTCTGTATCTCAGTTTCTTCATTTGTAAAATGGGGAGAATTATAGTATCTACCTAATATTTTATGATAAAATTAGTTAAAATACATAGTTAGAATAATGCTAGTATGTAGTAAATGGTAAATATTGCCACTGTTATCTATGAAGAAAGCAGACTTCAAAAAGACATTCATTGATCTTACTCAGGAAAAGTTCCACATCTTTGAAGGAAAGGACATTTAGCCAGTTGGCATTGAGTCAATACACTTCCTGGGTTAGCTATTCCACCCTCTCCCTATCTCACAGTGAGAAGTCCTTGGTCTTCTTACCTTAGCGTAGCTCACCAACTACATGGTGAGTCTGGGTCTGAGTTCTTGATCTCAGAACTGATTCAAAGTATCTCAGGCCCAAACATGAGGGTCTGGGAGTCACACAGGGGAGTGTGGGTTTCAATTCCGAAGCAATAGATATCCACTAAGAGTCCCACAGGAGGAAATGATGATTAGATTTTCATTGTATTTTTTTTTAAAGATTTTATTTATTTATTTGCTGGAGAGAGATAAAGTGAGCACAAGCAGGGGGAGGAGCAGACAGAGGGGGAAGCAGGGAGCCTGATGTGGGACTTGATCCCAGGGCCTTGGGATCATGACCTTAGCTGAAGGCAGGCAACTTAGCTGACTGAACCACCTAGGCATCCCCAAATGTTCATTTTAGAAGGAGAATTCTGGCAACAGTTTATGTAGATATACTGCATTGGAGGTAGAAATGGCTGGAGGCAGGGAAACCATATAATTCACTAATGGAATAGTCCAGGCAAGAAATGATGGGGACCTCGACTTAAGCATGGCAGAAGAAATAGAAATGGACATCTTTGGAAGTAGACTCACAAGGACTTGGGCATGAAAGGGGAAGACAGAAAGTTTTTAGCTTGGTCAACTGGCTAGGTGGCCATTAGTTGAAACAGAGAATAAGAAATATAGAGGAAACCTGAAGGGAGAATAATGCGCCCTTAAGTTTGAATATTTCTGAGTAGAGGCATATAGTAGGCTGTTGGAAATATGGATCTGCCTCTGAGTAGAAATGTCCAAGAGAAAAGACCTAGGAGACATCACCACATAAATGAAGGCCAAGTCATCAAAACTGATAAAATCACCCAAGAGCAAGATACAGATCAGGGGGGAAAAGGATCAAGAACAAAACCCTAACACCCAAGGTGGATGAAGATAGTCAAGTGTAAGTGAGAGAGGGCACGGTCAGGAGGCAATGGGAGAACCAGAAAGTGCAGTGTCACGGAAGCTAAGAGGTGAGTGACATTCAAGTTTGTTCATCTGACTCAACATTGATAGGACATCTATGTGCCAGGCCCTACAACAGGTGCTGCAACTACATCTGCAAAAAGAAAAAGAAAAAAGAATTGTCTCTGGCCTCCCAAAATTATCTTCTGAGGGACACAGAGAAGGAACAGGTAGGTGGTAATGCGATGTTACAAAAAAATCTAAAACAGGCAAGAGGATTGAGAGTGATGGGAGAAGAGATGGGTGCCATTTTATTTATTTATTTTATCATTATGTTCAGTTAGCCAGCATATAGCACATCAATAGTTTTTGATGTAGTATTCAACGATTCATTAGTTGCACGTAACACCCAGTGCTCATCACCACATGTGCCTCCCTTAATACCTGTCACCCGGCTACCCCACTTTCCCCCCACTTCTGCAACCCTTAGTTTGTTTCCCTGCATCCTGAGTCTCTCATGGTTTGTCTCCCTCTCCGACTTCTTCCCATTCAGTTTTCCCTCCCTTCCCCTGTGCTCTTCTGTGCTATTCTTTATGTTCTACATAGGAGCAAAACCATATGATAATTGTCTTTCTCTGCTTGACTTACTTCACTTAGCATAATCCCCTCCAGTTCCACTCATGTCGATGCAAATGGTAGGTATTCATCCTTTCTGATGGATGCCATTTTAGATAACTGGGTCACGGAGTCCTTCTTTAAGAAGTGACATTTACACAGAGACCCAGATGAAGAAAAAGAGAGCCATGAAAATTTCTGGGAGGATAATGTTCTAGAGGCAAAGGCACCAGCACATACAAAGGCCATGAAACAGCACTGTTGGCTTGTTTGTGGAACAGTGGGTAGGCCTGTGTAGCTGTGGTCTGGTAAGTAAGGGGGATGTAATAGAAAAATGAGGCAAGAGAGTTGGCCCTGGGCCAGACCATACAGGGTCTGACTGAGAGGTCAAGTGTGATGACTGAGAAGATGCTATTAGATTCAACAATTAACAGACCATTGATGACCATCATGAGAGCAATTCAGTCAAGTGTTGTGGAAAGAAGCCAAAGAGACTGCAGGAGTTGAGAACTGGATTGCACAAGAGAAAGGAGAGAAAGCAAGTACAACGCTCTTTCAAGATGTGTGTGAACAAAGGAAAGGAGAAAGGGCAGGAGCTTGACGGCATTGCAGGGCTGAGACAGGATTTGTTTTAAGATGGGGAAAACTTGACAGAAAGGAAGAGGTAGGAGAGAAAGAGGGAGAATCATGGACAAAGCAAGACCCCATGGACAAAACAATAAGACCAGAAGCACAAGGGCAACAAAGCTCCAGAGAGGAGGGAGAATTTCTATTTGCATCGAGCTGTGCACATGCAGAAATGGTGGCAGGGAGGCGAGCTTGGGAGTTCATGGGCACTGGCTTCTGTCCTTTCTGAGAACAAAGAGGCAAAGTCCTGTTTGACAGGGAGGGGACTGGTTGGGAGTGGGAGCCTGGCAAGGGCAGGAAAGGCTATCTGGAGAGGAAGTGGCCAGGAATCAGGGAAGATGTTGGGAGAGTGGCAGCCCACACTGAAAACATTAACAAAGGCAGGGAGCCCAGGAGAGCGTTTGAGAACTCCTGCATCTAGTGACAGCCAGGACAGAACCTTGAGGGGTGGGGAGGGAGTCAGGCCAGAAGGGACCCTGGCGGGTAAATGGGAAGAGACAGGAGAGGAATAGGAGCCATCTGGGAAGCAGATGCGTACACACTAGTGCCAACCGCTAGTGTGAAAAAAGTGGTGGTTAACAAGAAAATCCACCCTTTACAATTTCTAAGAATTTAGCAATGCATATGCACAGCTAATTAAATCCATATACAATCTGTCCAGATCCAACTATGTCCTTTGTTTCTAAAGTTCTGGTAAAGCAAATCTTTCAATTATGGTGACCTGATAAGTACTTAAAACTGGGAGTATTTCAACTTTCGTTATCAGGACATTACAGAACAGTGATTCAGAGCATGGTCTCTGGCGCAAGGATGCCTGGGTTTGGATTCCTCCTTTGACCCTTATCAGCTCTGTGACCTTGGCAAGTTACTCTCTATATCTCATTTTTCTTAACTGTAAAATGAAAAGAATGATAATATCTACCCTTGTCATTATTACAAATGGAAGTTATTTAGAACAGGATCTGGTAATATGAACACTGCATATATACCTGTTCGACAATTAGAATTCTCTTTTGGTCTGTAATAATGCAAAGCATTGGACACGAATTAGCCTAATCCTCATTTGAAACCTGTAAGATAAGGTTTTATTGTTCCCATTTCACAAATGAAATAGACTCGTTTTCCGAGGCCATTCAGCAAGGTAGAAGAAGTGTCAGGATTTGAACCCCTGTATATCTGTTCCCAAAGCAGTGCTCTTTTCACTAAATCACTATACACCAGGAAGGTTTCTGCTTGCAAAGGCTACATCTGTGTGTAATTTCCAAGTACAGAAGATCAGGGATGTATTTGATGCTGTAACCTTTTGAGTGGCTTATGTGGTCTCTTTCCACATGCATCTCAGCTATGGAATCCAAATCATATCACACACTCACACACAAACACACACACACACACACACACACACACACACACACACACACACCCCTACACCAAACCCAGGACTGAATCAAAGCCCAGATTTTGAGGTTAAATTTAAAGAATGTTCATTTTTGGCTTGGTCATTTGAAACCTTTAATAACATTTGATACATTGACTTTCAGCCACCCTGAAGTCTTTTCAAAATGTCAACAGAAAGGATTGATTTGTAGTCACTTTCATATAGCTGCTCAAGCCCTCCCACGCTACGTAGATGACTGATGAAAATGAAATGAGCCATTTCCACTGTCTACCTTCGGAATTCCCTCCACAAACAGCACCAGCCATTTCTATTCTTGTCCCCTGGTGGCACCAAGCCTTCAGCTGCAGCCTGGCTTCTCAAACGCTGGTCCAGGCTGCTCTGTGACGATGTTGTCGTAGGTCTGCAGCAACATGGAGAAAAATAGAATAAAAACATCCACACATGCTCAGTGTACTGAGGTTTCTCTTTTGGAAAGGACCATCTTGTCAGAGATTCAGAATCACAGGATGTTCAAGATCATAGCATCGCACACTCGAGAGCCAGATCTGTGACTTCAACTCGCAGCCTCACTACCTACCCTGATACCTCAGTTTCCCCTCTTTTAAGTGAAAAACATTACAGGTTTTTGGCGAGGATTGAGTTCATGCATATAAAACATTTAAGAATATGCCCAGCACATAGCACTCAAAACACATAACTCACTGGCATCATCATGGCATCTTACTCTTTCGACCTTCTTAGTTTAAGAAATAGTCACTTTTATAAGCAGGGTCACGAGTACATGGTTGTTGCAGATGTTGATGTGGGGTGGTTTTTTGGGTATATTTAGTTGGTTCTTGTTTTAATATTCTTGCTTGACAAAATAAAAAGTGTAAATGATGTCATTGGCACATGGTGTTTGTTGATTCTTGTTCATTTTGTCCTTTGGTGTTGTTTTAATGTCCTTGGTAGCCAAAAGAAAAAGTTGACAAACTGAGGTCAGTCTCCAAATTAATTTCTAATTTTTTCCCATCCATGAAACCCCGCAACTTGGACCCCCCTAGTCAACCTTAGGAATTCTCTCTTAGCTGTACCCCCAGCCCCGTGCTGCCCTGGATTGTAGCGCATCCCATTTTCATTCAAGTCAGTGGGATAAAGGAATACAATTAAGACAGCTTGTGTAACTCCTGGGGCACTTTTGCCAACCATCTAATTAAAGACTGCAGCAGTTATTCGGGCAAAGCAGAAAGATTACCATCGGCTTAAGTAATGAAACTAGTTTATAATTTGAGCATTTGGGGCTCTAAGAGGGCAGCATGTCCATTTGCTTTACAAAATATCTCATGTGGTTGAACCAAGATTTTTCTTTTAAATGTGAAATAACATCAATTTAATCAGAATTAACTCGACCCACAAATATATAGAAAGTCTTAGATTGAGACTTACTCTTCTTAAAATCTTAAACTTCTGCAAATATGTTCATAGACGGCTATAATTGCTATTCTGAGAAGTCTGTTAAGCAGCAGTTCTCAAAGCAAGTGATTTAAAACAGTATTCCCCTGAATACTATGTTAGTTTCCTGGGGCTGTCGAAACACCGTACCACAAACCGAGTGGTTTAAGCAACAGATATTTATTCTCTCACAATTCTGGAGGCTAGAAGTCTGCGATCAAGTTGTCCTCAGAGCCACCTTCCCTCCAAAGGCACTATGGGAGGCTGCATCACAGACCCCCGTCCTAGCTTCTGGTGGTTCCTTGGCCAGTGGAGTTCTGCCTGGATGTGTGTCTGTCTTCATGTTCAAATCTGCCCCTTTTATAAGGACGGCAGTCACATTGGATTAGGGGCCCAGACTATTCCATTATGTCCTCATTTTAAACATCTGTAATGACCTTAGTTCCAAATAAGGTCATATTCTGAGCTACTGAGAATCGGGGCTTGCTAGAGACTGAATGCTTCTACTCTCCCAGCTTCAAAGGTTGAAACCCTATCTCCGAGGTGATGGTATCTGGAGGTGAGGGTTTTGGAAGGTGATTAGGTCAGGAGGACAGAATCTTCATGAATGGAATTAGTGCCTTTATAGAAGAGATCCCAAGGGGCTCCCTTGCCCCTTCTACCATGTGAGGACACAGCAAGAAGATGGCCATATATACCTCAGGAAGGGGCTCACATTGACATTGAATTGTCCAGTGACTTAATCATGGATTTCCAACCTCTGGAACTGTGAGAAATAAATCTTGTTTAAGCCACCCACTCTATAACTTTTTTGTTATAGCAGCTGACACTGACAAGACAAGATTCCAATATGGGAATTTGTGGGGGAAGGGGAATGACACAGTTCAACCCATAACAAATACTCTTCCAAAAGAGAGTTCTAATACCAAAGATATTGGGAAATTTTGCCGACTCCACACTATCCACATTCATATAACACATCACATCTTAAAAATATCAAGGCTCCCTAAAATAAGGAAACTTTGTACAACAAGAAGACTTCATAAAACCCAGTTTTCTCAAAATTAGGTGACTGGGAAAGCTATTTTCTTAAATGACACTTATTTACATCCCACCCCTATAACCCATAGAGTAGCCCTCAGAAAATGTAATCGAATTTCAAGCAGGAGAGCAGCCCAAAGCTGAAACCATGGCCGTTTTCTATAATAATTGAGAAAACAAATTCTAGGCATGGCAGCAAGCCTATGATGGTCTGCAACCCTCTGGCCTCTTCTTGTATCATTGGGAGGAGAGGGGGAGGGTTACAAATCCCAGACACAGAAGCTCTTTGTGACAATTATGACAGACTCAGAATCAAGTGGCCAAAAGGGACGCCATCATTAAAGGCGGAGGGAAAAACACGGTGCTGACATTCTGCCAAAGCTCTTTAAATGAGGTCATGCACTTGAGTGCACAGACAATTGCTGATAACCGGCAAGGCAGGAAGAATTGGTGGGAAACCACAGACATGGTGGTGGCTGTTTATGAGTGGGAAGGAAAAGGAGGGGAATGAGCCCCAGAGCTGTCCTAACCTCTGTCTCTGATCATCTGAGCCACAGCTGGCTGCCTTGGGCAGGTGCTCAACGGCTCTCTGAGCCCCAGGTGCTCGTGGGCCTGAGCTCGGCTGCCACCCTGGGAGCCTCGGAACTGTGGTTCGTCGCCCTGCTAATCCCACTCTGCACGTCCCCCTGCTTGACAGGAGCAAGAGAAAAGTCACTGTGCAGGGGCTGATGTGCTTTTCTTCTCAAGCAGATGCTGCTTTATTGGACGCCCGACTTTGCGATTAACTTTGGCTTATTTTTTGCCATATGCCTTTCCCAAAGCTGCTTTAGCTCTGGGTGCAAGCCGAGTCGGTGCGATTTTGTTAATCCTGGACTGCCTCTGCTCTCTGCATCTGGCTCACTGCTGGGGCTGCAGACAGCACTTTGCTCCCCTCCTTTGGCCTGGCTAGAACAATTGCGGGCCTATGGGTCTCGACAGGCTCATTATCGATTTAGCCCACAGACTCCTATCAGACCCTGCAGAACCACTATCTTCATTCTGAGCTGCAAGAAAAAAAATATGCTAAGTATGATAACACCTGTGGAGTCTTTTTCAGGCCTGATATGGAAAAGATGAAATGAACAATGGTAGTGCAAGAGGAGAAGGACAGCCAATCAGGAGCACTGAATTGGAAGGCAAGCTTGCCTCAGGTACGTGAAGATGTGGAAAGTGATACCCGAATTTTGATGAGAAACAAATATTGAATAAAACATTTGAAAACAGATGGGGGAAGAACACGATGTCTGCTTTTTAAAGAAAACCCACTCAACTGGATTCACATAAAGGCAGTGCGATCGAGTCGTAAAAGGCAATTGGCATCCTATGGTTAAAAACGAGGCTTTGAAAGCAAATTTCCAGGGCTTTCAATTATAGCCTCTAAATTCCACACGGAGGCCCTTATCCACATGAAACAACCACTTGCCAGGTGAAATGATTGGCTGAACAGATCAGAAATGGAGATGCTGGCGCAATGTTAGTGTCATGAAACCCAAGCAAACCCCGTCTGAATGATAAGCCCAGACTCCCATTTGGCTTTTATTTGAGCCATAGAAGATCCATTTTCTTTCCTATTGTCACACCGCAGAGGACTCAGTACACACACACACACACATGTGTACACAAACATGAAATTTTCTGCTTCCCCATTTAGAAAAAAGGAAGAAAAACATCTGCCCTGCGGCCCGCTTACCAAGGGCATACATGCTTCCCTGCGCTCCCCTCTCCATTCCATTTTAAGGGAGGCCATGAAACAAAATAAAGATGAGCCCATTGGGGGAGACCATGGGAAAATAGTACTCGGTTCTCCTGGTGAGAAATTGAAACCCAACAAGACTGTTGGATAAAATGCAATTGTTCTTCAGTCAGCAACATATCGTCAATTCCACCTTGGAAACCAAACCAAAGGATTGCAAACAGCTGGGAGATCGGGAAGGAAAACGAAACACAGGAGGGTGGTTAGTGGTTCCCCACAAGTGGTCTGGGGTGTTCTTTAAAACTGCATCATTATGATGGGCTCCCTGCAGGGCTTTTTCTAAGCAATTCCTTCTAACTGCCCTCAGAGTGGGAACATGTTGTAAGTTCAAGGAAGAATGAATTTCTGAGAGGGAATACCCAACCTCTTTGGGATCTATGAACCAGAAGGTGGTGCGGGAGGGCATTCTGGTGCTAGGAATTACAATTGCCGCAAGAGATAAAATATGACAGGAACCTAACCTCTTTTGGCAAAGTTCATAATATTTTGCCAAGTTTTCACGAGCGAAGAAAAAAAATAAAAGCATTTCATTTCTAATAGTGCATCTCTCTTTCCCACTCCAATGCCACCCATTTTTGTTTCCACTAATAAATCATCTGAACAGCCATGTGGAAGTCCTCAGATGAATGTCTACTCAAATAAGCTCTATTTTATCATTGAGATGAACTGTAAGACAGGTGTGCCGTGGCCCTCCAAAGCCTCCCAGGAGGCTGTATCCTCTAACACAATGTTCTCTATCCCGGCTGAACCTGGGTATCACCTGTGAAGTTTTGTTTTTTTGTTTTGTTTTGTTTTGTTTTAATGCTGATGCCTAGATCCTCCCTCCCCAGAGATGCTAATTTATAATTGGTCTGTGTTGCAGCATGGCATTATGATTTTTTTAAATTTCTCAGACGATTCTAATTTGCAGCCATTGTTGAGAACCAATGTGAGACCAACCTATAGCATGGGGGCTTACTGTCCTTTCAGACTTATTTCTCTAACATCCTGTTGCTTTCTTGACCTTCCAGGATTCCCCACAGGCATCTCTCCTGAATCATCAATGATATTTTAAGTCTGAGGTGCAGCCCAGTGAATGGGCCTTTTCTGCAAGAATCCTTTTCTGCAAGAGTCTAATAAACAAAGTAGGCTCCCTTCTCCCTGCTATCTGACCTCTCAGTCTCCCCACATCCAATACACCAGATGCACCTTACACAGAAAGGAAACTTCATGGAAGGATGGGGGCAATTTTGGGAAGGAGCTATAAGTCTAGAAATGTACAGGAAGTTCTACTGAATTGGACTTTCCTGAGCCGGAAAGGGAGGGTATCCCTCATGGGTAGTTCCCCCACTATTTATCAGGGCTCCCTGCCAGCATGGTAGCTAGCTCATCTAACAAAAACCCTTTCTAAAGTCTCTCTGTAGAAATCTCTATCTTCTCAGGGAAAACGCAACCCTCCCCACTCCCAGACCAGCACCCCCATACACCATATTCCACAGATTTCTGCAGTCTTGAGAAGTGGCCATCTGTGAAATCCAGGTGGGCTGTGTTACTGTCAGCCTTCCAAGCTCCTCAACTTGCCAGAGGAGTAATGGAGTCCAGTCCCAGGGGCCAAAATGGTCTTAGATCCTCCAGTTAACGTTTCTTGGTGGTAGCTCACCACCAGAGTTGTAGTCCTACCAGTGACTTCAACTAGAGTATCTACAATTAGGTAACCTATGTCCAGAGTGTGTAATTTGTCCCCTCCCACTCCCTACACATATCACTACAGTCTTAGTTTGGGGTCTCAAACTTAAATTTAACTTCAGAGACCAGGGAGATAAGGGGATATAAGATAGTAAGGAATGTTGGTAACTTAATTCATTTAATGCTATTCGACACTGTATTAGTGTATTAGGATCTCCATAGGACCCTGAATTAGTTAGAGAAACAGAACCTGTAAGATATGAATATATATATATATATTTTTCCATATGAAAGTTTGTGTATATACAGAATGTAAATTTATTATGAGGAATTGGCTCACACATTTATGGAGGCTGAGAAGTTCCACAAAATCTGTCTTCTGCAAGCTAGAAGCCCAGGAGAGCTGGTGGTATAAATTTAGTCCAAGTCCAAAGACCTGAGCATGGGGGTTGCCAGTGGTTTAAATCCCAGTAGAAAAGCTGAAGGGGATGAGATGAGATGGTTCAACTCACACAGGCAGGCAGGAAGCAAAGCAAGGACAGTTCTCCCTTCCTTCTCCTTTTATTCTCTTCAGATCCTCCACAGACTAGATGATACCCACCCACAAGGAGGAAGGCAATCTACTTTATTTAGTCTGATTCAAATGCTAATCTCATCCAGAAGCACCCTTACAGACACACTCAGAAATAATGTTTACTCTGTACACACCATGGCCAGTCAAGCTGACATATAAAATTAGGTGTCCCAAACACTGGAGACATTAAATGTAAAAATTATGAAAAAATTATAAAAAATTATTGTGACATACAAACAAAATACATTTGAGAATCTAAGTCAGCCCACTGCTTCCAGCTTTTGAACTCTGATCTAATCTATATTGAGAAAAGAATACCTCTTCATCCAGCCTTCAAGGCATATGTCCCAGCCTTGGCATTCAACAGGTGTCACTATTGAGTTCAAAAAGATGTTTGAGAAAGGGGAACCCTCTTACACTGTTGGTGGGAATGCAAGTTGGTGTAGCCACTTTGGAGAACAGTGTGGAGATTCCTCAAGAAATTAAAAATAGAGCTTCCCTATGACCCTACAATTGCACTACTGGGTATTTACCCCAAAGATACAGATGGAGTGAAAAGAAGGGTCATCTGTACCCCAATGTTTATAGCAGCAATGGCCACGGTCACCAAACTGTGGAAAGAACCAAGATGACCTTCAACGGATGAATGGATAAGGAAGATGTAGTCTATATACACTATGGAGTATTATGCCTTCATCAGAAAGGATGAATACCCAACTTTTGTAGCAACACGGATGGGACTGGAAGAGATTATGCTGAGTGAAATAAGTCAAGCAGAGAGAGTCAATTATCATATGGTTTCACTTATTTGTGGAGCATAAGGAATAACACAGAGGACATGGGGAGCTGGAGAGGAGAAGGGAATTGAGGGAAATTGGAGCGGGAGGTGAACCATGAGAGACTATGGACTCTGAAAAACAACCTGAGGGTTTTGAAGGGGCGGGGGGTGGGAGGTTGGGGGAGCCAGGTGGTGGGTATTAAGGAGGGCACGTATTGCATGGAGCACTGGGTGTGGTGCAAAAACAGTGAATATTGTTACGCTGAAAAGAAATAAAAATAATAAAATAAAATGTAAAGTACTTGTAAAAAAAATAAATAAAAGAATCAAGTTAAAGCATAAAAAAAAAATAGAGCTAGCCTATGACCCTGCAATTGCACTACTGGGCATTTACCCCAATGATACAGATGTAGTGAAAAGAAGGGTCATCTGTACCCCAATGTTCATAGCAGCAATGGCCACAGTTGCTAAACTGTGGAAAGAACCAAGATGCCCTTCAACGGATGAATGGATAGGAAGATGTGGTCCATATACACTATGGAGTATTATGCCTCCATCAGAAAGGATGAATACCCAACTTTTGTATAACATGGATGGGACTGGAAGAGATTATGCTGAGTGAAATAAGTCAAACAGAGAGAGTCAATTATAATATGGTTTCACTTATTTGTGGAGCATAAGGAATAATGCAGAGGACATGGGGAGCTGGAGAGGAGAAGGGAATTGGGAGAAATTGGAGGAGGAGATGAACTATGAGAGACTGTGGACTCTGAGAAACAATCTGAGGGTTTTGGAGGGGACCCTGTGGGAGGTTTGGTGAGCCTGGTGGTGGGTATTAAGGAGGGCACATATTGCATGGAGCACTGGGCATGGTGCATAAACAATGAATTCTGGAACACTGAAAAGAAATTTAAAAGAAAAAGGCTATTAAAAAAGAGTCTGTTGGGGCACCTGGGGGGCTCAGTGGGTTAAGCCTCTGCCTTCGGCTCGGGTCATGATCCCAGGGTCCTGGGATCGAGCCTCGCATCAGGCTCTCTGCTCAGCAGTGAGCCTGCTTCCTTCTCTCTCTCTGCCTGTCTCAAAAAAAAAAGAGTCTGTTAAAAAAAAAAAAAAAAAAGATGTTTTGACCATTACTTCCCCTCCAGGAAGAGGACTTACCTTAATCACCATCTAGGGTCTATATTAACATTAGTGTCTGTGCTCTCTGTCCTCCTGCTCAACAAAGCTGTAATTATGTTCACTTTTACATTCTTGATAAAGCTGCTGTCTACCCCCACTCCCACCAGCTGGCTGATACCCATTTCCACCTCAAGTCTCAGCTGTGGTACCACCTCAAGGGAGCCTTCTCTACCACACCACCCTAGTTAATTTTGACCCGTCGTGCATCCTCATTGGACCCTGTATTGACCTGCTCATAAAACCCTCCATAGTTTTAAATATCTGCTCTATGCATATTGACTAATTGGGAACAATTTGTAAGTCAGATGACGTTGTATGTTAGTGAGGTTGTGTATCAACAGGAACAACATAAACTTAATACCACTGGCCAGAGCGAAAATTTGCACAATACATAACAGCACAGAAATTCAACTCCTAAGTATAAACCCCAGGGAAACTATTTCAGTGCATTCAGGGACACATTGGTGAGAATGTACATAGCAGCATTGTCTGTCATGTACATCATCAGGAAAATGGATAATTAAACTGTCTTAACTAAAGTGTATTTATAAAATGGATCACTATGCAACAATAAAAATAAAGATATTAAAGCTCTACATACCAGCGGATGAATGTCATAAGTATAATTCTAAGATAAAAATTTGAGTTATACAAGACTACCACCAGCATGGTATAGTTTATGTCAACTTTAAAAATACCTCCACACAGTTATAACTTGTTTGGGGAACACATAGATGGAGTAAGTTGTATTAGTTTGCTGGGGCTGTTGTAACAATACCATGCTGTAACAATACATTGTTACACATTGTTACATACAATATGTAATAATACAGTAACAGTACCACAACCTGGATGGCTGAAACAATAGAAATGTGTCTTTGGGTTCTGGAGGCTATCAATGTCTTATGGTTCTGGAGATCTCAATCTGAGATCAAGGGGTCATTAGGGTTAGCATCTGAAGGTTGTAAGAGAATCTGTGCCATCCATGTAGACTAGCTTCTAGCAGTTCGCTGGCAACCTGTAGCGTTTCTTGGCTCATAGATGTATCATCCTAATCTCTGCCTGCATCTGCCCATGGCTTCTCCCCATGTATGTGTCTATCTCTTGTCTTGCCCCTGGCTTCTCCCCACGTGTGTGTCTATCTCTGTGTCCTGCCCATGGTTCTCCCCACATGTGTGTCTAACTCTGTGTCCTGCCCATGGCTTCTCCCAGTGTGTGTATATCTCTGTATCCTAATTTCCCCTTTTTATAAGGACACATAGTAGATTAGGACCTACCCTAATAATCTTTTCTTTTCTTTCTTCTTCTTTGTGAAAGAGAGGAGGCAGGGGCAAAGGGAGAGGGAGAGAATCTTTTTTTTTTTAAATTTTATTTATTTATTTGACAACCAGAGATTACAAGTAGGCAGAGAGGCAGGCGGGGGGGGGGGGGGGCGAAGCAGGCTCCCCGCTGAGCAGAGAGCTCGATGTGGGGCTGGATCCCAGGACCCTGGGACCATGACCCGAGCCAAAGGCAGAGGCTTTAACCCTCTGAGCCACCCAGGTGCCCCGAGAGGGAGAGAATCTTAAGGAGACTTCACACTGAGCATGGACCTTGAGATCATGACTTGAGCTGAAATCAAGAGTCAGCTGCTCACCCAAC
This sequence comes from Lutra lutra, assembly GCF_902655055.1. Taxonomy (NCBI): domain Eukaryota; kingdom Metazoa; phylum Chordata; class Mammalia; order Carnivora; family Mustelidae; genus Lutra; species Lutra lutra. The sequence continues at coordinate 133,166,197 of NC_062281.1, read as the reverse complement.
TGAGCCACACAGGCACCCCTCTAATAATCTTTCTTTAACCTGACAATTTATAAATGCCTTATTTCCAAATAGAGTCACATGCACATGTACTAGGGGTTAGGACTTAAAGATATTTGGGGGGATACAATTCAATCTATAACATAAATGTGTAAAGAAATGCATGGTAATGATAAATGTTGAATTAAGTGAAGTGGTTTCTTCAAAGGAAAAGGAGGGACATGTGTTTATGAACTTCAACAGCCATGAGAATATTTTATGTCTCAAGTAGATCATGCATATACAAATATTCACTCTATTATTCTTTATAGTTCCCTTAATGTCTAAAATACTTTGTAATAATTATAAAATATGTATTTTGTGATAATTAAAATATTTTTTCTTCTTAATGTAGGTCTTCAAATTATTCTGTAAAATCTGTGAGAGCAGAGCCTTTGTATCACCAAACCCAGCACAATGCCTGGATTGTAATAGGTATCTAGCAAGTCCCTGAATTAATTAATGAAGCAGACATCATTGTACTACGTGGAGATGAGGAAAATGATGTTATGATCACATTAGTCAACAGATGATCAGCAGAGTCAGGGCTCTAACTCAAGTGCCCTTACTTTCCAAATATCACTATTGCCCTTTCTTGATGAATAGGAGGAGAAGTGAGGACCCAGAAATCCAAGGAGCTATTGCTCCTTTATTCTTATCACTGGATATTCAATAGTTAATTGAGCAGAGACACTCACAGCCTCTTGAATGACAAACCAACTACTTGAGAACTTAGATACCAAGATGTTAATATGTGGAGATCCACAGCCACTGGAATTTTAATGCCTGCCACCGAATGAATCTGGTTGAATACAGGTGGGTAGCCCTGAAGAATTACAATGATTATATCTTCCTGTGGCAAAGGTATATAAACAATGAGCTAGAGGGATCTAGAGGGGGGAAATGCATATGCTATAGCACATCTCTAGGGATAATTTTATCTAGTAAATCTTCCATTTTTCTCAATTATCTTCCCTTATTTAGGGATTGTCTCTTGGTCCACAGAAGTTCATCTTTCCAGCAAGTTCATACTATGTGTCCCCACACCTCTCCTCCTGGTTAATTTAACCAGGGATAAGCACCAGACCAATATTACCAATTGGATGTGGATGTGGAACTGGGACTTGAGAAGTATTGGTCAGTCTTTGCATCTGAATGGAAATGTAACATCTGAACTTGGATGCTCTCAGGTGGCCATATTCCACATGTTGGACAAGAAACCTAGAAAGAGAGTCTATAGACAAAGATAGAAACAGGAATAGAAAAAGAGAAAGAGAGAGAGAAAGCCAGTGAATCATGAGAAATAAAGATAAGGGATAAAAAATGGAGAGAGCCAGACTTTCCAGGTGCTCGTTCAAAATCCCTCCTGAAGTCCACCTATTCTTGGGTCCTGTGAAAGATCCCTATGTCCTCAAAATAAACATCCATTTCACTTAAATGAGGTCAAGTTAGTTTTTGTAACTTACTTGTAACCAAAGAGACCTGACTCACATAGGTTGGCAGATGGTGGAGACAAAGCAAAAAGATAAAGGAATGAATTTCTCAGCCTAACAGGTGGCAGGAATGATGCACCCAGTCCCATTCTTCCAGCCTCACCCACCTGCTACCTTTCCACCCCACTCAGCAAATTTCCATTTAAAAAATCCAGAATGGGAAATCAATAAAACAAAACCTTCTAAATTATTAGCACAAGCCAAATGGAGCTGGACAGCCTCCAGCTACCCACTCAACCACCCTCAAGCAGCTGTCTCCAAGAGCTAAATGGGAACAACCAAGACAATAGGAATTTGGCTTTGGGAACACACAGGAGTCTGACCCGGTGACAGGCAGGTGGGCATGAGGTAGTCATGGGAGTGGGAAAGGGTTTCAGAGCCGAGAAGTTTGAGTGATGAAGGTAAGAAGTGGCAAAAAGAGAAGCCTGAATAGGCAGAACCACCAAAGACCTTCTTTAACCTCTTTTAAAGGGCCACATTAGTCACTTTTGAATAGGTCAAGTAGTACTTTGCAGCCAAGGAAAAAAAAAAGGCCAGACTCATTTACTGAAATGTTTTCATGTCTACCAATTGCCCCACAGTGACAACAAGAATGTATTAATGAACAGCATGTTCTTTAAGGTTACACAGAACTAAGCTCTCTCCAGACCATGAATGCAAGTAATCATGTCTCATTCAACTTTGTATCACCAGGAAGTAGCATGGTGCCTGATTTAGAATTGGCACTCAATACATTCTTGGTGAAACTGATTGAATTGAATTGAATGTGCTCTCAACCAGAGATGAATGGCTAATACATGGAGCCATATTTCTGCCCAAAAGGAAAAAAAAATCAGAAAGTTACCTTCCCTTAAAGAAAAAAATCAAAACAGTATTTCCTACATTTTAGCATAACTGGGAAGACAAAACATAGATGGGAGGGCCTAAAGCATCCATATTATAAAAACACAGACCTTTGGTTCTAAGCAAAGTAAGACTGTGAATTATTCTCTGTATCACTGGAGTGGGTTTCTTTACTATGCAATCCATCCATATTCCCCTACACACTACCCACATGCCTGTCACAATCAGACATTTTCATCACTTAATTAAGGGTGTTATGAGTGTCCCAGAGGAGTTAAAAAATGGAGTAATGTCTAGTTGGGATGGTTCAGGTGGGTGGTTGGGCTCAGCAAAGCCTCACTTCTCCTGGTGAACAACCCAATAATGAGTGTGCTAGAAGCTACTACTAAAAGGGTCCCACCAGGCATCAGGGACAACATGAAGGGTCAATGTGGATTCCTGGCTAGATGTTGGGCAGTACCTCCTGGAATGCTGAGATATGGTCTGCAGGGTTGATCTGGTTTCCACAGGACCCCACTGCACTGGGGGAAAGTGATCTTTTGTTGCTGCCTCCTTTCCCTTCCCTGTGGTTCTCTTATATGGGGCTCCTTTCTCAGCTCTTTCTCTAAGCCCATGCCCTATTCCACTTTTTATTCCCTCCAGGTCTCAATGATCATTTCAAGTCCCTAGAGGCAAGATCATGTGAATCTTTTTGTTTCCCTTCCCAGTATGATACTCTGGCAGAATCTTTATGTCCTGTATGCTTGAGGGCTGTCCTCGTGATTTTTCAGAACCTACCTTTTCTTGATGAATCTTCTCTAACTCAAAAGTTTTGCCTTTCAAAACTTCTTTCTGCTGTGTGCTCCAATAGTCTATAACAGAAGTCAAAACCCCTTCACCTGGCTCTTTTTCCTCTTCGCATTTCTGCTGCAATAATTCTCATTCTTTTCAAGACTGTGGATGCCTCCAAGAGTCTAAGGAACATGTCAATCACCTTCGAGGAAATGCTGAGAACAAAAGGGCACATTTCTCGGCATTATTTTCATGTACCATCTTTTTTTTTTGAAAGTCAAGCAAAGCTTTATTTCGCGCCAAGCATCTTCATGTACCATCTTAATAAGAATCAGGTGGCCAGCGTTTTGCAAAGTCTTCTGCAAAAAGAAAACTTGGTAATATTATTTCTAAAGATTACACCTAAAGGGAATTAAGAACGTGGCTGTAACTAGGGACTTTTAAAATCTGATAGCCCTTTCTAAACTTTCATAGCAAAGAATTGAAGTCTCTGGATCCTGGCCCTCAACTAAGCTTCTAATGAATAGAGAGGTCCAAAAGAGAGCTTAGAAAAATGCAAAATCCTTGTCACCAGCTAGGCTTTTGCTCCAATTTTTTTTCGGGTCTTTTGTACCAGTGAACTGAGCTGGTATGTGTGAGACCAGCAAGAATCATTTATCCTTTCAGGCTAAGGTCAAGTCTACGGGCTGGCCTCCTATCACCTTCACTTTGGGGCCCACCTTTGACTCCTCAAAAGATGAAAAAGTTGATAAACCAGGGATCCCCTCAAGTCAATGCTGTATGAGATGGAAGGGAAAAGAGCAAAAGAGAGAAGAAGAGAAGCAAAATGAAGAGGGGGAGAAGATAACCTTTAAACCCTCTTTTCTCCTCTAACTGGGCTATGTTCCTATCAGAGAGATCTCCTTGCATGTCACTCAAAGATCCTTTGTTGTTCTTATTCAATCAAAGCTCCTTTTTCTAGACATGCGCTGTCCAATATGTTAGTTATTAGCCACATGTGGCAATTTAAATTTAAATTTCAACTAATAAAGAGGATATAAAATGAAAAATTCAATTCCTCAGTCACACTAACCACATTTCGAGAGATCAAGAGCCATGTGTGACTAATTGTTACTCTTTGGACAATGCAGATATAGAACATTTCCATTGTTGCAGAAACTTCTAAGAGCAAACACTAAATTTAGACAATGGAAAGAAAGGGGAAGGGGTTAGAGCTCCTTAGTATTTAGTGAATGTGGCCAATAAAGGTGAAATGATGACATCAACTCAATAGTGGTAGTAGTAGTAATAGACCAGCACTGATTAAGTACCAGTCTGGGTAGTAGGGGATTATCTTCATTTTACAGAAGGGAATGAAGGTTATGGAACGTGCTCAGGCTTACACAGCTATGAATGGTGGTATCAAGTTTGTATACAGACAGCCGGGTGTCAAGAGCCCATTCTCTCAACCACCATGCAGACTATGGAAAAGGATCCACAGAACCTGCAAAAGGATTAGCCATACCAGACAGGTGGAGCCTAAGCCAGTGAAGTTTAAAAAACCAAAAAGACCAATCTTTTGTAGACACCACTACAGCTTTTTTTTTTTTTAATCTATTCAGACAGCAGGACTTGGATATCAACATCACAATCCAACCGCACGTCCTTTGCCTGTACACTCGCAGGTGTTGGTGTGTGATAAAACATGTATTCCTTAGGATCTCATAGTCTCTGACAATCCTGTACCTGTCATCCTAGTCTTTCTAAATTACAAGTTCCCTGAAGGTAGGGATCATGTCTTTCATTCCCATGGCTACATCACCAATATCGACCAATAGTATTTGACATAGTGCAGCTTGTAGTGGGCTCTCAATATGAGTTCTTGTGTGAATCATGAAAGAATAATAAAAATAATCTCTCCAAGTTTTGTCGCCCATAGATATATGGACTGATGGTATCTACCCGATTATTAAAATCAGGATTTTAGTGTGCACAAATACTTTGGTGGTATAGATATTACATTTTCAGAAGGTCTTCCTTGTGCAATAAAGATTTGTTGAATTTGCAATTCAGCTGGCATTTTCCCTGACTGCTGTACAGCACCCCAATTTCTATCGGGGAGTGACATTCCTACCGTGTGCAGTCTTGGGGTACTGTCGGTCAAGGAGATCTGCCCTCTTCTAACCACACGGCAAGCCACAGTGGACGAATCGAAATACCCCTCCAGACTGAGGCTGCTGAGTGGACCTGCATAGGCAGAGACAACCAGCTGGAAGAGATTCAATCTAACCACAATACCCACAGGACTGACCTCTGCTTCCCACAGCTGCATCTCTGAACTTTCCTGATTTCTGCTTTTTCTGAGCCTGTTTTCTCAGGTGTTCCTTCAGTTCTGTCGAGTACTTTGTGTCCTTCCCAGACAAAATAAAAATATTTTGATAGAGTTAGCTAAGTTGGTTTTTCTTTCTTTGAACTGAAAAAAAAAAAAAGTCAGTGAGTGCATCTAAGGAAGCTTCCCCCTATTTGTGTGTTCTTGGCATCCCCCCACCGTCAGACCACCCAAGGCTGCTGTATCACTTGTGAGCCCAGTGCAAGATGAAAACATGGGACTTCTTATACAGAACAGGGGAGAGTGTCTTGAAGATACTAGCATACAAAATTTCTTCTTTCTTCTGTGATCTGTCTCTTGGTTCATCATGGAGTTTCTTTTTTATTTAATGTGGTTTCAAGTAAAAAAAAATTAAAATTTGACATTATGATGAATTTTACTATTTATAGTGATATTGGGCAATGCCTGTTTTAAATGCAAGTATCAGAGCATTTAACTGATACACAGAATCACCAAAATTACACATTCATATTGCATGGTGTATCCATATATGTATTTTGTTCTTCCCAGAGCTGTGAGAACAGTGTATAAAACTAACACAACTGTTTTTTTTTTAAGATTTTATTTATTTATTTGACAGAGATCACAAGTAGGCAGAGAGGCAGGCGTTGGGGGGGCAGGCTCCCTGCTCAGCAGAGAGCCCGATGTGGGGCTTGATCCCAGGACCCTGGGATCATGACCTAAGTCGAAGGCAAAGGCTTAACCCACTGAGGCACCCAGGCACCCCAACACAACTGTTTTTACTTCACTCCTCAGTACATGCACACTTCACCTTTGACTTGGTGAGGAGTAAGGAAGGACTAAACGGGAGTGGGAATCACGAGAACCCTCCCTTTATGTCATCATTTTCAGCTTAAGTTTAGAGAAGTAACACAAGTGAGAAAGGACTTGAAAAGGTTCCTTGGCCATTCATGTGTTTTAGAAAGTATTGCCATCTTGTAGCATTCAAAGCAGGTTCTGACCTGAATAGAATGCATGGCCTCTTGGGGCTCAGCAGTCCATTTACTCAGTCATAGATGTACCCCAGTTACCTGGTACTGGCTTTGGGTCTCCCTGACGCCCACACATCGTGTATCCCCCAGAATTCTGTGCTGGCAGGGCATGTAAAGTCTCTGTGCCAGTGGGATGACAAGCCACAGCCGTGAACACACATACTTCCCACACCTCCTCTACTCACACACCTATGCCATTATCCATGAAACTCTACTTATCAAATATAAGTGGAAGATAAAATTATGAAGACTTTCGGGGTAGTGATGGTGCACAAACCACTTCTACACCTAGGTCCTCGTGTGAGTGTGCATGTCAGACACGTGACACTCACCCTGAACTGCCATGCCTTGCCAGTGGAGCTACTGGCTCCCAACAGCCTGCCCTCCCACCCGCTGTACCCTGCAGTCCGCAGGGACTCCTCATGACCGGAAGTGTCCCTGGATGCAGATGACCCAAGTGTCTTTTCTTAGCATTCATGGAGAATGAGAGAAGATGAAGTTTTGAATATAGGTGGGATGCTTTTCCTCTGCTGGTGCATTTCAGAGAGGCCCTTAGAACCCCACTGAATGAAAGGGCAGGGAGAGAAATTCCTGAATATTCTACTGCCTCCTGTAACTGAAAATGGAGAGAGATTTCTCATGGCAGGGAGTATCCAAAAGTGACCCTCTAGAGGAGAAGATGAGAACATTGTTTGAAATATCCTCATATACCTGGACAGTGACCCTCCTTCATTCCTGAAGCCTCAGCCCTGCCCTCCTGTTGTTTCAGTTTATCTGTGATAGCATATGAGTCATGGAATCAGAACAATTTTGAATTGCAAGGAACCTAGGAGATCATCAGATCTAACTCACTCTGAAGATGCGATTAGATGACTTTGCTGAAATCACAGCGCTACTTAGTAGTGGTACCAGGCAAGTGCCTTGATTTTTAACTTCTAGTCCATCCCTGGCTATAGCTTTCTTTCTCCTAAAGATTAAAATAATGGATATCCTGTATGAATCTAGTTATGCAATGTTCCTGAAGTTGCAAAATTATGGAAATGGAAAATGCATTAGTGATTGTCAGGGGTTAAAGATAAAGGAGGGTGGAGGAAGCGGGGTGTGTGGGACCATTGCCATGGACCTGGGTCTTGACTGTATCGATAGCAACATCCTGCTTATGAGAGCATGCTACAGTTTTCAAAGATGCTCCTTAGGAGAAACTGGGTAGAGGACACAGCATGGGATGCCTCTGTATTATTTTTTTACCACTGCATGTGAGTCTACAATTATTTCAAAATAAAAAATTTAACTCATAAAAATCAATAAAAGACACACTCAAAGCTTAACTTCAGTCATGTAAGACAAATAAAAAAGGAAGCCAAATACGAAACTGAAAATAATTGATATTGAAATGAACCTTGCTGTCTTCCCTGAACAGTGGGAGGTTGTGCCTGGGCCCCCACACTGAAGGCTAGTCCTGATTTTTCATCATTCTTAGGCCTTACTCTTCAGAGTGATTCCTGTCCTAGGCTATCAGACCACACTCTTTCAAAAAAGCAAGAAGTCATGGTCCCAAAATACATGCCACGGAGGTGATATTGGTGCCACTTGTCACTAAGAATGTTTACGTTGTTTGGAGCTCAGAGAGATTACGAACACCAGGCAGCACCCCTAAACAACCTCGTCCCATCTCGTCAAGATGTCTCAGTGCAGGAAAAGAGATGCTCTTAAAAGAACGTCCATCGAATACAAAAGCACCCAACAATAATTACTCAGGCTCTCTGGGGCTGTAAGAGCCCAGCCTGAAATACTAGAATGTTCCACATTCATTAGCCTCATCTCATATTATAGGATTCGTTAAATGATGGTGTCACATCCATGAGTAAACAGTGGTCTCCATCAGCTTGCACTGCCATCAGAGAGAAATTATTCATTCCTTGATTGTCTATAACCTCCACAACAGATGTTTTGGAATATAACTTTAAGAAAAGAGGGAGAGAGAAAAAAAGATAAGGACATTAAAATTCACAGAAAGAATAATGAATTGGTTTCAAAGGTAGCTCTAAACAGGGGAGCTCTTTGTTCTACAGAATTCCCAGGGGGAAAACGTTGATCCCATTTGGAAGTTAAGCTAAAGCATGTTCGCTAAGAGCTAGAATATATTCAAGGGTTGGCTGTCAATTGCCTTTTCACAGACGTAATTGCCCTGTAAACAATCATGAAACAGAAGTTACATATAGTATTAGAATCATTAGGAGTATGGATATCTGAACGAAATGTATCAGTGTACCACGTTGGGCATTTGACTTTTTTTTTTTTTCATTTATTTATTTGACACAGAGAGAGATCACAAGTAGGCAGAGGAGCAGGCAGAGAGAGAGAGGCGGGGAGCAGGCTCCCTGTCCAGCAGAGAGCCTGATGTGGGGCTCGATTCCAGGACCCTGAGATCATGACCTGAGCCAAAGGCAGAGGCTTAACCCACTGAGCCATCCAGACGTCCCAGGCATTTGTCTTGATTTTGACTTTATATCAGCATGTGGAACAAAATTAAGGTAGTTTGGCAAATTCGGGTTTCCTAATCACTGAAGAAGAAAAAGATTTCCTTCCAAGAGGAAAAAGAAATAAAATTTTTGTTTCACTTACTTATCCATTCATTAAAAACAAAAAACCAAAAAAACAAAACCAAAACCTACTATTTTGCAGGAACAACACCATACTAGCTAGACATAATTATAGCAGCAAAAGTGTATCTGTTTTACATAGGTACCAGCCACTATTATAACAAATATTAAATCATGTTGTTTTTCTGCACAATCATTCCTGTAATGTGGCTGAGAAAACAGAACTTTCCCAAGGCTACATAGCTAACAGGTAGTGGGGCTGGGATGGGAACAACAGTTATCCTAGCTCCATAGCCAGATTTTTAACCCCTACTACTGTGTCTTCCATGAGGTTTAATTGATAGAGCCCCAAGCTCATGGAGCTTCTCTGTTTATTTAGGAAGACAGACATTAAGCAAAAAAAAAAAAAAAATGTTAATGAATATCAAGAACTGGAAGCACAGACTACAGAGGGAGTAAACCAAGGGTAAGCAGTCCTAAGAATATTCTCTTTCTCTGAATGCGGCACGCTTTCTCCTCTCTGGTACAAGACCCCTTGCTTTCATGCTTCTTCTCATTGATTCAAGCAGGAATGGAGCAGACACTTGACTCGCACTAGATCTTGCTATCTTCAGCCTGATGCATCTGGAAACTTGCAAATTCTCCGTAAGAAAAATCATCTCTGATCTGTGGTAAAGAGCAAAGCTGTAAAACATGTCTGGCAATCGGGTGTCAATTTCCTAGCTGCTTCTTGTGGGCATTTTAAAAATGCTTGCTGTTAGTATTTTATATTTCTTGCTGCTGATATTTCCACTAAAAGTGATTTTATTAATGCAAGGATTCAAAAGGACAGTGTGAAAGGAAAATTAAATAATTTTTTGTGCTACCAAAAAAAAAAAATCCATGTGGGAACTGATGGTTAGAGCTCAATCTTCTTTGCTCATTTAGAGCCCACAAGCCCAATTAACACTGGCTTGCAATCAAGGCTATTATTCTAGTGGCTACTTCCTCCACGGACCTGCCACCATAGCACTTCTGACCTTACTACTTGTTTTCAAGTTCACACAATAGATCTTTTCTAAAATGTCTCTTTTTTCTCTTATGAGAATGAAACTAGTGGTATTAGCTATCTCCCCCACTGCTTTTCTTTACGGATTCCTTTTTTCTTATTCCTAGGGTTCTCTCTGGAATGAAAGCACTTTTTCTATTTTGCAAAGGCCTCCTTTCACACTGGAAAAATTGGAGTTTGGTACTAAGTAAAGTGGAGGCCCTCTGACAGTAAAATGATTAGAAAGCACTTTGTTCAGAATTCTAATCCCCTGCCCCACTGTGAGCACAGGATTACTCCCCAGAACATGTATAAGGGCCCCTACCGGGAAGTGGAAGGACACAGGCCTCAGAGTTAGGTGGATTTAATTTTAAATTTCAACTCCATCAATCTAGCTGTGTGACCTTGGGCAAGTTAGCCATACCCTCAAAGCCTCAGTGTCCTCATCTGGAGAATAGGGATAATATCTACTTTGCAGAGCTGTTGTCAAGACTGGGTAAGTACTAAACAGTGCAAAGCAAGTCTTTTTCTTTGTTTCTCTCTCTCTGTCTTTCTCTTTCTATCCCCCCTCTGTCTCTGTCTCTCAGTCTCCATCTCTCTCTCTCTCTCTCTGCCCAACCCCCCTTCCCCTTCCTCTATTCCTTCCTCTCTTGCTTCCTTTTCTGACTCACATTTATTTTTCTCCACTTAGACAACTACCTCTGCTTTCCCTTTTTCCACTCAGAGTGTTTTAAACTGTTTCCCATTTCCCCTCCTTAGTTTCAGATACCATTTTTATTGCATTTGCAAACCGTATGCTGACACAGCACCGTTCCCCTTCCTCCATTTTCCCATTTATATCAAACACTGTGCAGAAAATTCATCCTGCTCAGTGTCAAATGCCAGATTCATTTTGGATATGCATTATTTTTGTTCAAGGTAAGTTTTATTCCCACTGTCTTTCCCATAACCCTCACAACATGTGCGCGCACACACACACACACACACGCACACACACATTTCCCCATTATTTCCTGACCAGTAAATCAAGAAACTGTCTACTCTTTATACCCTTTAGAGATGGGTGGAAATATTAGATGGTGAAAGCTGGATCAGTTCAGAGTGAATTAGTGCCCAAAAGCTAGAAAGCATGGAAGCTTATCTGATCAGATTTCTTCCTTTTTTTTTTCTTCCCTGAAACTTATCCCAGCTTTTGAATTTGTAAAAGTGAACGAATAATTTGGTGAGAAACAGATTTCTCAAAAGATTTGCATAGTCTCCAGCTTCTCTTTAGGGCTGAATTTTCAACTAAGAACACTCTTTCCTTCCGGCAGTTGGAGAAATCATGTCCAGAGAAATAGAACGGACTCACAGCTAAAGGGCACACATGTGCTCTTAGAAATATTGAGTCTGTAGTCAGCGTTGTTTGAGTTCAATTTAAGCCTAATACAGAAATCAGTGTTTGCTCTGGTGCTGAATTTCAGTGGACTGAAGATCTAACATGTAAGCTATGACCAAAACTGTTGAAGAAACCCATCTGCAGAAATAGCCCCACACTCTGAACCCAAAGAAGTAATTCTTTGGGGACACCAATAGTGAAGTGCGTTGGGATGTAATCATTATGTTCCTGTGTGTGTCTACACCTGCTGCAGTCTCTTAGAAAGAAGTTTGTGTGTGTCTTACCCATACTCCTGACCCCTGAACCCCCAGCACAGAGCACATGGCATGCCCTCAGGAAAGACTTTTTTGAGGCAAGTGGAACTGAGCGGATCTGAGCTAAACCACGCTTCACGAGTAAAGCACAAGATTAACAGATCAAAGTGTCAAGCTACAACAACAAATCTGTTATCACATTCCACGATGTATCCCCAGTCAGATCCAATGCAGGCCCAGGCTCCACTGAAAGGCAGAGACAGTGGCCAATGAAAGATTGCCTTTCTCCCAGGCTTTTGTCCTTTTTGTTCTTTGAAACAGTGCTACAGACGTCCCATTTATTTGGTGTGTTGTTCCAGTGGATGGTGCGTGCCATGCAGTATCTCCAGGCTGAGATGCGACAGTCAGTGTACGTGTACCCAGAGATTCTGGGAAGCAGTCATGCAGCACTGAAACAGTTTTGTCCTGACAGGAGGCCATTACCAATGAGCTCCATCGCTCCCAGGAAGATTTGCCTTTCTAAGACCACAAGGCAGTTATTCACTGGAACGTCGTTTCTCCTAGAACCCTGGAGTGGGAATCAGGAATTCTGATTCTTCCCATGCTTGGCTTTAGGACCTTGGACAGGTCACGACACCTCTCAAGCTAGAGCCGTCCAATGGCACCTTGAATTTGTGTTTTTATGTGGGTTGTCTCATCTTTCCCTTAATACCTTTCTTCAGGTTGGGTGTTGCTACAGATTCTTTCAACAGCAAATATTTACTGAGCATCAACTTTGTGCCTTGCACTGTACTACGTGCTGGAGATGACTGAATTCATGGCTCAGGGAGGTTTTGTAGTGAGATTTCTTCTAATGATGGCATCTAAATGATTTTAATTAACCCTCTTGCTGCAGATAACAAAAAGAAAGGAGGAAATAGAAAAGCATTTTCTTAAAAGCATGTAAGAGCTAACAAGACCATAACAATGACTTGGCCACAGTCTAGGAGTTGCTCAGGATCCAAAAAAATGAAGCCCAGTATCCAAAATTGCTGTTGCCCCAAGCACACTTGCCTATTTGGAATAAACAGCTGCAGAACCTAGCTGTGGTTCTGGGAGCCTGAAGGGAGAGAGTGGAAAAATAAAACCTTAGGACCTGCCCCATCTGGGAAGTCAAGCAATCTTTCTGCATTAAGATGGGACCCTAGGGGTGCCTGGGTGGCTCAGTGGGTTAAGCCTCTGCCTTCAGCTCAGGTCAAGATCTCAGGGTCTTGGGATCGAGCCCCGCATCGGGCTCTCTGCTCAGTGGGGAGCCTTCTTCCCCCCCTCTCTCTCTGCCTGCCTCTCTGCCTACTTGTGATCTGTCTTTTGGTCAAATAAATAAATAAAATCTTAAAAAAAAATATGGGACCCTAAAGGGTTTGTCTCAAGAGTGATCCAGAAATAAGCCAACCTTCTGGACTTGCAGCCTAGGTTTATGGCCACAAGGTCCAGGGAATCTCAAAGCTTAAATTCTGATGAATGTTTTCCAAGATTAGTATTGCCTCAAGTCCCTAGCAAAGGCCAATAAAAGTCCTCTTTGAAGAAAAGTATTATTCTATGCCTCCAGTTTTTGAAAATACAATGTCAAGTACAGAAATGCAAACAAACCAAGCAATTGATGTGGCAGGAATATAGAGTGTATGATAAGAGAGGAGGGAAGGTGGAGGAAGGAATACCTAAGAAGGCACTAAAATGGAACAAACACTCAATTAAGAAATTTGATTTTATCCTCTAGGCCAATATTTCTCAGAGGAGTCTATATCCTTAAGGTGGAAGAAATGAGAGCACACTCTTCAGATGCAAACTTTCTCCCAGAAAAGCTTTTTCTTTTCCATTTGGGTGAGAATCTAAACAAAGCAAAGCAAAAGAAAAAACACACAAAAGCCCTACTATGAATACAGATATATTCTGGGTCATCTTAATGACCACCATAGTTGTTGCCCATGGTTACACTGTCACCTTACATCCACTGTGGGAGTTGAATACTCAGTAGAGTTCATTTTGCAGATAAATGATCACAGTGGCTACAAACACTCAAGAGTGGTAGAGCCTGTGATATATTAGCTCACATGCCCCATTTATTTTTTTACTTTTACTTAGTGCAATTGAACATACCAGTACAAGTCGCAATCTTTTCAAAAATTTGTATTTTGTTTTGTTCTTGTCTTTTGCAATTTTATGCCTTTATTTGACAATAAGTGGTTAGTTCTTATCCATACTAACTGTAGATTTTTGACAGTGGTGACAGTTACCCACGTAACCAACCAATATATAGAGCTCATTTGGTAAATCTTCATCCTCCTTACATGTTCTGAGCAACTGCACACCGATATGGTATGGAACATTCCTTTCTCTTTTCGCCCAGACAGCTTTGTTGAGCCTGGTGTCGGTGGGTCCATCTGGAGTTCCCATCTCACTCCATGGCAGATTTCTGGATCTCCTTGAGTGCCTGAGGGGCACACTTCTTGAAACCCACTCCATGGATGTGCTTGTGAATGTTGATGGTGTATTCTCTGATCACTACCTTGTTGATGGCAGAACAGCCCTTCTTCTTCTGCCACCATTCTGCTGGGCCGAGGTCACCAGGTCACTATAAAACGGCATAGCACAGGAAGAGCCAGATAGAAGCCACGCACAGGGTGAGGTCTGGAAAGGACACGCAGCCTCCGTGCCCACTAGGGTGCCGCTCTCCCAGCACCTCTACGTGTCCACCAGTCCGGAGGCCCCGATTACTTGCCTCATTTTAAAAAGTACTTAAGTCTGATTGTAAAAAATAATTCTGTGCTGGCCAAACAAAATACTGTCCCACCAGTTTGCGACCCTGACCTGAAGTGACAGTTTTCAGCTTCTGATGTGTTAGTGATTTGATTTGCTTTTGATAGCAAATTTGATAGCTACAGCCTGATGGCAAAAGGGCAATTGTCCCACCCTGAATTCACTGTGTTTCTGTTGAATTATTTTTATTACTTATTATGAAAAAAATGTTTCTCTCTCATTGATAATTGAAATAAAACACACCCTAGAATATGACTTTTATTTGAGTTAAACAGTAAGTAGGCTTTAATGTGAGATCATAAAAACAACATTGCATGGGGGGAATGATGTGCCTTTTGGTGTTTCTGGTTTATAACAAATTATCTGAGAGAGATTGATTAAATAAAATGTTTTATTTATACCAAATAAAGACCATACAACATCGTGGGGGCACTGTATAAAGGTGCTTTTGTTTAGATTGAATAGACTTCTAAATTTAAGAAAAAATGCAAACAATGATAGAAACTTTGATTTATGGTTAAGTCATTTCAGAATGGTTTGAATGAGTCATTTCTAGTCTTTCCTCACATCTTTCCACTAGTTTTGTGCTGTGGCCATGAATATTTCTCAACAACTATAAGAAATAAAAAATAACCTCAAATATTATTTTCCCATCCACAAGTCCAATAATAATTGGATTAAGTAATCATTTAGAACAGATTTAGATATGGCATAATGATCACCTTACTTTTAAGTTACTAATTTAGCCTCAGAGGATCAAGGGACCATTCATTAAAGTTGGCATTTGATGATTATTTTACAGGGCAGAATTAGAATAGATAGGTTGTCTGAATATCCTAAAACAGTAAGCAATACTGTGATGTTACTTAATACCATTATTGACAGCATCCTTGAATAAACAAAGCTGTCCTCCTTAGTATGTTTAAATTTAAAATACAGAAACAGATTAAAGAAAGAACATAGAAATGTAGAAAGATTTAGCTTTACATTTTTAATATTAATCTTTCACATTAAATTAATGCTATTAATTAGAATTGTTTTGGCTGTATAGTTTTATTTATATTCAATTTTATATTTATTTTTGGATTTAGAATTGCATATTTTCTATGAGAAGAAGAAATTGTTATACTATACTAGGCCTATTTATCTATAGGTTCTGTTAATATTATAATAAATAGGGGCGCCTGGGTGGCTCAGTGGGTTAAGCCGCTGCCTTCGGCTCAGGTCATGATCCCAGGTCCTGGGTTCGAGCCCCACATCGGGCTTTCTGCTCAGCAGGGAGCCTGCTTCCTCCTCTCTCTCTGCCTGCCTCTCTGCTTACTTGTGATTTCTCTCTGTCAAATAAATAAATAAAATCTTAAAAAAATATATTATAATAAATAATTAAGTCAACACTGGGAGTCTGAAAGCATTTTTTTCCTTTGAAAGAAAAACACTATTACAGGCCCTATGTTGCTACTAAAAGATTTAAAAGGGGGAGTAGGTGATCCGATTTTCATTTTTAAATTTACCCTCAGACCTGATGTGAAGGTTAGAATGGAAAGGGGCAAGACCTGAGGCAGTAGTTCAGTGAGCAGGCAGTATTCCAGCGGAGACGTAATGAGGATTTAACAAAAGATACTGCTTTAGGATGGAGAAGCACTGTGACAGGCCACCTGGGTCCCTTGTGGCTTCTTTCCTGTTCTTTACAATTGTTTGGGATATATTTTATAAGGGTACATGGCAAGGGTTTAGCAACAGACTTCACTGAGGAAGAGGATAACTTACAAGCTAGATCAAGAAGGCAAGAAAGGATGAAGGTCTCCGAATCTTACATGATCCCACAGAAGGGCACGCTGGGGTTTATGCTCAGCTGGACATACATTTTGGATCTATGTTCCAGTAGAAAGATGCCCCCTACTCAGCCATGGGTCTCTGTCTTTCTAGGACAAGCTTGAGAAAATAGACTTGCTTTTGCAGGCTGCCCAGTATGAGACCAAATTTGAGGTGCCCACAGTTGGGAACTGACCAGAAAGGCTAGCTCTTCAAAACCTAGAGAGCTCAGGCCCATGAGATAATGCAGTTGGCCTTGCTAGAAGGAGAAAACCTTTTGATTCATGGGGAGTGGGGTTTGGGTATAGCCCCTGTTTCTGAAAGAAGAATCTCTAGTTCCAGCTAGCTCATTGTCCAAACAATGAGCTTTCAGTGTCATTTTTGGACAATTGTGATAATTACAACCACAAGATGAAAGTTATTCTACAGACAAAATTAATCAGATTTGGTGATTAACTGGATTTGGGGGCGTGTATGAAACAGCAAAAGAGGAGCAGAGAATGATTCTGAGGTTTACGCCTTGGCTGATTGAGTATACAATGATTTCATTATCTGAGATAAAGTATACAGAAGAGAAGGCTTTATGGGGACGAGGGAGATGAGGCATTCACATCAGGATATACTGAGTTTGAGGTATCTATGAAACATTCATTTGAAAGAAGCAGAAACTAGGGAATATTGATGTAAAAGTTAGATGTACTGGTTATACTGGAAGCTTGGGAGGTGAATGACAATGACAATGTTCTGTGTAGACCAAGAAAAGAGAATGGAATTTTAACGTTTAAAGAGCAGTTCGGCGCAGTACATCATTTAATGAGTGGGGACAAGGCTGGGGCAGGAAGAGAAAAAACATATTTTAGAAGCCCAAAAGCTATCAACAGAATGAACAACTCAGACAATGTGAGAATTTTTAGGCAACTAGTGAAAGCACAGTTTGCCATTTTTGAGAAGCAGTTGAGTTTAAAAAGCAGATGAGTTTTTTTCGAGAAGTTTGCTGATGAAGAGGAAAAAAGTGGGGGGTTAGACTGGGCATCAGAGGGGAACGACAGGACAGTGCAGTTTTCTTATAAAAAATCTCAGTAAGGAAAGACTTGTGAAGACTCATGTTGACATTCTATAAGATGTATGACACAAGCTGGGTCATGTGTGCCCACTCAGTTTTTTTTTAATGAAAATTATTTTTAATGTAGTCACCAGAAGAGATTTTACCTTAAGCATAAAGTGGATATGAAAAATAGTTTCTCATCTCAATATCCTTCTGTCAGTCACCCTGCCTTCTCTTTCAGCCCCTCTGAAACAGACCTGCCCGCAATTCCTCAGACCATGGTAATCTATCAAAAACAAAATTCCAGCCACATAACTCACCTGCTCATGCTTTTCACAATCTGGTCCTTGCCCAAACTCAAATATCCATTTAGCACATAATCAGTACAGATTTCTTTGTGCAGTCTTGTGTGGGAAACAGAGAAGCAAATGAGTGATCATAATACAGTGTGGTACATTCTACCATGGGGAAAGACCTGACAAACCAAGTTAAGAGCGTTCTCTAGTGCGGTTCTCTAGTGATGGCTGAGCTGAGTCCCAAGGGAAAGTTGGGAGTTGACGGCGTCTTCCCTAAGTGTTCCATTTTGCTCTGGTTTTAATGTTTCAATTTCCATGTCTTTGTATATGCTGTTCTTCTGGCCAAAATGCCCGTCTTCATACCCAGCAGCCTGTAGAATGCTTATTTATAAATATTTCAAGACATCACACACAAGTCATCTTTTCCTTGAAGTCTTCTCTTATACTCCTCGGCTGGGTTAGGTGCCCCCCAGTTTTGTGGTTCCAGAGGATTCTACACCTACTTCTGCAGAAACACTTTCTCCACATCTGTGTATGTACTCTTCTGGGGCAAGGTATGTCTTTTATCTCTAATACCTCTCTCTAGCAAAGTGCCTGGCACATAGCAAACGCTCAATAAATGTTTGTTAAAATGACTACATGAATAAAAGTTGCTTGACAGGTTAGTTATCTAATCCTAGAATTTTTTAGAATTTGAGGAAGGGGGTGCCATGACCTTTGAAAAACTCATTTAATCTCTCTGATCATTTCCAGCTTTGTATTTGGCTATTGATAACTAAGGTCCTTTATCACAATAAAATCTCATTAACTCTATTTGACTCTCAGTGGTAATGAACATGCACAAGATTGAACTGCTCAAACATGTCTGCTGTTGGCAGAGTCTGATAGATTAATTCATTTAGCATTCAACCAATATTTATTAAACATTTACTGTGTATAAGGATCTGTACTCAGTAGTAAGTACCAACCATGTAGATAAAGGCCTTGCCCTCATGGAGTCAAGATCAAATGAACAACATATAGTAAAGAAATAAGCTTGTATGTAGATAGAATCAGCAATAAGAGCCATGGAAGGAAAATAACATGGCACAGCAAGAGAGATTAACAGGGGAGGCGTATTTTAAATTATGGAGTCAGAATAGACCTATATGTTGAAGGGATATTTAAAGCTATGATCTAATAAGTATATTGGTTGCTTGTATTAGAATACCCCCAGAGACAATGGCTTATAAAAAGCTGGAAACTGACGCTCCTCTCGTGTGACAGTAAGCCTGGAAGGGCAACCCGGGGTGGGGAGCGGGCAAAGGCATTTCGTGTATCAGGGCTGAAGCTTCTGTGTTTATCTGGGCTTCTCTTTTATGGGGGTGGTCACAAGATGGCCACTAAAGCATCTGTCAGCACATACCACATTTCAGGCAGGAAGGGAAAGGAAGCACTAAGGCAAAAATGGAACATGTCATCATCTGTCCCCACCCCTTAAAAAAAAAATTTCCCAGAATTCTACACAGCAACTTCTACCTACATTTCACTACTCAGAACTATGTCACATGGCCAATCCTACGTGCAAGAGAGCATGAGAAATGCTTTTTGGTGTTTGTTTGTTTGTTTTTTAGCCAAGTCTATTACCAGCCCAGACAAAATCAGGCCTAGAAAAGAAGAAGTAAACAATGGATATCTCACAGGCAAAAAGCTGCCTCTGCCCTATCACCCCTTTCCATCTCTTGAAGGGAGGGTGAACATGGTCTGCTTATGTGAGGGATGGCTATGCTATGTTGGGCAGAAACTTGTTGTTTGTAAGTTTAATGATGGGAAGAGAAATGTGTTTGAATGGAAGAGGGTCCAAAAGGTGGTCTGAAACATAGTGTAGGTTGGCTCATTCAAAACCCATCCAGCCTTCTTGTAACTTGCTTTCCTAAACCAGAGTCCAATCAGATTCCTTTGCTGATCATATGCTGGCATATGATCTCATTTATACCCATCATATGAAGTCTCCCACGTTTTGGATGCAGAAGTGAGCAATGGGCAGTAGCCTACCAACACTCATTGGGATTTCAGTTTTTCTGACAAGCAGTTGACAAAATTTCTATTCTCCTGGTGCTGCCTGGGTTCTAGGGTCCCATTCCTAAGATTAATAGGTATTGAACAGTCCAGAGGTGTTTTGGGGAATTTGTCCTGAATGTGTCACCCGCAGGTTTTGTTGTTCATCACGATGCAGTATCCAAGGCTAATCCTCTGGATGTCTTACAGATTTTTTTCTTAGTTAACCAGGCTTCTTTAATAAATACTGTTCAGCTACAAGCAGCTAGAGTGCATTCAGTTGTCCACAACTAAGGACCCTGTCCAGTGGAGGAAATAGCGACCTCTGGGACAGGGTATAGAGAGTTCTTGTGTTATTGTGATTGTAACACGTTTATAGAACATGATTAATAATACATGCCATTTTCAAAAGTTGACTGTGTCCACCTTCCTACTTAACTCTCCTTTAGGATACCAAAAGGTACCCCAGATGCAACATCTCCAAATAGAAAACTCCCAATATTAGCCATTCATCCTTGTTTTATGGATTTGGGTTATGCAATCCAGAAATTTAGTAGGCTTTGTGTGTTTTTTGTAGATTTTATCAATTTGTTCATTTGAGAGAGAGAGAGAGAGAGCACAAACAGGGTAATGGAGAGGGATAAGCAGACTCTATGCCAAGCATGAAGCTTGGCATAGGGCTCAATCCCACGACCCCAGCCCAAATCAAGAGTCAGCTGTCCAACTGACTGAGCCACCCGGAGCTCCTGGAGATTTAATAGGCTTTGTAGATATTCCTCTCAATGCACACACTCATTCCATAACCAAGTTCTATTCTGCCTCTTAAATGTCTCTGGATTTCATCCACATTTTTCTTTTTCCACCATCGCCATTCTAGTTGAAGCTACTACGATCTCTCTTCTGAGCTACTAATTTAGTCTTTTGACTAAAATAACTGCATGTTCTCTGGGTCCTTTCTAGTCTGGTTTTTATGATTTTATCATAGTTTTCAACATGAAATATTGTGGATTAAGATAAATTCATGAACTCATCCAAAAGTTCCTGTATAGCCTGGCGCTTGCCCATCTTTATAGGCACACCTGTCTCCCTGTCCTTTGTTCTCTATCCTGCTCACTTGCCATACTCCCCAGTCACTGCCCGTGCCAACTTCTCTTCTAGAATGCTTGTCTATCCCCTCTTTCCCTAGGGAACTCTTCCACATTCTTCACATCTCAGCCTAAGCACAACTTTCTACTTGACCAGGATCATGAAACTATCCTGTCTAGTGTTTATCACAGTGACAACTATTAATCTATTTGTTCTCATTTGATTAATGTGTATCTAAACTCACTAGACTATAAGTTTTATGTAAAGAGGAACAATGCCTGATCTGGTTCCCTATATATTGCATATTGTTTATATTTCTTCAGTCACTGAAATTGAACATGCATCGTGCCCTCTGAGTAGTGAATAAAACAATAAACAAACCAGGTAGTCACATATGTGATTGATAATTTTCATATCAAAACTGCAAAGTAGGTAGTATTTCCAAATTTCATGAGCAGTAAGTGGCAGAGGAGGGACTGAAGTCCAGGGCAGTCTGAATACAAAGCTGAATTCTTCCCACTTCACCATACTGATTTCCTCTCTTAAATGAGACAGTGTATGGGAGAGCATTTTGTAAAAAATATTAGTGGGTGTTGGAGTTTTTTTTTTTAATCATTATCATGTAGGTTGGAAGAACGCACAAAGGGCAGTTTGCTGCCCACCATCGATAGAAAATATGAAATGATAAAGGGAAATATTTACACACTCAGTTTGCACAACACCACACTGTCAGCATGCTTGCATTTTGGTTTGGTTTTGGGTTGACAGTCTCGGGAATTCAATGTTTTGTTAGGTGTCTTGTGAGAACAACCACTCAAAAACACAATTCATCTTGATTATTAATGTCTCTTAAATATTTCTATAATAAATAAAGTGTTTTGATCTGAACCAGATAAAACAAAGCCTTTCTTCAACTCTCTCCATCTCAGAAACCCATAAGTCATCAAGGGCGTAATGTTAGAGACAAAGAAAGGAAGATGAGCGTGGACAGAACCAACTCATCATTTTCTTATCTCTGAGAAATGTGCCCTCCACTATTTCTGACCAACTCCAGCCAATTACTTTGATTTGTAGCTGGGAGTTGGTAGCCTCTACGTAAAAACATGGTCTATCCCTCCTACCTCGCAGAGGGGTGGGGGTGCCTACTTCCTCAGGGTCTCAAGAGGATCCCAGTCCTGAGGGCGATAACAAAGGCAGACTGGGATTTGGGGACCATTTCAAGAGCAGACGGAGCAGGATTATAAATGTCATAGCTTGTTAATGACCAGTTACTCCAGTTCCTCATCTCAAATAAGGACGGAAAGGAAACAAAATCAAGACAGTTTTTCCAAGATATTCAACATGACCAAAATAACTTGTAACTGGTGATAAAGAGTATGGACAAGGCTCTGGTGTATTGCTTTATAAAAAACAACATTTATTGTTTTCCTGTTGAGGATTTGAAAGAAAGGCTAATGTAAGAAGTAGAAAGACATCAATCAAAATCAGCAAATAATCATGCCACTCAGAAATAACCTCTTTTGATTTATTTTTATTTTTTTATAGTTTTTTAATTTTTTAATAAACATATATTATTAGCCCCAGGGATACCAGTCTGTGAATCGCCAGATTTACACACTTCACAGCACTCACCATAGCACATACCCTCCCCAATGTCCATAACCCAACCACCCTCTCCATACCCCCTACCCCCCAGCAACCCTCAGTTTGTTTTGTGAGATTAAGAGTCTCTTATGGTTTGTCTCCCTCCCGATCCCATCTTGTTTCATTTATTCTTTTCCTACCCCCCAAACCACACCCCCCGTTGCATCTCCACTTCCTCATATCAGGGAGATCATATGATAGTTGTCTTTCTCCAACTGACTTATTTCACTAAGTATAATATCCTCTAGTTCCTTCCACATCATCACAAGTGGCAAGATTTCATTTCTTTTGATGGCCGCATAGTATTCCATTGTATATATATACCACATCTTCTTTATCCATTCATCTATTGATGGACAACTAGGTTCTTTCCATAGTTTGGCTATTGTGGACATTGCTGCTATAAACATTTGGGTGCACATGCCACTTTGGATCACTACGTTTGTATCTTTAGGGTAAATACCCAGTAGTGCAATTGCTGGGTCATAGGGTAGCTCTATTTTCAACTTTTTGAGGAACCTCCATACTGTTTTCCAGAGTGGCTGCACAAGCCTGCATTCCCACCAACAGTGTAGGAGGGTTCTCCTTTCTCTGCATCCTCGCCAGCATTGTCATTTCCTGACTGGTTAATTTTAGCCATTCTGACTGGTGTAAGGTGGTATCCTCATTGTGGTTTTGATTTGTATTTCCCTGCTGCCGAGTGATGTGGAGCACTTTTTCATGTGTCTGTTGGCCTTCTGGATGTCTTCTTTGCAGAAATGTCTGTTCATGTCCTCTGCCCATTTCTTGATTGGATTATTTGTTCTTTGGGTGTTGACCTCTTTTAATTTTTGATCAGACATTTACTTTCAGTATTTTATATTAATGTAGCATTTCATTATAAAAATATACGTATTTTCCTTAACACTAGTTCTAATTGAAGCTATTTTCCTTTTATTATACAACACTATAATAAAATTTTGCTGCTAAATTTTTGTCTGTATATGCCATTATTTTCTTAAATGAGATTTAAGGGGGATAGATTTTTGCATCAAAGTATATGAAGAGTAAGGTTACGTATTTCCAAAGGCTTCCCACTGCCAGCCCGAGTTCATCTCATCATAATCATCAGCTTTAAGTATTAGGAAATTTTAAAATCTTTCATAATCCAAAAAGTAATTATGTAATTTCAATTTATATTTCTTTGATCACTAATGGAAATCAATTAAAATATTATATTTGTTGTGTATATATCCTCTTTTATAAATTATGTTTATATACCCATTTTTCTATTAGGTAGTGCTCTTTCTTAAAGATTTATGTGGGTCCCTTACATATTAAGGATGTATGCAACTCAGGTCTATGTGTAGCAGGTTTTTCCAAAATCAATAGTTTGGCAATTCAGTTGGCGCCAATTCATTTAAGTTATTACTAATATTTTAGAAGATGGTCAAAGAGATCATGAAGATTGAGAAGACTAACAAGCAAGCTTATATTTTTTATCTATAACCACCCATCTTTATATAACCATGGTTATATAAAGCAGGCATTTTTAGGAGGAGAGAATAACTCCAAAAGCTCCAACGGTTTCAAGGAAATGACAGTATTTGCCTTCCAGGTAAGAATTCTACTTGACTGTCTACTTAGGTGGTGACCAATTATCGATTTTGAAAATGCAATCAAATCAAATTAAGCAGATATTTAAATTAAGATGAAAAGACTAAAAAAATGATGAAAAGACTTACAGAATGCCATCTATGTTGCTGTATGTTGTAGGAAAGATGTGATCCTGGGCAAGATAAATAATCCAGGAGTTGAGTAATCAAAAAAATATTACTCTTAAACAATATTTTAATATTTTAAAAGTATTACAAATGTAGAGAAAGAAATAAAAATCCCACCTTAATAATAACCTGGAAGGTAGGAATTGAAGTGTTCTTCATTTTTATCCCTAGCTTTATGAAAAATTTTTTTTTCAATAACTAGGTACTACTATGGTCAGATAAAACAATAAAGCTTTCCAAAAAATGACCTGGGCTATTGGCAAATTCAACAAATCTAATAAAATTAAAGTAAAAGGAAAATAATACCACTAGAGATGTAATATATATATAAGACTGTTTAGGAGTGAAAATTTGGAAGCAGCATCCCTATTAAGGTCAAATAAGGGAGGCATGTATTAAATGATGAGATAAATTCTCTTATAGTTGCTGAAGGGCCAGCTAAGAGTTCGTGATTTGGAGTAACACAGACCTAGGCAGCCACCACTTCTTAGCTGAGCGATCTTAGAAAAGTCTCTTAATCTTTGAGCTTCAGCCTCCTCATCTTTAAAACAGGGGATAATAATACCCATTTGCAGGATAACCGACAATTAGTGACAAGATATATCACCCATTTAGTATAGGTTGGCACAAAGTAGGTACTTAGTAAGTGGATAAACTTTATTTTTATTATTATCATTGTAACATAAAAATGACTTTTTATTTCCACTCTTGAGATAAAGACACTGGTGCTCAGAGATTAAGTAACTTGCCCAAGAGTTGGTAAGTGGTGGAGTGGAATTGGATCAATATATGTTTGACTTCATAGCTATGCTCAGAACCACTAAGATGTTCAATATATGATTTTGACTAAATGAAGAGATACTGAAGATACTGATCCTGAAAGCCAATGATGCAATCAAAAGAAACTTGAAGTTTATCCCTGGAAAGTTTAAAGTTCTAGGAAATAGAACTTGGGGGGTCTACATAGTATTTTAAATCCTTTTTCCTGGTTAAAAAAAATATTCTGACTGAGAGGATCACATCAAGTCACATAGTTCCACATAGGGTGTTAGATGAACAAGATTTAGCTGTTGGATGCAATTTCTGGCAAGACATGAAATATATACCACAAAAACTGGAAAGAATATGTTTGGAAGAAGACTCAGTAACCTGAACAAGAGCATTTTAAACTGAGATGCGGTGGGGAGTTAGGGGGACGGGGGCTAGGCGGCTCAGGCGTTGAACAGCTGACTTCCACTTAGGTCAGGCTGACCTTGGGCTCTGGGCTCAGCGAGGAGTCTGCTGCTCCCTCTCCTGCTGCCCCTCCCCCTGCTCGTGCTCCCCCTTTCTCAAATAAAGTCTTTAAAAAAATTATTTAAATAAAAATAAATAAACTGAGATGTGGGCAAGAGAAAAGTAAATAGATGAAACCACCAACCCACATTTTACAGAAGATAGTACATGTGACAAAGGAAGATACACCATCATGAGGATCCAGCTGACAATTCTCAAGGAAAGGCTGTGAGGAAGTGAATCGATCACAATCTGCACAGCGTCAGCGTCAGGTGTGTTGATATGCTCCAGGGGAGGGGGTGAGGTTTCCAGGAAAACAACTGTAAGTCAAATAGAGGCAGGTGAGCACATGGCTCACTAAAGGAGCTGCAAGCAATTCAATATGGCTGAAAGGAGGAATGTACGCAGAGAATTATGGGAGGGAGCCCAGAGACCTGGCAAGAGCTAAGATACGAATATCTAGTATTCCATGCCAGGAAACAAGTTTTCTACTGAAGAAGAGGAACCCCAGTCAGATTTTAAGGAAGGCAATCATATGATCAAATGGAGGCTAGACTGGAGAGACCACGACAATGGCATGCAGTGGCTAGAATGCATGTGAAGTAATTAGGGGAAAAAAAAACATGATGTCCCAAATGCAAGAGCATTCAGGGAAACTGGAAAGAAGGAGGTTAGTTTATGAACTCTATAGGAAATAAAAGCCACAGACCTGGCTTGTGTGGGATGCAGCAGAGTAAAGCGTTACATATGACTCATCAAACTTGAAACATCTGCCCTTGCCTCTTTTCTTTCTCTTGATGTTTCAGTTAAAATGTCATTTCTTCAAAGAAGTGGTTCCAACCACTTTATTAAAAATAAAGCCGTTCCTCACTTTCTGTCACATCACCCAGCCTCAATGGAGAATTATTTTGCCTAATTACTAGCTTGTGACTGTCTCTCTCACTAGGTTGTAAACTCAAAGAGGTTGTTTGCCTTGTTCATCAGCACCGGGCCAGGCACATACAAGGTGCATAATGAACACTGAGTTCCTGTCTCTAACCTGGGCAACTGAGAGTTGCAGTGCCTGTGGCAGAGTTAGAAAATACAGAAGGAATAACAGACTTTTGTGGAGATGGAGGAGGAAGATGAGGAGTTCTGCCTTGAAAAATTTTAAGTTTTAAATGTGTCAGTTTTAAGTTTTTGGAGAAATTGCCAACAGGGATATCTAGTGACCTACTGATTAAACACATATAAACTCAAGCCATGGCTATGGGCTGGAGATCGGGATTTAAGAACCACCTGTATTTGACAGCGGCACTTGAAGCCATTTATATGACTAAGTGCTGTGCACACTGGTGCTGATCCAGGGGGGAAGTGGGGGGCTGAAATCCAGCCTGAGTTTGGCTTGACAAGCTTTGCATCCTGGAGCAGATCTGAAGTGCCTAGAGAAAAGGAGGCGTGATTCTTCACCAAAAGGTGCTCTTTGCTGGGCAACCCGTATGCCCAAGGAACAGTGACACCCACCAAAGTTACAGGGAGTTACTTTTTCTAATTTGCACAAATGCATGGTATAGACAAACAGCATTCCTGAGTATGAACAAAGAATACCCAGAAAAGAGGGCAGAAGGCAACAAAGGACCTACCACCATCTTCATTCTGGCTATGAAGAATGGCTTATGGCTGGGCTACATTTTGATGTGTGGATGTCTTTAGCTCAGAATGTGTGGGTCCCTTGGTGTGAGTGATTAAGTTCAAATTCTTGTTCCTTTGCTTACTAGCTGTCACCTCAGAAAAGTCCCTTAACCTCTACAGGCCTCAGTTTTCTCATTTTTATTTTTATTTTTTTAAGATTTTATTTATTTATTTGACAGACAGAGATCATAAGTAGGCAGGGGTGGGGGGTGGGGGGGCTCCCTGCTGAGCAGAGAGCCTGATGCAGGGCTAGATCCCAGGACCCTAGGATCATGACTTGAGCAGAAGGCAGAGGCTTTAACCCACTGAGCCACCCAGGCACCCGTTTTCTCACTTTTAAAATGGGGGAACTAATGGTATTGATTCCATAGGATTGTTGAGAAGATTAGATGAAATAATGTCCATAACGCATACAGTGCTGTGCTTGGACAGACCAAGCCCTAGGGTAGACTGACTGTCATTTATGATGACTGTAGTTTGATGTTGAAATGCCACCATCCACATTCTTCTTCAGGAAGAATAGAGCAGAGAGTGCTTGTAACAGAAATCTCTTAAGGGTCGACTTTAACAGGAATAGCCTTGATTGCAGAGATCCACCTTGTCCTAAATCACAGACATTTCTTGAGGCATCAAGCATCCAATGAGTGACCCACATGGGAGACAAAGCCCCATCTCACTCACCCCAAGCCACGACAACTTGAAGGCTTATCCCAGCTTTGGAACTCCCCTTAGGATCAGCTCAGCCTCCACTGAAACTGTATCCCCAGGTCAACCACTTTCTCTTCCCAACTGGGCATCCTTCTATAGTTAAAAACACTCCCCAGTAAATACTGACATATTAATCACCATTCTCCCAAAGTGACCTATTGCCATTTCCTTGAGTAGCTGTACACTGAAGAAAGGAGATTACCCAAACAGTGACAGGACTCTCAGACACAGAGTATGAATTGACATTGACACCTGAAGTTGACATCATGGTCCACCATTAGTATGAGGATATGGAAGGCCCAGGTAAAAAATGTAGCCCTGGACTAACAGTCTGACTACACCTAGTAGTTAGCATGACTGACACAGAGAGTGCTTGGCCTGTGGGGCAAGAGGGATCATAGTGGGGAAGGCCAGGTAGAAGGTTGTGAAATTGCTCCACACTCCAAGCTAAGAAAAGAAATGAAAAATAATGTTACCTTTAGAGCAGATGGCAGAAATCAGTGACACTCTTATACCTAAAGGATGAAGGGTTTGGTGACTCTCATCAGAATAGCATTTGATTCTTAAGTCTGGCCCCTATAAAGAAACAGATGGATACTGGAGGATGACAGTATGCTCCTGCAAACTCAAAAAGTAGAAGTCCCAATGGCAGATGCTATGTTGGATGTGTCATCTATGCTAAAGCAGAACATGCCAGGCAGATACTGATCTGGCAAATGAATTCTTTTCCATCCCTATCAGAAAAGAGGATCAGAAATAGTTGCACAGACTTGAACAGACAACAATACCTATTTGTTGTCTTGCCCTAGGGCTTTGGGGAAAAGACAGACCATGGGACATCGAATGACCATGCTGCTATAACTGTCCACCATGACCTGAGCTCTGGGAGACTCAAGAAGTCATAACATTGGATGGGCCCAGCAGAAGCTCATTTTAAATCAGAAGTGGTACAGCCAGGATTGAGCACAAATAATTGTGGAGTACATAAACAAGCTGCAAGAGGAGGTAGGACCCATGTCCTCCCCACTGTTTCTGCATCAGCACTTCTCCCTCACTTGCACTGCAACAGGTAGGGCCATCTGGGAGATTCCTCATGACCCATTAATGGATGAGAAGACCCCAAAGCTTGGTTCACTCAATTTGGTATGGGACTGAAAGGCAAAAAAGAATGGTGGCAACAATACCACCTCGTTCAGAGGTGTCCTTGATGGACAATGATGACTGGAAAGCCTCCCAATGGGTAGAGCTTTGAGAGGGCCATCCCCAGAGTTTACAGGGTCACCAAGTTTATGTCAAAAGAAAAGTATTACCCAAGGTAATAATATCATGGACTTATGGGCAGTGATAAGAACGTGGCTGATTAGCCCAGGGCCTGAAAAAAGAAGGACAGGAAACTCAGGATCACAAAGTTCCAGAAAAGAAGGATTACTTCTTCTCTAAAGAGCACAAAATGATTATAATCTACTGAGATTATAGTGTAGCTCACTCTCTGCCTGTCCAATCCTTCTTCCTGCCCTCCCTCCCCCACATGTTGAAGCCAAGAACACAACTTAATAAATCTCCAGCTCACAGTCGGCTCCTTGGGGAGAAAACATTACCTAAAACACTGAAGTCCTAACTTTGTTCTCAGCTGTATCCCCAGTGCCTGCTTCTGCTGACACATATTAGGTTCTAAATAAATACTTATTAAATAAATGATGGAACCCCAAGAGACTGATTTGACAAGGGCCATGACAGAACTAGTCCTGAGTTCTGTACCTTCATGTAAATTCCTGCCTTCTTGGCTCTTAATGCTGGTCTCAGTAGCCTGAGAAACACCCAAATGGTGAGGGTAAGAGGATCACTCTTGCTATGCTTTGTCAGTCCCAATTTTTATGACTGCAAACATGCACACACACACACACACACACACACATATATATACTCACACACACCCTAACTCAAATAGACCTACCAAAACACACACACACACACACACACATTTCTGTCTGCATTTTGAACAGCCGGACTGCATATTAATAATTTTTTAAATCATCAGTAACACAAAACTACTATTACTAAAGAGAAGTTACTGGACTTCCATTCTCAGTACATCATCTTAGAAAAAAATAACATTTTTTAAAAAGATTTTATTTATTGGACAGAGATCTCAAGTAGGCAGAGAGGCAGGCAGAGAGAGAGAGGGAAGCAGGCTCCCCGCTGAGCAGAGAGCCCAATGCGGGACTCGATCCCAGGACCCTGAGGTCATGACCCACGCCAAAGGCAGAGGCTTCGACCACTGAGCCATCAAGGTGCCCAAAAAATAGCATTTCTTAGAGAATTAGATTTTTTCATACACACAAAATATAAGTTACGTGTTGTCATTCAGTACTCCTGGCTTAAAATTTTCATGGATTCTCAAACATAACACATCAGTTAAGTTAGAAATGTAGTTCGTATTGTAAAAACAATTTTTTTCATACATCAAAAAATAGAAGTATAAATATTGTTAAAATAAAAGTAGTGTTGCTTACAAAGTCATACACCAAAGAGAAAACCAGAAGGGAGCTTGAATAATGCTCTTGGAGAAATTAGATGTCATGCATAACAACATCCTTCCTAACTGTGAGGAATTAACTGCTTGCTTTTTGTCCAATTCTCTTCCTAACTTGCTCTTGTGTTCCATTTGCCCGAAAAGAGAAAGAACTGAAAGTTCTGCCTGCACCATTTGTAGAATATTGAAAACTCTAATTTTTATCAAAATAATTTCCTATGAAGATGGGCCAAAACAACTGGTTGAAGAAAACAACTTGATAGAACTATGTTAACCCAATCTGGGTTCAGGAAAATACGAGTGTCTTCCAAAGTCCCCAAAACCTGTGGTGGCAGCAGCAGCATCCTGACTTGGTATTCTCATGTATAACCTAGTCATCTGGGACACTGAGGTGACAGCATTTTAATAGTCCACTGTAGATGGTGTATAGTAATTCATATATTCCAGTATTTGTGGTCTGAATCAATGCTAAATTTTAAGGTAATCTCTATTGTTGGTTCATCTTTCATTTGCCTGTGTAATTGTTAAAGTATTTGATCACATTTACTAGGTTATAAAACAAATACATATGGAAAAAAATGCTTCAGGTAGAAAGTTATAGTTGTTCTCCTTCCTTCTCAGTTTCAATTCATACGTCACCATTTTGAATAGGCAATGTGGGAGGGTGGAGGTGTATAAATATTTTTACATGCATTGATTCTTATATAAATGAGATCATAAAATCATCCCTAATAGTCCCTAATTAGGCATGACAGATGGATATCCCTGAGACCACCATTTGGTAATTGCAAAACAGATATCATAAAAATACATAAAGAGAAAGAAAACTGCCTGATAGCAGCTGGATTCTGCTTGCTCCTCTACCTGGCAGTTTCATTAGATTTGAGGAATTCTCTGAGGTCAAAAAGAAATTAGATGTGTGAACAAGAAATGTGACATTTTATTTCTAAACAATCCATCTGCAGAATTTGAATCTGATGTGAAATCCTGCTCAATTAAAGAACGAGTTAAATATAGTATTTTGCAAATAACAAACAGGTGTTGGCGAATATACTGTATGCTGGTTCTGTTAAAAATGCAAAACAGAAACAAAATATATGCTTAACTGCTTTAACTCTTTTAATTTTGTTTCCTGAAGCCATATATCATCTGGCTAGATGACTGATAATATCATTGAAATTCAATTCCCCCCCACAAAAAATAGTCCATTAGGTTGCAAATAAAATTGTCATATTTTCCACTTACAAAAAGAAAAGGTAGGAGAAGAATAAATTAGTAGGCTAACATCTCCCCTCAGGGGATCTTGCATTAAGTCTTTTTAAAATAATGAGCAGTGTGGTGGAATCAACAGTGGCATCAGCGCTGGGAGGTAACCTGGGGGAAATTGCTCAACCTCCTTGAGCTGCATTCTCCTCATCTAGAAATTGGGGGTTAAAAAAAAAAAAAAAAACAACCAAAACCAAGAAAGTTCCCCCCCACCAAGACCCCCAAACCAAAAGAAACTCAAAGGTTGTTTTAAAGACCGGGATAAGAGAGCAACCATGAAATGACATTGCAAAACAAAATGGCATCATTAATAACGGTTAATAATAAAATCTTGGCATCCCTCTTTGTTTTTATTTCATTTCCTCAGGAACCCCAAGTCTAGAATATTTTTATTTTTCTTCTTTTTCTTAATTTGTAGGGGAAAGTATGAGTTTTGAGAAACTCCTCTAGATCAAATTCCTCTACATGGTACATGCAAATGTAAGGTATAAGCATCCATCTAATCAAATCAACATGTCCTCACTGAGGCTCTCATGTGTGCCTTGTGTTGCATCAAGTATTGGAAGGAGAGAAGAAATGCATAGCCATGTTACTTTGCAGAACTTTTTGAAATAGAATCATGTTAAGAAAAACCTGCCTTCAGCACAGACTGAAGGTACTGAACATTTGGGTCATTCATTTAAACGATCTGAAGGTTCTTTTTCTCTATCTACAATCTGAAGGTTCTTTTTCTCTACCCACGGGTGTTGCTTCTATAGGTCTATCACCCTTCCTGGCCATGGAAACAGGCCTATCTGGCTACAACCAGTGGGCTCCTTTGCCCTGGTCGAATGCAGTGTAGTAGAGCCTTGCAGGCAAAGGAAGGTGGAAGGGAGGGGGAAGCTGAGATATTTTCGCAGCCCCCACCTGTGGGCTGGCCCTGTGCCTCAGCTGAAGGTCACAGCTTCTTCTCTGTTTCTGTTCTGGGAATTACTCATATCTCCACCCTTGCTGACCCAAGAGTGTCAGCAGTATCTGGGCACTGTTTTTCACTTTATGCATTTCCTGGCTCCGAAGCTCCGTTGGAAATACTCTTTTCAGTGGACTCTCCTCAAATTACTCAATTTAAATGCCTTTCTGTTCACTGCCAAAACCCTGACCCATACACCCTCCTACCCCCCAACCTCCCATCCACATCCACTTTCCACCCGCCCATTCCCAATTCCAGATAGTACTTGGTTTGGGGTCTATATACCAGTGACATAGGAACTTGCAGACCTCTTAAAATACATGTATAACTTCTCAAGAGTTCCTGGATACCAGGGATGCCTGGGTGGCTCAGTTGGTTGGGCCGCTGCCTTCAGCTCGGGCCATGATCCCAGGGTTCTGGGATTAAGTCCCGCATCCGGCTCCTTGCTCCACAGGGAGCCTGCCACTCTTCCTGTTTGCACACGCTCTCTCTCTCTCTCTCTCACAAATAAATAAATAAATCTTTAAAAAAAAAAAAAAAGAGTTCCTGGATACCAGTGTGAAAAGCACTGGTTTAGTCAGTATTCTACCCCCAGTCCCCCAAATAAGAACCTAATGCATTAACCCTTTCTTCATTTAAAGGAATGTGATCTCCTTAGAAAGAAGTTAAAATGACAATTATATGTTATCTTTTGTTTTTGTAATTTGTTATGTATTACAAAATTAAAATGGTCTACAAGGCGTAAGTTCTTAGGACTGAAAAACAAAACAAAGCAAAACATAGAGTCAAACCCAGTGCTCTCATTTTATAAATGAATGAACCAAAATTTAGAAACTTAAGTGATTTATTCCAGGACATGCAACTTTCATTGGCCAAAGCTACAATCTGCTTCCGGAGTCCTAATCCAATGTTATTTTTCTGCCAAACACCTTACCCAGCTTACACTATCTTATATAGAAAATAATGAGAAATAAAATGTTATGTGCCTGAATAGGAAGACTTTTCTAAGAATTTGTTCCTAAAGGCAGGAAAGAAATTATAGACTTTTGAGATATTAGAGCTAGAAGATACTTTCAGAGTCTCCCTGAGTTGATAGGCAGAGAATCAAAGCCCCAGGAAAGATCAGTATCTTGTGCTCCTCATGTTTCCTCAAGTATTTCCCCCACCGCTCTCAGGATCTCAAAGGAAACTCTGAATAATTTCATAGACAGAGTATCTCTACAAATCTGTTATTATTCATGATGATAGGATTTTAAGACTCAAAGAGGTAGTAAGATATAGAATAACGAAAAAGCAAAATGTGCCATCTGATAGAGGATAATCTCAAGAGCTAACCTAAAAATTGAAATATGAGTTAGTTAGCAGCTTCTTTTATACTGGCTTAATGGCAACTGACAGAGGCTCTCTGAAGGAGGACATCCTTGACCAGTGAGCCTGCAAAGTCAAGGTTCCAGCAGCAATGCACTGTTCCACCAGCATGCACCCTGGTGCAAACATTTGTTTACACGGGATGCCATTCCCCCATGCAAGACATTCAAGATAAAGTTTTCAATCTCTGCCCAAGGAAGAAGTGACTGCCATTCAATCCATGGGAATACTTTCTCAGTGTCAAAAGATGCTATTAACACTGAGCTGGCATCATTTTTCATCTTAAAGAGGATATTAAATAAGCACAGTAAATTCATACAGGTGAGCCTACATGTACTAGCCATAAAATAGCACATTGTTCGGGTTGAATTCTTTTATTAATACTTCCTCTGTGAGTCAAGTGGCCAATAACTTTGCCAAATTGTTGATATCTATATTGAGGAAGGCCATGAAATTGAGGTCCATGATGATAAAATCAGCTATGATAAAATCAGCTCCAATTTTCTTCTTCTGCCATTATCAGTGGGTACACTGGAATTTGGACAGAGACCCTTGAGTTTTGTCCTTAGATGTCCCTTTCAAACAACCCCAGGCTACTCATCCCTTGTAG
Organism: Lutra lutra; assembly: GCF_902655055.1. Taxonomy (NCBI): domain Eukaryota; kingdom Metazoa; phylum Chordata; class Mammalia; order Carnivora; family Mustelidae; genus Lutra; species Lutra lutra. Next base: position 133,131,576 of record NC_062281.1, on the reverse strand, counting down.
CTGGTCATTACCCTTTATTCACCTCTACAATAGAAAGACCTCTTTGAGCACAGGCATTTGTTCTATCAGGTTAGAACTTTTCTTAAAAAAAACAAAAAACAAAAAACAAAAAAACAAGAGATGGGAGGCGAACGAAAAGATGAGGTGTCTCCAAATCAGAGATCCTATAGAGGAAATTCACAGATTAGGGGGGTGATTGGACTGGATGATCCCCAAGGTCCCTTCAAACCTTCTAATCTTCTGGTTTAGTACCATGACATATGTCCCTGCCATGGTCTGCAGATTGATGACAGCTGAATGTAATCCACAGAGGTTTGCTGCAGAATAATCTACGCTTCTGAGTCTCTCTGCAAAACATTCCTGCCCCTCCTACCTCATTCTACCCTCCATCCCGAATGGCAGTGCTCAGACTTTCTGAGACTTCTCTAGCCAAGGGAAGGTTGGCAGGGGATGGCAGAAGATTTCTCAGGCCTATTTGAAACCCTCCAAATTCCTCTTTCTGTTTGAAACCCCAAACTGTCTGCAAAGCTAAAGAGAGTCCAGGAGTGCAGCGCGTGGATCCTGGTGGAGTGTTTTCCCCAGTTTAGTGTAGAGTGAAGGCCATGAATTTATAGTCCTGGGTCTGCCTCCTGGCATAACCTTAGCCAAATGACTAATCTTTCTGAGAGTCAGCGCTTTCATCGGGGAAATGGAATACAGATATTTACCCTGCGGGGTGAATGAAGGGTTAAGAGAGATAATGCATGAGGCTTGCACTGAGTTCAGTTTTAGCCCTCGGGTTTAGCCAATATCTAGCACTCAAGTTCAACATTGGCCTTGATCTTTAGAAGGTATCATAGGCAATTTACCTGCTTCATCATCATTTCTGGCGTCCCCACCTCGAGAGTGATCAATGATGGTGTGTTCTCATCAGTTACACAAGATCAATATGACACACAACGAGACTGGTAATAAGAGGAAGAAGTTCTATTCAGACTCATCATTAATGTATGAATATTCACCTTCTAGTATAGGTAAATTATTCCTGACTCTGCTTTATTTTTCTACCTAGTCCTTATGACTACCTGTCTGAATAATATAAAAACATTTATTTGTCTTTTATAAATTGTCCATCTCCCTAACCATAAGTAAACTATACCAGGGCAGAAATTTCATTTGTTTTGTTCACTGCAGTGTCCTAAATGCCAAGTACAGTGCCAATCCCTTCATAGGTAGGCAGTAAGTTATTGTTGACCGAATGAATATGCAGCAGGTTCTAATCTCTATCCTCATACTCAGGTCTGCGAGAACAATCACTTCTTTGTTTTTCTATAACTAAACTAAGCTGCTCTTCACCAGATTAGCAATGTGGGACTCAGCTCCATTTTTCTTTTTTTTTTTTTTCCTTTTCTTTCTTTCTTTTGTTCTTTCATTCTTTCTTTCCTTTTTACTTTGAAAGAGAGAGTGAGTACAAGCCAGTGGGAAGGAGCAGAGGGAGAGGGAGAATAAGAATCTTAAGCAGATTCCACACTCAGCATGGAGCCTGATGCAGGGCTCGGTCTCACGACCCGAGATCATGACCTGAGCTGAAATCAAAAGTTGGATGCTTAACCAACTGAGTTACCCAGGCACCCCTCAGCTCCATTTTTCCAGATGGGGTCATCCATCACCTTTATGGTATTGGACCTTACATAATATCAAGGTGTTGGAGGGTGGGTACCGCATCCTCACAGCCATCTTTCCATGTTAAGACCCAGAGAAATACGCCCTCTGGTCGCCTCTGAGTTATTCCTCTTATTCCCCCAGACACCTATGGATCTAGAGGTGCTCTCTCTGCTAGTTCTGGCCACTTCTGGATACATAGGAATCATTTTGCAGCTCCCATGCCATATTAGAATTTAGGGGAACGCTGAGTATCTAAGGTTCATTCTGCCTAGACATAATACAGTCACTTCTCTTCTGGAGCCTTGTTAACTACCCAGGACCCTACTCACAAGGTCTAACAGACCCTCTGTTTTCAAGTCCCACAAAGCTAGCATTTTCCAGTGGCCCCACTCCCCTGACCTGAGGCTGGGCTCAGACAGCAGGGCGTACAGAACCTCCTAGGGATTCACTGGTGTTTCTTGTCTGACTATCTCCTATCTCCAGTAACAAAATTTTTGTCTTCATTGGACAGTCTGAGAGTCTTCTCAGAGCCTGTATTTTTGAAGTTCAAAAGTCAGCAAAAACAATTCCCTTTTGTTTGCTCTGTGTAGCTACTTTCTTCTTCTGAGGCAGTGAACACAAACCAATTTAGTTGGTCAAAACATGGGAGAAAGGTCATGGAATAAGAGGAAACATGAGGAGGAAGCAATTATTAGCATTTCCAAACCATCATAACATGCTCACACACGCGCACACACACGCACACCCACACAGAATAAATAAAAAAATAACAGTTCAGTTGTTTCAGCCTCTCAATGAAAATTTCCACACTTCTTTTATTTAGGAAATGGTAGATCAGTTTACATAAGAACTCTCAAATACTTTTTTAAATAAACTAGTCTAGGTAATGCCAACAATATATATATATAAATAGACAAAGAACCAAACAAACTCTTAATGTCTGGGCACCATATCAAGTGGCAGGCCCCCTGCTCATCCTCCCCAACCCGCTAACCATCACCTCCTCTAAGAAACCTTTCCTGGTCCTCCCCACAACACACACGAAAAAATGACTCCTGTCCCTTCTTAGTGTCCCTCACTGTATCCTATCACATTAAGTCAATTAAGTGAGGCTGCAAGTTATTGCAAACTCAAAAGAAGAGAGGCTTAAACAAAAGATATATTCAACTCTTCTCTCATGTAAATGAAATTAGAAGGCAAGACACCAAAAGCTGGAAGCTGGCCTCACTATTACCAAGGTGTGGCAGTGCTTTGCTGCCACACTATTCTGTCCTTACATGACTTCCAACCAAGCTGGCCATTCCAGCTCCAGCTCCCACATTCCAGATAGCAGAAAAAGAAAAGCAGGCAATAAAAATGTCCCTCTACCTCCAGGGAACTTTCCAGACATCACACACAGAACTTATTATCTCCCATCAGCTGTAACTTAATTGCAAGAGCACACTGACCAGTAAATGGAGTTTGTGAAAGAGTATTTTAGTTGAAGGGCAATGTCCCCATCAAAGGCTTGAGGTTCTTTTTTTTTTTTGTAAGAAGGAGAAACGGCTATATACTAGAAGGCATCTAGCAGTTTCTTCCACTCCTTTTTGTGAAGCAGTTACCACACTGGTTCACCTGTCTTCTCAAGCGGATAGCGAGTTCCTTAAAGAAAATAAATAAATAAAATACTGTTCATTCATCTTTCTTTCCCACATTCTTGTCCAGGGTCTGACCAGAATTACACTCAATAAATGTTTATTAGTAAAGGAGAATTCAAAGGACCTGCAATGTACCAGGCATTTGATAGATGTAGTCTCTAGTTCTTAATTAAAATACAAAGCAAAACCCAATAAAAGTATGCTTAAGAAGAACTTGTTTCCATTGCATTTTATAAAAAATATAAGAAACAGACTCAGAAATATTAAGTAACTTACACAAGAACTCAGATCCTGTGAGTGGCAGAGGTTGGACTTAATTCATTTTCTTACTCCAAAGTTGCACACTTTTTAATATGTGGGCTCCCCTATCTGCTGCTTCTAGGGTTCTCTCTGCCCCCACCTCTAATGTGGCAGTTCCACAGAGGCAACACAAGTTTCTAAACCTCAGTTTAGTGACCTATATCAGAGCCACTCCAATGGGCAAAATGACTGGAAGAGCAAAGCATCCTGGGCTCGGGGGGGGGGGGGGCGGGGTGATGCATCTCTTTTATGCACCATGAAAACTCCTTCCCGTTTGATCCTGCAAGTTACCAATACTTCAGCCATTCCTTCACACCAAGTCCTACGCCAAGGTCCTGCTTCTGAGACCAAGTTCTGCCCTGCCTTGATGCCTGCTTACTTCCTTTGCATGGAGTTTTGCTCATCCTGGTATCTTGAGATGAGGAGGCACTTGGGACCTGGACCACCAAGACTGAAGCTTACAATCCATTCTTAGCCAAGATTTCTGCCCCACTTAGAGAGACTCTGATTGCTGTCCTTGTTTCTCAACATTGCTATGGTCACAAAACATAGATCCTTCCAACCTCCTACTCTCCATCCTGATAGTGCTTTATAATAGCCCACTATCTAAAAATCTATTCCTTCAAATCCACTGATTTAGTATATTCTAGTTCTAATACTGTAACACAAATTATCTCCAAGTATATGTAACCACATAATTCTATCTTTATAAACCCTCTAACCAAATACATTTTATATGCTTATTAATTAAACTAAAAAAATTCCCAATAAAATTACATACTAATCTATATTACATATCACATCATTTTTTTTTGCCTTTCTAATGGAGAAATTCTTGGATATATTTAGCATATGACTATACAACTAGAATTCGTCACAGATCAAGATTAGGATGTAAGATCTTTGGAGGAATGGACTCACTGAATGTCTTCAATGTCTATATCCTCTGGCCCTCTCCTTGCCATGCACCCTATCAGCTACTGCTCGTGCCTGAGATCCATGTGGAATAGCAGTCTAGCTTCAGTGAATTGGGCCCCAGCTCTGAATGTTCACTGGATGACATTCAGCAGTAAATTACAATATTATAACTATAAATAATACTATAGTGTTATGATCAATAATGCAAAGTGCTTTTCCTTCTGAAAAACAAGTTGATTTAGGAAAAGAAGGTTTAGTTCATGTGTGGGTCCTACGTTTTCTGACCAAGCCCGTAGTAATAAATGAGTTTAAGAACATTTTTCTTACCAGAATAGTGAACTGCCCACCCAAGGGTGGACAATTCTCATTTTCCTCAGGTTGTGTTCATGAGAGCCCTGCCATCTTCTCACTGAAACTTTGATTAAAGCCAGCAAGGGACAAATCCAAATACTACTAGCAGTTCCCTGGGCACGGAGTTGAGAAACAAATCTCGGGGCCTTTTAAGGACCTGGAATCTGGAATAGGTCTGGAAATCCTAAATTTTAAAAGAAGAATTTGAAACCATAAGAACAATTCCATTTTACCTGAATTCAAGAAATAGATATTGAGTGCCTACTACACACTCAAAACAATACTAGGTACTAGAGATACATAGATGAGAAGACAGACTTCATACCCTCAGTGGGTTTACAGACTACAGAGGGAGAGGCAGCTACCCATAATTAGCATTAAGCCATGTCCATCCTGTGCCACACATTCTAATAAAGGCATAAGAACAATAATGAGAACGAGAATACAAATACAAATACAAATACAAACATAACACAAGAATGGCTAATATTTGCTGAGTGCTTACTGTGAGCTCTAAACGCATTTTCTCATTTATTCCTCATGGCAACCTATAAGGTGTGAGTCAGGACTCTCCATTTTGCAAACAAGGAAATGATATTGAGATGAACAGAACAACAATCTCTGCCTTCAGGCACTGAGAAAGGCTTCATGGAGGAAGTAACATTTGTTGGATCATCAAATCTGGTTCCTGGTACAGCCCCCAGCAGGCAGCAATGGAACTTCATAATAAAGTCACTAATAGAAATTACATACTGGGGGATTTCGGATGCAATTGCTAATGGGGAAACTGCCTCTACTAGATGACTAAATATGTTGTTCTGGGTCATTAAAATTGTATTATGCATATGCTGAGGTTGGGATTAGCTAAAACATTATAGAAGGCTGCTAATCTGATCACTAGACCATGTTCAGTAAATTTGTTCAGGGATGAGCCAAAGTTAAAAGTATAAAATCCAGCTGTAAATTAGGAAATAATTGGACTGCCTGCATCAGTTGATGGGAGTCTGTGGCCAGCTGGAAGCTTTTTAAAAATTTATTTTTCATGAAATATTTCATACATTCAAAAAGTATGTCTAGTGAATAGCTAAGGTATAAAGAATGATTAAGTGAGCACCCATATACCCAAGCCGGCCTAAGAAATAGCAAATTACTAATTCTGGCAAAGCCCCTGATATCTTTCCCCATTAGTTTTTCTTATTTCCTCCCTCCCCACCAACAATTACAGCTTTTTAAAATAGTTTTATTCCGTGTGCAGGTAACCCAAAAGTATATGCTACTCACTTTTGTTTGTCTGAAATTTACTAAGTAGAATCCCACTCTGTGTGTCCTTTTGTGATTTACTTTCTTTACTCCATGTAATGATTTTGGTTCTCATCATGTTGAAGCATGAAGCTGCAGTCAATCATCTGCACTTCCACATGGTGTACAAATTATTGATCCTTTCTCCTGTCCATGGACATTTGAACAGACATTTGCGTAAACACAGTACGAATATTTTTATACCTTATGTACATGAGCAAGCCTTTCTCTACATATGTATACCCCTAAGAATAAAACTGCTAGTTAATGAGATATATTTTGTTCAAGTTTTAAAAAGAATGTCAAATAATATTCCAAAGTGGTTGTACTGATTACATTCTCACATCCTCATCAGGTCTCATACAGTCCAATTTTGTCAGTCTAATGGATGTAAGACACAAATTTAGTGTAGTTTTAATTGGGGTTTCTCTGGTTGCTAATCAGGTGAAATATTTTCATATATTTACTAGCATCAAGCGTACTTGTTCCTGTAGAATGTCATTTTTATGTCTTTTGCCCATTTTCTTTTAGGTTTTCTTTTTATCTGTCTACTGATATACATAAAATGTTGCATTAATATAACCAAATTTATTTCCTTTCCTTTATAGCTTCTATCTCATGTGGACTGTTTAAACATACTTCCCTGAGGTAAAGATTTTATCCTATATTATCTTTTAGAGGCTTTAAACTTTTTTTCACTTTTAAACTTTTAATTCACCTGAACTAGATTTGTTTGGAATGTGCAGCAGAGACCCAATCGGACCCGTTTCCATAGGGATAAGGAATTGTCCCAACACTGTTCATCGTGCACACTCCCGTCTTCCCCACTGGGTCTGCGATGTGAGCTCTGTAAAGTCAGGGTTCTACATGGGAAGGCTCTGTTCCAGGCTCTTCATTCTGTTTAGGTGATCTTTGTGTAGCCATCCACCAAACTAACAGAAAGCTTGGTAACAAATCCTTATAGCTGGTAGGTCAAGTTCCCCTACATTTTTCTTTTTTCAAGCTGTTCTTGGCTGTTTGTTTGCCCTTTCCTCTTTCATATACACTTAGATGCTATCTATCAAGTTTCATCAAGAATTGAATTGCTATTTTAACAGATCAGTTATGGAAAACCTGATCAACTTATCTAGAAACACGTCATGTCTCCATTTACTTAGGTCTTCTTTAATGTCTTTCAGTAACTGTGTGTTTTTCCACATAAAGGCTGATGTATTTTGTTACATTTCTTCCTTGATATCATATTTTAGATATATTTTATAGAAATTAAACAACACTTTGTAACTATTGGTTGCTACCACGTGGCTATACAGTTGATCTTATATCTAATAATCTTGTTAAACTCTCACGATGTGTGTGTATGTGTGCACATGCGTACTCTATTTGGACAATTTCCATGTCATCTCTGAATAATTAGTTTTGCTTATTTCTTTCTAATTGTGGCAACTTTTTTTTTTTTAAGATTTTATTTATTTATTTGAGAGAGAGACAGTGAGAGAGAACGTGAGTGAGGAGAAGGTCAGAGGGAGAAGCAGACTCCCCATGGAGCTGAGAGCCCGATGTGGGACTCGATCCCGGGACTCCGGGATCATGACCTGAGTCGAAGGCAGTCGTCCAACCAACTGAGCCACCCAGGCGTCCCTCGTGGCAACTTTTATTTCTTTTTCTGACCTTACTTCAATGGCTAGAGCTCCATTACAATGTTGAATAAATGTCATAACACTTGGTTTCCAAAAAATGGGATGATGCATCAATCACCTTCTTGCACAGGAGCCATGCTCACCATCTTGGACTCACTCCATTGTTAGTGTCTGAGCAGCCACAGTGTGACACAGCTAAGCTCTGCTCCACGCAGGAGAGGCAGCTGGCCCCTCCTGCATGGACATGCAGGGACCCCAGAAGATGATAGCTAGGGTCGGCTCTGCTTTCTGAGGAGGCACTGTTTCCAAGGCAATGAGTTCCAGTCTCTGGACTAGAATTAGCTCTTGGACCATATCTTCCTCTAGACCCCCTCCTTGAATAGAATCTTCATCTTATAAGCATCCATGCCATTTGCCTGTGTTTTCTCACTTCAACTATGTTGAGAAGGGAGGCATCATTTCTGCCACAAGGTGAGCAGTAGGAGATCCCAGCCGAACAGCCCGTCGAGCCTCCAGAGGACCAAATTTGCATTAGGTATGAATACATTTGAATATCTTGCTAGCCCCAGATGTGTCACCTTTATTACCTAAGTAACCAAGTGAATGCGCTTGGGCCTTTCAGCATGCAGTCTCTTGCCTTTCCTTCTAAATCCCTATTAGACAAATTGGAATTTCAGCAGCCAGGGACAGATTTGGGTCCACGCTACTTTTTCCTGGCTTATTAGAGTGAAATTGAGCATTGCAGTTTAAACTCCAGTCGGTATATAATTTATTGCATAAACGGGGACACTGAGAGTGAAGAGGGTTCTGAGTAGAGAAGATGCCGGAATACAGGTATAAACCAGGCTCTCCTGAAAGGCCCAGACTAGCCTCCCACCACGGTTCTCCTCCTTTCATACACGCCATTCCTTTCCCCAGCTCCTCTCCCCAGTGACGGGTCCTCCTGCCAGGTCTTGTCCTTCACTCACTCGTCTCTGGGGTCTACCTGGTGAGGGATCTACCCAGCAACCTTCCAACCTGCCAGGCTACAGCAGGCTTAAGCAGCTCATAAAAGTGATTTGAAAGAAACTCCAACTGACCTCGAATGCTGTGCTCCAATCCTTTGTAGTGTTGCAAATAAGGCTCTAATCTTCTCATCCTTACTTCTCTTTCCAAATTACATTACCCAAATATCCTGTTCCAGTGGATGGCAGACATTACTTAACATATACACACACACACATATAACATAAATGATGCATTTGTCCTTCATTGGGGAAATGTGATGTAAACAGCATCACATCAGGTTGCTCTCGGGGATGTGTTGTGCTTTGTTGGTGACACTCAGAGGAAAGTATGTCAGTTAATTTTTCAAAGAGCATTTAAATGGGCTTCCAGCTTATTCTGCTGGCCTGACAGGACTGCTGGGCAGCTGTCTCCGAACCACCTCTGCCACAAGCCAACATCATTCTACACCACAGTTATCACTTATTAATTGCATTTTAATTGGTTTCAGCTATTACCGGCTAACAGAAAGAGACGACCATCAAGTGCAGTAGGTATGAACTTGAAAGAGAATGGAGCAGGAACTACTCCAGTTGAAGAACTACCTCATCTGAAACATAATATAAGCCCCACAAACTACATCTCCTGATACTTCTAATAGTCTCCTCATGATCTCCAGTCTTATATTTGCATAAGCAATTTAAAAATGTATCTATCAAGAAAGATGGATCTAAAGATCTGGATTCAAGACCTCCAAGTCTAGCCTTGCAGGGACATGGAGGAGGAGAAACTCATCAAATAGCAAATGACAAGAATAATGAACATTTATTGAATTCCTACTATATGCCAAGTTCTTATCCTCTCAAGAGCTAAACAGTCACTATCTCGTTTAATTTTCATGCCTCTGTGATGAAGGTATAATTGTCATCTCCATTTTATAGATGAGAAAACCGAGGAACTTGCTTAAGGTCATACATACAGTGACAGAACTGGTTTTTTTTTTTTAAAAAAAGATTTTATTTATTTATTTGACAGAGACACAGCGAGAGAGGGAACATGAGGAGGGAGAGTGGGAGAGGGAGAAGCAGGCTTCCTGCCGGGCTCGAGACGGGACTCAATCCCAGGACCCTGGGATCATGACCTGAGCTGAAGGCAGATGCTTAACGACTGAGCCACCCAGGCGCCCCCAGAGCTGGGATTTGATTCCAGAGCAGTGTCCTTATACACCAGTATATAGTATGTCTTGCTGTATGTATGTGTTAAGTGCCAGACTTCCAAAGCTGGCCTTCAGAATCTCTTGCCACCTTTCCCTGCAGACTTCCTCGGCATGCCTAAGACATGATTTTACCCATGGGCCAGGACTATAGTAACATACAAACTTATTTACTCATCTACACATCGATTCATCCACCAAAAATATATGCCGCTACAGCTATTCAAAGAAGGGAGTCTCACTTTCAGACTGTGATAATAAAGGAGATTTCACAAGTGAGGCTACAGTTGACCTATTTCTTCTAAAAGTGAGAAGAGTAATCTTTCCAAGTTAGAAGAAATAGGATGTGACAAGAGGCAAGGTTTGGAAAGCATAAGGATAGCTTAGGAAATATGGTGGTTCAATGTCGACACAGCAAAACACACTATGATAGGAAATTCATTTGGGAAGGTGGGCTGGGCCAGTTCATCGAAGTTATCAGAGTAATCCAGGCAGCCACACACATCCCAGAAAGAGATAATTCCAGGGGCTCCTGGGTGGCTCAGTGGGTTAAAGCCTCTGCCTTCGGGTCAGATCACAGTCTCAGGGTACTGGGATCAAGCCCCACATCGGGCTCTCTGCTCAGCAGGGAGCCTGCTTCCCTCCTCTCTCTCTCTCTGCCTGCCTCTCTGCCTACTTGTGATCTCTCTGTCAAATAAATAAATAAAATCTTAAAAAAAAAAGAGTGATAGTTCCATGAAGTTAGGAACCATGACATTCATCTTAGTGACTCCCCTCTCCCATATAGGGCATTGCATGGTGTCTAATTCATTATAGACACTTATAAATATGCTAAACCTATAAAGGACTGAAATGTCAGATTTCCCAAAGCAATATGCCTTTTTTAAAAACATAGATCAAAACCTTAAATGAAAGAAAGTGCATTCAAGTGGTGTAGTGAGGCTCACAAAGAAGATAGAAAAGAATTTAGGGAGATAGCAGCATCTCGCCAGAATTCCTAAAATTGCACGAACTAATAATAACTAACATTTTTTTGTGCTTATGCTATGTGCCAGCCAGTGTGCTCATTGTTACATTTAGCATTTCATTCAACATCCACAAGCCTTATGAATATATACAACTAATATACTCAGTGTCCTTTTGGGATATTAGGGGCCATTAGTAATCTCTGTCACATTAAACTAAAATTAGTGTGTAACCAGAAATTATAGAAGCTTCTAATTTAGGATTCTCTAAGTCTGACCAGTCTTCGAGGCTTGGCAACATTGGAAACCTACTGCATGGGCATACACGTGGTTAACATCTGCACTCTTTTTTTTTTTTTTTGTAAGATTTTATTTATTTGACAGAGAGAGAGATCACAAGCAGAGAGAGAGAGAGAGAGGAGGAAGCAGGCTCCCTGCTTAGCAGAGAGCCCGATGTGGGACTCGAGTCCAGAGCCCTGAGATCAGGACCTGAGCCGAAGGCAGAGGCTTAACCCACTGAGCCACCCAGGCAGCCCCAACATCTGCATTCTTTAGGGGAACAAAGAGAATACCATTAGCGTTGTCTAGAATTATCAGGGTTTTCAACAAATGCTATGCTTTTGAATTACAATTACTTTATTAGCTTTATTATTTTTACTTCATTTTTGTGAGTTAATAATTTTAAACTTAGTAATGATTTTTTGAGGGGCCTATAATTTTTTCGTGGAAGAGTTTGAGTTTAGTGTTCATTATTCTGTTCTTCTCCATTTTTTTTTTTAACCATGGAGTATTTTTTTACACTAGAAAGTGGGACTGGGTAAGATAAATGAATCAAGGAATCTTTTGCTCCACTTTGCTTTGATAGCTTCAAGCAGCTATTGAAAAACAAAAAACAAAAAAACTGACCTAAAAGAAGAAATACAATTAAATACCATCCACCATTTGCCCCTTCTCTCAGAGTTGAAATCTCTATTCATTTACAGCACTCTTTCCCACTGAGCTAAGATGCAGCTTCAGAATCCTTCTTAACCTGGTATTCCAGAAAGCATGTGGGCAAAGGAATCAAATCCTATTTGCAGTCTAGAGCTATCCTTTAATCTTTGATTGGAAAAAAAAAATCTGCAACATAATTATTCGTTGAAGTTATTGTTTTTGGCAGGCACATTTAGGACTTGCAGAACAATCAACATCTTCACTCATATAGCCATGTTTAGGCATCATGTTAAGTCTTGAGACGTTGTCTCCTTTAGTTCTCACAATAACCAAAAGAGGCAAAGACAACTAATTCCTACATTGTGATAGTTTCAAGTCTCAGAAGTGAATCATAATTGTAAGATACTGACTTGATAGTGCCCAGATCCTAACAGCTAATGGAATCTCAGTCCTTGGACAGAGGAAGGAGTCCCTAGAAGAATATTCTAGAAAAATTTCCAATAGCAAATATATAAGTGATCCAGAAGAAACGTGAATGCATGTGCAATGAACAAAATATACTCATAAAGGATAAGGAGGCTGCGTAGTGGAAGTTTTTCAAGACAGACAAGGTTAGAGCTGAAACTAAGCTTCTAGATATATTATAGATAAAGAACAGAAATATTCTGCAGGAGGGTGGATTATGTCAGAGAACAGGACAGATACTTTCATCAGACTTAATTGCCACCACTGGGAGGTGAGTATTATTAGCCCCTTCTACAAAGAAGAAAAATAATAATCAACGAAATTAAGTTACCTTTCAAAAGTCTCACCACTAGGGATTCGAAACAAACCAGGTCGCCTGAATCCAAAGCCCACATTTAGAACTGGCTAAAGTCTATGACAGACTCAACAACCTGATGTAAGCAATGTTTGGAGTTAAGTATTGAGGAAGAAGACAGAGTTATCCACACATTGAACACTGTCTTATCCAATAGCTTTTTATTTTAAGCAAACATGTCTTCTCTCTAGTAGGGCAAAGTCTTTTCCTTTTTCACCCAAAGTACAGGTGCCATTTACTGCATTGTATTGTCACCCGACAAATCACACTAGGGATTATTTCTGCTCAAGACTTGCCAAGGGAAAATGCAGCAGGAAATGTCACCTTTCCATTTCTCATCTTGAAGACGACGACTTTAAATAAGAACCGAAATTCATGCAGGTAAACCCGTCTGTGCTGAGCACAAAAGTACACATTCTTCAGGCTGAATTATGTCAGCATTTAAGCTTTTCGAGTCAGACGGCCAGCTTTGCCAAATTATTAATGTGTTGGGTATTTTTATTTTCCCTTAGAAAGAGACAATTTGAGAAGGAAGTTCTCACTCTTGCCTCCTTAGAGTCTAACATTTAAATCTAGGGTTTCTCAATGGCTCAGATTTTCCTGGCATTTTGAAAACAGTCTGAGGTTAGAGATTGTACCCTTTTTGCTTCCCGTGCTTCATTAAAAACACACTTCCCTATTAATCTGCAAATCACTGGGCAGCTCCCCAAATCAACTAGGCTTTCTTATCTTCCCCATTCCCCTAGGATAGTAACACTGGCTAAACATCATTGAAACCTTACTTTGTTGATGTTTACAGACATTGCAAGGGAGGGTCAAGATTGGGAATCTGTTCATTTTCTGATGGCTCACTTTGCCTAAAAGAAACTGAGGACAGATATCTTTCTCATCACAAAATATTTCTCTAAATGGAGTACAACTTATACTCCAAGAAAATGTTTGTATATTCCTCCCATAGTAAGCAAATGAAGAATATAATTAATTTTATATTATTTAAAGACTATATTGCTGGATTTTAATTTTAGTTTTATAGTTAAAATAATAAAGACCAGTCTTTTCAGAATTATTTGTCAAGCCTTCCATTTTATGCCATGTATAATAAGGCTTAAAATTAGGAGCTTAAATATAAAAACTAGACTCAAACATAATTACCCAGCTTCTTATCCCCTAAATAAATACATTAGTTAATTTTTTTTCTTGTCACAAGGAATAATACAAGCTTTCTGGAAAAGTTTTGCTAAAAAAAAGTAAAAAATAAAATTCACCCATAGTCTACCATCCAGAGTTAAGCTCTGCTAATATTTTAATGTAGATGTTCCTGTCTTTCATCTTTTCATTTGAATTAAAATATAATATATTCAGTGGCCAAAAGAAATCTAATTGAAGAAATTAATGCAAAAGGGGAAGATTTACAATAAGGAGAGTAGGATGTCTCCCCGAATTCACAAGAAGGTCTTAGAAACAGACTAAAACTGCAGGGAATTAAGAAAATCTGTTCATCTTTCATCTCTGTTTCCTCATGCTATGGCAGAAAATGGTAAGGACCAACATCTTGTGATATTTAAATCTTCTCTATTCACGTGAGCAGCCAGACTGAGACTGGACATTCTGGATTATAATCCCAAATCTCCCCAGTGAAGGGAATAAGGATTCTTCAAAGAATCCACTCTGGGGCACCTGGGTGGCTCAGTGGGTTAAGCCTCTGCCTTCAGCTTAGGTCATGACCCCATAGTCCTGGGATCAAGTCCCTCATCGGGCTTTCTCTTCACTGGGGAGCCTGCTTCTCCCTCTCTCTCTGCCTGCCTCTCTGCCTACTTGTGATCTCTCTCTCTCTCTCTCTCTGTCAAATAAATAAATAAATAAATAAATAAAAGAACCCACTCTGATCCAATCAGTCATAGATGGGACATGCTTACATTCCATAAACATGGCTGCCTTCATCCTATCAGGATGTTTGAGTTGAAGAGGAGCGGTAACCAGAAGAAGAATCACAATAAGCTGGCAAGATAGCCACAGATTTCCTCTAAGAGCAGTTTTAATATTTTTACTTTGCAAAAGTGCAAATAAACCATACATACCTTTTTATAACTCCTCCTCCTCACTTGATACCTGTTGGTTAATGTTCAAATGGGTTTCCTTTATTCCCTCTTTGTTTTGGTTATAAATTAAACTTTCTCTGCATGTTTATTTTCCGAATACCGTGCTGCCCAACCTCTCACATAATGGCATACACACACGGAAAGTAATGCCTTTGCTGCAGTCAGTAAACTGGGGGAAATATAAGGGCATCTATAAGACTTGGTGCAAAATATATTTTCTTTATATTATGAAATTACGGTTAAAAAGTAAAAAAGTAAAACTGAGGAACACAATGAATATTGGGTATGTTGTAAAGCCTCCAAATAAAATACTCTCAAGGTGTTTAACAAAAACCTGAACGTGCATCCACTCTTTTATTTATATCAGATTTCTTGCTTGAAATAACTACACAAAATTCCTGATAAAGAATCTGTCGTGATATTTTCAAGTTCTTTATAGGCCCAAATCAATGAGAAACTTTCTTTGCACAAGCTGGTGATAAAAAAAAAAAATTAAGACATATTTACAATTCAACAAAAATGTTTAAATTATGTTTAAAGAAACTAATAGCTCTTCCTTTTTCTTTTATGTGCTAATGTAATATTCAAATATATTGTGAGGATATGAATGGATTTTTGAATCCATTGAATTTTTTCATATTAAGCATTTCAAAATAGTATATATATCATGGATGTATATATGACAATGCTCTAATTTTCAGGACGAGCATATATTCTTGGAGAGGCAATCCTGAAGCCAGCTAAGTTGCCACTAGAAAGGCACTCTGCCACAAATGGACAGAAGCTTCAGATATGTGTGAAAATAGGCAGCCAGGGAGCTTGGAGTTACCACAGTAACCCCCCAACATTATCTCGTTAACCCCAGCTGCCAAAAGGGATATCCAGGTACGACAAGTACCTCCTTGCCCTTGCTCTACACGGTGTAGTGAGCAGAATGCAAATGAGAGAGGACACCTTGCCAGCCTGTGGGGGCTCCAGAGCACACCATCTGACCATGCCACCCTTCAAGGAGCCCTGGATGAGGCAGCTGCAAGTCCAACCTTAGCCCCAGGCCCACCCAGCCACGCACAGTCAGAGATCATTATCTTGTGGCTCGCCTGTAACCCATCCCATCCCTAGCACCTTGGCGAAAGCTGTGTTGTGTTATTCACCTTATTCTGCTAGTAGGGAGGTTTTCCAGGTCTGTTCTGTGAGCATAGCCTCAGGACCTCCTGTGGGTGGAAGTGCAACCCCAGGCTTAGAGCTCTGGGGTTCTGGCTCTGCCTCCACCATGGTAGTCTTCGCCTCTGTCATATGCAGGTGCATGGGTAGGGGTGTGGGAGACGGGAGGATTTCAACTGCTAAAAGCAAAGAAAGTTTTACCTACTATTCCAGTATCCGTCTTTAAAAGGTTGAAAAACATATATTAAGATTACTTCTATCAACATCACACAGGTAACAGTATAAAATGCAATTTCTTGTAAAATGTGCAATTCTGCCCTGCTCTTCACCATTGGTCTTTGTTAAAATAATCCGGGGTTTTAGATCTCAATCTTCTTAATACACTTTGACATTACAGTGCTTCTCTTTCCCTTTATTTTGACATTTGCAGTAACTTTCCTAACTATATTAGCAACAGTAATCTAAATTTAATGCTATTTCATTGGTTCCATCTTCCACTACATTTTCTTTTATAAATCTTTCTGATTTCTAAATGTTTTATTGTGATTAATTTCTTGGTTCACTGGAGCACTTATTCGATATTTTTTTTCCAGGAAAGGTACAGTTAGAATATGCTTTCTGAAGTCTTGCACTTGGAGATTGTTTTCCTCTGTCTTCCCATATGAAGACAAATGGGGCTGTGGCTAGAATTCTGGAAACACAATATTTTGCCCCTCAAAATTATGTGGGCAATGTCCATTGTCCTTTGTTTTCTGCCAGCGTCCATTTTAAGAGAATTCTGGTGTCGAATTACTTTCCTTTATAATGAGTGTATCATTGCATTGAGAAATCATTACACTAAAAAAACTTTGCCCTGATATATCCAGTCATTTTAGTTATTTCAACTCTGAGATTCAGGGTTTTTTCGCCACTTAAAATCTTTTTTTTTTTTTTTTAGATTTTATTTATTTATTTGACAGAGAGAGATCACAAGTAGGCAGAGAGGCAGGCAGAGAGAGAGAGAGAGGGAAGCAGGATCTCTGCCGAGCAGAGAACCCGATGCGGGACTCGATCCCAGGACCCTGAGATCATGACCTGAGCCGAAGGCAGCGGCTTAACCCACTGAGCCACCCAGGCGCCCATTAAAATCTTTTTCTTTGACTACTTCTTTGATTGTTACTTCCCTCCACCGATTGTATCCTCTCCTAAAAGTATTTTAATTATACGACACCAGCTCGCCTAGATCATGTCGTGTGTCTTCTCTTCTCTCACCATTTTTATTCCTTTATCCCTTTCTGTTAGTGTCTTGGGCCAATTTATTAAGTTTACTACTCATTCATTAATCCTGTTCTCTCCTGTGGTCAATTTGCTGTTTCCTCCACCGCGTGAATTCAGAGTTGATATTTTTCACCTCCAAGAAATAGTTTTTTACTTTCAGACTCTTCCCTTTTCAGGACTGCCTGCTTTTTCATCACAAAGGATTCTTCCTCCTGTAAGTCAAAGGGCAGCATTTGCCCTGGTTCATTAGCACGCCCACTGTCTCCGAGCTGGTGTTCCTTCTTCTCACACATCCAGCAAGTTTTCTCTGTTTGTCCAGCCTTGAGAGGTAGGGCAGATTCTGTCACAGAGAATATGGCCCCTCATCAACTATTTCAGCCTCAAATAGAAAAGGAGAGCCTTTAGATTTACGTAGTTCTCCTTGTTGAGATGAGGAATCTGGCTGGCCCACAAGGAAACTGGAGGAAGCTGCAGCCCCAGGTTTGGCACGTCTGGGAGCCTCAGCCCTGTGCTAGTGGTTCTCTTCCATGTGTTTCATGGCAGCCAGGAATTCAGCTGGGGCTCTGGCACCCCGTCTCTAATTGGCACAATGACCTTTATTAGAGCCTGCATGACATATCATCTGATCCAATTACAAACTGAGTGAGTACTGTGAGGGCACTGGTTTCCTCATCTCTAGACAGAGAGGCTGATACTCACCTCCTGGCTGTGTTGTAAGGGTTGGATGTAGATCTCTCTCTTTCTCTCTCTCTCTCTATCTCTTTCTCTCTCTCTCTCTCACACACACACACACACACACACACACATCCACACTCACTCACTCACCTGTCCTGTCACCTACCCCTGCTGGGGAAGTCAGGGATTGCTGTAGACTTCTACTTCATCTCCTCCTCTCTATCCACACGTGGGATCTTCCTCCCCACCCAGCCATTTCAAAGCTGAACAGCCTTTCCCTTAGTCTGGACTTACCGTCTTTTCCAATTATGTTAATTTGCTCTTTTCAGTGGGAATTTGGAAGCAGGAGTAAGTTTTTACCCTAATTCAAAAGCACCTGGCACAGAGTCAGTTCTTAATTTAGGTTTGTTGAATAAAAAGCTATCCGAAGCATCAACTCTCCTCTCAGTTCTAAAACTTTGCTGTTTATAAGTGTGAGGAAGTGACCTAATGTCACCTCTAGAATGTCAAGGCCTACTGAAAACAGTTTTATCACAGCTGGCAGAAGCTGACACCAATCAAAGTCCTATTAGTCAATGAGAATGTCAGAGAATGATTTTAGACTCCTTTAGGGCTGGGAGTTGGAAAGGCAATCGGTCAGTTGTATTAGACAAGAGGCTGGAAAATTTACTGAAGAGTTTTTAAAAGAGTGGGAACACCTAAATGAACATATCCTAATCAAAGTTAGACTGAGCAGCTAAAATCTATTCAAAGGCTTCTAGAGCTTCAGCACTGAGTAATTTTAATCACCATCTTTAGATAAGAGAGAAAGAAGCAGGTCACTTTGGTGCATTTAGAAATTCTACGTGAGGTCTGAGACTGAGGGTCAGAGGTAGACTACTGAGTCTAAACCTTTCCCCCTCCCGCCAAGATTGTAGAGGCCCAAATAGCTCTCTACATTGTGACGCCAGCAGCCTTTTGCAGTTTCTGGAATAAATTCAAAAGAATATTGAATTTGGAAAATAGAATGGAATTCATTTTGGAGCAACCAAATTAATCCTTCTTTAATGAATAAAAACATTGTACTTCCAAGATAAAAAACAAATCTCAAAATGGCAAGAGTCGAATGATATAAACAAGCTAAGAGGATTTGAAGTACAAGAAAATAAAAATAAAAATTCAGACCAGCATGAGGCTCCATCCCAGTGGATTTGGTTACAGTGGTACAAAGAGAAATTGGTCAGATAAGTTCAAAGCCATGGTTGCCCATGACAATTTGCCAAGTGATGCCTGAGTAGAGGCTGCATCCTAAAGAAAATGAAGTTACCCCACGCCACCCAAAATGAGAGCATTAAACTCTTTTATGGTAAGTCACTAAGATTTGGGGATTTATTTATTACTGCATTAGAGCCTAGCTATAAACAGTTAGCTTTCACTAGGTTATGCTGTGAAAACAAACAACCTCAAAATATCAACGGCTTAGAACACTACCTAATCGTGTTCTGACATTAGATGTGGTTGTAAAAGGGCTGTGTTTCTGATTTGTGAGTCTTCTTTACTCAGGGTGAAGTAGCAGTGCTGCTGTTCTCACGGCAGAGCAAGAAAGTTGGTGGAACCACATGATGCCTTTTACACTTCCCGCTCAGAAGCAGCACACATTTCTGTCCCCATTTCTTTGCTCACAGCAAGTCACATGGCTAAGACTTACTACAGTGAAGCAGAGAACCATAATCCCTTCATAGAGAGGGCTCGAAAATAATTGGGGGCAAAAATACAATCTGTTACCGTACCCTGACTAATATGCAGATTGGGAGCAAAAGTAATGAGCTGTCACCAAATAAAGTAAAACAAACCAAAAAACATATGGCATTGAGGTGTTGAGAAAAGTGCTATCTGAAGTCAAGGAGATGGAGATCTATGTCATGTATTTGGGAAAACCATCTTCTGAGGTAACGTGGTGGGGGAGGGGAAGATAATGTGTCTGCTGAGCAGGCATCTTTAGAAGGAGGGGTAGGAAAATTGCAATTTAATTCTATGTTTGTTTTTATTGGCTGTGTTTGGCAATACTGTTAAGACAGTATTTCGGGGGAAAAATGGGCAATTTCAAGCAGAAAGAAAGTAGAGAGTCCTGAAATTATGGGATCTTGCAAGACTGAAAAAACTGACTGCTTCCAGACCCCACATGGTGAAAGATGAGAAGGAAAAAACAAACTCAAGAGACAAATGAGCTGAACAGGAATGTGGGTCTTTGGAGCAGAAGTGCCTACTCACTCTGGCCCATCTATTCATCCAACTCTGGCCTGTTAGATGAAAGATAAACTTCTACCTCATTTGCACTCATGTTTTGGGACCTCTCTGCTCTCGCAGCTCAGCTTCTACCCTAACACACAACTGTGAAGTCACTGAGTACCACTCCTTCCAAGTCCGAGCTATAGAGTTGATGCCCAGGAGACCAGAACAATTGTCCAGACTTGTTTGACAACTGCATAACTTCTAACCTAAACCTTGAGTGACTTCTTGTTCACTTAGTCCTTATAATTACCAAAAGATGGGATCCAACCTAACTTGTTTCCCTACTATTATGAAGTGTTACGGTTGGAAAAATATGAAAGAATTCAAAGGCCTTCAGGCAATTATCTGGCGTAGAATTTATGCTGAATTTAAAGACAAATGAAAATGCAATGTCAAATTTAGGTACCAACATTCTTCCCAATTTAGTTCAGTCCCTTAAACATTTACTGCAAACCACAGAGATTGAGAGATGCCCAATTTTCGCCCTCGAGAAAGTTACAATTGATTAAGAGAAATGTGTCAATGTGCACGAAGTTGGGAGATAGTGCAATAAATCGTATTGCAGACAGAAAGTAAGCAGGGTGCTATGGGAGCACAGATGTGAGATGCCTGGCTTGGCTAGACACAAGGGCTCAGGAAAAGTTTTGCAGAAAAGGAGATGCCTTAGCAGAGCGTTCGAGTGAAGGAATTATCCTTGCACAGGGGCAGGAAATAGTGGTCCAACCAGAGAAAGCTCAGGTTGCCCACAGCTATGTGCTTGCTAAAAGTTGGTGGGGTTGAGTTGCGGGGGGCTCTACAACCACAGCAAAGAGAGGAAAAAACACCGGGAGGTAGGTAGTCATCTCTTTCACAGACTGAAAATTCAATAATACATTGTTCTGCGCATCCTCACAAAAAATCCGGTTATCGGGGCACCTGTGTGGCTCAGTGGATTAAGCCTCTGCCTTCAGCTCAGGTCATGATCTCAGGGTCCTGGGATGGAGCCCCGCATGGGACTCTCTGCTCAACGGGGAGCCTGCTTCCCCTCTCTCTCTGCCTGCCTCTCTGCCTACTTGTGATCTCTCTCTCTTTCTGTCAAATAAATAAATAATAATAAAAAAAGAAAAAAGAAATGGATTAAACTTAAAAAAAATCCAGTTATCCAAGGTAATCTGGATGAGTCTGTTTCTTTAAAAGCCCAATAAATACATGTGTAGGCACTTAGCAAGTCTCCTTAATTAAACTGGTGGGCCAAAGGAGTGCTTCCTCTGTATGCAGGCAGTGACTACAGAGCACCTGTGAGGGTCCATGGGGGATGTGCGGGGAGGTCTAGGGCTGATGTCCACATAAAAATGAAAATTTCTTATGTCCCAGGTGGACTGGACTTACTCAGCAGAGAGAAGTCAAAATCACTCAGCACAGGGAAGTCAAAATCACTCACACTGAAGAGTAACAGACATTCCTTTCCCACCACATTAGTATAGATTAAAGGCCAGTCATGGTGGAGATGATGGGGAAGGTGGGGTTTATCCTCCCTTTGCCTCTGCATGAACCTACTGGGGGAAGGGTGGGGGGAAAGGAGAGGGCAATGTTTCTTCTAGGTGCAGGTTGTTTTCAGAAAAACAAGAGAAGCAATGTCCAGTGAAGACTGGTCTGTTTACTTAGTGGGTTATCTAAATAATTCAGCAACGTAGTTGCTTGTTTGATGCAGGGGATTCAGTTTAAAAAAAGGTGCCAACCAGCATTTTATGCAATATTTGTAAGAATTTGGAAATGAGGGGCACCTGGGTGGCTCAGTGGGTTAAGCCTCCACCTTCGGCTCAGGTCATGGTCTCAGGGTCCTGGGATCAAGCCCCGAATGGGGATCAGTAGGGCGCCTGCTTCCCCTTCTCTCTCTGCCTGCCTCTCTGCCTACTTGTGATCTCTCTCTCTCTCTGTCAAATAAATAAATAAATAAATAAATAAATAAATAAATCTTAAGAATTTGGAAATGAATTACTAAATTGGTTTGGATCTCAAGAGAGATTCAAATAAAAGTTAAAAAAAAAAAAAACAACCCACAAGCCCTTCATCAGTATTTCCTCATGTTATGTGAAAACACACACAAGCAAATGAAAACTAAGTTGGGAACTTAGTGTCATCAGCACCCCACCTTAACAGCTCAGATCCCAAGGAAAAGATGTCTGTAACAGCTTAACCCTTCCATAGGCATCTCATGGGCCCCTAGAGTCTACAATAAGCTACACTGGCAGGGTCATTTTACTTTGCTGTTGACTGTTTTCCCTCTGTGCCCTAAAGTCTACAAAGGCCCTCCTCCCTGCACCCTCTGTATGCCACACACCTCTTGGCTATATGTTTCTCTTTCCTCTGGATGCTCCACACTGTGTCCAGAATAATCCCTCCAAAACACAAATCTCATCATGTCACTCCTCTCCTTAGCTCCCTTCAGTATCTTCTCATAGCCCGGGGCAGTGGCTTTTGGTGGCTTTCCACCCCAAAACACAGGACAAACGTCATTCAGAGGCAAGAACCCACCCATTGATGACCAACTCTCCTCCCTACATTTTGTAGAAAAGCAAAGCAAATACCATCACAAATATTTGTCAAGGAGACCTTGGGTTATTAGCTAGATATCTCATTTCATTAGAAAAAAATAGCTCAAGACTGCCTTTCTTTCTTTCTTTCTTTCTTTCTTTCTTTCTTTCTTTCTTTCTTTCTTTTTCTTTTTCTTTCTTTCCTTCTTTCCTTCCTTTCCCTCCCTCCCTCCCTCCCTCCCTCCCTTTCTTTCTTTCTTTCTTTCTTTCTTTCTTTCTTTCTTTCTTTCTTTCTTTCTTTCTTTCTTTCTTTCTTTCTTTCTTTTGGTTGTTGTTACCAATCTTTAAGGAGAGTTTTTCATTCTTCCAGCAGAACCCCAATGTTCTTCCTACTTGAGGGTCTTTGGATCATCCCAGATCTTCCCATGGTTTGCTCTCACTTCTTCCAGCTTCTGCTCTGTTGCCTCCCCTCATGGAGAAATCTGATGACCCCCAGTCAATGCAATCTATCCTTTCCCACTCTTCATTGCATTTTCTTAATTTCTTCTTCAATGCACTTATCACTTCCTATGACTTTATAATGTATTTATTTGTTTCTTTATTTTTCTCTCTTCCTTTATTTTTCTCTCTTCAGTAGGGTAATATAAGGTTTCTGAGGGCAAGATCTTTCTTAGTTTACTGCTATCTTCCCAGTAACTACAAGAATGAATTACATACCCTTGAATGAATGAACATCAATGCCTTACTCAGTACCTCTTAAGGTGGAATTATTTTTTTAAATAAACGTCTTTCCATTTTTTTTTGAGAGAGAGTGAGAGTGGGGGAGAGGGAGAGAAAATCTTAAGCAGGTTCTATACCCACTGTGGAACCCAATGTGGGGCTTGATCTCAAGACCGTGAGATCATGACCTGACCTGAAACAAAGAGTAGGATGTTTAACCAACTGAGCCACCCAGTAGCCCCAAGGTAGAATTACTTCTATACTCAACTTTTTTTTGTTAAAGAACAACATACAGGGCACCGTGAGAGCGAGACCTGCATCTGAGTGCTCTGCGCTCAGCATGGAGTCTGCTTAAAACTCTTTCTCCCTCTCCCTCTGCCCCTCCCTGTTCTCTCTCTCGCTGTCTCTCCCTCTAAAATAAACAAATAAATCTTTAAAGTACAACATACATTCACTCATGAGAGTACATTTACATATCCTAAATATACAACACATAAAGTTTCATAAACAGAACACGTTTGTGTAACCAGCACCCAGATCCAAAACCATTAACCAACGCCTTCAAAGCCAAATCGTGCTTCCTTCCAGTCACTAACGCCTACCCAAAGTCATTATTATCTTGGCTTCGACAGCATAACTTAGTTTTGTCTGTTTTTGAACATTATTTAAATGGAATCTTGGGGCACCTGGGTGGCTCAGTGGGTTAAAGCCTCTGCCTTCAGCTCAGGTCATGATCCCGGAGTCCTGGGATCGAGCCCCACATCGGGCTATCTGCTCAGCAGGGAGCCTGCTTCCCTTCCTCTCTCTCTGCCTGCCTCTCTGCCTACTTGTGATCTCTCTCTCTGTCAAATAAACAAAAAAAAAAACAAAAAAACAAAAAAAAAAATGGAATCTTAAGTGTTCTCTTTCATCTGACTTCTTTTACATAGTTTGATCTTTGTGAGATTCACACGTATTGTTGAGTGTGGCTGTAGCCTGTTCACTCTCACTGCCCGATGGTTTTCTATGGTATTAATATGCCATAATCTCTTTACCATCCTCGTGTGCTGTTGACAGCCATGTGAGCAGTTTCCAGGTAGGGGCTATGGACATTCCAGGACATATCTGTGCTGCACGTAAACCCACACTTGCACTGAGTTTGTCCTTTGAGTGCCAGGTCAAAGCGTTTGCTAGACATTGGTGCTTAATAGACACAACCCGTTTTCCCAAGTATTTGCACCAATCCACACTCTCACCAGCGGTGTAGGAGAGTTCTGGATTCTTTTGAACTATTTGTAATTTCATCGATTCTATATTTTTTCCTAAATATTTCTGGTTGTTTTTTGCTTTTTTTTTTTCCTTTCATTTCTTTGATTCTTCACACATAGGTATGTTCTGTTCTATATCAGATAATCCAAATCTCTGCAAGCTTCCTGAGCCCAAATCTCTGATTGGTTGTTTCTGCTGATTTTTAAACATGTGGCTCATTTTCTCATCATATCTTTGGTAAGTTACTTTTTGTTGTTTATTTTTATTTTTATTTATTTATTTTTTTTTTACAGAGAGAGATCACAAGTAGGCAGAGAGGCAGGCAGAGAGAGAGAGGAAGGGAAGCAGACTCCCTGCTGAGCAGAGAGCCCGATGTGGGACCCCATCCCAGGACCCCGAGATCATGACCTGAGCCGAAGGCAGCGGCTTAACCCACTGAGCCACCCAGGCGCCCGTTTTTTTTTTTTTTTAATTGTGAACTTATATTTGCCTGAACTTAATCTTGGGGAATTTAAGGCACCTACGTCTAAGATGGCTTTCTCTGTCTTCAAATTTGCAAAAGCTTCAGATGCCAGAACCAGTTTAATTTAATGTCTTGGCTTGATATTTGCCTGGCCACAGAGGTAGTATAAATTTAAACCCTAGACACTACACAGGAGTAGATCTATGGTAGCAAATTCTCAGGAGATACTTTTGTTTACTGCTTGGCAGAGATAGGCTGGTTTCACTGTCCATTTTTAGCCCCACTTTTCAGTGAGGGTGTGGCTCCTTACAGTGTCCTAGATGCATGTGGGATTGACCTGTTCTCTGCCTGCACTGCACAGGCCAGGAGGCCTAGTATTCCTCATCTCTGTATGTGACATCAATCTTTAAAGCTCTGTTTTACTGGGAACTGCATTTCTCTCTCTTCCGGAGCCCAGGCCAGCCCAGCTTCCTGTGTCCACTTATCCCTCTGGTTTCAGTTCCACATGACTGTGATTTTTACTTTTATTTTATTTATTATGTTTTGGGTAGTTATTGGCTTTTGAAAATTTCTCTTACTTGCTTGCATATTCAGTAATGTATTTAAAGCTCTTCTTTGTTGTTTGATTTTAATTTATCAACCACCTAGGTGTTTATCAGTGGGAGAGCTTTTCAAAACAGGTAATCTGCCATTATCGCAAAAGCCTAAGTCTATGCTTGATTTCTTAACTTAACAAAAGAAGCATTTCTTCTTCATATTCCCTCTCCTTTCCTTCTTTCCCTTTTCCTCAGAGAAGCAGCATGAAGCAGGTTACAAAGGCTTGGGCTGAAAAGCAGCAGGGTCAAGGAGGTGACTGTAGGTTGGGGAACCGAGGAGGCAGTGGTACGGAGGAGGTGACAGTGGAACCAAGAAGGCAGAAACAAGGACAAGGAGGCAGCAGTGAGGGTCAGGACCAAAGAGACAGCATGATCTAAATAATGGTAACCTGCAGCAGGACTGAATAAGCCCATACATTCAAAATAATGGAAACCACATTCCTCAATGTCAGAAAAAGGATTAAAAATATAGAAGAGGAAAAAAAATAAAGAAGAGGGAAAGAGTAGAAAGATCTCTATGATGCTGGATTGGAATTGGAGGTATCAGTGTGAACTCATGTTTTTTTAATATGTATATAAATATCATGTATATGTAGATATACATATATAATTTATAAGAGATATGTTTATATCTTAGTTCTGTCCACTGACCCAGTATAAATAAGCACAACACATACAAGAATCTTGGTCTCTAAATACCATTCTACATTAGAAGGAACCAAGTCTCCCTGACAAAGTAACTAATTCCAAGGGTGAATCAGGGAAAATATGAGCCAAATCTGGAATAGCTTATTTGGCTAAAATTTAAGGAATGCTCAAAAAAATGACAAAGATATGTCAAGGCAACAGAGATGCCAACCAGAAGAGATGTCTACTGGTTAAATCTCAGACATTATAAGCATCAAAATAAATACTCATGAAAATCTGTTATTGGATAAAATAAAAATCCCTGAGTCCACACCAATATATATGAACCAATGGAGAAGAAAAATAAGCTCTATTTTATTTTTTTAAAAGATTTTATTTATTTATTTGACAGAGAGAGAGATCACAAGTAGGCAGAGAGGCAGGCAGAGAGAGAGGAGGAAGCAGGCTTCCTGCTGAGCAGAGAGCCCAATGTGGGGCTCGATCCCAGGACCTGGGGATCATGACCTGAGCCAAAGGCAGAGGCCCCAACCCACTGAGCCATGCAGGTGCCCCAATAAGCTCTCTTTTATAATAGAAATCCAGCTAATAAAGATAGATGAATGATGGAAATAGAAAACACCTGCTGGCAATCAATATATTGGCAATTGACAGAGTTGTCTTGAAAGTAGGGCCAGTGGATGATGGTTTGATGAGGAACAAGATAAATGCTTACCAATTGCCAAAAGAAAAAGGGTAACTTTGTAGTAGAGAAACCTAGAAGCCACCATCATGACAAAATGGCTAAGGTTGACATCAACAGTAATGAGTCAGTTCAACAGTATGTGTTTCTAACATGATAAGCCACCAAGAGCACAGCTTTATTCCTGCAAAGAGTGCATGTGCATGTTGGAGCCTGGCCATGAGGAAACACTAAATGGACCCAGACCATGGGGCATGTTAACACTGCACTGTCCAGTATGATAGCCACTTGGCCATATGTGGCTACTGAGCCCTCAGAATGTGACTGGTTCTAATTGAGGTATGTTGTACATACACTGTATTGCAAAATCTTTGTATGAAAAAAAGAATGTAAATATATAATTTTTATACTGATTACATTTTTAAGTGATAACATTTTGAATACAATGGATTAAATAAGTATATTTTACTATTAATTTCACCTGATTATTTTCATTTTTTCTTATGTGGCTACTAGGAAAGTATAAAATATAGGCATGGTTCAGGGACACCTGGCTGGCTCAGTTTGTAGAGCATGTGTCTCTTCTTCACCCACCCCCAAGATTTATTTTCTTTCTTTCTTTCTTTCTTTCTTTCTTTCTTTCTTTCTTTCGAGAGAGAGCATGAGCAAGCAGGGGGAGGAGGAGAGGGAGAGGGGGAAAGAGATCTCTGCAGCTGAAACCAAGAGTCAGAAACTTAACTGACTGAGCCACCCAGGTGGCCTGAGCATGCATCTCTTGATATCGGAATTGTGAGTTTTGCCCCACACTGGGCACAGAGTTTACTTAAAAATATATACAGATAGATACATATATACATATATATATACAATGTATACACACACACACACACATATATATATATGGTTCATGTATTGAGCAACGCTGTCCTATAGCACGAAAGGCCCGAACTGTTTAAAATTACCATGGATAAAGAACTATTCCAAATTGAAGGAGACTAAAGAGACAGGACAAATAAGTACATAGTCTGGATCTATCCAGTTTCCTTAAGACCAGACCCAAGCATGCATTCTTTGTAAGAATACCAAATATATATATATATATGGAGATAGAGTAAATGTGGTAAAATAATAACATTTGGGAAGTCTAAGTGGAGAAAATAGAGGAATTTTTTTGTTCTCTTCTATTAACTTTTGTGTTAACTTTGAATTTTTTAGAAATAAATAATAAATATGCTAATGGGTAAAATGAAGAAGTAATGATAGAACTACAAGTCCCCAACACCACAGCAATGGATCACTTCTATAGTCATCAATGTCACATCAGGACCGTGGCTCATGATTCTCTGTGACTGAGACAATCCACGATGATTTGTATACAACTCTTGAGCAGCAGTGAAAATTCCACTACGTTCTCTCCCACTCAAGAAAACAAATGAGAATGCAGGTAGACAAGATGGATTTACAGAAAGTACAGCCTTAAATCTACTCTAACTTATAAAAGAAGCAATGTGCTTATAAATCTTGACATTTTAACTGATATCAGTATCAAATTGCACATGATAGGTGAGTGTGTTAACCACTCTATAGGTGAGAACTATTGGCTTAAGATCAGTTATTCCCCAACACATCAATGTGAAGACCTCTCGTATTTTAATTTTTTTCACGAGTATCATAATAGTAATTCCATCAATGTTCATTTAATCTACAGGTGAGGTTTGGTTACATATGAATTCTTACTGACTGAGTTTTAGATTACACATACCCTAGAGATCCATGGCCCACATATTGGGAATCACCAGGTAAAGATAAAAGCCCCTTTAGGATTAATTTTGTACTAACTGTTCTGAGCTACTTGAGTTTATCCAGACTCATCATGCTATTGGAGACCACCATTACTTTGCTCACATCTTCCTTATGTCAGGAGTAACTATCTTTCCCCTTCCTACCTTCTTTAAAA
Organism: Lutra lutra; assembly: GCF_902655055.1. Lineage (NCBI taxonomy): Eukaryota > Metazoa > Chordata > Mammalia > Carnivora > Mustelidae > Lutra > Lutra lutra. Next base: position 133,102,588 of record NC_062281.1, on the reverse strand, counting down.
GCTTTCCCATTCTGGCTTAGGGTTATTAAATTCCAAGTGTCTAACTAACACAAGACAAAATGAATTTGCTGGAAGAGTTAAGGATGGTGCACAAGATGGGAGGAATGTTAAAAGAATCAGATATAGAAGGGGCAAGAACCAAGATGGCTCCAGAGATTCTGGGGGAAGGAACCATATAATGCTCCTACCATGGGGATGAGTCCACTTCAATCAAATTTTGTTTCCATCTTTGCATCACTCTGCTCAAGCTCTCATGTCCTGGGAGGGAACCTCCTATTGGCTAAGGACTTGCGTACCTGGTCATGAACTCACTTATTGGCAAAGAAGGGTAGGGCCCCTTGACTAAGAGTGCCGTTTAATGACATGAATGAAAGAGAGGTAATTCCCCCATAAAAACAAAACAAAACAAACAAAAAACCCTGAGGAAAATGGATTATGGGCAGCAACAAAATTAACAGAACTTACCTCTATAATCTTGAAGACTTAATTCAAGCAATATGTTTATTAGGTAAAATAATGAAACCATATCAAACCAAAAATATATTCATACCTCCCCCCCCAAAAAAAGAAAATGCAACGTAATGTGATTGTATTGACTCCTGTCCTCCACTTAGCTCTTATTCCAAACTTGGGCTGGGCTAAAATATTGTCTTCTTGAGAGGGGCTAGTAAAAAGTTTAGGTTAGAGAGTAACTGTCTTATAATCATTTGGGACTTTCTTATCTTGGTGTATAGGACATATTCTATTTGTAATAGTTGCACTATTTCCTGCACAACAAATAAATGAACATTTTCCTTTCCTTTTACATGGTGATTAAAAGACCAACTCTAGATACTGCTTTTCACCAACCTCAAATAAACATTTTTTATAAGTTTTAGGCTCCAACTTTTATGTAAAAGTGAGATTTTTACTATGTACACACATACATATATATGTATATATGTGTGCATATACACATATATGTATGTATATACATATGCATATGTATATATGTATGCATGTATTCATTTATCTATGTGTCCATGCATACATACATACATACATTCATACATCTATCTGTCATCTCTATAGAGTAGCAAGGAAGGAAATACATCTCAAAGGTACATATTATGCCTTCCTTTTCCTTGAACCACCAACTTGTTTATTGGGGTTCTTTTCCAAGTTCACTGACACAGGCTTTCTTCTTGAGAGATTTGAGCCCTTAGCAGACCTGCTTATATGGGGTTGTGACAGACTTCCATTAAGATTCCATGGGGCAAGGGTGCATGGATGGTTCAGTTGGTTAAGCATCTGCCGTCAGCTTAGGTCATGATCCCAGGTCCCTGGGATCAAGCCCCGATCAGGCTCTCTGCTTGGCGGAGGGCCTGTTTCTCTATCTCTCCACTCATGCTCTCTCTCTCTCTCAAATAAATAAACTCTTAAAAAAAAAAAAAGATTCCATGGGATATCTATTGTTTCTGTCCTTACTACTCCCTACTCTATGTAGGAACCCCCACTTTGCCTTGCTATCCTGGGTCAACCAGCCCAACTGAAATACAATACCATTTGGGGTAGTTGCCTCAAGGCATGAAAAATCTGAAAAGGCAAGGCAGTACTGGCAGTTTCCACTTCATAGGAACAATTGTATCTCCTGGTTAGAAATAGAACCCAGAATCATAAGGACAGGAAGCATAAATGTGGCTAGGAGGCATGAGATGTAACCATACAAGGCCTGACTCCACACTAGCTGATGGTTGTGAAATGTCTGTATCTTGTTCACTGTAAGTAGCAGGAGGAAAACAGCCCATATATTGATCTCTGACTTAATGCAACCTATAGGATAGCACACGAACTTTTTAGGATTTGGCTTCAACCAAGAACAGTAGTCTTCAATATTCTACTCCTTCACCATACGAGAGTTGCTGCTTCCGAGGATTGAGGAATATGACAGTACCAGTAATCTCCACAAGTGTCATCCCATTGCCCTTTATTCTGTTGTGGTGTGCACCCATTCATTCAATATTGCATGGACTGGGGCGCCTGGGTGGCTCAGTGGGTTAAAGCCTCTGCCTTCGGCTCAGGTCATGATCCCAGGGTCCTGGGATCAAGCCCCATATCCGGCTCTCTGCTCAGCAGGGAGCCTGCTTCCTCCTTTCTCTCTCTCTCTGCCTGCCTCTCTGCCTACTTGTGATCTCTGTCTGTCAAATAAATGAATAAAATCTTAAAAAAAAAAAATATTGCATGGACTGTCATAACCCTACATAAGACATTGGTTTGCTGGCAGAGTCATGATGGGTGAGGAAACCAAAGCTTTTCAATCCTATGATATAACTATTCTTATTTTTTCCCATTTTACATATAAGAAAACAGAAGCATAAGTTAATTTGCTCAAGGTCACATAATAGAGAGACAGGATTCACATCCACCCACTGTCTGATCTTTTTTTTTTTCTTTTTTAAGATTTTATTTATTTATTTGGGAGAGAGAGAGAATGAGAGAGAGAGAGAGACAGCATGAGAGGGGAATGTTCAGAGGGAGAAGCAGAGTCCCCACTGAGTGGGGAGCCTGATGTGAGACTTGATCCTGGGACTCCAGGATCATGACCTGAGCCAAAGGCAATTGCTTAACCAACTGAGCCACCCAGGCGCCCTTACATCCACTGTCTGGTTGATCTTAACTACTAGGCCTCTCTTTGGAGAAGTAAGGTGAGTCAACCAATGAACTAACCAAGACACTGGTCCCTCAATTACTGCCTTAACGTTCTACACTCTCTGCTATACTACCTGCCTGCTTGGAAGGTGCTGGAAGAAGAAGACCAAGGAGTTAGAATCCATAGGAAACAAAGAGTAAACATTCTTTACATCACCACTGAAAGTACTAACCATATCACGCTGTTTATTTCACAAAGATGAGATGTGAAACCTCATTAATTTTTAAGTAGCACAAATTTAGTAGCATAGATTTTTACCAAACAGAAGTAAACTAAAATTACTGCCCCCGTCCTACATAAAACCTGTCAGTTATTCCTCACTACTTTTCAAAAAAAAGTCCAAATTCAATAGCCAGGCAAACTTCATGAACTGGCTCCCGCCTACATCATCCCCCCAACCCCATTGCTCATATTGCGTCCTCACTCAGAATCCAAACATTCTGAACTAAAAACATCCTAACCATGTCCCTGGGAATTTGCATAAGCTGAACCTTCTGCCCAGAAAGTTCCTCTCTTCTTGGTTTAGGCCTGTTTTCCTAGCTGCCCCGGCCCCACATAGTTGTATCATCCAAGTTTTTTCTTTATGTTTCGATGCTTCGACATCTGAGGACTTGCTTACCCTGGAAGACTTCCCCTATAAGGATTAGCTAATTCCTAGAGAGTGAACAACTAGCCTGGGAACATGCCTTTTGCAAGTAAAAGGCAATCCAGAGTCCATACCCCCACTGCCTTCTTTATTAGCAACCATCTATCTGCCCAAATCACCCTAGCATCAGGTACCAGATAACAAGGGAGAGCCTTTCTGCCCCAGAGTCCATTGAATTTGCTCAACCAGCCAATCCTAAACTTGTGTGCCCTGCCTTGCTCAACCCTTGCCAAAGAGGGCTATCACCCACATACCCACCTCTCCCCACCTTCTGAACAACTCTATTTCTTTCCTTGAGGCCTTCTGTGATATGGCATACCCTCTTCTTTAGGATCTCAGAGTATAACAAAGCATCTTGCAATGGCCATCATTTCCTGATTGGTTTACCTCATTATACCTAAATAATATTAAAACCCACATTTTAAAACTTGGTAAGTTGGTTGTTCCTCCTCCTTTGCTACTGCAATTCCACAGACATGCTGCTATAATGGCGCTTTCCATCCACCACACTGCAATCCTTTATTGAAGTGTTTCTACTGGCAGCCTATGAGCTTCCTGAGAAATTTCCATCTTCATATTATCAGTATCTAGCATGCTGTGTGTCACAGTGTAGGTTCTCAATAAATGCTTGATAAGTGAAGCAGTTAATTAATTAATTAATTAATTAGTCCTAGAAGCCTAGGACTTAGACTTAAGCCTAAGTCTTAGAAGTCACTTAGATTCCAATCTTACCACTTTTCAATTAGCCTTTCCACTTATGGCATATATAAATCCAGGCACCAAATTTTATATATGGAATATTAAGACTCAGCTCACTGGTACATATGACCAGTTAATGCAAGCATGAAACAATGCCAACCACAGTAGCAAATGTCCAAGTTGGGAAAAAAAATGTTTTATAACTGTGAAATATTATTATTAGGTACAAAAATGTGTGTGAAAGTAGTTCTGAGCAAAAGTGCAAAATAGAGCTTTATTGCCTCAATTTTATACCATTCGTCCCAACCCCATGAATCTGAGGGTTCATAAATTCTATTTGATGATAACTTACAACAGAAAGAAGTGATCTCCATATATTTAAGCACTGATGTATAACAATGCATAAATTGTAAATGATTTCACGGTATATAATTCCAGCTACCGTGTTTTTAAAAGAGGAAGGGAAATCACATGTCCCTGATGGCCTCCTATGGGCCGGGGCCTGTGCCAGTTGTCAAATGTGTAACGAAGGTTAAGCCTCGTGATGATCTTGCAAGTTAGGCCCTGTGGTAGCCCAGTCCCTTCGGAGACATCGTGTGGGAAGGAAATCTCAGCCTTCTATCAGACTTGAAAAGGGAAATAAATTCACATGAAGAATTAGCCCTTGTTGATAGGGGATGGAAGGGAGGATCTGAAAATAGAGACTCAAACAACACCTGTCTCTACAGACAAATAGGATAGAAACATTCCAGAACATACGTGGGAATGTGGGAACAGACACCAGTGTCTGGATTGATATGGAGCAACAAAGAAGTGGTCATGCCTGTACACAGGGAATGGACGGACAGGGGGCTCCTGCAGGAGCCAAGTGAAATGACTGAGGAGGAAGAGGAGGAGGAAGAATCATGGATAACTGACTTTCTACTTCAGAACCTTCAGCCCAACAAGCAAGCCCTAAAGACCAGAGCCACGTCCAATACATACTTTGTACTCTGTCAGTATTTGCTGAATGAGTATTTTTTCTGGGGCTCCTGGGTGGCTCAGTCTGTTAAGCATCTGCCTTCACCTCAGATCACCAACCCAGGGTCCTGGGGTTGAGCCTCGCATCAGGTTCTCTACTCAGCAGGGAGCCTGCTTCTTCCTCTACCTCTGCCTGGTGCTCCCTCTGCTTGTGCATTAGCTCTCTCTCTCTCTCTCTCTCTGTCAAATAAATAAGTAAATAAATAAAATCTTTTTAAACATTTAGGTTGTCATTTAAGCGCAAATTTCAATGCAAAATTATCTGGTTGTGCCACTGACATACCCTCGTTAGGATTTCATAAAAGCAGGCCAAAAAACCTTTTCTCCCAGCTCTCGTCTGTCACCGTAGGAGGAGCGGCGGTTTATTATTTGAGAAACAACAGGAGTGGTAGTTACTTCTGAAGTATCCAATGGGGCCATATAAGGCAAGACACACAGAACGTGTGTAGGTACCTGTCAGCTTGTCTTCATTTTTTATTCATGTTTGTTTTTCTCTACCAGCGTTAGGAAAGCCAGTGGCTTCCTAGTTAGGCTCGTTTTCTGAGGCGGTGCCTCCATGGCCGCCTCAGGGAGGGAGAGATCTGGGTTCCCCACCTTCATGTCAACCGGGACAGCTCCGATTTTAATTCATACAGTGAGCCTCCAGGTAAGAGATTATTTTAACAACAACAATGAACAACAGAGCTGGGTTTTTTAAAATTTCATTGTACGTGAGGGTCCAAATACTGACACTGCCCCTGGGGAACTGGATCTTAGGCAAGATGTTGTGTATATTCCATGTCTCAGTAAAAGGACAGAACAAGAGTACGTAACGGAAGGTCGTTAGGAGGGTTAAGTAGACAGAAAATGCTGGGTGAGTGTTAGGTTCTGTCATCATTATCTCATTTCAATCCTCAAAACTGGGATGCCGGGGCGCCTGGGTGGCTCAGTGGGTTAAGCCTCTGCCTTCGGCTCAGGTCATGATCTCAGGATCCTGGGATCGAGTCCCGCATCGGGCTCTCTGCTCTGCGGGGAGCCTGCTTCCTCCTCTCTCTCTGCCTGCCTCTCTGCCTACTTGTGATCTCTGTCTGTCAAATAAATAAATAAAATCTTTAAAAAAAAAAAAATCTTTAAAAACTGGGATGCCTGGGTGGCTCAGTTGGTTAAGCATCGGCCTTCAGCTCAGGTCACGATCCCAGAGTCCCGGGATGGAGCCCCACATCAGGTTCCCTGTTCAGCAGGGAGTCTGCTTCTCCCTCTCCCTCTTCCTGCTGCCCCCCCCTGCTTGTGCTCACTCTCTCTCTGTCTCTCTCTTTCTCTGACAAATAAATAAATAAAATCTTAAAAAAAATAATAAATCCTTGAAATGGCCCCTCTGAGGAAGGCAGTATTACTGTCCCCTTGTGTAGATGAGACAAGTGGGGCTTACAGAGATTCTGTGTCTTGCTCAAAGCCCTAGTCCATAAAGGGCAGAGCTGTGATTTAAACATGAATCTAGGTGATAGCAGAGCCGCTACCCTTAATTTTACACAGGGTGAAGTGTAGGTGAAGTCCCCAGATAATCTGAAAATCACAAATTGAGCTTTCAGCAAGGATATGGAGGTTCAAGTTGACTTTTTTTTTATGATATTGACTTTTTAAAAGTTTAACATTCCAAAGCTGCTTACATAAAATCAGCTATTTTATTTTTTTATTTTTTTTAAAGATTTTATTTATTTATTTGTTAGAGAGAGAGCGAGCATGAGCACAGGCAGACAGAGTGGTAGGCAGAGGCAGAGAGAGAAGCAGGCTCCCCGCTGAGCAAGAAGCCCGATATGGGACTCGATCCCAGGATGCTGGGATCATGACCTGAGCTGAAGGCAGCTGCTTAACCAACTGAGCCACCCAGGCGTCCCTAAAATCAGCTATTTTAAATGGCATATGCATCGCTTCCAAACAAAGGGAAGAAGACACAGAACGATATAAATTAGTGTGGGAAGAGAAGCAGAAAGATGCATCTAGATCAATCATGCCTTTTGCATTAGCAGAAATATTGCAAGGATCCTCAAGAACGCACTTATAAATTCATTTTGAAAACTTCTTAACTGGTTCCCCTCTTGCAGCTGCTACCCTTGATGTTGTGTGCTGCATTAAAAGAATAAAAAATCCTGCCTTCCAAGTAGGCCCAGCGTCACCCTTGACCTCCCTGATTAGCCGGGAGCATGGGGAACTTTGCAGCACACATCCCCCCTGGGCTCTTGGATTGCAACCTCAGGACCTGCAGGGATAGTCCTTTATCCTTTATATGTGGAGAAAAAGATGTGTTTCCTTTTATGGGGTCACAGTGTTAGCCTCTATTTATCTTTCCCCATTTTACTTTGAGATATTATAAATAATAAAACAAAAATCACTGCCTAACATGAAAAGCTCCCTCTTACTGAAGTTTTCGGTCTTTCTTCATGATTGTTGGCCTAAGCTGAATACTCCAAACTTCCATGGGTCAGTGGGGTTCACGAATCCCCAACAAAGTTTCACCATGTCCACCCTCACTGAGCCGTGGGGTTGCGGTAAGATTTTTCCAAGTCCTGCCTCTACCAAGTGGCTGAGTGACTTTGGGTAAGTTGCCTGCGCTCTCTCTGTCCCAATTTAACAAAGTTCAAACGGTGATGAGAATAATCATTCATCCATCCACCCAATCACTTTTTTTTTTTTAAAGATTTTTTATTTATTTATTTGACAGAGAGAGATCACAAGCAGGCAGAGAGGCAGGCAGAGAGAGAGGAGGAAGCAGGCTCTCCGCCGAGCAGAGAGCCCGAAGCGGGGCTCGATCCCAGGACCCTGAGATCATGACCTGAGCCAAAGGCAGCGGCTTAACCTGCTGAGCCACCCAGGCGCCCCCACCCAATCACTTTTACCAAGCACAAGCTTAGATACTGTTTCTCAGTATCTGGGAAAAATGAAGGTGAACCGTACAAAATTTCTTAATTCAACTGCTCACCATATCCATCAGGAGACAGACATCTAAACAGATCAGAGCGAAGAGAAAAGGAGGGACCCTGACAAGAGATGTTTCTATGTGAAATAGCCTCTGGGGAGGCAGGAGGAATTGACCATGAATAAGAGATTCCCAGTCTTAGCTGGAAACCATGCATTTGTCTACCTCACAAGGTTATTGGGAGGTTCAAATGACATAAGGAATTTGAATCCTTTGAAAACTCTGAAGAGCAATTTCTGTGTGAGGCAGATGCTTGTGGCTGGCCGGCCCATATCCCCTGCCTTTGCCATTTGGGTGCAAACTGGGGACTTAAAGCTCCAGCACCTGCACGTCTCTGCCTGAGGGGTGGTGCCTACCTCCAGAGCCTGCATCCCTTGCCATCTGTACGGCAGGCAGTCTGGACCAACGCATCCATACAACCCACTCTGTGACCAGTGAGGCCCACAACCAAATAAACAGCACCACCGCCTTGGCCCTCAGGTGGAAAAACCAAGGCCTGAGTTTTTTACTAACTGCCAGAATTTCCCCAGCAGGCCTGAGCCCCAGTGGTCTACAGTATTTACTTGTTTGATGATGGGCCATGTATTGGCTGCCTTCCCTTCCTGTGCCACTTCCCTACTTCCCCCTTCCCTCCCCACCCCATGGGGTTTTCTTCACCTGCCAAAGAAATACTTACACATGGGTCCTGATGCCAGGGTACGCTTCTGAGAGAACCCAAACTAAGACAAGATGTAAGCCATCTTGTATTATTATACTAATACATTTTGAAATGTGGCCAGAATCCTACACATTATTTTGCATGGAAAAAGCACGGCTTTGTATTTATAAATCCTCTTCTGCATAGTTAGGATTTGATCCACTTTAGCCATTATAACATAATACCTGCCTAAGAATTTCTTGAATCCATCCGACCCACCCTGCTCTGGCTGAAGCTTTTATCTCTCACCCGGATTTCCACATTATCCTGGCTGCCCTCTCTGGCTCTAGTCTTTCCCCAGAACAAATCCACCCTTCTCACCATCTGCAGAGACAGCCACTGGAAAGTAATTCTGACCAGACCCCTCTCAGCCCAAATAGCACTACTGTGTAAATTTTATTTTATTTTTTTTAAAGATTTTATTTACTTATTTGACAGACAGAAATCACAAGTAGGCAGAGAGGCAGACAGATAGAGAGAGAGGTGGAAGCAGGCTCCCTGCAGAGCACAGAGCCCGATGTGGGGCTCGATCCCAGGACACTGGGACCATGACCTGAGCCGAAGGCAGAGGCTTTAACCCACTGAGCCACCCAGGTGCCCCAATACTGTGTAAATTTTAAAAGGCTTCTGTTACTTACCACACTCTTGTTCTAACTAATGGAAAATTGTTGTAATACTCCAGTGTCTGTAGAGCAAGATGCTTGATGGCCATTTTCAAGGAAATTGACAAAATAATACACAAATCTGCAGTGTCCACAATGTGTGATCCCCACTGAAATGTGCATCCTTTTGCACTGCACAACCTCTACAACTGTACAGAACCACCATGGTTCTGAAAACTCCCTGCCTCCATAAACACCTTGCAGGTTCCTAGTATATAGCATCCCCAGTTTGCAACAAAGTGGCAGATGACCCATCATTTTCTGGCCATGTGACCTTGGGCAAGTGATCTCACATCTCTATATCTCAGATTCCTTGCTGGTAAAATGGAGATGACATCATTACAGATTAGATAAGCCAATGCCTATAATTAATAATGCTTGATGGCAGGTACACAATACATCTTAATTATTATTTTTATTATAATGTCAATAAACATTTGAGAATGGAGGTCCCTCTATTTATACCAAACAGGCAGTCCTCTATGAAAAACATACTTTTTGCTTCATCCAATTATATAATCAGAATGGTGATGAACACTACGTATGTTAGTATATTTTTGTCTACACAACCACTCTCTGTGCTAGAAAGGTTCTACTCGTGGCCTACTACAAATGATGAGACTGAGAAGAATGACTATGGCTTGCTTTTGGTCACAGGTAAGTTAAGGGTCAGAGGCTGGACCAAATCTGGCCTGTGTGGTTCCAAGCTTGTGCTTTAAACTGAGTTAAAGGAGGAGCCTCACAGTCCCACTGCAGGCTCAGATAGTGGGGGATGTTGGCAGACAGAGCACAGGCAGAGATGTGAAAAGGAAACCCAATATAGAGTAGCTTGTTCAAAGGCTCAGCTCACTGACCAAAAATATTGTAAATTCAAGGAACAGGGTTTTTTGGTTAGTTTGAAGTGTTCTTGTATAGAAAGTTGGGAGATGAGATTAAAAGGGAAGAGTGGACACAGAGTAAGGAAGGATCCTGGGTGCTACGCAAGGATTTATCTCCAAAACTCTCCGAAAGCAAAGGGACAGATCACACCAGGTGCTGACAAATGGATGTTGATGTTGAACAAACAGAGCTCTCATTCACTGCTGGTGAGAATACAAAGTGGTACAACCACTATGGAAACAGTTCGACAATTTCCCCTAATGTTAATCGTTCTCCTATCACATGACCCAACCATCATGTACCCAGGTATTCACGCAAGAAAAATGAAACTGTGTATCTATAAGAAGACAAGAACATTCTTAGTATCTTCCTTCCTAATAGCCCCAAACTGGAAACAAACCAACTGTTCATTAATTGAAGAATGGATAAAAACAACTGTGCTGTTTTCACACCATAAGATCGTAATCAGTAATAAGATGGGATGGACTAAGAAGGCACTCAACAATATGGATAAACCTTAAAATATTATGCTAAGTGCCAGAGGTCAGACTAAAAGGCATATGCTGGGGGCGCCTGGGTGGCTCATTGGGTTAAAGCCTCTGCCTTCGGCTCAGGTCATGATCCCAGAGTCCTGGGAGGGAGCCCCGCATCGGGCTCTCTGATAAGCAGGGAGCCTGCTTCCCCCCTCTCTCTGCCTGCCTCTCTGCTTACTTGTGATCTCTGTCAAGTAAATAAATAAAATCTTTAAAAAAATAATAAAAATAAATAAATAAATAAAGGGTATATGCAGTTTGTTTTCCTTTATATTAAGTTTTAGAATAGGCGAAGTTCATCCATAGTGATAAAAATCAGAACAAGGCTTGCCTGTTTGCTAATGGGGTGGGGTTAGTATGACTGAAAGGAGGCATGAGGGTATTCTCTGAAATGATGGAAATGATCTATATCTAATGGTGATGGTGGTTAACAGGTGCAAAATTCTGTCAAAACTCATCAAACTGTACACTCAGATTTAGTGTATTATAATGTATGTAAAATAGATCTTGGAAAAAATAAAAGTACCCAAAAAATAGATCACAAAACAAGGAACTGCCTTTGGTTAAGTTACCTACAGATTAGGTGTAAACTCTATTCTTACAAATCATAAAAATTTAGGGTTCAGTAGAAGAACTTGGTTATGGAAGTCTTACAAAGCTTCTCTTCCTTCATTCTTTAACAAATATTTGTTTTAACAAATATTTGTTTTAACAAATATTTGTTTAGCTCAATGCTACCACTCAGGATCTGGGTGATTTGGCACAAATGACTCTCAGTGTCTCGGTTCACTCATCTGTGAAATGGGGATGGTAATAGTACCTACCTCGTGGGGTTGTTGTGGGGACTGAAGGCACGAATATATGCAAAATTCTTAGACTTAGTACTTGCACATGGTAAGGGTTAAATAAATGCTAGTGATTCATATTATTACCCTCAGTTATGTGCCAGGCTCATAGTATATACACAGTAATAGGACATAGTTCCAGTTCTAGAAAATTTATGATGTCAAAGAAAGGATAAACAATAAACATGTAAATGAATATGCTTGATATGATCGCAAAATTTGAAAAGTGCTCTGAGTACATAGATGACTGTCTTGGAATGGAATATCCATTCAAAATGAAAATAATCAGCCACCTAAATCAAATCAAGTTCAGATAGTCATTTATTGTTCTTCAGTATTATTATTGTAAGGATGCCTCTATTCCTGGCGTCTGAAATTTGGAGCTCCCAGGGCTCAGGCCTCTGCCCTTTATTCTTCTGTGTCCTAGCTCAGTCCTAGGTGACCTCACTCTTTCATAAGCTGTGATGCTGAGTTCATGCTCTGAACCCAGCATCATGCCTGAACTCCCATGCATATAAGGACATCAAATCCAAATTCTCCATCCTCAGCCACCCCAAACTACCTTTTCCTCAGTGCTCCCCATCTTGGAAAGAGCAGCTCCATTCTCCCGCTGCCTTGTCCTGGCCTGCTTCCTTTCCTTTTCTCATATTTCATACCCACTAGTCAGCAAATCCTAAAATCAGTCATTCCTAAGAGCACGATGACGCTTTTCCATCTAGAATACAACAAGAGCTTCCTAAGGGATCATAGAGCTTCCAGTCTTGCTCCCCCAGAACTAGTCTCAGCACACCAGCCAGGTGACCTTTCCAAAACATTAAGGATCCACGGCCTTCCTCTGCTCTAAACCCTCCAGTGGGTTTCCTTCACCCTGTCCTTTTCACAGCCTATGAAGCCCAAGACAATCTGCCCTGGACTACCTCTCTGTCCTCCTCTCCTACTACTCTCTCTCTCTTGCTCCCTTCTCCAGCCACAACAACCTCCTTGCTGTCTCTTCAACATACCAGTCAAGTTCCTACCTCATGGCCTTTGTACGTGCTGTTACCTCTGCCTGGCCTATTCTTCCTCCAGATAGTCTCATGGGTCCTTCCCTGACTTTATTCAAATCTCTGCTCAAATGCGAGCATCCTAACTAAAACAGCACATACATTCCCACCCCAGTCTCTAACTGCTTTTCTCTGATTTTCCCCCCTAGTGCCTGACATTCTATTTTATTGGTTTATTGCCCTAGCTTGAATATAAGCCTGATGGGGCAGAGAAAGTCCTTGCATCTTTTGGTCACAACCCCAGGGACTAAAATGGTGCCTGACACACAGTAGATGCTCAATTGATAAGTGATGGATAAATGAATAACTATTATCTTAATTTATGCAGAGTTTCTCAGTTTATAAAGTAGCTACATATACAGTGTCTTAACAAGCCTTCTAACAGTTTGTGGGATAGGCTCTGTTATCTCCATTTTGCAGGTAAGTTCTAAGTCTGCTTACTCTTTTTGAAGTCCCTTGTTCAAGGTCATGCAGCTCTTGGTCACATAGGTCAAACCCTGGTCTTTTGCCTTCAAACCCAGTTTAATAATCATAATCATAAAGTATTATTAACAATATTTAACAGTCTATGAGTACTCCTCTTGACGTTTGTAGTATTTCATTTAACAATGCTTTGAGGTAGGTACTCTTCTGATTGCCATTTTACAGAGGAAGAAACTAAGTAACTTACCCAAGGTCACAGAGCAGCTAAATGGCACAGTCAGAATCTGGGTCCTGGGTACTTGACTCCGAGGACTTGTTCTCCAATCAACTAGCCCACTAGGCACAGCCTGTGAAGTGAACAGAACTAAGTAAACTGTGGAACTCAAATGGACAAATACCAAATCTGTTCTAGGACTTTCTGCCATCCTTAAGCTCTTTGCTTTTGCAGAATTTAGCAGAACTTTTCTCTCTCTAAGATCATGAAGTGGAGAGTTGTATCTCAAATGCAATTTACATTATTTTGTTTTCTGCTATTCATCCATCTTCGAAATGTTTGAAACAGTTGTTTCTGAACTGAGAGGTCACTTAGGATTCACGGGCAGGGCTCGTGGCATTTCTGGTAATTTGTCCTTCTGCCTCCTCCGGTAGCTTCGTGGTGCTTTCGTGGCCAAGTGCACAGGCTGTGTTCCCTCTGAGCTTCAGATTCTACTCCTCCTCCTCACCCCATGACATGTCTTGTTTCATAAATTCTCGCCTTCAGTGTATTACATAACCTACATTGTGGAACATTCCATTTCTATTCCTTTCCTTTCTTTTCTTTTTTTCAAAAAGTAGGAATCTATTTGATTGGATGTGATGGCACCGGAGGCAGATATGTGGCAAAATTTTAAGTGGTGAGAAATCTATCTCAGCTACCTGGATTTTGAGAAGCAAATTGTGATTCCCTAACTCACTTTGTATTGAACTGGACAAGTTAGATGAACTAAAATAGCTTTATTGGCTTGTCTTCTTGTCTCCAGGACAAGCAAGTGTCTGCAAGAGCTGCCTATTTTCTTCTCTTTCTGGATATTCAAATTATTAACTTGAAAAGTAGGCATGAAGTTACATAAACACAGCTGGGTAACTTTAAAATATCAGACCCCTTGGATCTTAAATAAGTAAGCACTCAGATGTTGAAAAGCAAATCAAATATTTTAAATGTTTCTTAGTTCTTTATAACATAAAGGTTCTTAGCATTTATCTGGGAATAGACTGGGTTCCTTCAGGGCAGCACGGAATCTGTTCACCCAGGTATCCCCACTATCTGGCACATAGTAGGTGATCACAAAAGTAGGTGATTAACATGGTAGGCACTTGATAAATATATGTTGTAGCTCTAGTACTGTCTTTTATTGCCTATTTGCAGACTTGTGTCACACACTTTCCATGCACAAGTGTGTGTGTGCACACACACGTGCACACTAGGTTGTGAGCTCCCAGAGGAGAGGATTTGTGTCTTGTTCATCTCTGCATTCCCTAATATAGAACCACCAGACAGCAGGTGATAATTAAATGATCACTGAATTGAACAGCACAAGGATTTTAACTTCTCTTACTCAGTTCATATGCCCTTCGCCCACCCCACCTTGTCCATTTGGCTCTCAGGCCAGACTGCCTAAAACCATCACATCAATCTAATCAAGTATCTGAAAGCCAGAGACCTTGAAATTATTTAAATCAAGTTCAGAATTACATTTTTAAATTTACTCCAGCCATCTCATAAGTAGATTTAGCAACTAGCTAACTGCTATCCCAAGAGAAAAAAAAAAAAAAAAACCAATAGCATAAACCTAATGAATGTGGTCAGACATATCATGTAACAGATGTCCAACGTACTGCCATGAGCTTAAATCATAAATATGATGGCTCTGTTTGGCATAGCAAAATATATTAGAAGTGTTTCATCGGTCACTGGGCAACTTGCTAGATGGGAGGGGAACGATCCTGAAAAATGTAGGAGCTCTGACTAGGAGCATCTCACAAGGAGCCCTGGAGAAACACAGATAATCTGTTTGCAATGATTCATCAAGTTGGTCCTTTGTTTCCCTAATTTGAGTGTCAAGTGCGACCATACAATAAAGAATTGCCAAGACCCGGTAAGATTCTCTTCTGGCTGCTGCTTTTTCTGCCCTAACAACTGGTACTATTCATGCCTAGAGCACAAATTGAATAAATAGCTTCAAGGCTGGCAATATTGGATCCTGTTTTGAATTTTTTGTTTTCCCTTAAAAGGCAAAATCCTATGTGTCTTGCCTTCCCCCAAACACATGGCATGGACAGTCACTGTGGTACCAATAATTTTAACTTTCTTAATACTAAGTATGGAAGGATGCCTCATAAGTTAAAAATAGTTCCTGTTGTATCATCAGTGGAGCAATGGATTACTGAAGATTAAAAAATGATTGTAATGCCTTTTTTGGCCTTGAGAAAGCTCTTATTGTGCCTATGGTTCAGTTGGCCTGCTGATCATTTCCATCTTAATGTAATCTTTAACATTACGCTGCTACAGGTGAGGTGTTAAGTAAAACAGTAAGACAACTATTCTCGCTAAGCAATTTCACAAGAAATATGTTTTTTTGACTAAATTAGACATTTAACAAATGCCATTTGTAATTCAACCCGGGGAGGGGGAGGGAGAATGTCCTTAAAACAAGCTATTGATGTGAATTTCCCAACATAAGACAATAATTTTTAAAAATTTTAATCTACATTCTAAGTGTGAAACTATGTACTGTCAGTGCAGTAGACCAATACAAGGAGAACACTAAAGTCCTTAGGAGTCTTAAAAAATAAACAGTAAGCAGTTTTATCTCCAGCAGCCAGAAATCTTTCCTCACAATTAGGAAGAATCCACAGGTCCAGTTAATCATGTGGCTATGATGTGCTGAATGTTTCTAACACTTAAAATCATTTAGATGACGGCTAGAAACCTCAAAGCTCTGTGAGAAATATAAATTGTAATATTTAAAATAAGGAAATGAATTAAATAATTTAGATGAAAATTTAGATATAAAGGTTGCATGACAGTAGCCGGCTTTAAAAAGTAAAATACAGGGGGATGTTAGAAAGCCTACAATTGGACAACCGAAATAATAAATAATTTTTTGGAAAAATTATTTCCTGTCAGATTTCCCCATGCTAGGAGCATAGATGCAAAAACTATAAATAGAGCAAGTGACATTTGGACAGTTGACTTGTTTTTATCAAAATTACAAAACAGAATTTAGTTTGAAAATTTTCAAATAGCTATCATGTTCTGAATCCAAGTGGGTTCTCCTTCCTTTTTACTTGATGACTTCATAAAAGATAAATAAGCCCTCGGACCAATAGGTGGGTACACTAGCACGGTTAACTCTCTCGCCCCAGAAATTCCACTAGGCTGAAATGATTATTATTTGGGGGCGGGAAGGGGCGATGCAGAGGTCTTTAGGACCCAGCAGGCGGCGGCAGGCGGCAGTTGTGTAGATCACTGAGAGACTACGAGGGTCCGGTTCAGTTTTAATTCTGTCTCTAATCTCTGCAACAGCCGCGCTTCCTGGGTCCCGCGGCTCTCCTATCCACTCAGCCGCCGCCGGCGGCCGGCGAAAATCAGAGCCGCCCGCCCCCCCCCATCACCCACCATGGAAACCCTCCAAGAAAAAGTGGCTCCGGACGCGTGTGCCTGAGGATTCCTCACAAAAGAGGTGCCCAAAATGAAGACCCTGATGGTGAGTCATTTGTGGCAACTCCTCTGAGCAGAGGCGAGGACCCCCGGACGCGGCGTCCTCAGGGCGCACGGGAGAGCTCCAGGGGCGCCTAACCCTGCGCCGCGAGGTCGCTAGTTAAAAAAGGACAACTTTCCACCTGCTCCGTGTCCCCTTCCGGTTCTCCGGTTATGCCTGGCTCGGAATCCCGGAGCCGAGGTGGGAACTCGGGTTGCCTCGGCTTCTGGATCTCAGGCGAGAGGTCTGGGGACCCACGGAGAACTGGAGAAGCTGTGGAGAGACGGTGGGCGCGTGGCTCGGGGGAAGGGGGATGCCCAAAAGCAACAGCCTGGCAAAAACTAAGAGGGGCGGGGAAGCGGGGGGACCTTTGCAGACTTTGTTGGTTTTCTTGTCGGATTTCAAACTTGCAAGAATCGCGGAGGTAGAGCCGCGCGGGGCCAGAAAGGACCGGGTGCAAGGGCTAGAGGTTCCAGCCGCCGAGCTGGGGGAGGGAGGTCCCTCCTCGAAGTCCGAGCCCACCTGCCCCGGCAGCCGGCGCGCTTTCCCTCCCCTAGCCGGGCGCCGCGCACCACCTGCCCTCTGCCGAGAGATCTGGGAGGTGGCGTCGGCCGAGAGCAGCAACGCTCGGGAGCATCCCCTGCTGTACGCGCGGGAACGGTGCCTCCCCTGCCCCGGTTGCGCGCGGGGGACTAGGATCCGGGCCACCTCCCTCCAGCCTCGGACCTCCCCCGCGCGTCTGACCGTCTCGCGCGTGTCCCCGCCGGCGCGCTCCTCCGGGGCTGGCTCTCAGCGGCTCTCCTCTGCTCTCTCCCGCCCGCCCGCAGCGCCATGGTCTGGCTGTGTGTTTAGCGCTCACCACCATGTGCACCAGCTTGTTGCTCGTGTACAGCAGCCTCGGCGGCCAGAAGGAGCGGCCCCCGCAGCAGCAGCAGCAGCAGCAGCAGCAGCAGCAGGCGGCGGCGACCGGCAGCGCGCAGCCGTCGGCGGAGAGCAGCCCCCCCTCGAGGCCCCGGGCCCCCGCGGGACCGCAGCCGCTGGACGGATACCTCGGCGTGAGGGACCACAAGGTGACAGCTCGCTCGCCGGCGCGCACGCCACCCAGCCTGGGGATCCCGCACACCTGAGCCTGCCCCCTTTCCCGGGGCTGGGAGGCGCCGTGAGTAGGTGCCATTCGGAGGATGGAAGGGGGCGCGGACCCGCTGGGGTGGGGTGGGATAGTTCCTTCTCGGTGTGAATTCCTGTTTGGAGTCGGAGGTAAAGTTTTTCAGGGAATAGGGGTGAGACGAGTGGACCCAAAGCCCAATTTCCTTACAGGAACTAGCCTGGAAGTAGAACCTTCTGGTCCCCAGAACTGCAACCGCGGGTGGGTGCCGGGTCCCTGAAGCGTCGGGTTTGGCCGCCAAGTCGCGCGGGGGTGGGAGGAGAGCCGGGATCGCGCGCGTAAGGCCGGAGCGTGGCCCGCGAGGAACTGGAGGGTGAGTGGCAGCCAGTCCGCGGCGGCTGCTGCGAGATTCCTCTCTGATCTCGGCGCTCCTGATTGCTCTGGGCAGAATTACCACCGCCTTGGGGAGCGGTCCCAGGCAGGAGCGGAAGGCTGGAGGCACAAACTCAGCTTCCATTGGCTTGAAAACTCATCGTTGAGGGCCTGTTTTTCTCTGCCTTCCGGGAAGCCGTAGCATGGCTTGGCTAATAATTAATAAGATGGATTTTTTTTTTTTAATTGAGCCTTCTACCCCCCCAAGTGATAAATCTCTGGTTTTAGTGCGCGAAGCCTCTGGGAGAATTCTAATCAAGTTCCCTGATTCTGAAAAGATATTTTAATATAGTTTAAATATATATTCCCCATTATTTGAAGCTGCTAATATGTTTTTATTAAAACACAATTCCACTCTGTATCTGCTCTATAAAGGCTGGAGGATTTCTTGAAACCACCCAGCTATTCCGCTTTTTATATTACTAGATTTTATATTTGTGAACCAAAGTATGATTTAGCAGGTGGTCCTTTTCCGTGAAATGATTGGTCTTACCATTATGAAAAAGTCAAACTTTTTTTTAAGTGACAGTCAAAATATTTCCACTCATTTGTGCAATGCATATTGCAAAGAGGATTTTGGAGGATAAACATTCTATGCAGCTGCTAGGGATCTTTGAATGCTTGTGGAAAAAAAACAACATACCATGAAATGTGGATGGATGGATAGATAGACCAATAGGTATAATGTATAAGAAATGCTAGGTATAAAACAGTACTGTTGGGGTACAGAAATGAGAACCATCACTGTCCAGGAAGGTTTAAGGAAATTCTCTCTGAAAAGGTCGACTTTGCCCTGGAGAGAATTTGGGGAAGCAGAAAAGAGGAAGGGACTTCTTTAGGAAGTGATTTGGGGACTGGGGGAGAGGGCTGGTAATAAAATCTTGAAATCAAAAGTAGAGAGGGTCTTCAGTTTTTCAATAACAGCTTCACTTTTCTCTTTAAGATGTTGATTGATTACACTCTTTGTATGTCTAAACAACCTATAAGGGCTGGAGTTCTAGAAAACTTTAGACATTGGCTTCTGACTGGATGGATGTGGTGTTTATGTGTAACTGGTATAGGATGAATATATTGAACTTGGTGGATTTTCATGGTGTTGTTTAGTGGAAATGGCTGTATAGCACTCGTGAAGCTTTGATTAATGGGGTGTCAAAAGGTAAATTCGCTAAAAGCTTTGATCTGCCTTTGGGATGGTATTCCTAATACTTTTCTTCCTGTGTTCTGCTGGATGGACAGCAGCTAAGAATATTGATAGCATAAGGCAAAATATATGCCCTCATGTTTGTTTTCAAAAATGGTGTTTATTCATGTAAATATATTGGATTCCATTTTCAATGGATTAGAGTATTATTCATTAAGATGAAAAAGCCCTTTTTTGAAAGGAATGTTGAAACTCTTTATGAGAAATTGGGATAATCTATAGTAAAGGGTTTTATAAACTGCATTGTGTTATATGGATGATAAATGTGTGAAAGTTCTTAAAATTCTTAACAGAGAATTATAAACATGACCAGGAAGGTCTTTGCATCGAATGAATACCAGTGGAATTCTTTCATAGAAAACCAATAGGGTCATCAAATTCCATGCTCCAAGGATTCAAGATTTTACCCCACCCCAAGCAAAAGAACAAGTGCAAATCTTTTTTTTTTTTTTTAAACAAATACAAATCTTAAAATCTATGCCTTCTCTCTAGGCATTATTCCAGTTGTCCCACTGCACCACAGGAAAACTTCTCAAAATGTCGTCACTTGACTGCTGGCTGGAAATTGGATGAAGTTTCATTTCTGAGGGTTATAGGGAGGTTCTTGTAGTGTTAAGTTGTTATTTACTTCGGTTTATTTAAGATCTTCCAATAGTCTTGCTTAAGCAGAGGTAGAAATTTGTTAGAATATTGCTAGGATTTTTTTTTTTTTTCCAGATTAACACAGTGGAGGTTAAGAAATCAGGATTTTCTATTCTCATTATGTTGCCAGATGATACCCTGATTGCTTTTTCTTTTTCACTCTCATATCAGGCCTTAGAAAAATTATAGGATGTGCTGAATGTGATGACCACCAAGCCATATGCTGCTGCATACTGAATCAGAGTTCCAACAGACTTTATTTGCCATTGATTTACAGAATCTGGAGAGAGTTACAGATACCATTGAGGAAAATATTCACATCTCCATGGCTGGTGGTCCCAAAGTCTGATAAATATGTAGTGTTTATGTTCAGTTACATGGTGGTATTAACATTATAACTCTAAGATTAAATTCAACAGGTGGTCCTAATCCCCAACACCTGAATTTCTCAAATTACAGCCTGTCTGCAATGATAGTCTTGTCTCATACGGCTGCAGACTAAATTACTGTTGAGATTAAATCACTGTGTGCTTTTGTTGAAAGACATGCTGCAAGTCAAGCCGGTGATGAGCAATGTGTGTTGAAGCTTAAAATATCCCTTTCCATGGTCATATTCTCTCCTTCCTCATTCACAAACGATGTGAGCTGAAATTGTAATTCCAGTGTGACTAAGTGAAGGCTACTTGGAGTTTCTTGTGATAATGAAGACATTTCATTTTCTGTTAGATTCTTTCTCTTCATTTCCAACCCTTTTCCCCAGACCTCTTCCCACCAACGTTTCACCAACTCATTTCAATCTTGTTCGCGTCAGCCACTGCTGGTACTGTATCTGTATCTGCCATTAGTGTTCTGGTCCCCAGTTTTGGAGCCACTGATTTCTAAGCAGATCAGCCAGACAACAAGCAAAGTCAATTTTCATGGCTTTAGAAACCTGTATTTAGAACTATAGCATAATGTATAACCAAACTAAAGCATGCGGGGGTGCGTGCGCGCGCACATACGCTTATAGACAGACACACACACACACACTAAATCAAGCAACCTTCAGAGAAAAGCTTCAGTTCTCCCAGCAGAGTGGAAGGGAGCATGGAGTTTATTCTGTTTCTAGCCTGGATCTGGTCTGGATAGATAAAGTCATTTGCCGTCTGGTGGACCCTGTGAAATGAAACTATGAGCAGATTCCCATTTCCAGTGCACAGGAGCCCTTATCACAGGAGGCCCACTTGTCACCTGGGCTGCCCTTTTCTAAGATGGCTTATGAAGGAGCAGTGATCAATGGGGTCTGAAGCTGAGCTGCTATCTCCTTGCTTCAGTAGTAGCTCCCAGGAACAGATTTTACACATACTAATAACATGCTTGTCCTTGGTTCTTTCTTTCCTTAAGCACTCAGTTATTCAGACAAAACGGAACTGCTCGGAGGTAACAGTATGTTTGCTATTAATTCACAGATGTCCAGCTGGAGTGATAGGACAAGTCAATATAAGAGTTGAAAAATAATTCAAAACCAGAAAAAAGGCACATGACGTATAACTTACTTTGGAATTATTCTTCCTTTTAAAAAGTATATAAATGCTCAAATATAAGTTTGTACCATTTATTAGACCCTGTTTTATAATATTTGAGGCATCCAATCAATGATTGATAATTTGGATCTCAAAATCAAAGTGAGCTCAAGTACTAAAATGTAGTAATTACTAAAATGTAATCTGCCAATAGTGATGAAGCCCTGTTAACACAAATCGTCAACCAAAAAGAATGATAAAATGAATGATTTTTCATGGGGGAGGAGTTGTAATAATGTGATTGCTTTTAACAGGAGAAGTGTTCATGTTATATTTGTTCCTTAATTCTGAGAGCCAGGAGTGTTTCTTCAGGTTCCCAAGGAGTAATGCCAAGATACCCCCATGCCAAAGTCCAGACCACACCTGGTAAATAGGTCTGAGCTGGCTCCCTCTCCATTTCTGGGCATTCTGACCTCCTTGCTGGTCCTTGAAAACTCATTGTGCCTCAGGACCTTTGCGCTTCTGTCCCCTCTCCCTGGAAAGCTCTTGCCCAAGATTTTTTTTTTTTTTTAAAGATTTTATTTATTTATTTGACAGAGAGAAATCACAAGTAGGCAGAGAGGCAGGCAGAGAGAGAGGAGGAAGCAGGCTCCCTGCTGAGCAGAAAGCCCGATGTGGGGCTCGAACCCAGGACCTGGGATCATGACCCGAGCCGAAGGCAGTGGCTTAACCCACTGAGCCACTCAGGCGCCCCTTGCCCAAGATTTTGTACATGATTGGTTCCTTCTGGTCATTCAGTCCTCAGATCACATGTCATCTTCTAGATCATACTCTTTAAATAGCTCTCTCCTTAACAGTCATTCTCTATTATATCAGCCTGTTTTATTTTCCTAATACTAGTTTAACAATATCTGAGCAAATCTTAAAGTTGTCTTTGGTATTGTTTTTCCCCCCCACCCCCCAGGTAGAATCTAAGAGCAATGATAGCAAAGTATTTGTACATCTTGTTGACCAGTTTCACTCCAGGTTCTAGAATAATACTTGACACTTAATGAGCACACAGCAGGTATTTATTGAAGGAAAGAAGAAAGCAGAGTGTATGGGGAGAGGAGGTTGTGGAGAAAGACAAAGCTACCTCACCCTATGTAAACTCCCTTCGTTATAAGAAACATCAGTGCAGTCCCAAGGCCCTGGTATGTCTCATCTTTCCTAATTTGGTTTACTACTACTACACTACTAGTAATAATAATAGAAGGAAGATGAAGAAATGATTTAAAACAAGACTCTTTGAGAATGAGATTTAGGAGTTTACATTTTAGCAGGCTTCCCTTACAACTCTTATGCACATTAAAGTTTGAGAATCGTCATTTGAAATGTTTTTAATCATCATAATGTGCAGTTCCATAGTTAATTTGTTTCTGGGTTTTTGAACTACTCATAGCCCAAAGTAAATATTCACTGAAGGCCTAATAGTTGCAAAATTGGGTATTCTGGAGGAAGAACACGGTGTCTACCATCAAAGTATCTTTGATCTAATTGGAGATAGAAGACAAAGAAGCAAGAAAGAAAGGTTAAATAATAAAGCAAGTGCTGAATAATAATATGAAACCAGGAAACAATTGATCAAGGCATTGACATTAAAAAGGAGCCAATTTCTGTGATCTTTCTCATCTATAAATAAGTTAAATACTATTATTAATTTAGAAGTTATAAAACTTTCAAATTAAAATTGCACCTTTTAGCTCTTTTTTATTGCATGTGTGTGTGTGTGTGTGTATTTATATGTATGACATGAAATGAATACTTAATAAAAACTTGGATGTCAAAGCAACTTCAAAGAGGATAGTTGGGTTAAATTAAAAATACTCAGTCTCAGGGGCGCCTGGGTGGCTCAGTGGGTTAAGCCGCTGCCTTCGGCTCAGGTCATGATCTCAGAGTCCTGGGATCGAGCCCCGCATCGGGCTCTCTGCTCAGCGGGGAGCCTGCTTCCTCCTCTCTCTCTGCCTGCCTCTCTGCCTGCTTGTAATCTCTCTGTCAAATAAATAAATAAAATCTTAAAAAAAAAAAATACTCAGTCTCTTTATGATTTTCCTTAAGGGTAGCATAGGGTCTTCTGGAATCTTGAAGGGAGCTAACCCTATTGCCCTGTTCAACTCTTTCTGTCACATGGTGACCATGTCTTCCAAACCAAATCTCATAACTCATGGTTTGAGAAATTTGTGTTGGCCACAAGACAAAACATTTGCCATCATATCTGTCATAGAAATATGACATCTGTTAGAGTGGAGACTTTCCATAGCCTGTAGGGTCAAGTAGCAACTCACTCTAATTCCCATTCTGTGAATGCTGAGATGAAGCAAGATTGGAGATGAGAAACTACTGAAAATTAAAACCCATCACTAAACAACAAATCATTGAAACCTGCTGTACATCTACTATATACTCCTTGAGTAGCTGTGAAGAATGTTAAGTATAGAAAGACCAGGAGTTATTAGTTCTTAAATAATGGTATTATTATCCATACCCTGTGAACCTGATTCAAGAGAAGAATTCCATTAGGACTGAGTTTAGGATCGAATGATAAAAACTTGAAGGTGGGGTTATTTATGAGAGGCACTCTGATTCTTCTTCACGAGCTCTTTAGTCCTAAACTCTTAGTCTAGGCCTGGGACAAATAAACATGTTTATTGGGTGCCCTATTCAGTATGGTTTCCCAAATAAAAGTCACAGGCATGCATATTCTTTCAGTTTAGACAACATATCCGCAGGGAAGCCCTCCCTGACTTATAGCCTGGGTTAGATCTAAGCTATATGTTTTGTGTTCATAGCCAGGATCCCATGGTAATACTTATTCGAGCTTATTGTTGTTTCTTGTCTCAACTTGCCTGTCTTCCCTGCTCTACAGTCAGCTCTTGGAGGCCGGGACTTTTTTTTTCCCCTCATTCTTGTCATTGTATTCTCAACCTTTAATATAATGTCTGATATAGAATGGGTCTTCAGTAAGTATTTGTTGAATAAATGAGTATAAATGAGAAATTGTAATTTCTTCTAAACTAATTCCACTTGAAAAATTTCTATTTGGCACTATGACATACATACCATTTCCCCTGCCACCAATTGTAGTTCTGTAACTATTGCATTTCTATGTACTTGTCCTAATCCGATCTCTTAAAACATACTCAGAGTTTTGAGCTGGAAGAAAAACTTGAAAATTCCCAAAAGGAGTTCACAAGTGCTTGTGTGATTTGCCCGGAGTCTCCAGTGAGCGGCAGAGCTGGGGCTACAGTGTGGGTCTCTGACATGAATGTCATTACCATAGGGAAGTTTCAGTGCCAATATATTCTAAGCAGTGACTCAACATTATTTGAACAGAATTTATTAAAACGAAGAGCCTAGGCCTACTCAGTTATTGGAAAGAAATAAATATTTAAATATCTTACTATTCTGAAATGAATATGAGAATATGCCTCTGGGTATTCAAAAGAGCTTCCACCAACCACTGGCTTAGCAAGTGGGTACTTGAAAGTTCTTACAAAATGCATGGTACCCGTGTAATTAGAACAATTTGCAAATAAGAGTGGAATTTTGCCTTTAAAAAAGTAAACAAAGCCACAAGGACTGCCATGTTATTTGCGGAAAAATGTCATGAACAGATCACTCATTTAGCTGAATTACCTTCTCCACGTGAAAACATCATCAGGTTAAGCAAGTGTTTGAAACGCTGCCATTCTGCCAGTAACCATTGATTCCTCCTAAGTTCTGAGATGTAATACCTACTCTGAGGTAGAATTACTTTAGGCAGATAAGAAACCATTTTACCCATAGTAGGGAAAATTAACCTTGATAGTTGTTGAAGCTCAGTATGAAAATAGAACTTTTTATTATATTCTCTCTTAATGGCTAAGAAGGTGTCCATAGTGTTCCTGGGAAGCTCACAGAGTCTGAGAACACTCAGGCAGACTGAAATGCAGAGTTAAACCATTTTTTTAATAAGAAAGCATATTCCGGAAATTAATTGCACATATGGGGCCTCTCCACTGACTGAACTGCATTATTGCGTTTCTAATTTACAGATCTGCTCATGTTTCTCGCTTGCCTCCAATAGCTTCCCATTGCCTAGAGGTTCAAGTTCAGACTCCACAGGCAGGCTCACAAGGCCCGATAGTGTCTGTCTGGCCTAGTTCTCCAACCTCACTTCCCTTCTCCCCAAGCTCCACACACCCAGGGAATACATCTTGCTGTCTCATGCTTCCCTCTGCTTTTCCTCCATCATGGAATGCCCTTTCTCTTTTTATCTGCCAGGTAGAGAACTAATCATTCATTAAGATCCAGCTCAAGCATCTCCTTTCATCTCCTTTCCAGAGTCCTCCCACATATAACCTCTGTGCAGAGTAGATCCCACATTCTTTTTTTTTTTTAATGATTTATTTATTTGACAGACACAGATCTTAAGTAGGCAGAGAGGCAGGCAGAGAGAGGGGAGGAAGCAGGTTCCCTGCTGAGCAGAGTGCCGGATATGGACCTTGATCCCAGGACTCTGGGATCTTGACCTGAGCCGAAGGCAGAGGCTTTAACCCACTGAGCCATCCAAGTACCTGTAGATCCCACATTCTTTTATGCCAGCTTTGCGTGGGTCAGTCAATCCCATATTGACTGAGTATCTACGATGTGTTATACACAGGGGAGGAAATGAGAGGAAGGACCTAGCCCTGACCACAGGAAAGTCACAGGGGTGGAAATACTGTAATTGCTATTTGTTAGTAAGTGTTAAAATATTCTCTGTATCTTGTATGTGCTTCTTATCACACAATAATATTGTGGTTATTTGTCCACATACTTGTCTCCCTGACTAGAATGTACCTTTTTGTTTTTTAAAGATTTTATTTGACAGAGATCACAAGTAGGCAGAGAGAGAGGTGGAAGCAGGCTCCCTGCCCACCAGAGAGCCCAACATGGGCCTCGACCCCAGGACTCTGGGATCATGACCTGAGCCAAAGGCAAAGGCTTTAACCCACTGAGCCACCCAGATGCCCTAAACTGTACCTTTTTTAAGGCAAAGAATATAACTGAATCAATCTGGTATCTCCAGAACCTAAAACTGTATCTCATATATATCAAAACTCAATAAATTTTTGTTGAATGTCAGATGAGAAGTGTCCTGTTGTAACTATATAATAAGAAGAGATTTGAACAAGTGTGGCTAATAGACTTACTAACCATAGGAATGGACAGAAGTGATAAGTAGGGGCAGAAGGACCTCACATATGTGATATTCATATCTTTAATTTTTTTTTTTAAGATGTTATTTATTTATTTATTTATTTTTTAAATTTTTTTATTTTTTCAGCATAACAGTATTCATTATTTTTGCACCACACCCAGTGCTCCATGCAATCCGTGCCCTCTACAATACCCACCACCTGGTGCCCCCAACCTCCCACCCCCCACCCCTTCAAAATTCTCAGATCGTTTTTCAGAGTCCATAGTCTCTCATGGTTCACCTCCCCTTCCAATTTCCCTCAACTCCCTTCTCCTCTCCATCTCCCCTTGTCCTCCATGCTATTTGTTATGCTCCACAAATAAGTGAAACCATATGATAATTGACTCTCTCTGCTTGACTTATTTCACTCAGCATAATCTCTTCCAGTCCCGTCCATGTTGCTACAAAACTTGGGTATTCATCCTTTCTTTTTTCTTTTTTCTTTTTTTTTACAGCTTTATAAACATATATTTTTATCCCCAGGGGTACAGGTCTGCGAATCGCCAGGTTTACACACTTCACAACACTCACCATAGCACATACCCTCCCCAATATCCATAACCCCACCCCCTCTCCCAACCCCCTCCCCCCATCAACCCTCAGTTTGTTTTGTGAGATTAAGAGTCACTTATGGTTTGTCTCCCTCCCAATTCCATCTTGTTTCATTTACTCTTCTCCTACCCCCTCAACCCCCCATGTTGCATCTCCTCTCCCTCATATCAGGGAGATCATATGATAGTTGTCTTTCTCCGATTGACTTATTTCGCTAAGCATGATACCCTCTAGTTCCATCCATGTCGTCGCAAATGGCAAGATTTCATTTCTTTTGATGGCTGCATAGTATTCCATTGTGTATATATACCACATCTTCTTTATCCATTCATCTGTTGATGGACATCTAGGTTCTTTCCATAGTTTGGCTATTGTAGACATTGCTGCTATAAACATTCGGGTGCACGTGCCCCTTCGGATCACTACGTTTGTATCTTTAGGGTAAATACCCAGCAGTGCAATTGCAGGGTCATAGGGTAGTTCTATTTTCAACATTTTGAGGAACCTCCATGCTGTTTTCCAGAGTGGTTGCACCAGCTTGCATTCCCACCAACAGTGTAGGAGGGTTCCCCTTTCTCCGCATCCTCGCCAGCGTCTCTCATTTCCTGACTTGTTAATTTTAGCCATTCTGACTGGTGTGAGGTGATATCTCATGGTGGTTTTGATTTGTATTTCCCTGATGCCGAGTGATATGGAGCACTTTTTCATGTGTCTGTTGGCCATCTGGATGTCTTCTTTGCAGAAATGTCTGTTCATGTCCTCTGCCCATTTCTTGATTGGATTATTTGTTCTTTGGGTGTTGAGTTTGCTAAGTTCTTTATAGATTTTGGACACTAGCCCTTTATCTGATATGTCATTTGCAAATATCTTCTCCCATTCTGTCAGTTGTCTTTTGGTTTTGTTAACTGTTTCCTTTGCTGTGCAAAAGCTTTTGATCTTGATAAAATCCCAAAAGTTCATTTTTGCCCTTGCTTCCCTTGCCTTTGGTGATGTTCCTAGGAAGATGTTGCTGCGGCTGAGGTCGAAGAGGTTGCTGCTTGTGTTCTCCTCAAGGATTTTGATGGATTCCTTTCTCACATTGAGATCCTTCATCCATTTTGAGTCTATTTTCGTGTGTGGTGTAAGGAAATGATCTAATTTCATTTTTCTGCATGTGGCTGTCCAATTTTCCCAACACCATTTATTGAAGAGGCTGTCTTTTTTCCATTGGACATTCTTTCCTGCTTTGTCGAAGATGAGTTGACCATAGAGTTGAGGGTCCATTTCTGGGCTCTTATTCTGTTCCATTGATCTATGTGTCTGTTTTTGTGCCAGTACCATGCTGTCTTGATGATGACAGCTTTGTAATAGAGCTTGAGGTCCGGAATTGTGATGCCACCAACTTTGGCTTTCTTTTTCAATATTCCTTTGGCTATTCGAGGTCTTTTCTGGTTCCATATAAATTTTAGGATTATTTGTTCCATTTCTTTGAAAAAAATGGATGGTACTTTGATAGGAATTGCATTAAATGTGTAGATTGCTTTAGGTAGCATAGACATTTTCACAATATTTATTCTTCCAATCCAGGAGCATGGAACATTTTTCCATTTCTTTGTGTCTTCCTCAATTTCTTTCATGAGTACTTTATAGTTTTCTGAGTATAGATTCTTAGTCTCTTTGGTTAGGTTTATTCCTAGGTATCTTATAGTTTTGGGTGCAATTGTAAATGGGATGGACTCCTTAATTTCTCTTTCTTCTGTCTTGTTGTTGGTGTAGAGAAATGCAACTGATTTCTGTGCATTGATTTTATATCCTGACACTTTACTGAATTCCTGTACAAGTTCTAGCAGTTTTGGAGTGGAGTCTTTTGGGTTTTCCACATATAGTATCATATCATCTGCAAAGAGTGATAGTTTGACTTCTACTTTGCCGATTTGGATGCCTTTCATTTCCTTTTGTTGTCTGATTGCCGAGGCTAGGACTTCTAGTACTATGTTGAATAGCAGTGGTGATAACGGACATCCCCGCCGTGTTCCTGACCTTAGCGGAAAAGCTTTCAGTTTTTCTCCATTGAGAATGATATTTGCGGTGGGTTTTTCATAGATGGCTTTGATAATATTGAGGTATGTGCCGTCTATCCCTACACTTTGAAGAGTTTTGATCAGGAAGGGATGCTGTACTTTGTCAAATGCTTTTTCAGCATCTATGGAGAGTATCATATGGTTCTTGTTCTTTCTTTTATTAATGTGTTGTATCACATTGATTGACTTGCGGATGTTGAACCAACCTTGCAGCCCTGGAATAAATCCCACTTGGTCGTGGTGAATAATCCTTTTAATGTACTGTTGAATCCTATTGGCTAGTATTTTGGCGAGAATTTTTGCATCTGTGTTCATCAAGGATATTGGTCTGTAGTTCTCTTTTTTGTTGGGTTCCTTGTCTGGTTTTGGGATCAAGGTGATGCTGGCCTCATCAAATGAGTTTGGAAGTTTTCCTTCTATTTCTATTTTTTGGAACAGTTTCAGGAGAATAGGAATTAGTTCTTCTTTAAATGTCTGGTAGAATTCCCCCGGGAAGCCGTCTGGCCCTGGGCTTTTGTTTGTTTGGAGATTTTTGATGACTGTTTCAATCTCCTTACTGGTTATGGGTCTGTTCAGGCTTTCTATTTCTTCCTGGTTCAGTTGTGGTAGTTTATATGTCTCTAGGAATGCATCCATTTCTTCCAGATTGTCAAATTTGTTGGCGTAGAGTTGCTCATAGTATGTTCTTATAATTGTCTGTATTTCTTTGGTGTTCGTTGTGATCTCTCCTCTTTCATTCATGATTTTATTTATTTGGGTCCTTTCTCTTTTCTTTTTGATAAGTCTGGCCAGGGGTTTATCAATCTTATTAATTCTTTCAAAGAACCAGCTCCTAGTTTCGTTGATTTGTTCTATTGTTTTTTTGGTTTCTATTTCATTGATTTCTGTCTAATCTTTATGATTTCTCTTCTCCTGCTGGGTTTAGGGTTTCTTTCTTGTTCTTTCTCCAGCTCCTTTAGGTGTAGGGTTAGGTTGTGTACCTGAGACCTTTCTTGTTTCTTGAGAAAGGCTTGTACCGCTATATATTTTCCTCTCAGGACTGCCTTTGTTGTGTCCCACAGATTCTGAACCGTTGTGTTTTCATTATCATTTGTTTCCATAAATTTTTTCAATTCTTCTTTAATTTCCTGGTTGACCCATTCATTCTTTAGAAGGATGCTGTTTAGTCTCCATGTATTTGGGTTCTTTCCAAATTTCCTCTTGTTATTGAGTTCTAGCTTTAGAGCATTGTGGTCTGAAAATATGCAGGGAATGATCCCAATCTTTTGATACCAGTTGAGACTTGATTTAGGACCAAGAATGTGATCTATTCTGGAGAATGTTCCATGTGCACTAGAGAAGAATGTGTATTCTGTTGCTTTGGGATGAAAAGTTCTGAATATATCTGTGATGTCCATCTGGTCCAGTGTGTCATTTAAGGCCTTGATTTCCTTGTTGATCTTTTGCTTGGATGATCTGTCCATTTCAGTGAGGGGAGTGTTAAACTCCCCAACTATTATTGTATTCTTGTCGATGTGTTTCTTTGATTTTGTTATTATTTGGTTTATATAGTTGGCTGCTCCCACGTTAGGGGCATAGATATTTAAAATTGTTAGATCTTCTTTTTGGACAGTTCCTTTGAGTATGATATAGTGTCCTTCCTCATATCTTATTATAGTCTTTGGCTTAAAATCTAATTGATCTGATATAAGGATTGCCATCCTGCTTTCTTCTGATGTCCATTAGCATGGTAAATTCTTTTCCACCCCCTCACTTTCAACCTGGAGGTGTCTTCGGGTTTAAGATGAGTTTCTTGTAGGCAACATATAGATGGGTTTTGTTTTTTTATCCATTCTGATACCCTTTGTCTTTTGATTGGGGCATTTAGCCCATTAACATTCAGGGTAAGTATTGAGAGATATGAATTTAGTGCCATTGTATTGCCTGTAAGGTGACTGTTATTGTATATTGTCTCTGTTTCTTTCTGATCTACTACTTTTAGGGTCTCTCTTTGCTTAGAGGACCCCTTTCAATATTTCCTGTAGAGCTGGTTTGGTATTTGCAAATTCTTTCAGTTTTTGTTTGTCCTGGAAGCTTTTAATCTCTCCTTCTATTTTCAATGATAGCCTAGCTGGATATAGTATTCTTGGCTGCATGTTTTTCTCATTTAGTACTCTGAATATATCATGCCAGCTCTTTCTGGCCTGCCAGGTCTCTGTGGATAAGTCTGCTGCCAATCTAATATTTTTACCATTGTACGTTACAGACTTCTTTTCCCGGGCTGCTTTCAGGATCTTTTCTTTGTCACTAAGACTTGTCAATTTTACTATTAGGTGACGGGGTGTGGACCTATTCTTATTGATTTTGATGGGGGTTCTCTGAACCTCCTGGATTTTGATGCTTGTTCCCTTTGCCATATTGGGGAAATTCTCTCCAATAATTCTCTCCAATATACCTTCTGCTCCCCTCTCTGTTTCCTCTTCTTCTGGAATCCCAATTATTCTAATGTTGTTTCGTCTTATGGTGTCACTTATCTCTTGAATTCTCCCCTCGTGGTCCAGTAGCTGTTTGTCCCTCTTTTGCTCAGCTTCTTTATTCTCTGTCATTTGGTCTTCTATATCGCTAATTCTTTCTTCTGCCTCATTTATCCTAGCAGTGAGAGCCTCCATTTTTGATTGCACCTCATTAATAGCTTTTTTTTATTTCAACTTGGTTAGATTTTAGTTCTTTTATTTCTCCAGAAAGGGCTTTTATATCTCCCGAGAGGGTTGCTTTAATATCTTCCATGCCTTTTTCAAGCCCGGCTAGAACCTTGAGAATCGTCATTCTGAACTCTATATCTGACATATTACCAATGTCTGTATTGATTAGGTCCCTAGCCTTTGGTACTGCCTCTTGTTCTTTTTTTTGTTGTGAATTTTTCTGCCTTGTCATTTTGTCCAGATAAGAGTTTATGAAGGAGCAAGTAAAATACTAAAAGGGTGGCAACAACCCCAGGAAAATATGCTTTAGCCAGATCAGAAGAGATCCCGAATTGTGAGGGGGGAGAAAGGGGATAAAAAGGGGTTCAGAAAGAAAAAAAGAAAAAAAAGAAACTATTAAAAAAAAGAAAGCCGATAAAGAAAAAATATAAAAAGAGGAAAAAAATATATATATTAGATAAACTATTTAAAAAACGTTAAAAAAAGAAAACGGTAAAAGTTAAAAAAAATTTAGCAGAAGAAGAGAAAAAGAAAAAAAAATTGAAAAAGAAAAAAAATTAAATTAACTGCAAGGCTAAAAAATCATGGGGAGAAAACCATGAGTTCCGTGCTTTGCTTTCTTCTCCTCTGGAATTCCGCCGCTCTCCTTGGTAGGTGAACTTGGTCCTGGCTGGGTTTCCCTTTGATCTTCTGGGGGAGGGGCCTGTTGTAGTGATTCTCAAGCGTCTTTGCCCCAGGCGGAGTTGCACCGCCCTTACCTGGGGCCCGCGCTGAGTAATCCCCTCGGGTTTGCTTTCGGGAGCTTTTGTTCCCTGAGCGCTTTCCGTAGAGTTCCGGAGGATGGGAATGAAGATGGCGGCCCCCCGGTCTCCGGCCCGGAGGAGCCGAGAGCCCGGGGCCCCACTCCTCAGTGCGCCCTCAGAGAACAGCGCCCAATGACTCCTGTCACCCTGGCCTCCGGCCGCGCTCCGAGCTGACCGAGCCTGCGACCGGTTCAAGGCAACCCCGAGCTGAGAGTCACTCCTCGGCTCTGTCTCTGTAGCCGGCTTCCCTGTTCTAATACCGGTAAGCTCTGCAACACTCAGACACCCCCGATCCTTCTGCGACCCTGCGGGACCTGAGGCCCCGCTGACCCCGCCTGGGCTTCACCCCAGTTAAGCCTCTGGAGCGATGTCCCTCAGCGGAACAGACTTTTAAAAGTCCTGATTTTGCTCCGTTGCTCCGCTGCTCGCCGGGAGCCGGCCCCTCTCCCCGCGGTCTATCTTCCTGTCGCTTTGGATTCACTTTTCCGCCAGTCCTACCTTGCAGAAAGTGGTTGATTTTCTGTTTCTGGAATTGCTGTTCTTCTTCTCTTCAATCTCCCGTTGGATTTATAGGTGTTTGCAATCTTTAGATAAGCTATTTAGCTGATCTCCCGCTACCCGAAGTAGTCTCAGCCTGCTACTTCTCCGCCATCTTGACTCCTCCCCTCATATCTTTAATTTTTAGTTCCCCTTTAAATACAGAGCAGCATCTGCTGACCCTTCAGAGTGGTAGACCAGGTGCTGAGATGTGGGAATGCCCATGTCTGAGGACAGTATGGTATCATGGGAGGGAGGGGACGTATCCAAGCTTTTTACTTATTGTGAGCTCTTTGGCAAGTCACATGATGTCTAGGCCTGAGCTAGTCTGTGGAGGAGGAAGAACTAAATTCATTAATTACTTTATTTACCAAGTAATATTGTGTACCCATATACCTGACATTGTGTTCAAGACCCAGGAGGCAACACTGAAAAGGTGTGATTCCCTGACTCCACGAAACTTATGTCTATTGAGAGGCAGATAAACAGACATGAAATTATGGTGCAGATTTGGGTATCAATATTTCCATGCTACGGAGGTTAGATTTTATCCTAAAAATTTTGAGGAAGTCTTTAAGGGTTAAATTGTAGGAGTGACTCCATTCAAATGTATCTTCCAATGGATTAACATGGCTTCTGCGTGGCACAGGTCAGAACAGTTCCGGTTGAGTAGAAGAGGGCCAGTTAGCAGACCGTTGCTGTGATCTCAATGAATAATGCTGGTGGCCAGAGGAGGAAGAGACCCTAAGTTTTTTTCCACCTTATGTTTGTGTGGTTGCCCACCCCACCACATAAGTATCTGGATGCGGCTCTCAATCAGCAGCTTAGTGGTTCAAGACTGCCTCTAAGGAGTTAGCAAAGAGAGTTGGAGAGTGATCCCAGATGGCACTCCAACGTTGTCTAATTTTGAACCTCACTGTGTATTTTAATGCCACACATTGGAGCAAAACAATGGTGTTAATGGTTAAGGCCAAAGCAAGCCATTTCTGGAGATTCTATAATGCATACTGGCCTCCCAGGAATTAAAGTTTCCATCTGCAGCACAGCCAGTGGGGTGTGGGATGAGTGTACTGCCAGAGACTCTTATATAACAGTTCTACTCTGGAGAGACTTGCTTCTAGAATAACCTTGTCAAGTTGTTGCATGATAGATCTTACTGGGTATAGATCTGTTGGAAGTATGGGGTAGAAAGTGATTTCCTCCTTCCTTTCCCACAGACTTACAGAGAGAATAATTGTCTTTCTTCTAAGTCACTTCGTTGTTAACTTCTAGGAAACGGCTAGTTTCTATTTCACTTGCATCAGAAGGAAATGGGCCATAAATTAATGGAAAATTTGTCAAGAGGGAGTCTGAGTCCTAATTCATTAAAAGAAATTGATTGGGAGTAAAAAAAAAAGTAGATATTGGAACAAACTCTGTTTTTATGGGGCCCATATGGGGTGACTTGGTCATGTCACACCTGCCAGGCTGCTGTCCGGGATTTCCAGTTGTCTCTCATTACCCATTATCCATAGTGTTTCCACTCTATACTGCAAATTATAAAGCTGGTTCATTTCATTTTTACTTCCCTTGTTTCAAGTTGTGAACAAAGTGCAGCAAGTGATGACATTCGGCCAGAACATGGAAAAGGGAAAGAGGATTGTAGGAATTTGTATGTGTTCACTTCCAATGCCCCAGCCAGACTGATGAGCAAAGCTTTACTCTCATGCTCGAGCCATCACAAATCTCTTGAAGAAATATGCCTGTTATTTTTATTTTTAATTCGTTAATTTATTAATTTAATATCTTAATTTTATTATCATTTTTTTCAGTGTTCCAAGATTCATTGTTTATGCATCACACCCAGTGCTCCTTGCAATATGTGCCCTCCTTAATACCCACTGACAGGCTCACATAACCCCTCATCCCCCTCCCCTCCAAACCCCTCAGTTTGTTTCTCAGAGTCCATACTCTTTCATGCTTCATCTCCCCCTCCGATTTCCTCCAATTCACTCTTCCTTTCCTTCTCCTAATGTCCTCCATGTTATTCCTTATGATCCATAAGTAAGTGAAACTGTAGGATAATTGACTTTCTTTGCTTGACTTATTTCACTCAGCATAATCTCCTCCAGTCCTGTCCATGTTGATACAAAAGTTGGGTATTCATCCTTTCTGATGGAGGCATAATACTCCATTGTATTTGGACCATATCTTCTTTATCCATTTGTTTGTTGAAAGGCATCTTGACTCTTTCCACAGTTTGGCAATTGTGGACATTGCTGTTATAAACATTGGGGTACAGATGACCTTTCTTTTCACTATATCTCTATCTTTGGGGTAAATACCCAGTAGTGCAATTGCAGGGTCATAGATTAGCTCTATTTTTAATTTCTTAAGGAATCTCCACAGTGTTTTCCAAAGTGGCTGTACCAACTTGCATTCCCACCAACCGTTTAAGAGGGTTCCCCTTTCTCCACATCCTCTCCAATGCATGTTGTTTCCTGTCCTGTTGATTTTAGCCATTCTAACTGGTGTAAGGTGGTATCTCAGTGTGGTTTCGATTTGAATTTCCCTGATGGCTAGTGATGATGAACATTTTTTCATGTATCTGTTGGCCATTTGTATATCTTCTTTGGAGAAGTGTCTGTTCATGTCTTCTGACCATTTTTTGATGTAATCATCTGTTTTGTGTGTGTTGTTTGAGGACTTCTATATAGATCTTTATAGATCTATATAGATATCTATATAGATCTTTATAGATATAGATATCAGCCCTTTGTAGTGTCGTTTGTGAATATCTTCTCCCATTCCATGGGTTGCCTGTTTTGCCATATAGAAGCTTATTATTTTTATTGACGATTCTGTGTAGTTTGGGCTCAGTATGAAATATGATGAATCTTATCTCAAAAGTTCAGGATTTTCAGGACACCTGGGTGGCTCAGTTGTTTAAGTGGTTGCCTGCGGCTCAGGTCATGATCCCAGGGTCCTGGGATGAGTCCCACATCGGACTCCTTGCTCAGCGGGGAGGCTACTTCTTCCTCCGTCTTCCTCTCCCCTTCTTGTGCTCTTTCTGTCTCTCTTTGACAAATAAATAAAAATCCTTTTTTAAAAAAACCCACAATTTCAGAAACTTAAAGTTAAGAGAGAGCTGTCCTAGAGAACATGGTATCCTGACTGAATGGGCTGCAGTAGTGAAGTATAAAGATAAAATAACAGGACCCAGGACCAAGAGTAAGGACCAGAGCAAGAAATAACACCAGTTGTTTCTTCACAGTTAGCAGAGGGCCCTCTTTCTGCCCATACAGACACAAAATGCTGACTGGGTTCTAGTAACAGAGGCCTTGTCAGGGGCTCTGTAGTATCTACGATGAGGTCACAGTTAACTTGACATTATTATGTTTGAATGTGATTTGATGTGCTGTTTGGTAACAGAACAGAACATCAGAGGGCAAAGGAATCACTTTGTCGAAATAAGTTCATATAACCAGGATGGATAAGAGTTGGGGAGATTAACAACCGGGCTTTTTTCTGAATTAACTACCACAGGATCCCTCTAAGATGAGTAAGCTCATGTCCTTGAGGGAGTTATGAATCTCAATACTGACTGGTCTGCCAAGTGAAGAGTTCTTCTTACTGAACCCACAGAGCATCCTGAAAGTGTCTCACTCACTAGAAGATGTGAAGGATGGAAAGGGACCAGATCTTAATTTATGTATCTTTCAGGGTATCCTGCCAATCTGTGAACACCAAGACTCAGTAGCATTTCATGCAAATTGTGCCCATAGACTATATTTAAGTACATGGGAAGCCTTCGATCTGGGAAAACCTTCCTCTGCTTCATCCCCACTATAGCATGTTGAAAAAGAAATAAGGAAGAAGAGAGCCAGGGTCTTCTTCTGAAAAGCAAACTTAACCCCCTGCCTGGTTGTAAATGCATGTGTATTAATTTTCTTCTCAAAATGGCAAGAAGAAAAAGAAAACAGCAATTATTTATAAACCTACCACCAAGACACAACTATTGTTAGTAATTTTTTGTATTTCCTTACAGAATTTTTCATACACATCAGATGTGTGTAGATGTGATGTTTTAATGTAATTCCTTCCCATTTTTTAAATTCCTTTATGTAGGTTATGTGGGGTCTGTGTATTGTTTTGTCAATATGATGTCATCAGTGGTATAAAGGAGGGCATGAACTATCTGTTAGATACTTACCTTGTTTGATAGCTTAAAACCAAAGCATATTCCAATTATAATTGGAATATTCAGGAAATATGTCTTGATAATTGTGCTAAATTCACCACTTACTAATCTTAAAGGTGTATACATCCCTCTACTAGCTTGACATCCCCGTTCTTTCCCTGTTGTTTACAGCCCTAAAGTACTTTTAAATTGTGGCTATGCCTCCTTCCCTAGCTTTGATCTCCTGCCTGTTTGCTCAGCTATGAATGTGTTCCAGAATTTTTTAAGTTCTAGGAATCATTCCCAGTAGCCCCTTAATCCTTCTCGTCACTTTTCTGTAAGTTCCTTCCAACCTATCAATCGTTATTTCAGGGGAATAGCCTGTGGCAAACTCCTTTAGGCTTCCAGGACAGGGTTAGAGATGATGGTTGTCTTCATGGTCACTGGGTGGTTCCTGTCCAGATACGTATCTCAAGTTTGCCTTTATTTTCTGGGCTTCACTCTGTGGTTTGGTTCTCTGTCCATGTCTAGTACAAATCTAATCCTTTTCCATATACAGTACAGGTTTACTTGGACATAACTGTCTCTCTTAAAAAGAAATTTTATAGCACAAATAATTGTAATTATCACCTTCTTAATTAGCAAGTTTTTCTGTATTTTCATCTTCATTTTATTAAACATCTTAATTCCCTTATCTTATTTTAACCAACTTACTGAATTCTATGCCTGTTATTCCTGACTGGTTTTTTTGTTTGTTTGTTTGTTTTTTGTACTCAAAGATGTCTTTGAGCTACTCTTTATTTCTTACATTTTTCAAATATGTGCTAGCTGTTATTTCTTCATTTTGGCATAATCTCAGGTCTCCTGTTACTCTTCTAGTCCACAAGTAGAATAATTCTGTGTCATTAGAGACATCAGGACCTGCCTCTACTCTGACGGCTAACTGGCAGGAGATACATTTCATATATCTTGGTTGGTGGCTTCTCAAGTCTGAGAACATGAGGTCTTTGCCAGCAAGCTCTTTATCAAACCAGTGCTTGGTTTTTTGCCCAAGTTGTCTCTTTTATCCTCTTGATTGAGGCATCACTGAATCCTTCCCATCCATTTTAAAAAATATTTTTTTATTGTGGTGACATATATATAACATAAAATTTAACATTTTAACCATTTATAAGTGTATGATTCAGTGGCATTAACTACATTCACGGCATAGCCAGCCAACAACACTACCTATTTCCAAAATTCTTCCTCACCCCAAACAGATTCAGTAACTATTAAGCAATAACTCCCCATTTTCCCTCCCTCCAGACCCTGGTAATATCTACTCTAGTTTCTGTCTTTAAGAATTTAGGCAAATTCTAGATATTTCATGGAAGTGGAGTAATTCAATATTTGTCATTTTATGTCTGATTTATTTCATTTAGAATAATGTTTCAAAGTTCACCCAAATCATGGAATGCATCAGAACTTTGCTCCTTTTAATACAAATCAAAACCACAATGAGATACCACCTCACACCTGTCAGAATAGCTAAAATAAACAACACAGAAAACAACACATGTTGGTGAGGATGCAGAGAAAGGGAAACCCTCTTACACTGTTGGTGGGATTGCAAACTGGGGCAGCCGTATTGCAGTTCCTCAAAAAGTTAAAAATAGAACTAGCTGACAAGCTAGCAATTGCATTCAGGTATTTATCCAAAGGATACAAAAATACTGATTCAAAGGGAGCACATGCATGTCAATGTTTATAGCAGCATTATTAGCAATAGCCAAATTATAGGGAGGCCTGGCTGGTTCAGTTGAGAGCATGTAATACTTGATCTAGGGATTATACCTTCAAGCCCCACGTTGGGTGTAGAGATTACTTAAAAATAAAAATCTTAAAAAAATAGCTAAATTATGGAAAGAACCCAAATGTCCATCAACTGAGGAATGGATAAAGAAAATGCGTGTGTGTGTGTGTGTGTGTGTGTGTGTACCCACATATGGAATATTACTCAACCATAAAAAGAATGAAATCTTGCCATTTGCAATGGTGTGGCTGGAGCTAGAGTGTATTCTAGTAAGTGAAACAAGTCAGAGAAAGACAAATACCATATGATTTCACTCATATGTAGAATTTAAGAAACAAAACAGATGAATTTAGGGGAAGGAAGAAAAAAAAAACAACAGAAGGAGGGACACCTGGGGGGCTCTGTCGGTTAGGTGTCTACGTTTGGTTCAGGTCACGATCCTGAGGTCCTGGGATTGAGTCCCACATCAGGCTTCCTGCTCAGCAAGGAGCCTGCTTCTCCCTCTGCTGTGCTCTCTCTCAAATAAATAAATCTAAAACACACACATGCACACGCACACACACACGAGACAAACCATAACAGACTATTAGCAGCCCTCAGTTTGCTGGAGCGAAGGGACATGAGGGGATGGGTTAAATAGGTGATAGATATTAAGAGGGGCACTTTTGATGAGCACTGGGTGTTTAATGTAAGTGATGAATCACTAAATTCTGCTCTTGAAACCAATACTACACTATATGTTAACTAACTAGAACTTGAAAAAAACTTGAAACAACAAAAAAAGAACTTTTTTCCTTCTTATGGTTGAATAATATTCTGTTGTATGGATATAGCACAATATGTTTATCCATTTATCTTTTGATGGACACTTGGATTATTTTCATCTATTGGCCATTGGGAATAAAGCTGCAATGAACATTGGCATTCTCATTCATTTTTTGAAGTACTTCCCTGTTTTTTTTTTTCTTTTTACATCCTCGTGGAAGTACTTGAGTCTCCGATTCCCATCACTGCATGCTTGTGCAGACCACTTTACTTCTAGCTGTTGCCACTCCTATATAAATAAATAAACAGATAAATAAAAATAGGAAAATACATTAATTGCATTGATCATATTTCTTTATGTAAAAATGTAAACATTTTGAAAAATAGAAGGAAAGTGGAAATGTTTCCATCTTCCTAACACTTTGTGTAAGTAATGATATAATTTTGGTTTACGTCTGCCAGTTTTTTGCATTGCGTTCTTCGTTTTCTTTAAACCCAAATGTGAGCCTGCTATGTGGTTTTTTTTTTTAAAGTGCATGTGATTTTTTTTGTCTGTTTTGTTTCCATTTGCTGATATTAAAATAGCCATTATGATTTATTTTACTTAGCATTTGCCTTTCATATCTTTTCCCATTCTAAAATTTTCAGTGTCTCTGTGTTCTTACATGTTTTGATACCTGCTCACAATATTTTCAGAGCCTGAGACAAGAGTGCAAATGGAGATCCACAGACACCCTAATTGCTTTCATTGTAATTATGTCTTCATTTAGGAAAGATTTTCAAGTTGAAAGGTTTATTTGACCTGTTGGAATTACGGATTTGATCAGAACCATTCTCTTGGTCATGTTATTGTTTGATCAAAATTAAATCTTCATTAGATAAAATGTGCGTAATATCATGCTTCAGAATTGTATGTGGGTCATGTTCAGTAGAATTCTACTCACTCACATTATCTCCAATTTTTAAAAAATGTAAGCAGACTGTCTTCTTGAAGATTTTCTATTTATTTTTCAGTTTCTCCCCTCCCCACGAAGTTTCTGTTCATATGTTCTATTTTATCAGAATCTCAAATTCTTATTTTATTCTCCTTCCCCCATATACAAACTGAAGCAGTGACAAGTGCCATATTAGCAGTAGTACAACCCACAAATGGCATTTGAAAATAGTGGCCTTTTGTTTCAAAGACAGGGTAAGAAATGTGGCGAAGCATTTTTTCTGGGACCTGAATGGTATTAGGTCTGTACCTAACTTATGACTATGGATAATGCTATGACAGAATGAAAGAGGTGCCCAAATAGCCTTTAATATAATTTGTGCATTGTTTGTGATATGCTGTGTCCTTTCAACAGTGCATCTCAAACATTAATGTGCATAGGAATCAGCTGAGGATCTTATTAAAATCCAGATTCTGAATCTTTAGGTCTGACTTGGGAGCTGAGAACCTGCATTTCTAACAGTCACCCTGTGATGCTGCTACTGTTGTTCCAGGAACCACATTTTGAGTAGCAAAACTCTAAAGCACAGGGCCCACTTCAGGGGCCACATTCACCTGATATTAAGAATAATACTATGGGGGCGCCTGGGTGGCTCAGTGGGTTGAGCCGCTGCCTTCGGCTCGGGTCATGATCTCGGAGTCCTGGGATCAAGCCCCGCATCGGGCTCTCTGTTCGGCAGGGAGCCTGCTTCCTCCTCTCTCTCTGCCTGCCTCTCTGCCTGCTTGTGATCTGTCAAATAAATAAATAAAATCTTTAAAAAAAAAAGAATAATACTATGTATGTCCTATATGAATAGCATATAGCTGGAATTTATTTTTTAACCTAAATTTACAATCACTGTCTTTTAAGAGTTAAGTTTAGTTCATTTACATTTACTGTGATTTTTGCTATCTATTTTATATATATATATATATATATATATATATATATATATATATATATATATTAACCTTTATCATTGGCTTTGTATTTGTCTATTTTTCTATGCTTTATTTTCCCTCTTTTTTCCCCCCTTCCTCTGCATTGGTGGAGATGGGGGCTAAGAAGGGGGATTGTCCTTGTCCCCACCTTATTTCCTTATTCCATTTTTTAGCCTGTACTCATTTGGGAATTATATTCTTGATATTTATTTTCTTAATGTCATTCTTGAAATTTTAACATGCATACTTACCAAAGTCTTAATTAATATCTTTATCCTCTTTTCAGACAATTCTAAGATCTTAGAATATTTGAACTTTGGTTAACCTGAACACTAACCTCACATACCATTTTATTGAAGTAGTTTAGTTCTTTTTAAAGTCTAACAAATTGGATATTAACATTATTATTGTTTTTCAAGATTTATTCATTTATTTGAGAGAGAGAGCACAAACAGGAGGGACAGGGAGAGAGTAAAGCGGAGTCTGCACTGAGCACAGAACCCAACCCGGGGCTTGATCTCATGACCCTGAGATCACAACTTGAGCTGAAACCAAGAGTTCGATGCTCAAATGACTGAGCCATCCAGGCACCCACCCCAGCATTACTATTGTTTTTGTTTTAGTCAATGTTTATACAGATTTACTTGCATATTACAGATTTCTTTGCATCATTTCTTCTTGCAACTTAGATTTCCATTATCCTTTTTGCAATAATTTTTTTAGATGTTTGACTGATGAAGATCTGCTGGCAGTAAATACAGTTTTAATTAATCTAAACATATCTTTATTTTGCCCACGTTCTTGAAAGAGAATGCAATTCTAGGTCATCAATTATTTTTGCTTGCAATATTTTGAAGACCTAATTCCTATGGTTTCTTTCCCTCTCAGAGTTGATATTGAGCTCTTTGTCATCAGGCTAATTGTCATTGCATTTTAGGCAATCTAGACCATTATTTCTTTAAATACATTGTCTCCTCTTTATTCTGTCTCTTCATTATATGTTATTTACTTGTCTCACTATAGTGCATTCTGGATAATTTCTTCTGATCTTTCAATTTGTTAATACTGTATTCCTCTATGTCTAATCTGTTATTTAATGCATCCACCAAGAATTTTTTTCCAAGTCATTTTTGTATTTTCCCCCCACATCATCCTTGTCTTTTTTCATAATGTATTCTTTCTTACATTCATCTTCTGTATCTGATAAATCCAATATCTTAAATCATTAGGGGTCTAAGGAATTCTTGTTCTGATTTTATTCAAAGAACTTTATTTATTTATTTATTTATTTTGTTTCTTTGTGTTTGTGTGGGTATATATGTTTATCATGACTCCATGTTCATCTGGACTGTGTCTGCGGAAATCCTTAGTGACTTATGTTGGAAATGTGTTCCTCTAAAGAAAGCTTGCATTTGCTTCTGCCAAACTCCTAGGGGCCCTACCAACTAAGAGCTACCACTTTAAAATAAGCCTGACCTTCTGCATACATGCTGATAGAATGAATATAAACTACATATTTACATGATTTTTATGAATAGTTGAGGAAGATTTTTTTACCACCTTCACCCAGGGCCAAGGATAGAATAAACAGGTACCTCCCCTGTACTACAAGATTTTCCTTTTCAAGTTCACTCTTTCCTTGAGCTATATTGGCCTTCCACGATCTCCCTTTGTTTTTCAGGCTCAGGGCTGTGCCTCCTGTTCCTCCACAGGGCTGTTGAAATTCAGGGCTCTAGGTGAAAGGATCAGCAATTATGCTTGAAGCAGCAGCTGTCTTCAGTGACCATTCAACATGCTAGATTTGTACTCTGACTTCATTTTCAACCTCTGTTTATTTCCCTTACTTTATTATAACTTCACTAAATAAAAAAGATTTTAAATTGTTTTATTCAACTTTTCAAGGAATTTCATCTGAGTGCTTGTATCTGTGGCAAGTATAAAAATATTGTTCTTTAACTGATAGAAGATTGTTATGGTTAATTTAGAAATAGGGAAAATCAGAAGAATAAAATTAAAATTTCCAGAAATTTTGTAAACTAGAGACAACATTACCATTGTAAAAAATTTTGATATTCTTGGGATACCTAGGTGGCTCAGTCATTTAAGCATCTGTCTTTGGCTCAGGTCATGATCCCAGGGTCCTGGGATAGAACCCCCTCATCAGGATCCCTGGTCAGCACTCTCTCTGCCTCTCCTTTTGCCTGCTGCTCCCCCTGTTTGTGCACTCTCCCTCTCTCTCTGTCAAATAAATAAATAAAATCCTAAATAAATAAATAAATAAAAGCGTATAAAAAAACATTCAGATTCTTCTTCTTGCCACAGTCTTATAAATTTGTCATAACTGCTCATCTACTGCAACTGTATCACAGATTTTGAGGTAAGACCCACATCCATGTTCCTGCACACCAGGGAATCTATTCCTCTCTCTCTGCCCCTCCCCACCTTGTGCTCTCTTTCTCACTCTCTCTCAAATAAAAAGATAAAAATATTTTTTTTAAAAAAGCTTCTCATTTCCTTGTTCTCAAACAATTTGGCCCTTATCTTTTAAAAAAAATTTTT
The DNA here is from genome assembly GCF_902655055.1 of Lutra lutra. Classification (NCBI taxonomy): domain Eukaryota; kingdom Metazoa; phylum Chordata; class Mammalia; order Carnivora; family Mustelidae; genus Lutra; species Lutra lutra. The sequence goes on along the minus strand of NC_062281.1, from coordinate 133,057,791 downwards.
TATATCCTTTCTTACAGGCTATTTTCTATGTACATTATTTTTACATAGATGAAATTATATTGTATGTATCAATTTAAACATAGTTAAAAGATACTAACAAATGGAAAAGTGGAGGATTATATAAGAAGATTGGCAGCAAATAATATCAAGTCTTTCTATAGCAAACTCTAAATTCTCATGCCATCCTATCTAAGTTTTAGAAATATAATATTTCACCATATATTTTTTAAACAATTAAACTCTCCACTATGTAGACTTCTATTTGTGGAAGGCAAAAATATTTTGTTCAGTAATTATTTTAGCAGCATGTCCCAACCAAAATATTTTTTAAAGATTTTATTTGAGAGAGAGAGGGTGCAAGCGGTGGCAGTGGGGCAGGGAGCAGAGGAAGAAGTAGACTCCCTGCTAGGCAGAGAGCCTGACGTAGGGCTGGATCCCAGGACCCTGAGATCATGACCTGAGCCATAGGCAGATGGTTAAATGACTGAGCTATTCAGGCACCTCCAAAACCTTATTTTTTTTTTTAAATAGCCATTTTTAGGAAGTGTTGGAACAGAACAGTATCAATAATTGATTTAAATGATCATCAAACACAACAGAAGATTTCATCTAAAGCCTAGAGTTTAAAGAAAAAATAGGATCTAGTTCTTTGAGTGGAGTGAAAATCTTAAATGGAACAACTGAAGAACGTTAAGGCCAATCTTACTCCCAAACCAAAACACCCACAAGAAAATATAACCCATGATAGGATTTCCACCTTTGGATTTAAATCAGATAAGAAAAAACATTCCTGTCATTTTTGCCCCAAACAAATCATTGTGTTAATTTTTCTTTGTCTCATTTGGGTGGAAAATACATTTAAGTCACTTTTTCAGTAAGGAATAGATTGGTAGATGAAATTTCTGGTTTCCTGCCTAGCTGACATTCTTAAATACTTTTCAGTTTGGCGGTCAAAAAATTCTTGTGTGACAAAATTTTATCTTCTGGACTCTCAGCTAGGCATATTGGGGGATGCATTAGAACTCTAACTTGGAGCTCCTGATACATTTTTTAAAAGCAGGCACTTAAGCAAATGCTCAATAAATGTTTTTTGATCTGATTAGATTTTTAGTAACAGTTTTATTCATATATAATTCACCTTTTTAAAGTACATAGTTCAATGGTTGTTAGCCTATTGGGACTGTGCAGTCTTTACCGCAATCTAATTTTAGAATATTTCATCACTCCTAAAAGAAACTCCATGCTCATTAGCAGTCACTCCTCATTCTCTGCCTCTAGTCCCAGGGCAACCACTAATCTAAACTCTATCTCTACGATTACCTATTCTGGACATTTCATATAAATTAATTCATTCAATATTTGGTCCTTTGTGACTGGCTTCTTTCATTTAACGCACAGTTGTTAAAACTTCATTCATGTATTAGAACTTCCTACTTTATTGTTGACTAATATTCCCTTATGGGGGCATACCACATTTTATTTACCCATTCATCAGTTTGACATTGGGTTTTTCCACTTTTGGGCCATTAAAAATAACTAATAATGAATATTCAAGTACAGATTTTGTGTGAACACATGCTTGCATTTTTTTTCCTGGGAATATACCCAAGAAGGAGAATTGCTAGATCATATGATAATCCAGGCTTTACCTTTTGAGGAACTGCCAGACTGTTTCCCAAAGAGGCTGCATAGCTTTACAATCTCAACCAGCAACATATGAGGGTTCAGGTGTGTCCACAACATAGGAGGGTTTAAATGTGTTCACATCCTTGCCAATGTTTGTCATTGTTTTTTTCATTTTATGCTAGCGGGTAGGAAGTGTCCTTGTCTCATTGTGGCTTTTGTTTACATCAACCTAATGAGACATAGTTTTTAATTTTAATGACACTAGTTTATCTATTGTTTTCTCTTACCATGTGTATTTTTGGTGCCATATTTAAAAAACCATAACCTAATCCAAGATCTTGAAGATTTGCTCCTCTGTTTTCTTCTAAGAGCTTTATAGTGTTAGCTCTTATATTTATGTTTATGATTCAGTTTGAATTAGTTGTGTATGTGATGTGACATAGGGGTCCAAATTAAGTTATCTCTTGCATATTATCCAGTTATCTCAGCATCATTTTGAAAAGATTATTCTTTCTTCCATCCAATTGCCTTTACACCTTTGTCAAACATAATTTGAACACAAATATAAGAGTTTATTTGTGGACTCTCAACTCTGTTGCATCAATAATTGTAGGTATATTGTCCCTACCTCTTACATGCTTAAGACTGACATGGACAGTGATTATCAATGGTCAGAGAAAAGACTCATGGGCTATTATTTCCAAAAGTCCTGTCAAAATGCCTGTGCAACCGAGAGTTTATTTGGTTTATATGGACCAAGAATAGTTCTGCTTTGTACACTGTTGAGTAAGTAGTTAAAAGGTTGTAAAATTTCTCAGGTCTCTCAAAGCTCATGCTTGCAGGAAGCTTGATTTCACAACTTGTACATGACAGTCTCAAATGAAAATACTCCCATGAGAGTGTTACTATGGACTAGGATGGAGAAAAAGACCGTGTCTCATTTATTGCTACTGTTGTTATTTAGGGCTTTTTTGTTTGTTGCTGTTGTTTCAAAAGAATGCATTTTGCATTATGCAGCAAAACCATAAGGTAGATCTTAAATAGAGAGAGTCACGTTTAGGACTTTGGTTTTCTTTATTCACAGTGATTTTCTATTTTCCCTGGAAGGGAGTCACTATCACTTTTAAACAGTGAAGACAAATGTGGTTTCTGATACAAATCTTTATGAATAGAGCCAAAGCAGTGTCTCAGATTTTCCCTTCAATTCTAGAAGCATCTGAATGTGTATTAAATATTCCCTCCAAATTAATCTCATTCTTTAATAAAACAATCAATGTCTCAGGTGGGAGGACAGAAGACCCGTAAGCAAAATCACACAATCGCATATTTTTTAAAGTAGAAGGGTCATTTGTAGCTGATACAGAGGAAATTTATGAGCAAAGAAAAAAGTCTGCTTTCCCATACCTGGAGTCCTTAAAGCAACAAACAAATGGATCAGCATGAAGTGCACATGAAAACCCCCAACACACATAATTAACCCTCTAATTTAAATTTTTGCATCTCTTATTTTAAGTTGTGCAGACAGGGAGGAGGATCAGATGTTCAATGGAGTAATGGGTGTCTCTAGTTGTTAAATAGACTTTCCTGAAAATGAATCAACACGTGTTTGTCGTCCACCAGAACTTTTTTTTGCTCTCAGCAGCAGTTATCATTTGCTAGGGCATCCACATTCATTGTTGCAGCCCCAAGTACATGAGGTTCCTAGACAGTGGGATTTGTTCTAAATATCGTTCGTGTCGTCCCTGCTTAATTTATATCTCTAGCCGTGGCAAGCAGAAGGAATAGCACAACGCAAAAAAAAATGTAGGTCCTGCCCTTAAGAATTGCCTGAGCTTTGAAGACGTAGCTCTCAGAGAATAGCTTGGCAAAGAGTGTTTAGTAGAAGTTGGTTGATGAAAAAGGAAAGAAGAAGGAAAAGAGGAAGGGGTGGACAGAGAGACGGATGGATGGACAAACTTGGATTCCATCCCTCATACCAGAGAAGGATGGAATCACGTGATGACACACTGAGGCAAAGTGGTAAAAGGAGAGAAGAGGTGAGTTAAGGAAGGCAGAAAAGGAAAATTATAGCATAATGCTTAAGGGTACCATCTTTGGAGACAGAGACCAGATTTCAATCCTAGATCCGCTGTTCATTAGTTGTGATTTGGAGTAATCAATTATTTTTGAGGCTCAATTCCCTCCAGAATGTGTAAGGAGTAACAATATTTACCTCATGGGTTATTGGAAGGATTTAATAAGATAATAAATATTACTCCTTTAATACAATACCTGGAACATAAGCACTCAGGAAATGTTAGCCATTAACATGGAAGATGCTAGTTATATTCAGATTTTCTTTAACCCTGAAGTGTGGCATGGCATACACATGTAAACATTTTCAGATCAGTAATGGGTGGGAGGCTTTTAAATTTTTCTTTACCTTTGAAAGAGGTTCAAGACAATGCTATCATGGAAAGCATTTGTATCCAACTGTAATTTTGTTGTACCTTTTGGCTTTCTAAAATCTGTGAAATCCCCAAAGTTTCCTGCATGACCTTCCTGGAAGCCGAAACAAACTGAATCATCATAAAACTTTTAAAAGTTTGCTTTGAATCTACTTTGGAGCTACATGGATGAGGTCTCTTGGTAACTGACCTTCTGTCAAGCTGAACAGCCCATTCCAGGGCACAGAGTATACCCCCTGCCTGGCCAGTGCCCCTGTGGCAGCAGTATTCGGGATGCTAAGGAGTTTTATGTTCAGAGTCATGACAAAAATTAACCAACTGTAGTTAACGATACCATGTGACAAAGATGTTTGGAGCACACAAGAGGCAAGGGAGAAATTTAAGCAGGGAAACTTTGTCTCCAGCTGTGTCCAATAGTCTTCCCTGTGGACTTTATAGGAACCCCATTTTGACTTGTCACTTGGTGATTGAGGCCACACTTAAGATGAAAAAAAAAAACCTCTTACCTTCCACAGTGTTATCTCTCTGTATTGCCACTTCATGAGTGAAGGTGGTGATGTCTCCACAGTTAATGCAAACTCTTTAAAATGTTAGAACTTACCTATAAATTAAGTAAAGTTGTGTGATATAAAATCAACATACAGAAATCAGTTGTTTCTACACCCTAATAACAAAACATCTGAAAAAGAAACAAAACAATCCCATTCACAACAGTATCAACAATAAAATAGGCAGTAATAAATTTAACCGAGGAAGTGAAAGATCCATACAATGAAAACTAACAAGACTTTGATGAAAGAAATTGAAGAAAACATAAACAAATAGAAACATATTCTGCATTCATAGGTCAGAATTAATAGTGTCCAAGATGTCCACACTACCCAGAGCCATCTAGAGATTCAGTACAGTCCCTATCAAAATTCCAATGACATTTTTCACAGAAATAGAAAAAAAAAAAAAAAAAATTCTAAATTTGGAACTACAAATGAGTCTGAATAGCCAAAACAATCCTGAGAAAGGAGAAAACCAGAGACATCACACTTCCTGATTTCAAACTATACTACAAAGCTCTAGTAATCAAAATGGTATGGTACTGGCGTAAAAAGAGACACAGAGACCAACGGAACAGAATAGAGAGCCCAGAAATAGCCCCCCATACATGTACAGTTAGCTAATATTTGACAAGGGTACCCGGAATATCCAGTGGGGAAAGGACAATGCCTTCAATACATGGTGTTGGGGAAACTGCATAACAACATGCAGAAAAATGAAATTGGACCTCTATCTTACACCACTCAGAAAGAAATAACTCAGAATGGATTAAAGACTTCAACAACACCATAAATCTCCAAAGAAAACATAGAGAAAAAGCTTCTTGACATTCATCTTGACAACAAGTTCTTGAAGCACACACAACAAAAGCAAAAATCAAGTGGGACTGGGTGCCTGGGTGGCTCAGTGGGTTAGGCCTCTGCCTTCGGCTCAGGTCATGATCTCAGGGTCCTGGGATCAAGCCCCGCATCAGGCTCTCTGCTCCGCAAGGAGCCTGCTTCCTCTCTCTCTCTCTCTGCCTGCCTCTCTGCCTACTTGTGATCTCTCTGTCAAATAAGTAAATAAAATATGTTTAAAAAAAAATCAAGTGGGACTTTATCACACTAAAAGCTTCTGCACTGCAAGAGAAACAATCAACAAAATGTAAAGGCAACCTGCAGAATGGGAGAAAATATTTTCAAACCATGTATCTGATAAGGGATTACTATCTAAAATATATATATAACTCAGTAACAAAAAACAGCAGTCCATTTAAAAAATGGGCAGAGAAACTGCATAGACATTTTTCCAAAGAAGACATCCAAATGGCCAACAGGCACATGAGAAGATGCTCAACATCACTAATCATCAGGGAAATTCTAATCAAAACCACAATGAGATATCACCTGGCATCTGTTATAATGGCTGTTACCAAAAGAAGGAATAACAAGTGTTGGTAGGGATGTGGAGGAAAGGGAACACTTGAGCCCTGTTCTAAAATAGAAAAAGTAGGGGCACCTGAATGATTCAGTTGGTTAAGAGTCTGCCTTCAGTTCAAGTCATAATCGCAGAGTCCTGGGATGGAGCCCCGCATTGGGCTCCTTGCTCAGTGAGGAACCTGCTTCTATTTCTCCCTCTGCCTGCTCCTCCCCTTGTTTATGTGCACTCTGTCTCTCTGTCAAATAAATAAATAAAATCTTTAAAAAAAAATGGAATTACCATATGATCCAGCAATCCCATTTATATATGGATATATAAATCCCTATATACAAAGGAAAAACAACAGGATATAAAAAAAATTTGTTTCCATATTCATTGCAGCATTATTCAAGATATGAATAACCAAGTTATGGAAACAACCTAAGTATCTGTCAATGGATGAATGGATGAAGAAGATGTGGTATGTATATGTGTGTGTGGTGTGTGTATACAACATACACACAAAAATGGAATCTCAGTCATGAGAGAGAGGGAAATCCTGTCATTTGTGACAATATGGATGGATCTTGAGGGTATTATGCTAAGTGAGACAAGGCGGGCAGAGAAAGTTCTGTATGATAGCACTTCGATAAAGAATCTCAAAAAAGCCAAACTTTTAGAAACAGTAGAGTTGTGGTTATCACGGGCTGGGGGTGAGGTGAAGAAATTAGGGAGAAGTTGATCAAAGGGTATGAACTTGCAGTTAGAAGAGAATAAATTTTGAAGATCTAGTGCACAAAACTTGGATTATAGTCAACAATGCTATATTATATACTTCAAAGTTGCTAAGAGGATAGATGTAAAATGTTCTCACCACAAAAAAGAAATGATAACTATGTGACATGGAGGTGTTAAATATATATATTTATATATATTGCAGTAGGATTATACTATGGAGTGTTATATTATATTAGCAGTATTGATATATGCTGTATTATATATTATTATATATGCAGTGTATTATATATATGTAATTGCAGGATATATATCAAATCAAGGAGGTATATCAAATCAACAGATGGTATACCTTAAAATTACACAGTATTATATATCAATTATAGGTCTCACTTATATATCAATTATATAAATTATTACATATATATTATATCCAATTTATCTCAATGTAAAAAAGAACTTCAATCATCCAAAAAAGTTAAAAATAAATAAATGATAAAATGTTATAAAGCTACTAAGTAGTAGATGTGTAATAACTGTGGGTTGGGATGGGGGTAAGTATTGAAATTTGAGATGTGAAGTTACACGATTATATCTTAGGGTTTCCCTCACAATAAGTGTATTTCTAACTTCAATTATTAAAGGTTATATAGATTATAATATAGTAGAAATATTCCATACTTGAAGAAATGTTTCATGTTAGCCCAGAATTAAAGCATACTTTTGCAAAAGAAAATGTTTATCAAATCTGCTAGAAGGTGGAGCCAAATATTTGTATTTTTACCTAATCAAAGCAGCTGATCATGCTGTCAAACAAAATGGAAGTAAGAAAATGGTCAGCTTAGTTTCCAAACTGAACAAATTGATAAAAGTAATTATTTCAAATATTTCATTTTTATGCCTTAAAAATAGGAATGATTTTTCTTAAACATGTTTCTTATTTCTTCAGTGATTTTAAAAAGTCACATATAGACAGACCCATCTGTTGTTAATGTCTTCTGTAGCTTAATAATACTGGCTTGTTGAGAATTATCAGAATATATAATTAATTCAGATAATGAATTGTGAACAGATTTACGGATTAATATTGGTCCAGAACATCAGTGTTTTAGGGAAGAACATGATGATGTTTACAGTCAGCGCATTATTAGCTTCATTAGATGTCAGTGTGGTTTTCAAGTATTTTCTGAAATTCCTCCGTAGTCTTGAGTGAGAAGATGTTTTGCTTTAGAACATGGAGGTTGAGGAATTGGAATAGTTGCAATAAGCACTGGTGGTTCATTAATTCCAACATTTTCTTCTGATGAAATAAATAATTGGTATTTTTATGCATATCTATCAAAAGCAGAGTTACACAGTATTTCAAGGACACGAAGAATTGTGTATTCATTTGCTATATTGTACTTCTTTAGTCCTTAAAGTCCTTTTGGTAGACTAAAAAAGGTCATACTGGCCATCCTTTGGGACCTTCCTTGCACTTAGGGTTGAAAAAGGAGCCTGGTTGTTCTGGCTGCTAAGGCATACCCATGTCCTTTCTCAGCACCTGCTGTGAGCCAGCAGCGCTGAGATGGCCTCAGCCCAGGGTTGGGTTTACCTCTATCCAGTCAGGCAGTATTCGCCACTGTGAGTATGGTTAAAACCTAGGTTTTTATGTGGAAAAACTCAGACCAGCCTGTGGTGATATATATTCTCCTAGTCTACTATAGTATCATTTTAGCACTTTTATTACCAGTCATCAAACACTGTATCTGGGAAATATGAGGATAAATTATGGTACATTCAGAAACTGCTGAGAAATAACAAGTAACGAGAGAACAGGGTACGTTGGGAATATAAGATCTACTGAATGAGAAATGTTTTGTTCTGGCTATGGATTTGCTGCTTGGAGAGAAACTCCATTGCATTGGTTTACTGAACTGGATAACATTTTCCTGACCTTTTCTCTGGTGCAGCAAATAAAATCTTATTATTTTTTCTTTTTTCCTCAGTGTCTTTATTAATTTGAATTTTGCTTTCTTACCTTATTATATAGTTGATTTTTAATTTCTCTTCAGTGTGTTTATTAGGTGGCCATTTAAAATAGAGTAATCTATTTCTAATTGCAAGAGGTTACACTTGATTTCCCCCCCAGCCCTATTTTACAGTAAATTGAGAAAACAGGGTAATACATCACTTCTCCTTTTAATTCCTTTATAGATTTTCTCTCAGGGTCAGAGGGTGTTATTCTTTCATCTCCAAAAAATTGTTAGAAGATGATACACTGAAATTAACTGGTTCCCTCTTTATTGTGATTGTCTTTCTTTCTTTCTTTCTTTCTTTCTTTCTCTTTCTTTCTTTTTAAGGACTCATGATCTCTATTGTAAAGAAAATCCTAGGGAATACACTAAAAACTGTTAGAACTAATAAATGAGTTCAGCAAGGTTGCAAGATACAAGATCAATATACAAAATCAATTCTATTTCTATATACTTGGCAATGAACAATACAAAAATGAAATGAAGGAAACAGTTCCATTTATAATAGCATTAAAAAATACTTAGGAATAGGGGAGCCAGGGCGGCTCAGTGTGTTGAGCGTCTGATTCTTGACATTGGCTCAGGTCATGATCTCCGGGTTGTGAGAATGAGCCCTGTGTCCCACTCTGTACTCAGCAAGGAATCTGCTTGATATTCTCCCTCTCTTCCTCTCCCTCCACCCCATCCCCACTCACATTCTCTCTCTAAATGAGTAAATAAATATAATCTTTAGACAAATACTTAGGAATAAGTTTAACAAAAGAAATGCAAAACTTGGGGCACCTGGGTGGCTCAGTGGGTTAAAGCCTCTGCCTTAGGCGCAGGTCATGATCCCAGGGTCCTGGAATCGAGCCCCACATCAGGCTCTCTTCTCAGCAGGGAGCCTGCTTCCTCCTCTCTCTCTCCCTGCCTGCCTCTCTGCCTACTTATGATCTCTGTCAAATAAATAAATAAAATCTTTAAAAAAAAATAAAAGAAAAAAGAAATGCAAAACTTATATTCTGAGAATGATAAAACATTTTTGAAAGAAGTTAAAGAAGATCTAAGTAAGTGGAAAACATGTTTATGGATCAAAACACTTTATATTGTTAAGATGACCATACTTTCCAAATTAATCTTCCAATTCAACTCAGTATCTATTGGAATCCCAGCTGGTGTCTCCACACAAACTGACACAATGATTCTAAAATTCATGTAATTGCAAGGGACCCAGAAAGCCAAAAACAATTTTGAAAAAAAAAAAAGAAAAAGTTAGAGGCTTTAATATTATAAAATTTTCCTATTTCAAAACTTACCATAAAGTAAGAATAATCAAGACTGAGTTACTGGCATTTGGATAGACCTATGTATTAATGAAATATAATTGACAGTACAAAATTAAACCCATATGTCAATGGCCAACTGGTTTTAACAAGGATGTCAACACCATTCAATGGAAAAAGAATACTCTTTTCAACAAAAAATGCTGGGATGACTGGATGGATATTTACATGTTAAAGGAATGAAATTGTACACTAACCTCACACCACATAAGAAAATTAACTCAAAATGGATCAAAGACCTAAATGTAAAATGCCTGTAAATATAAGTCTATAAAACTCTTAGAAGAAAACAGTAATCCACATGACCGTGGATTTGACAATGAATTTTTAGGCATGACACCAAAAGTACAAGCAACAAAAGAAAAAAATAAGTTGTTCTTCATTGAAGTTAAAATTTTGTATGCTTCTGAGAACACTGTCAAGAAAGTAAAACAACATCCCATGAAATAGGAGGAGATATTTGCAACTCATATTTCTGATAAGAGACTTCTATCCAAAATATGTAAAGAACACTTACATCTCAATAAAAAGGAAAAATATTCCAATTAAAAATAGGGAAATGACACATGTCTCCAAAGAAGATATACAAATGGACAACAAACACAGGAAAAGATTCCCCACCTCATTAGTCATCAACAAAATGTAAGTCAAAACCACAATGAGATAGCATTTCACACCCACTGGGATACCTATATTCTAAAAGACAGAAAATAAGTGTTGGCAAGAATATAAAGAAATTAGAACCCTCACACACTGCTGGTAGGAATGTAAAAGAGTGCTACCATTTTGAAAAATTGGCAGCTCCTCAAATCGTTACATACAGAGTTGCCATATGTCCCCATAGTTCCACTCTAAGGTACTTACCAATATAAATGATAATGTCTAGCTACCAAAACACTTGTGCACAAATGCTTATGGCAGTATTATTCATAACAGCCAAAAGATGGAAACAATCTAAATGTCAATCAGCTGATGAATGGATAAACGACATGTGGCATATTCATACAAGTGAATATTATTCACCCATAAAAAGAATGAAGTACTGATTCCTGCTTCAATATAGCTGAACTATGAAACCATGAAACCATTATGCTAAGATAAAGAAGCCAGTCACCAGGGACCACATATTCTAGAATCCCACTTCTATGAAGTGTCCGGAATAGGAAAATCCATAGAAACGGAGGAGTAGATTTGTGATATCTTAGGTTTGGGGATTAGGAGGGAGGAATTGGTAGATAGGAGAGTGCCAGCTAAAGGGCACTCTTTCTGAGGTGATAAATATGTTTTAAAATTGACTGTGGTGATGGCTTTGCTTATCTCTGAAAAGTACACTGAATGTACACTTTAGACCAGTGAATTGTACGGTATATGAATTAAATATATGTATCTCCAAAAAGGTGTTATAAAAATAAAACAGGAATGTGACTCTCTATTGGCTTAGAGCCAGGCCACACGCTCTTTGCCTGTTTTGGGGGAGAAGTTCCATCGAATACATGAGTCGTAAATTTCCCAGAACAAGGGTAAAAAATGCCAGATGGTAAAAAGAGCAAAAGTCTACCATACACGTCGTTGAGGTCCTAAAGAAATCTGGTCTTTTCAGGAGCGGGAAAGGAGGAGTATATTAGACTCAGTGAGAGAAGCAAAGGGAGGGGATTTAAATTTACAGTTATTGAGTCATGTGACAGGCATCAATGCATTCATTAAAAAACATGTACAAGAATGTTTTAGCAAAACTAGTTATCATAGCCCCAAATATCCATCTTTATCTGAACAGATAAATTGTGGTTTATTCAAACTGGAATACCATAGGGCGGCAAGAATGAACCAACTACAACAGCACAAAATGTTGTTGAATCTCACAAAACCTAATGGTGAAGGAAAAGAATCAGTCACAAAGATATAAACTGTATGATCTCTTTAAATAAAGTTCAAAAGTAGACTCAATGGATCTATGTTGTGAGAAGACAGATTAGTGTTTGTCTTGGTGGGAGCTGTGAATGAAAGCAGAGGAAGAAGCGCTGTTGAGGTGCTGACTATGTTCTGTTTCTTGGTCTGGGTGCTGTCGACATGGGTATGTTTACTTTGTGAAAATTCATTGAGCCATAATATCTTTTTTTATGCATCTTTCTTTATGCAAGTTATACTTTGCTAAAAGTGAAAAAAAAAAAAAAACTTTGAAAAGCTTTGTTTATTTTCTGTAGAGTTAAGCTGTAAATCACGTTTCTCTCTCATGCAGAGGTAGAGAATTTGCCCAAGGATGCAGTGGAGGGATATCACTTACAGGAATCAGAGTTACGGGGCATTTCCTGAGCATGCAAAAAAACAGACCCTTTCCCTCTTAGCCATTTCATTTTTATTATCTTGGAACCAAACTGTCCAGCCGTTCTCCTAAATGTCAGGTTAACGGTGGTAATGGCCATCCTCTGCCACATTGGGAGGGCTGCTCAGACACCCTCCCATCCCAACTAGATTTATTTATTTATTTATTTTTTAAAGATTTTATTTATTTATTTGACAGATCACAAGCAGGCAGAGAGGCAGGCAGAGAGAGAGGAGGAAGCAGGCTTCCTGCTGAGCAGAGAGCCCGATGCGGGGCTCGATCCCAGGACTCTGAGCTCATGACCTGAGCCGAAGGCAGTGGCTTAACCCGCTGAGCCACCCAGGCGCCTCCCAACTAGATTTAAATGGAGATAGGAGATATAGATGGGAGGGCACATGGGAGTAGAGGACAGTATATTTCGTCACAGTATAATTATGTCCAAATCAGGAACCATGCTCAATCTTTCAATAAGAAATGTAATTAGTAACTATCAGGTCATGGTTCTTCAAACTGTGAATTGGGGAGGGGATCTCTCTTTGAGTTCAGTGAAAAACTAAAAATTCTGTGCTTTGATAATGAATAAAAATAATTTTTTCCGGTTATAAAGACAAAACTACTATTCTGTATTGAAACATTATTTTCATTGACTAGAACCTTACTTTCCTAAATTGGTCTTTTGCAGATTGAAGTTCGTGTATGGATTATCAAGAAAAATCTTTCCAATAAATGTGCTAGGGCACGTTTCAGTTAGTGTGACGTATCAGGGAGCTTTGGTGAGAGTGAGTGATACATTCATCTCTTTCATTTGCTGCAGTCCTTCCTTAGAGCCCAGTGAGTTTTAGCTGGTGTTGATTGAGAAAGGTACCTTCTTCAGTGTGGCAGAACTACCATTTTCATAAGCATACAGAAAATTAGCATGACTTAACTGCTTAAAAGGAAGCAGAATGCTCTGGTCTTAAATGTATTCATCATTTGTGGGAGGAAAAGCCACAATGAGTCCTTTCTTTCTCTTTTTCTTAACTGAACAGCAGCAAATGATACTTAAACTACTATCTAGCAACAAAAAAATTCCAAGCCAATGTGGAAAAAAAAATTGCCTGCCTAAATTCCTTTCTATGGCACAGTGATATAGCTGAGTTAAAAGCCCTTTTGAGACGGAGAATATGACAAGAAAAGTGACACACATGCACACACACACACACACACGCACCCCCACCAAAGTGGGCCTTCCAAGAGCTTCTAGAATAAAGCCACTCTCATTAAGGTTTCTCACACTGGTTTTTGTTGGCAGCACTTCTCAGGAATCGTTTCCTCCATGAAGGAAATAAAGTGCAGCGTTGTTCATGACAGTTGCAAAAGGTGAAGGAAGAATTTAAATGGAGAAAAGCAGTTATAATAATATCTGAACTTTTGAACTTCCTCATCAAATAATTATTCTTTGAAGTCTTTACAAGATGGGAAGGGAGAATTAATGCCACTTAAAGTGTTGAATTTTATAGGAATACTATCATTAAATGTAGTATTTCTCCCATAATTTTTTGATTGTTGAGTACAGGCATGACAAGAATTTTATGAAGACAGTTCTGATTGATAAGATGGAGTATAAACAGAAAGTGCTCTTAAGTAGTAAGGTGTGTCTGTTTGGAACTTGAACTTGTCTCCCTTTGCTTAGAAATGTGCATAACTAATGCAAAACACCTGTGTCTTCACCCCAGGTCTCTCTCCTAAGTGGCAGGTCTGCATATCCAACTACTTTACTAGGCACATCCCCTTGAATGTCCCACAGGTACCCTAATTCAACATGTTCAAAATAGATCTCATCACCTCAGTCTTCTCCTGCCCCCCTAAATTGGGCCTTTACTATTTCTACTTTTTATTAATCCTTGCTAAACCGGTTTCCAAAATCCTATGTCTAGGTATCATACTTGGATTCTGCCATCTACCATACTAGTGGGACCTTCCAGCCAGTCCCCTCCCATGTACCTCTTGAAGCCACCCACTTCCTGCATCTCCAACACTTGCCTGTTTAGAGGAGGCCACCATCATTCCTCCATTGACCCCTTTGACATTTTCCTAACTAGCCTTCCTATAGCCATCCATTCTTTTGCCCTCTTCAATCCGTTACCACCAGAAGCATCTTTCTAAAACTCAACTCTCGTGTCATTTGTCTACCTAGTTGCTGGGTTTCTGTTGTTCTTAAGCTAAAATCCTTACTATGGCTTGGATTCAATGATGATCTAATTACTTATGATCTTACTACTTTAGTCTCTGTGATGCCCCCTGTTCCTATTGTCTCTGAAGATGCCCAGCTATCTTTGGTGGCAGCCAAAGAAAGAACAATTGAGGCAGCCGTCTATCAGATTTGCTAAGGCCCAAACCAACCCACAAAATTGCCTAGTTTAAGACAAAGGTCCTTTCCGTGGGATGACGGTAACAAGACATTTAGTTGGTTTTCACTAGCTGCTACTACACTGGTGAGAGAAAGTCCATTTATATAGTTTCTTACATCGCCAGACTCTGGGCGGCCCCTTCCATGTACCACCTAAGTGCTTCCTCACATGATCTCTCACTTTGTCCTGAACTCAAAGTCTTCTGACTCCCCCCGTGGATCTACCCCACATTACCCTATTCGTGGTTACTATGTGCTTCATTTACATGAGGTTTTGCCCCTTATTCAGCATGGGAAGAGAGATCTCATAATTGGGACAAACAGAATAGATATTAGAACTTAGCCTTTGGCTCGGCTTCACTTAGTGGATTCCAGCTAAGTGGATATCCTTAGTTCCCTTTAGTTTTAATCCTAAAATGGTCTCGATCTCCCTCCTATTTTTTTATTATTTTCACTTATCTTGTTAACACTAAAAACATTAATTTAGTGCATTATATTCTTATGAGGGTAACACAAGATATTTCCAGCATGTGAGACCACCTGCAGAGTCTATGAAAGGGTTCATTTCCCATATGCACCATTAGCCTAAAATCCGATTTTAATGCAATACATTTCCTTTCTGATTCTGATTCTGATTCCTACCTATTCTCATCATTTTCCCTTCCTACCATGGCTCTAAGCAGATAATTTTCTCTCAGATTCCCTTTTTGCCATGCTCTCTTTCTTCTGAAGGCTTTTACACTAGTAGACCAGATTGCCCCCAGACCACTGGGATCTTACCCCTGCTCTTTGCTTGGCTACTCTGTAATCTTAGTTTAGACTTCATTTCCTCTGGAACATCTGGGTTAGAGTTTTTCCTGTGTACTTCCACTTGCCTTCCTCTTCCCTTCATGTGGCACCTGACACACTTTGTCAGGTTGCTTTGAGTATCTGTATGTTCCATAATGGGTGGGTTCTTGTCTGGTTCTTCCTTGCATCCTCAAGGCCTGTTGCAGTATCTGGCCCAGAGCAAGCCCTTAATGATCATTTCTTAATGAAAGAATAAAGATATCACTCCACTCATCACTCAATCAGTGATTCAATGCATTTACAATTCTATGTAAGTCTCTGATGTTCTCAGACATGGAAGTTTTATTTTCTGAAATTATATATTCGTTTCATTTCTTAAAGAATCTGATGTATCCCTACTTTAAATTGTACTACCATGTTTATTAAAGCCATTGCTGCTAGAGAGTAAAATACAAGAGGCATCTAATACTGCCTTAAGAAACGTGTTTCATAGTAAAAACTCTCCAGGCCAATCTGTCTGCACTTTCCATTGTATATTGAAATTGCTCGTGTTTGTGTCTGTGTAACCTGCAAGATATTAAGGGCCTCAAGGGCAGTGACCATGTCGTATTCATCTTTGTACCCTCACAACCTCATATCTGGTGCAACGTCAGCAGTCAGCAAGTGTTTATATAAATGCTGAAGATAAGCCCAGAATTCAAATCTTGGCTGAACTATTTTCTATCTCTGACACCTATCTCCATACTTAAGCTCTCAATGCCTCAGTTTGTTCATCTGTAAAATGAGGATTTGACTCATAGAAAAGATCATCTTGTGGGGTTATTCGGAAATATTACATAAAACATAGTATGAGTGTCTGGAACATAAGGAAATTATGAATAAGCTCCTTTGTAGAGAATTCTGGTATGTTAGAATATGGATTTTTCTTTGTCATAGGCTGGCAAGACATGGTCTCAGATCTACTAAAATCTTTGCAAGAGAAACAAAAGAGGCAAACTTCCCAATTTTTATATTAGGGATGTTTGTCTGAAATAGAAAACAAAAGGAGATGTTGGGAGGCAAATAAAATGCGCTATAAGACAATTTGTAGAGCGCTCAAATGTATCAGTTGCCTTATTTGTCTTACGAATATTCTTTTCAAAAAGGAGAATGAAACTGGACAAGCAATATTCTCAGACCATGAATTCCTTGGAAATGAGATGCACACTTGGAGATGGCTTATAGAGAAAAGGACAAGAAAATCATAGCAGGACTTGCTTTTTCCTACCTAAATTCCACACAGTTGTCTATAGTGTGTTCATGTTTTATTGTTTCAGAAATGATTCTTCCTCTTTTCTTTGAAATGACAAGAAATCACCAAGAAAAAAAGGTCCTCTAGTCATAACGTGTTTAGGAAAGTCAAGATGGTAAACATTCACATTATAGGACTGGGAAGCAAATTTAAAGGAAAAAGAGCTTGGCTTTTAAACAAAAAGCCTCAAATTTCCCAGCATAACATGTTTCCGTTTGCTCAGACTGAGGTGTTTGCTAGATTGTTTGGCCCTATATTGTTTTATTAATCTTAAAACTGTTTCTTTCCTTGTATTGGTTTGTCTGATGATTTTCATATCATGTTAGTGTTATTTTAGTGGGAATTTGTAATTTTTTTCAATTGTTGCCTATTCCTCTGTAATTATTGTAATTGCATCTTATTATATAATTTGTGTAAATACATGCAATCATGGAATTAGAGCATGTGGGTGGTGATATGCGATGTCACAATTGCAGTGGTAAAAGATGTATAATTTTTTTTTAATCTTTGGGGGGGGGAATAAGTAAATATAGTAATTTCAGGAGAGAGCATTTTAGTTGTCTGAATTGATTGTCCAAAGAAGTTAACCAAACATTTTTATTTAGATGTGGATCAGAGGTTTGGCTTTTGCCTGTATTGACAGCTAAGAAATTTGGACATCTTGGTTTTAAATAATCAGTTTGATCGCTGGTGAAACACTTTAAAGAAAGTTTCAGTATTAACTTTAAAACACAAAACACTGGGGTGCCTGGGTGGCTCAGTCATTAAGCGTCTGACTTCAGCTCAGGTCATGATTGCAGGGTCCTGGGATCAAGCCTCACATTGGGAGCCCTGCTCTGCGGGAAGCCTGCTTCTCCCTCTCCTACTCCTCCTGCTTGTGTTCCCTCTCTCTCTCTCTCTCTCTGTGTCAAATAAAAAAATAAACAAAACACAAAACACTGAGGATCATACGCTTCTAAAGACAACTTTCCTATAGATTGTTATCAATGCAAGTTTGAAGACATATTTATTCCTTGAACTGGATGTTTATTACCAATATTGACATCTCTATCTATAAAAATAAAAAAGGTTAATCTGTAAAATTTATGTTGACATAAAGATACATATGCCTTTCAGAATCTCTATGACTATAAAATTTGTTCTTCTGATTATGCATTAGGTAAATAAGCACATTTGGAAAGTAGTCAAGGCCAAAAACAATAGCCTAATTCTAATTCAGCACCCACTGGAACACCAGATGATTAAAACCAGGCTTTAATAAAGCTAACCCCATTAGCTCTAGGATTCCCTTTGCACAAAGAGAGCATCTACTGAGTTACATTCATCTTTAATTAAAGAACCACACTTGATTTTAGAAGATGATGGAAGCACATAGGCTCAGTCAAGGAAGGCTTGCAACTAGTATAGATCTTTGTTAGGATATTAACATGTTTATAAAAATACCTTGGTGATAATAATGATGTTTTTGAGAATTTGGAAGGTGAAGAGAAAAAGTGCTTTCTACTAAAAGACAAGATTGCTCTAGTTACCAGCATTAAAAAAAAATTCTCTGAAGCATTCATGGAGAATTTATCTCCTGAGGAATGACTGCATTCATAGTTTTTAGAAGGAAAACTATCTTTTGCCTTTGAACCAAGAAAAGAATCCAAATTTTGGATTTGAAAACAAAATTTCCAATACCTGTGCTCTGCAGAAATGTTTCTGAAACAGAAGTTGCAGGTAGGAGGCTGGGAAACATGACATGTCAAGGAGAGAAGTGACTCAACCACCTCACACAGTTCCTTTGCACAATCTCTAGCAACCCATCCCTTGTTCAGCATCCTAAGAATAGTGGTGTGTTGCCAGAGAGACTTTCACTCTTTTTGTTTTCACTTTAGTTCCTTTCAAAAGGGAAAAAAAAAAAACACAAAACAAAACACCTCTTTGTGCCCTATTCAGATATCATACATTGGTCTTAGAGTTTGAAAATAGTAGAAACTTCATGATCCAGAAATTTTGTCTTCCTCTTGTGATCTCGGTCTAAGTTTTCTTTTTCAGGGGAAAAATGAAGCTTCTTTAAACATCAAGATTTAGGTATCCACTGGAAAGTAAATGATGTTATTACAGGATGGGATTTTGAAGCAATCTTCAGTGCTCAGTAAGGAGAAACCACAAAGCTTGAATAAACTTTTCTGTATTTCTCTTTTAACTAGTTAAAATGTAGCTGCTGTGTCATTGGCTTTGTAAAAAATAGGATTATGTTTGTCAATGCAAAATTTGAGACTTTTTTCTTTCTTTTTAGGTATTGTTCTTGTAATTAGTATCTATCTTAATGTTACTTTGGCTGTAGCTTTATGATCCAAATGAGGTTTTCCTTATGTTTTGTTAAATGAAAATGTTACCATGGTTTCCCTATAAATTATCTTTGTAGTGTTAGATGCTACTAAAATTTTAGTATAGAAATTAACAAAGTATGTTGGTAAATATATAATATAATATATAATAAATATATATTAATATACAAATATATAATATGTATTTATTATATATAATACATAAATTATATATAAATATATATAATAAATATATAATTAAATATATAATAAATGTAATGAACAAACTGAAAAAATATACAAATCCTGAGTGGAATCTCAGATACACTTCATCACAATTAATTCCTCCTAGATTAATTGTGGAATCTCCCTAGGAATCCCTTCAGTTGGATCTGAGCCCTACCTTATTCAACTATACAAGTTTTGATTTAGAAAAGGAAATTTTGACTTCATTATTTGACCCTGCCTGAAGCCGAGAACTTATGTGTCTGCTTTACTATTTCTCTTTGCATATATACAAAAGCAAAGAGGAGTTTTTCCCTTCAGTTTATAATGAAAGTACTGGCATAAATAGCCAACACAAAATAAAGTCAAAAGAAATTGAAAAACAGAGTAAAATTTGTGATGGACAAAAACTGACTGAACATTGCTAAAAAGCAAGCTAGGAAAAATTAGACTAAATATAGACAGCACAGTCAAAATGTCCTGTATTTATTCCTGATCTATTAGAGCTAGGATCACTAACAAATATATACAGTGTGATTAAATTATTTGGAAAAATTTAACTGTCAACCTATACACACACACACACACACACACTCCTGTTGCATCTGCTTAATGCAGTTATAAATAATTTAATCTTTTCCTTTCTTATTTTTAGTAAGTGATTTATTATTTAAGTAACATACTAAAAGTTATTATTTTTAAAGAAATTAAGAAATTGTCTTTTTTCTAAAAGACACCCAAGGGCAAGTTCATCAGGTGCTGAAACTTGTTCTCTGGCTTCTAACACAGTTTGAAAATGAGGAAAAGAAGAGAACTCAATAAAACGTTTCTAAATATGGGGGTCACTTTCACCATCACATCAGTATTGGAAAGCCAGAAGAATGAGTTCCCATGCTGAGCACTGGACACTCCTGTCATTCTCGCTGCTTGAGCATTTGTGAGAATTTGGTACTTTAGACCGTAATGAACAGTCTCTAGCTGGACAGCAGTACAGATGGCTATTAAGTGGACTGTTATCTATTATGTACACACATATACACACGCAGAGATTTAAAATGAGTTTTACTGGGACGCCTGGGTGGCTCAGTTGGTTAAGCAGCTGCCTTCGGCTCAGGTCATGATCCCAGCATCCTGGGATCGAGTCCCACATCGGGCTCCTTGCTCGGCGGGGAGCCTGCTTCTCCCTCTGCCTGCCATTCTGTCTGCCTGTGCTTGCTCTTCTCTCCCTCTCTCTCTCTGACAAATAAATAAAAAAATAAAATAAAATAAGTTTTACTGATGTAAGGTGGCCTCCCTCATAACTGAAGGATCATATGGATTCCATTCTGCCCACTTCTTGTTTTCTTCTCCATATTTCTTATATTTATAGGTTGGGTTTACTAGAGTATCACTTAAGATCCTGAAAATAGCATTAAAATGCTACTTTTTAACTTCCTCAGGGAAGCACCTCTCCGCTCCTTTTACTAATGTCTTAGTTCTCAGACCTTCATTATCTTTCTCTTTAATCACAAGTACAGATCTTTCTGAACTGGTTTGCTTGCCTCTGATTTTACCCCTTTAAATTCATCTTTGCACCTGAGTGATCTTTCTAAAGAACAAATGTGACCCCAACACTCCCAGCTTAAATGGCTTCTGAGCTTCCTTGACACCCTGAGGATTGAGTGAGAATTTCTAAGCACAGCTTGGACAACCTATCCCATCTGCCATGCTTGCCTCTCA
Organism: Lutra lutra; assembly: GCF_902655055.1. NCBI lineage: Eukaryota > Metazoa > Chordata > Mammalia > Carnivora > Mustelidae > Lutra > Lutra lutra. Next base: position 133,036,651 of record NC_062281.1, on the reverse strand, counting down.
GTTCCTCTACTCCTGGCAGCCATGTTTTTCTGGGGCACTAATCAGCTTTTAGTTTTTCAAATGCACCAATTTTTCATACAATTCCCGTTCCTGCATTGCCTCCACACCTCACAAATCCCCTGCCTTCTTCCCTCAAGGAGTTTCTATTCATTTTGTAAGGCGTGGTTCAGCCATCTTCTTGTCTGAAAAGTTTTTTCTAACACCCTTGCTCTCTCTCAGAAAGACAAGGTGCCTTTCTCCTGTTATCCACAGGAAATTTACCAGTGGTCGCACTGGGTGTAAATGAATCTTATATCCAACTGTCTCCTCTGCTAGGCTATAAGGTCTTTGATTTTAGAACTTGTATTAACTCATTTTAACATCCCCGGTATCTAACACTGTAAGTGCTGAGTAAATGTAGGTTGAACCTAAGCTGAATTCCCAGAGATGAAGTCAAGAGTTCTTAGTTACTTTTAAAAAAAAAATAAAATAAAATAAACTTCTGACCTTTTTTCATTATAATCTTGGCAAATTCAGAATATCTTTACCCTAAAATAACTTTGTAATCAGGGAGTTGAAGCTTGAGTGAGAATGAGAACTGTAGTACTAAAGAATGAATTTTTTAGCAGTGTGTAAGATATAATAGAAAAGAGCTGTAACCAGTTGCATCAAAGACTGCTAATAAAAATCAGAGAAAATGCCATAAATATGGCACTAAATAAGGTGGAAAGCTGTGCTGAAGCTTGAAGATGGAAATATTTGTGGAAAAATAAGTGGTGAGAAATAATGTCCTCACCTTATTTTGACATGCTGTATTCATTTTTCTGGTGATGAATATATTTCACATGTAAATTAGAAAAAAAAAGGAGAGAAAGGAAAGTATATGCATGTCATGTCTGGGAAAGAAGAGTCAACTATCTTAGAATAGCTTCTCTGGTCAGCTCTCTATATATTACGGTCTTTTGAAGTAATGGTGAATTTTTAAATCTTACCTTCTACAAAGAAATAACAAAACTTGGAAATTCAAAAATCTAAGCTATTGTAAATTCAGTAACTTTCTGTGAGTTAATCTCATTATTTTTTAACATCTGTTGACCTTAAAACAAAAACAAAAACAAAAACACCAACTATTTTACCAAAAAAATGAGTTTATTCAAGAATAGAGAAATACAATTTGGGGCAATCAAAGTATGGCAAACCATATCCAAGTCCAGAGAACAGAGGAGAGAGTCTTGCTTTAACGGAGGGAGAAAGAAATTGGAAGGGACTGTTTTAAAGAGTTCTGGTTGGTGACGGTTTCTCATTGGCTGAGTATGGCAGTTTCTCATGGGCAGAGCTGTTGCTGGGCAAGGAGAGATTCTTCCTTTCCCCGGCTGTAGTATGTAAAGTAAACTTCCTACTGTTTGAGGTCTTAGCATTGGGGTCTGAGAGCTCTCCCTTCAGGGTGTTCCAACTCCATTTTTAATGAGGATTCCTTTATTTTTACACATCTGAAAGGGAAAGAGCCATATGACTGGTCATTGATGAATTTCCAAAATCATGTGCCATAGAAACTATAAAGAAATTTAAACTAAAATATTGATATTTAGGTCTATTTTTTAAAACCTGCCAGTTTGGATATAATGTCTGTCATTGAATAGTCTGCTGATCTCCTTTACTAAAAATTGCCAAACCTAAAAAATAACACCATAAGTATACATAATCTGGAATTTTAAAATGTAGTTTACTCTGAGTGCTCCAGAGATCCTGCTCCCGACCTCCTCTGGAAAGCTTTTTATGCATAATAACCATGCTTCATACACACTCTACCCAGCTGTGCTAGCCACAGCTAGTTAGATCAGAGAAGAGGGGCAGCCTGAAGTCAACTATGGGCTAATCTTATAAAATGAAGGTGACCAATCCAGCAGTTTGTACTAGAGAGTGACTGGGCAACTAGTCAGATACTCTCTTGAAGAGTTTGAATGCAGAAACACAAATAGTAGATTGACACCAAAACCCACAGTCACATAGGTAACAGATAGTAGGCAGAGGTCACAAGAAGACAGAAGACATAAGACAGAGAAGAGAATAGAGGGTCAGAATTAGGCAGAACAGGGGAAACCATCATTTACCAAGAGGTTAGTGTCAGGAAAAGTAGGAGCCAACAAGCAGAATCAGAAATAAATTGAGACATGATTAGGGTAAAGTCACAGAATAGGGGACAGCCAGAATGAATAGAATATGAAGTGCTAGTGGCAATGAATGTAACTACCGACTTAAGAAGTTTAATGATGAAGGGAAGCAATAGTTTAGTGTCAGTTATGCTTGAGGGACTTTATTTAGGATGAAATGTTGGTAGGAACAAACTTAGGGGCCAAGGAGAAGCTGGACTATAAAAAAGCAAAGTTACCAAATTTGGCATGACCACAGAGAAGGAAACCAAAACAAAATTTATGATAAATGGCTTAGCTTTTGAAAAGTGGAAGAAGGATCCTTTTTCTTGGACACAAAAAGAATGAAGAACAGATGGAGGAAGATAACAAGAACCTGAAAGAAAATGAGAGAGTAAAAGAGCTCTTCTTTTCCTGTCTTGTTGATTTTCAGTATAAAAAAGAAGAAATTGGGGATGCCTGGGTGGCTCAGTTGGTTAAGCGGCTGCCTTCGGCTCAGGTCATGATCCCAGCGTCCTGGGATCGAGTCCCACATCGAGCTCCTTGCTCAGCAGGGAGCCTGTTTCTCCCTCTGCCTCTGCCTGCCACTCTACATGTGCTCGCTCTCGCTCGCTCTCTCTCTGACAAATAAAATAAAATCTTAAAAAAAAAATAAATAAATAAATAAAATAAAATAAAATAAATAATAAAATAAAATAAAATAAAAAAGAAGAAATTGTAAACAGGGAAAATCGGTAAAACAAAAAGCTGGTTCTTCAGGGGCGCCTGGGTGGCTCAGTGGGTTAGGCCGCTGCCTTCGGCTCAGGTCATGATCCCAGGTCCTGGGTTCGAGCCCCGCATCGGGCTTTCTGCTCAGCAGGGAGCCTGCTTCCTCCTCTCTCTCTGCCTGCCTCTCTGCCTGCTTGTGATTTCTCTCTGTCAAATAAATAAATAAAATCTTAAAAAAAAAAAAAAGTTTTAAAAAAGCTGGTTCTTCAGAAAAAAAAATCAATAAAATTGATAAACCTCTAGCAAGACTGACAAAAGTACAAAGAGAGAAGACGCAAATCATCAATACCAGGATAAAGCAGAGATATCACTACAAATTCTGCATTTGTTAAAATGATCACAGTGGAATACTATGAGCAGTTTTACACTTATAAATTTGACAACCTAGAAGAAATGCAGCAATCCTTTGAAAACCACAAACTACCAAGCCTCAATCTGAATAGTCTGTAACCATTAATGAAATTGAGTTTGTCATTTAAAAGTATCAGAAAAGGAAACCAGTATGTGTAAAACTAATTCACCATTTAAAAAGCAATCAGTAGGGCGCCTGGGTGGCTCAGTGGGTTAAAGCCTCTGCCTTCAGCTCAGGTCATGGTCCCAGGGTCCTGGGATCGAGGCCCGCATCGGGCTCTCTGCTCAGCGGGGAGCCTGCTTCCTCCTCTCTCTCTCTGACTGCCTCTCTGCCTACTTGTGATCTCTCTCTCTGTCAAATAAATAAATAAAATCTTTTTAAAAAAAGCAATCAATATAATCTGCCTTATCGGTAGGCTAAAGGAGAAAAACATACGATCATATCAATTGACACAGAAAACCATTTGACAAAACCCTTTACCCATTCACAATCAAAATTCTCAGCAAAACTAAGAATGCAGAGGAACTTACTCAAGTTGATAAAGAATATCTACAAAAAGTCAACAGCTAATATCTTATATAACAGTGAAAAACTAATGCTTTCCCTCTAAGATGGGAAACAAGGAAAGTATATTTGTCACCACTCTTCTTAACCATAGTTCTGGAAGTTGCAGCCACTGAAGCAAGGAAAGAAAAAGAAATTTTAAAAGCATATGTATTGAAAAGGAAGAAAAAACAGTTTAAAAACTATCTTTCTCTGCAAATGAGATTATAATCTGCAGAGGAAATTTCAAAGAATCTATCAAAAAAAAAAAAAAAAGTCCTAGAACCAGTAAGTGATTGCAGTATCATCACAGGATAAAAAGATCTATATGCACAAATCAGTTGCATTTCTCTATAGTCACAATGAACACATGGAACTAAAAATTAAAAACCCAAAGCCATTTATAGACACACCAAAATCAGTGAAATACTTAATATTGACTTAATAAAAACATGTACGGAACCTGTATACCAAAACCCACAAACTATTGACGAAATCAAAAAAGACCTAAATAAATGGAGAGACATACTGTGTTTACGGATTGGAAGACTTAACACAATAAAGATGTCAGTTTTCCCCAAACTGATCTATAGTTCTAATGCAATTCTTGTTAAAATCCAAGCAAGGTTTTTCTGTAACCACAGATGAGCTTATTCTAAAATTTGTATGGAAAGGCACAAGCCCAGGAATAGCTGAAATGAGAGTTATCACTCTACCTGATATTGTCACTAACTAGATAGTTATAGTAATCAAGATAGTGTGGTATTGCTGGGGGAATAGGCACATATTTCATTGGAATAGAGTAGAGACCCCAGAAATAGACAGACACAAATATGCCTAACTGATGTTCTGCAAAGGTGTGAAAGCTATTTAATGGAGGAAGGATAGCATTTTGAACAAATCGTGCTGGAGCAATAGGACATTCCTAGGCAAAAGAAGGGAACTTTGACTTAACTTCACACCTTATAAATCAATAACCCAAAATGCATTGTGGACTTTAAGGAAAAATGTAAAAAATAAAAAAAAATTCTAGAAAAGACATCAGGAGGAAATCTTCAGGATCTGGGACTGGGCAGAGTTCTTAGACTTGACAGTGAAAGTATAATCCATAAAAAGAAAAATTGATAAATTGCATTTCATCAAAATTTGAAAGTTTTCCACAGCAAAGACCCCATTAAGAGAAAGGAAAAATAAGATACAATTTGGTAGAAAATATTTGCAAACCATGTTTCCAACAAAGGATTATTATATGGAATATGCAAAGAACTCTCAAAACTCAGGACTGAAGAAACAAAAACTATCCACTTAGGAAATGGGCAAAGATATGAACATACATTTCACTGAAGAAGACCTGCATATGGCAAATAAGCACATGAAAATATGTTCAACATTATCAGTCATTAAGTAAATGCAAATTAAAACCACAATGGGGTATCACCGCACACCTACCAGAATGGCTTGATAAACATTAGTGACAGAACCAAATGCTGTCCAGGATGCAGAGGAGCAATCACTCACACATTGCTGGTAGGAGTATAAAAAGAGCCATTTTGCTCATTTGCCATAGCATTTGCCCATAAAACTGGTGATTCCACCGGTAACACTTTTGGTAGTTTATCTTAGAGAAATGAAAACTTAGGTTCACACAAAACACTTGTACAGAAATGTTCATAGCAGCTTTCTTCATAATAGCCACGTATTGGAAACAAACCAGGTGTCCTTCAATGAGCAAATTGTTTAAACTGTGGTACACCCATATCATGGAATTATACTAAGCAATAAAGGAAACAAATTGTTGATACAACTTGTATGTATCTATAGAGAATTATGCTTAGTGGGAAAAAAAGTCAAACTTCAAAGGTTAGTATCATTTATATACTACTTTTAAAACTACCAAGTTAGGGGCATCTCAGTAGGTAGCTCAGTGGGTTAAGCCTCTGCCTTCGGCTCAGGTCATGATCTCAGGGTCCTAGGATCAAGCCCTCATTGGGCTCTCTGCTCAGCAGGGAGCCTGCTTCCCCCTCTCTGCCTGCCTCTCTGCCTACTTGTGATTTCTGTGTCAAATAAATAAATAAAATCTTTTTAAAAAATAAATAAAAAATAAAACTACCAAGTTAGAGAACAGATTAGTGACTTCCAGGAAGTTGGGGGGGAGGGAAGGGTGCTCAATTTGGATATAAAAGATACTTGTTTGCCACCTAGTTCCATCATGAACCCCGCTGAGGTTAGATTTCATAGATTTACCACAGAAAAATTGACGCAATGAAGTATACTTAGAAAAATGTGATCCCAACCTATGACCAGCCTAGATCCCAGTTAGTAAACACCATACAGATATTCACAGAAACTGTAATGCATCAGCTCAACACTTCACATATCACGTTCCATTCCAATGAAAAGGTACTGCATACTGTACTCCTGGGCTTTTGAAAATGTACCAAATGACATCCTGGTGAAAACATGGTCAAATAAACACAGCATGGTGGTACTAAAATGAGCATGAGAGCCAGGTAGAAGGAAAATCAGCACTTCTGTGATGCCAAAGAGTGAGAAAGACAGATTCCTGCTGTTTTTTTGGTTTTTTTTTTTTAAGATTTTATTTATTTATTAGAGAAAGAGCAAATGAGAGAGAGAGAGAGAGAGAAAGCACAAGCAGAGGGAGAAGCAGACTCCCCACTGAGCAGGGAGCCAGATGCAGAGCTCAATCCCAGGAACCCTGGTATCATGACCTGAACCAAAGGCAGGCACCTAACCGACTGAGCCACCCAGGGGCCTGTCTGCTGGGTTGTCTTAAACTCTGTGCATTTGTGTGTGTGTGCAGGTGTGCAGTGTGGGTGAGTTGAATTAAAGGCTATTTTTTTTTCCAGATAAAAGAAATACTATTTATATCTTCAAAGCCCACAAACCAGAGTCTGCTCAGGGGCATTGCTTTTGCATTCTACTCCAATTCCAGCTGTGAGGAATGAAATGCAGACATTGAAGAGGTGCTCCACTACCTCAGTATCTAGAGACAATATTTCTATTTGGGAAGGTTCATTCAAATCACATTTCTTGATGGCAGGTCCATCTCATACATCTTAATATCCCAAACAATTACTTTTATGGAGGGACACAAATATTTGTTGAGCAGTTGGATGAATCCACACATATAACTAAAATCAAACTTTATTTCTACCAGTTTATTGGACTTTATGCTGGATACCAAAATATTTAATACACTGTCCTTTCCCTAAAATGTTGATAACCAGAATTTTAACATGTCCCCTTTTATCCACAATGTCATCTTTGCTGAAAAACTAGTTTAAACCTGTTTCCTTAGTGAGAAACTCATATGCTGTCACATACATACTAAAGTCCCTCTCCACCCTACCCCTGGACTGGAACAGCAGCAGTCCAATTAGCTTAAAAATCCAGGGTTTCAGACCAAGGACAAGTTCAACTAATAGTATCAAGAGGTTCCAAGAGACCCTAAAGGTTATGAAATATGTAACCTTTCATGTCTAAACATTACTGACCAGTACGGACCCATGGGCAATAATTAGATTTTTTGTTTGTTTGTTTGTTTGTTTTTTAAACTAAAAAGAATAATTATAGCTGGCCTGGTTTCCTTAAAGTTTCCAGCAATCTATTTGAATCTGCCAATTCGAAGCCAAAGACTTATTTATCTTTGCTATCAGAGTAACTTATACTAGAAGATCACGGGGTGAACAGACCACAGCAGAGTCCATTTTTCTGCCTTCAGTCAATACTGTACTCAAATTAATTCAGAATAAGAACCGTCTGTCCTTTGCTTTAAAATTTCAAATGGCAATCTGTCACAAAAATCCATTCAGGAGCTGTAAGCCCCATCATCACTGGGAGTGCACCCAAGTCAAATATTTGACCTAGAGAAGAAAATCAGTAGTGAGTTCTGTGTGTCCTGCCTGTTACATTCCATCATTACTTATGTGTTCTGAAAACAAATCTATAAGTAAAAACCTAGATTGTCATTTTTTTTCCCCAAGAGTTCCATTAACGGCTGTAAACCTTTCTTCCGCACCGTAAACCTGTGGAAGATACAGATCGCCATTTCAACAACTGAGCTTGTTTTGCTTTTGTCAACTTTAACGAGACAGGATTTTAAGAGAGAACTTGTGGCAGAACTGTCTGGAAGAGATGGTTGGGACCTGGACTGACACATTTTAATCCAGCAACACAAAAACCAGGACTTTCAACCCATGGGTAGCTTTCATGGCTCCCTGACTACTGACACCTGACCTGTGAAAGGAACAGTCACCTCCACGCCTCCCATGCCCCTGCCACATTGGTGGGAAAACTGAGCAAATAGATCTTTCTGATAGAATCGAGGTAATGAGCACCAGCAATTCCATGACTTTTCTTTTTTCTTTTCTTTCTTATTATTTTATTTTATTTTTTTCTTGTTAGAGAGCTAAAGCAAAGTAATAGTAAAAAACAAAATACCAAAAGTGCTGAAAGAGAAACAAGTTGCATGATTTTGCTATTAAGTGATAATCATGGCAACTAAATATTTTTCTAAAATTAAAACAGCATGCTGATTTAGGAAATGCAAGCATGGAGAAAACAAATCCAAATCCATCACACAGTCATCTCTCTATTCACACCTACACATAATTATGACTGTAATTTATATAAGAGTCATTCTCTCTATCATACCCTGCATCTGGAATTTTTATTCAATTGAAATTTTGAGAGATCTTTCTATATCAGGAAATATTTTAAAAAATCAATTTAATGGATGCAGATTATTCTTTTAAGTGGATGGATGGAAGTTTTAGAAATTGTGCAACCCGTCCCTTATTTATGAGAAGGAAGGTTGCTTCTAGCTTTCTGTTCTCTGAAATAATGCTTCACTGAAGCTCTTTGTACATGTATCTTATACTTAATAGCTCTAGAAAAATTTCTAGAAGAGGAGTTACTGGGTGAATTTTTATATCTATTTCGAGACTGCTGGGAAAAAAAAAAAGAAGACTAAGCACTTATGCTTTCACTAGTAAGGAGTAAGAAAGGTGGATTCCTCATACCCTTATCAGTATTACTAATATTTTCCCAACTTACTAGGGAAAAAATGAAATATTTACCCCACTTATTAGGTAGAAATTATAGATCATTTGTACTAGTAGCTTTTTTATGAATGGTACAGTCAAACAGCTTTTCACGGATTTATTGGCCTTTTTATTCTGCCCATTTCCAAATTGGGATTTTTTTGTCTTGTCTAAAATTGCTTTCAAAAGATAAATCTTTAATCTTATCTTGTAAATACATACTTCGTGTCTATCATGTATTACAAATATTTTCCCAATTTGTCATTTGTCTTTTGATTTGTTTGGGATGTTTTTAAACAATGTATGAACTTTAATACCTTTACATAACACCTAATACATAATTTTATATCCAGCTTTTATCTTTTTAACATTGTATTGTTTTTACTTTCCCTCATTAAAAATTTCAAGTAAAATATTTTAATGATTATATAAAATGTGTTTTAGGAATGCACCATTATTTAATCTTACTGTAATGTAGTTTCCTAGTGATTTTTTTCCCTACTGCTGGTTATATTGATATTTTATGTTTCTTACCACCATAAACAATGCTGGATTAGAGGATAGCGAGGTGATAAGCAGACAGAAAAACTAAAGTAGCTGGTCTCTTCAAAATTTTAGTAACAGGAGAAATTCAAAATGATGTGAGAATCTTTTTTTTTATCACCCTTGATAAAGGGACAAAGACTTAACAAAGGCACAATTGTAAAATCTTAAAAAAAAAAAAAAAAAGAGGGGATGCATATTAAGAAAAAATAGCCCTGCGGTGCCTGGATGGCTCAGTAGGTTAAGCATTTGACTCTTGGTTTCAGCTGAGGTCATGATCTCATGGGTCCTGAGATCAAGCCCCATGTGGAACTCCACGCATAGCGGGAAGTCTGCTTGAAGATTCTCTCCCTTTGCTCCTCCACCTGTGTGCCTGTGTGCATTCTCTCTCTCTCTCTCTCTGTCACACACACGCACACTCTCTCGCGTGCACTCTCTCTCTCTCTCTCTCTCTCTCTGTCTCTCTCTTAAATAAATAAATAAATCTTTAAGAAAAAAAGAAAAAATAGCCCTGGGGGAAGACGAATAAATAATCAGGACAATAATACACTAAATGTGTGTGTTTTAGTAATTTATGGTTTCAAACAAACCTTTGAGATTTTTTTTTTCTTTTGCATTTGTCCCATTTGTTTTAATGTGATGCAAGGTCTGTTCCTTAGCTATGGAGTCCCCTCGTGATCTCTATCACATTTTGTTACCCCTGGCAACAATCAAATGTATCCAGTCTCTTTAAGTTTGTCTAATAAGTGGCATTATTGCATCATTCAAGCATTTAAATTTGATTGATGAGTTTATCCATAAAGGTTGTTCGCAAATCTGTTAAAGTCATTTATTTCTGATTCTGGTATAATTGTGTACGCCAATATTAATGCTGCTTTCCAGAAGATTAACCATATGTTGTAGGGCCTAATTTGGGGTTCACAGTAGAAAGTGGTGATCTTTTCAACATGTGATTTATTGGAGGAAAACGAATGGTGATGGAGACAATCTGGGAACAGACAGTTGGGAGGGAGCCCCCACACAGACCTTGTATTACTTTGCTGTTATTCATCAGTTTATAATGTCGGACTTCTAGTACCAACCAGAGTGAAATATAGCCTCACATTTTACTACCAACTCTGTTGTTTCTGTCTCTCTCTCTTCTACGCCAAGACCAGAGAATACAACATAAAGGTCGACAACTTTATCCTAATCGGACTTGTTTTGAATATTGTACTTCTATTTCCATCCTTCATTGATTTTTAACATGATGTGATGTATTATAGCCATATTCATTATTGTGTGCGGCACCAAAATTATGCTTTCGAAGTGTGACTTTTAATAAAAGGAAATGCTTGTGATCATTTGTGCCATATCAACTGTGTCCCATCAAGTCCTTAGTATACTGTAATTCCTTAGAGGCATTTCCCCCAATTTCATAGCAATAAATGCAACACATTGGTTCCGTTGCCTTACCTAGGTTTTAGAGTTGTTTTCCAACAATGGGTTTTGCTTGTAGTTTCCATGGTATTCACCGAAATCAGTTGGGTGAGTCTACCCCAGCTAGTAAGGGTCAGATGCATAATTGGTTAGATGTAAGTGAAAAGGTGCCTTATTTTGGAAATGTGCAGCTCTACTCTTGCCTAGCCTCAGTATTTGTCATCTTTGCTCTCCGGGATATGGCCTTTTGCCATCCCTGCTCCCTACCCCAACCCCTGTCCAGGGCCAGTTAATCACTCCCAAGCCTTCAGGCACTGTTCTTGTCCATACCCACACTATATTTTTAAAGTACCCGTCTTTATGTGTGTGTCTTTTTTTTTTTTAATTTTTTTTTTTATAAACATATATTTTTATCCCCAGGGGTACAGGTCTGTGAATCGCCAGGTTTACACACTTCACAGCACTCACCATAGCACATACCCTCCCCAATGTCCATAACCCCCACCCCCTCTCTCCCAACCCCCCTCCCCCCATCAACCCTCAGTTTGTTTTGTGAGATTAAGAGTCACTTATGGTTTGTCTCCCTCCCAATTCCATCTTGTTTCATTTACTCTTCTCCTACCCCCTCAACCCCCCATGTCGCATCTCCTCTCCCTCATATCAGGGAGATCATATGATAGTTGTCTTTCTCCGATTGACTTATTTCGCTAAGCATGATACCCTCTAGTTCCATCCACGTCGTCACAAATGGCAAGATTTCATTTCTTTTGATGGCTGCATAGTATTCCAATGTATATATATACCACATCTTCTTTATCCATTCATATGTTGATGGACATCTAGGTTCTTTCCATAGTTTGGCTATTGTAGACATTGCTGCTATAAACATTCGGGTGCACGTGCCCCTTCGGATCACTACGTTTGTATCTTTAGGGTAAATACCCAGCAGTGCAAATGCTGGGTCACAGGGTAGTTCTATTTTCAATATTTTGAGGAACCTCCATGCTGTTTTCCAGAGTGGTTGCACCAGCTTGCATTCCCACCAACAGTGTAGGAGGGTTCCCCTTTCTCCGCATCCTCGCCAGCATCTGTCATTTCCTGACTTGTTAATTTTAGCCATTCTGACTGGTGTGAGGTGATATCTCATGGTGGTTTTGATTTGTATTTCCCTGATGCTGAGTGATGTGGAGCACTTTTTCATGTGTCTGTTGGCCATCTGGATGTCTTCTTTGCAGAAATGTCTGTTCATGTCCTCTGCCCATTTCTTGATTGGATTATTTGTTCCTTGGGTGTTGAGTTTCCTAAGTTCTTTATAGATTTTGGACACTAGCCCTTTATCTGACATGTGGTTTGCAAATATCTTCTCCCATTCTGTCAGTTGTCTTTTGGTTTTGTTAACGGTTTCCTTTGCTGTGCAAAAGCTTTTGATCTTGATAAAATCCCAATAGTTCATTTTTGCCCTTGCTTCCCTTGCCTTTGGTGATGTTCCTAGGAAGATGTTGCTGCGGCTGAGGTCGAAGAGGTTGCTGCCTGTGTTCTCCTCAAGGATTTTGATGGATTCCTTTCTCACATTGAGATCCTTCATCCATTTTGAGTCTATTTTTGTGTGTGGTGTAAGGAAATGATCCAATTTCATTTTTCTGCATGTGGCTGTCCAATTTTCCCAACACCATTTATTGAAGAGGCTGTCTTTTTTCCATTGGACATTCTTTCCTGCTTTGTCGAAGATGAGTTGACCATAGAGTTGAGGGTCTATTCTGGGCTCTCTATTCTGTTCCATTGGTCTATGTGTCTGTTTTTGTGCCAGTACCATGCTGTCTTGATGATGACAGCTTTGTAATAGAGCTTGAAGTCCGGAATTGTGATGCCACCAACTTTGGCTTTCTTTTTCAATATTCCTTTGGCTATGCGAGGTCTTTTCTGATTCCATATAAATTTTAGGGTTATTTGTTCTATTTCTTTGAAAAAACTGGATGGGATTTTAATAGGGATTGCATTAAATGTGTAGATTGCTTTAGGCAGTATAGACACTTTCACAATATTTGTTCTTCCAATCCATGAGCACGGAACCTTTTTCCATTTCTTTGTCTTCCTCAGTTTCTTTCATGAGTACTTTATAATTTTCTGAGTATAGATTCTTTGTCTCTTTGGTTAGGTTTATTCCTAGGTATCTTACGGTTGTGGGTGCAATTGTAAATGGGATGGACTCCTTAATTTCTCTTTCTTCTGTCTTGTTGTTAGTGTAAAGAAATGCAACTGATTTCTGTGCATTGACTTTATATCCTGACACTTTACTGAATTCCTGTACAAGTTCTAGCAGTTTTGGAGTGGAGTCTTTTGGGTTTTCCACATATAGTATCATATCATCTGCAAAGAGTGATAGTTTGACTTCTACTTTGCCGATTTGGATGCCTTTAATTTCTTTTTGCTGTCTGATTGCCGAGGCTAGGACTTCTAGTACTATGTTGAATAGCAGTGGTGATAACGGACATCCCTCCCATGTTCCTGACCTTAGTGGAAAAGCTTTCACCTTTTCTCCATTGAGAATGATATTTGCGGTGGGTTTTTCACAGATGGCTTTGGTAATATTGAGGTATGTGCCCTCTACCCCTACACTTTGAAGAGTTTTGATCAGGAAGGGATGCTGCACTTTGTTAAATGCTTTTTCAGCATCTATTGAGAGTATCATATGGTGCTTGTTCTTTCTTTTATTAATGTATTGTATCACATTGATTGATTTGCGGATGTTGAACCAACCTTGCAGCCCTGGAATAAATCCCACTTGGTCGTGGTGAATAATCCTTATAATGTACTGTTGGATCCTATTGGCTAGTATTTTGGTGAGAATTTTTGCATCTGTGTTCATCAAGGATATTGGTCTGTAGTTCTCTTTTTTGATGGGATCCTTGTCTGGTTTTGGGATCAAGGTGATGCTGGCCTCATCAAATGAGTTTGGAAGTTTTCCTTCTATTTCTATTTTTTGGAACAGTTTCAGGAGAATAGGAATTAGTTCTTCTTTAAATGTTTGGTAGAATTTCCCCGGGAAGCCATCTGGCCCCGGGCTTTTGTTTGTTTGGAGATTTTTGATGACTGTTTCAGTCTCCTTAATGGTAATGGGTCTGTTCAGGTTTTCTGTTTCTTCCTGGTTCAGTTGTGGTAGTTTATATGTCTCTAGAAATGCATCCATTTCTTCCAGATTGTCGAATTTGTTGACGTAGGGTTGCTCATAGTATGTTCTTATAATTGTTTGTATTTCTTTGGTGTTGGTTGTGATCTCTCCTTTTTCATTCATGATTTTATTTATTTGGGTCCTTTCTCTTTTCTTTTTGATAAGTCTGGCCAGGGGTTTATCAATCTTATTAATTCTTTCAAAGAACCAGCTCCTAGTTTCGTTTGTTTGTTCTATTGTGGTTTTTTTTTGTTTGTTTGTTTCTATTTCATTGATTTCTGCTCTCATCTTTATGATTTCTCTTCTCCTGTTGGGTTTAAGGTTTCTTTCTTGTTCTTTCTCCAGCTCCTTTAGTTGTAGGGTTAGGTTGTGTACCTGAGACCTTTCTTGTTTCTTGAGAAAGGCTTGTACCGCTATATATTTTCCTCTCAGGACTGCCTTTGTTGTGTCCCACAGATTCTGAACCGTTGTGTTTTCATTATCATTTGTTTCCATGAATTTTTTCAATTCTTCTTTAATTTCCCGGTTGACCCATTCATTCTTTAGAAGGATGCTGTTTAGTCTCCATGTATTTGGGTTCTTTCCAAATTTCCTCTTGTGATTGAGTTCTAGCTTCAGAGCATTGTGGTCTGAAAATATGCAGGGAATGATCCCAATCTTTTGATACCGGTTGAGACCTGATTTAGGACCAAGAATGTGATCTATTCTGGAGAATGTTCCATGTGCACTAGAGAAGAATGTGTATTCTGTTGCTTTGGGATGAAATGTTCTGAATATATCTGTGATGTCCATCTGGTCCAGTGTGTCATTTAAGGCCTTGATTTCCTTGTTGATCTTTTGCTTGGATGATCTGTCCATTTCAGTGAGGGGAGTGTTGAACTCCCCTACTATTATTGTATTCTTGTCGATGTGTTTCTTTGATTTTGTTATTAATTGGTTTATATAGTTGGCTGCTCCCACGTTAGGGGCATAGATATTTAAAATTGTTAGATCTTCTTGTTGGACAGTTCCTTTGAGTATGATATAGTGTCCTTCCTCATCTCTTATTATAGTCTTTGGCTTAAAATCTAATTGATCTGATATAAGGATTGCCACTCCTGCTTTCTTCTGATGTCCATTAGCATGGTAAATTCTTTTCCACCCCCTCACTTTCAACCTGGAGGTGTCTTCGGGTTTAAGATGAGTTTCTTGTAGGCAACATATAGATGGGTTTTGTTTTTTTATCCATTCTGATACCCTTTGTCTTTTGATTGGGGCATTTAGCCCATTAACATTCAGGGTAAGTATTGAGAGATATGAATTTAGTGCCATTGTATTGTCTGTAAGGTGACTGTTATTGTATATTGTCTCTGTTTCTTTCTGATCTACTACTTTTAGGGTCTCTCTTTGCTTAGAGGACCCCTTTCAATATTTCCTGTAGAGCTGGTTTGGTATTTGCAAATTCTTTCAGTTTTTGTTTGTCCTGGAAGCTTTTAATCTCTCCTTCTATTTTCAATGATAGCCTAGCTGGATATAGTATTCTTGGCTGCATGTTTTTCTCATTTAGTACTCTGAATATATCATGCCAGCTCTTTCTGGCCTGCCAGGTCTCTGTGGATAAGTCTGCTGCCAATCTAATATTTTTACCATTGTACGTTACAGACTTCTTTTCCCGGGCTGCTTTCAGGATCTTTTCTTTGTCACTAAGACTTGTCAATTTTACTATTAGGTGACGGGGTGTGGACCTATTCTTATTGATTTTGAGGGGGGTTCTCTGAACCTCCTGGATTTTGATGCTTGTTCCCTTTGCCATATTGGGGAAATTCTCTCCAATAATTCTCTCCAATATACCTTCTGCTCCCCTCTCTGTTTCCTCTTCTTCTGGAATCCCAATTATTCTAATGTTGTTTCGTCTTATGGTGTCACTTATCTCTTGAATTCTCCCCTCATGGTCCAGTAGCTGTTTGTCCCTCTTTTGCTCAGCTTCTTTATTCTCTGTCATTTGGTCTTCTATATCGCTAATTCTTTCTTCTGCCTCATTTATCCTAGCAGTGAGAGCCTCCATTTTTGATTGCACCTCATTAATAGCTTTTTTGATTTCAACTTGGTTAGATTTTAGTTCTTTTATTTCTCCAGAAAGGGCTTTTATATCTCCCGAGAGGGTTGCTTTAATATCTTCCATGCCTTTTTCGAGCCCGGCTAGAACCTTGAGAATCGTCATTCTGAACTCTAAATCTGACATATTACCAATGTCTGTATTGTTTAGGTCCCTAGCCTTTGGTACTGCTTCTTGTTCTTTTTTTTGTGGTGAATTTTTCCGCCTTGTCATTTTGTCCAGGTAAGAGTATATGAAGGAGCAAGTAAAATACTAAAAGGGTGGCAACAACCCCAGGAAAATATGCTTTAGCCATATCAGAAGAGATCCCAAATCGTGAGGGGGGAGAAAGGGGATAAAAAGAGGTTCAGAAAGAAAAAAGAAAAAAAGAAACAATTAAAAAAAGAAAACCAATAAAGAAAAAATATAAAAAGGAAAAAAATATATATATTAGACTATTTTAAAAACGTTAAAAAAGAAAACGGTAAAAGTTTAAAAAATTTAGCAGAAGAAGAGAAAAAAAATTGAAAAAGAAAAAAAAAATTAAATAACTGCAAGGCTAAAGAATCATGGGGAGAAAGCCATGAATTCCGTGCTTTACTTTCTCCTCCTCTGGAATTCCGCTGCTCTCCTTGGTATTGAAACTGCACTCCTTGGTAGGTGAACTTGGTCCTGGCTGGGTTTCTCGTTGGTCTTCTGGGGGAGGGGCCTGTTGTAGTGATTCTCAAGTGTCTTTGCCCCAGGCGAAGTTGCACCGCCCTTTTTCAGGCCGGGCTGAGTAATCCGCTCGGGTTTGCTGGGTTTGCTTTCGGGAACTTTTGTTCCCTTAGCGCTTTCCGTAGAGTTCCGGAGGACGGGAATGAGGACGGCTCCGGAGGAGCCAAGAGCCCGGGGCCCCACTCCTCAGTGCGCCCCCAGAGAACAGCGCCCAATGACTCCTGCCACCTTGGCCTCCGGCCGTGTTCCGAGCTGACCAAGCCTGCGACCGGTTCAAGGTAACCCTGAGCTGAGAGCTCACTCCTCGGCTCCGTCTCTGTAGCCGGCTTCCCGGTTCTAATACCTGCCAGCTCTGTGACACTCAGACCCCCCCGACCCTTTTGTGACCCTGCGGGACCTGAGGCCGCGCTCACCCCGCCTGGGCTTCACCCCGGTTAAGCCTCTGGAGCAATGTCTCTCAGCGGAACAGACTTTTAAAAGTCCCGATTTTGTGCTCCGTTGCTCCGCCGCTTGCCGGGAGCCAGCCCCTCCCCCCGTGGTCTATCTTCCCGTCGCTTTGGATTCACTTCTCCGCCAGTCCTATCTTTCAGAAAGTGGTTGATTTTCTATTTCTAGAGTTGTTGTTGTTCTTCTCTTCGATCTCCCGTTGGATTTGTAGGTGTTTGCAATCTTTAGATAAGCTATTTAGCTGATCTCCCGCTACCTGAAGTAGTTTATGTGTGTGTCTTAAGGGTGTGTGTGTCTGTTGTGTTCTACAGAATTCAGGCCTGTCTTCCGTATATCCTCAGGGCTTGGTGCCTACTGTGTGCTCTCGCACAGGGTGATAATTGGATGAATCCAACTGAGTGAACCCAGTCTTGCCATCTTAACGTATTGAATGAGTAACACATGCAACTGATGATGAAAGAGTCTGGCTTCCTTCAAGCCTCCCTTTCTCCCTTTCGAAATATTTGCTGAGTGCTTGTTTAATCCTGAACATTGTTATTGGCTCAGAGACTACAGTGGTGAAAATGAGAGGGAGAAAACTTGCCTTTAGGGAGTTAAAAATCTAATGAAATAACTCAATTGTCTTTTTTGTCCAATTCATGTGTTTTTCAATTTCAGCTTGGATAAGCAAATCAAGTATCCCCTCATATTAAAAAAGTAAATTAAAAAATTGCATCTGGGACTTTGCTACTGGCAGCACAGAATAGCAGAGAAACACAAAGGGCTGTGTAGTCCACTAGAGTGGCCACTGGCCACATGTGGCTGTGAGCTCATGCAGTGTACTAGTGTGAATTCAGAGGAACGAAAACTATAAAATACATGCCAGATTTTGACGATGGAGTACGGAAAAAGGAATGTAAAATATCTCATTAATAATTTCATATTGATTATGTGTTGAAATAATTTTTTAATATTTTGGGGTAATAAAATGTTATTAAAATTAATTTCACCTCGTTTTTTTTAAATGTATGTGACTACTAGGCAATTTAAATTTACTGATGCCGTTTGTATCTCTGACTTGGATTAATATGCTATCGAATATTGTGAGTGGAGAGTTGTACAGCATGGGCTGGAGAATGCTCCACTATCGATCTGGACCATGTCCCCCTACTGGCTTTGTGGCCGTTGGCAACTTACTAAATCTGTCTTTAATTCTTTTGTCTTATCATCTTATAAAATCGAGATATCAGTACTACCTAACTCATGCCGTTGCTATGAGAATAGATGCATATAGACAGTATCTAGCATGTAATGTACACTCTTTATGTATTTGTTAAGTAAGTAAACAAATCTATTGGTCACTACCACGTCTACCCCAGTGAGTAGAATGATCAAAGGGGTAATGTTTTTAAAGAGCAGTGTTGTACAAGAAGCAACAGTTGCCGACGAGGATGCAGAGAAAAGGGAACCCTCTTGCACTGTTGGTGGGAATGCGAATTGGTGCAGCCACTCTGGAGAACAGTATGACGGCCCTCAAAAAAGTTAAAAATAGAACTATTCTACAATCCAACAATTGCACTACTAGTTATGTACAAAAAGTATCCAAAAATACAGGTTCAAAGGGGTACATGCACTCCAATGTTTATAGTAGCATTATCAACAATAGCCAAACTATGGACAGAACCCTGAATGTCCATTGACTGATGAATAGATAAAGAAAATGTGATATGTATACACAATGGAATATTACTCAGCCATCAAAAAGAATGAACTCTTTTCATTTGCAACAGTGTGGAGGAGCTAGATTGTCTTATGCTAAGTGAAGTAAGTTAGAGAAAGACAAATACTATATGATCTCACTCATGTGTGGAATTTAATACAGAAGACAGATGAACATAAGGGAAGGGGGAAAGAAAAAAGAAGAGAAGGAAACAAGTCATAAAAAAGACGCTTGGGGTGCCTGGGTGGCCAGTGGGTTAAGCCTCTGCTTTCAGCTCAGGTCATGGTCCCAGGGTCCTGGGATGGAGCCCTGCATTGGGCTGTCTTGTCAGCAGGGAACCTGCTTCCCCCTCTCTCTCTTTCTGCCTCTCTGCCTACTTCCGATCTCTGTCAAATTAAAAAA
This sequence comes from Lutra lutra, assembly GCF_902655055.1. Lineage (NCBI taxonomy): Eukaryota > Metazoa > Chordata > Mammalia > Carnivora > Mustelidae > Lutra > Lutra lutra. The sequence goes on along the minus strand of NC_062281.1, from coordinate 133,017,326 downwards.
AAAAAAAAGACTCTTAGAGATGGAGAACTAACTGAGGGTTGCTGAAGGAGAAATGGGTGGGGGATGGGCTAGATGGGTGTTGCGTATTAAGAGGGCTCTTGTGATGAGTACTGGGTGTTCTATATAAGTAGTGAATCCCTGAAGTCAATATTGCACAGTATGTCAACTAACAAAATTTAAATAAAAATAAATAAAATAAATAGCAGTGCTGTAAATAACCCTATTATTTTCTAGGGCAGGAGCAGTGATTGTAGACTGACCTGGGAACATTTTGATAGTTTATTAACTCAATTCCCTTCTTCCCACCCTCCTCTTTGCCCGGAACAGATGGAGGGAAATGAGTAAAATTCAAAAGGAATTAATTACCTTTCTCTCCAGCAAGCTATTTGGGAAAGAGATGCCGAAGTGAATGGCAAATCTACAAGATTTTTCTTTTCACATAATTGCAGGCCCTTTTTATTTTGTGTGGGTTCTTAGAAAGAAGTCTAAAGTATGAAAATTCAAGCTTCTAAGTTAGAGAGTAGATTCTTTGCCAAACAGACCCGCTAAAGAGCATTGTTGGCAGTCACTCTTTATTCTCTGTGCTTGTTAACTAACTGCAGAGGAGACACTGGGAAGTCAGTCAAAAATTAAGGTATTTATGACACCTGTGTATAGAGGAAAAAATATATATGGGTTGTAGCAGAGAATCTGCTTGGATTCTAGAGCAGCCCACATCTTTCCTGCCTGTGACTTGTAACAGGGTAACAAGGCGAAAGTGATGGATGCTTATGATTTTATGTGTGTGATAACATGACAGAAGATAGTGTCTCCCATCTTCCTGAAGTTTCTCTTTCCCTTGATGGCTTTGAGGAAGTAAGTGTTCCTGCTGAGGGATTCCACATAGAAAGAAACTGCTGAAAGCTTCTAGAAGCTGAGAGCTGCTTTTGCTAACAACTATCGAGAAACTACAAAGAACTGAATTCTGCCAGCAGCCAGATTGAATTTAAAACTGCATCCCCTCCCAGTCAAGCCTCAAAAGAAACCATGACCCCTGCCAACACCTTGACTGTAGCCTTGTGACCCTAAGCAGAGGATCCCGCAAAGTCATGCCCAGACTCCTGACCCCTGAAAACTGGGCAAGAAATATGTTAATCTGCTAATTTGTAGTAATACTGTTATTCAGCAATAGTTAGCTAACACACTGGTACTTTGACTTATCCAAATTGTAACCATTAAGGACATTTTAAGTAAAGACATGTGCACTGAAATTACTGAAATTCTTTATTCCTTTTCTTGGATTCAGTAGACTCTGCCATCTTCTCAAGCCTGGCTGAGGGATTTAAGTGTATATTTAATAATAAGTCAGTTATATTTATAATATTTTATAGCATTTTAAAGTTTACATGTAATAGACTTTTGGTTGGTAAATGATAATTCAGTTTCCCATAGTTTGGTTTGACATGATTCAGAAAATATCAGACACATATGTCTAGAGCTCCAAAGAGAGATATGGACCAGATAGGTTTTTTGGTTTTTATTTTTATTTATTTTTATATTTTATTTATTTATTTTGAAAGAGAGAAAGAAAGGGAGAGAACAAGAATGGGGTGGGGGAGGCAGAGGGAGAGGGAGAAGCAGACTCCCATTGAGCACAGAGCCCATTGAAGGGCCCATCCCAGGACCCTGGGATCATGAACTGAGAGCAAGGCAGACACTTAACCGACTGAGCCACCCAGGTGCCTGTGTACCAGATATTTCTTTCAAATCCTTAGCATCTTCCAGATGGTAATAAGAGCTATTAAAATGGATTAAGTCACTTGATCATCTGTAGAAGTTAAGACTGTGGACAAGGCTCAGGAGAAAAACATCTAAGAGCCATACAGAAGAATGGGCAAAAGGGAAACCAAGTCAGGAAGGTAAAAAGAGATTTAAGAGAGAGTGATGTCAGGGATGCCAAGAGTTTCAAGATAAAAAGAGTACCAAAAAAAAAAAAAAAAAAAAGAAGGAAAAGGAAACCTGAATTAATTGGATTTAGAAATTAGGAAGCGGTTTGATTTTAGTAAGATGGGATGGAAGTTGGATTTCAACGAGTCACTAAATAGCTTAGGAATGGGAAGTAGAGGTAAATACTTACTTAGGTCATAGCTAAAGAGGAAACGTTGAATCAGAGAAAGAGTTTTCTTAAGACGGAAGACTTTCATGTTTGTTGCTTTGAGGAGTTACTAGAAGAGAGGTTGTCAGTGTGGAAAAGGAAGGGGGTTACTGTACAAGTGAGGTCCAGGATTTGGTGAGAGGTAATTGGTGGTATGGACAGCATGAAGAATCAGCCTCAAAATGGGGGAGAACAACTCTTTTCAGATTAGGAGGAAAGAGGTGCTCCTACATGTGGAAGTAAATACACTCATAGGTGTGCACATGAGTAATTAGTCAATTTTTAGGACTTTTGTTTTTCCACTTGCCTTGAGGAAGTGGGGCAGGGCTGAGTAGGAGCTAAATGGATACAACCACTGATGGGAATTATAAGGGAAGCTCATTAGGCACAAATGAGAGTCTTGCTGAGTGGAGTTTCTAAGAGGCGTTAAGACTTACCAAAGCCAAAATCTGTCCCACTATGAAATCTCCCTTGGAGTTGAAGGTGAGTGGATTTTGGTTTGTCCATTAACAGGAGGAACCTGAACTTGGGAAGTAACTCCTAGCCCAGCTTGCACCTCATAGTCCAGCTTCCCAGGCTGTTACCAAGGCCATCCCTCTTGCACTCCTATGAACTATTCTCCCACCTCATGACTGACAAATTAGGCTTCTGTTTTGATCTGGTTTTAATTTAGCATAACAAAAAAAAATGTAGGTCTTCAGATTGAAAGTAGGGAATTCTATTTGTAGGACATAGTCCTTACAGTGGGTGACATGCTCACCTTCCTAACTAGAAGGGGTGATACTTGTTCTTTTTCCTGTTGACACTATTTTCAGTCCCCACCTCTTGCTTCAACTGATTTGAGTGGAATGAGGTCAGAATCATCCTTCATGGGCACCTGGGTGGCTCAGTGGGTTAAAGCCTCTGCCTTGCGCTCAGGTCAGGATCTCAGGGTCCTGGGATCAAGCCCCACATCAGGCTCTCTGCTCTGCAGGAGCCTGCTTCCTCCTCTCTCTCTGCCTGCCTCTCTGCCTACTTGTGATCTCTGTGAAATAAATAAATAAAATCTTTAAAAAAAATAAGAATCATCCTTCATTTTTCTCTCTGGCTGGTTCTTCTGGAAACAGTGCATACACGCATGAAAACTCTTCCGAGGTAACTTGTGTTTTCTTCAGAAGAATCTAACACCATAAAGCTGGAATTGTTTTCCATTTCATTTCTTAAATGGAACCCTACATTTTTGCTCCTGGAGAAATGGTCTATAAAGAAAACATCCTCTGTATCTACATCACCTACGAATGGAGCTCTGGCAGGAGCTACTGCCAGAGTGAACATTCAGATCATTTGAAAATATTGTTTCAGTTTATCCTTTCATTTAACAAATGAGTACGTACTACTATGGGTCTGGCGCTGTTCTAGGCTCCAAAGAAGGATCCATGCTTTCAGGAAGCTAGCATTCTTTTGTGCATGTGATGGGGGAGAAGAGGGAGGGTGACGCTGAAAATAAACAATTCAACAAATATGTTTAAAAAAGATCTAGCAGATAGTGGTAAGTGGTGAGTATGAGCAAAATAACAGAGATGTGGTATCTGTTATGTATTATAGGTATGATAATGACTGGGAAGAGGCTGGCTTTAGACATCTAAAATATGCAGAATTGAGAAGATTATCAGATTGCAACCAGACAGCTAAACAGTCTGCAACTACCTTGCCAAGAATGGAAGTGGTATAAGAACTGGTATATATATTTTTGGAAAGCTTAATCTAAATCAGGAGAAAGGAACCCAGAGACCCATTTCTGATGTCAGCTGTCCATCCTTTCTTCAGCCAAAAAAAAAAAAAAAAAAAAAAAATTCCCTGAAAACCAGAAAAGCCTTACTTACAGATGAGAAAAATTATTTTTTAGGTATGTAGTCTTTTGTAAATAAATGGTATTGTGAGTATATTGTGAGGTGAGGCTCTCACCTGTTAATACTCCTTTGTCTTACATTTTTAAACAGTTGATTACAATAATGCTAATGATACACACATTGCCTCCTTCTCTGTCCCTGATCTTCACATGGATGGCCTCAGACCTTTATCTTTCTTTCCTTTTGTTTAGGCTTTGGGTTCTGAACTTACTTTAACTACATTCAGACTCTGGAAAATGGAGGTTTCTGAGGTTACGTTTGAAAGATCTTTGACTGACAGGCTCCCTTCGGCCACACACAACTGCAAGAGTGGAATAAAAAATGTGGATTTAGCTCAAACTCCGGCAGCTTTTTTTCCACCTGAGAAATGGAATCCGGCTGTGGCTAGCCCCAGGGAATGTAAATAGAACCTTACCTGTAATTAACCCAAGGCTTCTCTTGTTCTCCATGCAAATGGAGTTGTAAATTGTATTTCCTTTAGCAGAATAGAAACCCTGTGTTTCCGAGGAGAGCTGGCAGTTGAATAGAGGACAAACTATCTGTCTAACTATGACAGCTCCCTCCTATCTCCTTCTAGAAAACCCGAATGATAATAAAACTGGAGTTGCATTTGATGTAAGACATATGGTAATTACTATAATAATATTATCACCCGGGTTCTGCAATGGTTTTGTCAGTGAGGTGCAATTTCACATATTGTCTGCGATAAAATCCCCGTTTTTGGTTATTGATAGCAATGCCTTTCTAAAATGGTATAGGTGTTTTGTGACAGCTGCGAAGTTCCTGCTTCATATCCAGGTAATTGGGTTGAGAATAAGGCCTGCATGCTAAAACCTGACGATGTGAGAAGTGGAGAAAGCCCAGGGAATACTGTGAATATTTTGGTAGTTATTAACAGGCTAAAAGGGAAGCCTTTGCTAGTCAGTTCTTCTGAAGCAATGATGGCAGCAAAAAAAGAAAAGAAAGAAAGCAAGAAAGACAGCCCCCTTTAGAAAGCCTCCGTGGAGTCTTCAGTCAAAATTTGGAAATTTTGAGCTAATCAATTGTTTCATGAATCTGTACTTAGTATTTTTAAGGCTGTATATAGTATTCACAAATTAAACTATAATTACTTTCATTTCATGCTGCTATTGATTCGTAAGTCAGATTTTACTTTGCTTAATTGCTGATTTAATAGAAATTACTTCAGTATAATAAGTACGTACATATATAATAAATGTTTTATTTATCGGTCATAGGAAAAATTGGTTCTATAGGATTTTGTGCTGAGGAAGCTGTATATATTCAATTTTATAGCTGTTTGCAGGGAACCAAATATCGAAGACACTAACAGCATGTTAAAATGGACTACTCTAAATCCTTTTTTTGGAAAGATGTGGGAAATAAATAACAAATAACAGTATGTCAAAGTGATTTTATTGTTTATATTAGTAAAAAGAAACTAATACAATGACCGGATGGGGGGAAAAATCAGATTATGGGTTTTTCTTTTTTTAACATCCTCTCTTGGGCAGAATTTGTTTTTTAAAAATCCCACCAAAGACCCATAAAAGAGTGAGCTCTATTCAGAAGTATTATTTAGGCATAAATCATTACTAGTGGCAATATATACAGTGAGTGCAGCATTATATACTTGTGTTGAATTGAATAAGTACATGTATATATAAAGGTGTAGGTTGGTAAGTTAATTATGTTGTGAAGTGCTAAGTAACTAGAAATAATGGTAATAATTTGGGAATAAAATTGGTGTTCTGTTAGTTGGTTATTATGATTGAAATTTTTTAGTTAATCCTTTTTTTTTTCTTGGAAAAGGGGAAATGGTCCAGATGTCAAAAAAATTGAATTGTAAAGTTAGCACAAAACCAAAGACCTTTGGCCCTAGTATTTTATAGCAAAACATTAGGGATTTGTATAAAAGACCTATAATGAGGTGGAATTCAAATCATTTTGATGCAACTTAATTCAAGAATTATTATTATTATTATTAAGTACCTGAAAAGTTCAGACCCTAGGAAGATAGCCCTGAACAAAATTAAGTACTACTCTCATGAACTTTCTAGATCCTAGAAATACAGCTGTGAACAAAATTAAGTTCTACTCTCATGAGCTTATACTTACTAGGTATAGATTCTGGGTTAGAGCCTGTAGAACATCTAAGGTATAACTGAAGTCAACTCGTTGAAGTACTGTACCAATTTCTCACCGGACATGGTTGAGACTCTGAGTGGTCATTTGTTGGTACAGGAAACTTAACGGGACCAGTGGGACTCCTTCCCTTGGTGAGTTACCATTAGAGATTACAATAGGTGACTTCTGGCACAAAGTAATCTTTACTTGCAGCAAATAAGGGGATCATGGGGAGTAATTTCCAAAGCTGTGACTTCCTGAGTAGGGTGAGCAAGTTCTTTTTATTTGGGGTTTAGGAAGAATGTTTAGAAAGGGGAGCTTTGTTAATACAGGTAAAGGCGGGCATGTAGTTGTGCCTATACAGGCTTGGTATGTTATGTTAATGAAGCTTGTGCTCTTCCTATGATGGAGCCTTTAACATTATAATGAGGCAGAGGTAACTGTTGAACATTTCTTGGCTCATCTGCATAGGCATTGACTTGGTGGCCAAGCTCAAGCTGTTTTTTGGGGGTTTTTTTGTTTCTTAAGATTTTATTCATTTATTTGACAAAGAGAGAAAGAGAGTGCAAGCAAGGGAGGAGCAGAAGCAGAGGAAGAAGCAGGATCCCCGTGGAGCAGGGAGGCCAGCCCCTGGGACTCGAGCCCAGAACCCTGATCATGACCCCATCCAGAGGCAGACGCTGAATGAACTGAACCACCCAGGCATCTGCTCAAGCTGGTTTAAACTGGCTTAGGCTGGCTAATTCTTGGTTGGCTGATAGGTAGTCTAGGGTTATTCTGCAGTCTAAGACCATTCAGGCTAAGGAATGCAGGGCCTTGCTTGTTCATAGGCTGGAACCCTATCAGTTGACCCTGAGTCTAGGCTTTTGCAGAAACAGCTAGTGCGTTTGTTAGTGGAATCTGAAAAGAAGCAATAGGTGATTAAGGAGACACTGTTCTCTGAAAAGCAAGCTTTAAATTTTCTGCTAGTCTTAACCTCATTAACCCTATGGGGCATGATTTTAGAAAGAAGAAGGAATTGTTTCCTCCTGTCTGACTTTCCAGCCAAGCACACAGAACTTTTCTCTAGTGCAATAGAAAGATAATCCTCTGTGGAGATAAAAATTCTTCATTTTTCAAAAGAAAAATAAGAGGCAACCCACCTTTAGTTGGGTTGAAAAATTTTTGCATACTTATTTGCTCACTGTATTACTTTTTTTTAAATAAGTTATTCTTTGACTACTTTCCTGGGGTCCTAGTATTTTTACATTTGAAGCTCATTATAGAATTAAGATATTATGTCTTTGTCATATGTACTGTAGTGTCCCCATCTATCAGTTTATTTTGTTGGTACACAGCTCTTTAAAGCAAATGTCTGATTTATTGTGTTTTATTTGAAGCAACAGATCTTTTCTTAAAGAACGGAACTTGCAGTTTATTTGGTTGTTCATACCTTAAAATACAGTAAGGAAAAGATATACACCAAAAATAATGGCATTTTTCATCTTGTAAATGAGCCTTTCCCCTTGGAGAAAAGTTCACTGACAAATTTCATTTAGATATTTTGTGCAAGTATTATTGGAATTTGAGAGGAAGGAAACTTTTCTATGGACTACTTCCCTTTGTGAGGTTAAACCTTAATTTAGAGACCATTATTATACGGTGATTACATAGTATTTGTAAATAAACATAAAGTATTTGTAAAGCTGGGAGATTTATTTTCAGTTTAATAATCACTTAGCTTTTGAAATTGTATTAATTTTTACACTCCTGATAATGAATTATAAATACTAAAGATTTTTCTCAGGCCCATAGCAGAGGTTATTTGGTTATGTAGAAGAAAAAAACATTGGATTTTGTATGAGAAAATGTAAGTTTTCACCTGTAAATGGGGACATGGACTAGTAGATTCCAAGGTCCTTTTAGGAATGTCTGATTCTAGGACCATTGGAAAAATCTCCCCCCTTTTAATAGAGGTTATTTTCCTCTTTTTTCTTCTCCTCCTTTCTAGGTATAGGGAAGCTCAAGAATTCAGTTGTGTATGTTGAGTCTTAGATATCTGAGTTGGCTCTTAGCTGTATGGATTCGAAATCCAAATGAAAAATATAAAATGAAGATGCACATTTGGAAGTTGTTAAGCAAGCAAATACTGTTAAAAGCCATGGAAGTAGACAACATAAGAAACACATGAAACCAGAAGAATTCCGGATGAAACTGAAAAGATCTAATATAATGGTTCTGTAGTAGAGGAACTGGCAAAGGAGACAGGGAACCATGTCCGAGAATTACAGGTGCCATTTGGTTGTCCTCTTAGATGCAGAATTAAGACATGGTTAGTATCAAGAAATTAGCACAGATAAAATAATAAAGAAGTGTGGCCTAACATGATAGAATAAATGAGGTATTGGAAGCTCCATGTGGTATACATTATTGATATAATTATTGTTTGACTTCCTATATAATTTAGGATTTTGAAGAAAAAGCCTCTTATCCAGTTGTAAAAGGAAGGAGGGGGAAAGAAAGTAAAGGAGATCAGAAAGGTCTTCGTGAAAGAGGAAATAATTAATCTGGGCTAAGAAGGATAATGGGAGAAGTCAAAGGTGAAGACATTCTAGATTGCAGAAGAAAACTAAGCCAAAGGAGGAAAAAGGCATAACTTGGGTACTTTCAGAAAGCAGCATAGGGCAAAGCAAGCTATAGCCAGTCTTACACAAGGGAATTGAAGGCTGAAAAGGGACACGTAGGCAGGGTCCTATTATGAAGAACCTTACATGCTATTTGAGTAACTAATTCATAACCAGTCAGCTGATTAGAAGTTAGTGAATGAATTTAAAATAGAGAAAGGGATTCTAGATAACCATTTTAAATGGAGATTTTAAATGGAGATTTTAAATTTAATTTAAATCTACAGTTTAAATGGAGATTTAAAAATCAGAGAAGTAGAAGAGTTTAAATAAATAAATAAATAAATAAATAAATAAATAAATAAATAAATAATTTTGAACTTTTTATTAAGCATGATGAAATAATATTTGAACACATTCAGAGAGCTTTCTTTGATTAGAAGCACAGGTCTGAGTAGAAGACAAGACACAAGACTAGAGAGAAAAGTGTCCCCTTGTTTACAAGGTCATTCCCATATGCCACCATCAGTTCCCTGGTATCCCCAAGAAAAAGGAAATCCCCCAAATTCAATCCAATGTGTGTTCTTCCAGGAGGGAGAATATGCATCCTCTGACTGAAAATCAACTAGCTTCTCCTTTCTCTTTATTGATGGAAGGATTTTAAGACAGAATGCAAAATCTGAGTGCCATGGGAGAAAAGGGCAGGCAACTCTCAGATTCCTAAGACCCCAACCAGTGTTCCAATCTTCATTCAACAAATACCTCTCAACCACCTTCTCAGTGCCAGTTACTCAGAAAATCGGTCTCATCCCTTGTTGACAACCAACAGATGGAACAAATTTAAATGGTTCTCAGGATCATAGGATTTTTTTTTTCTCCTCTGATTTACCTGAACTGTAGTTATGTGGATAAGTGTATCCACATAACTCATCCCCTTCAAGTAAGGCCCATGAAGAGCTAAGGCTGATTCTGACCAGAATGGAAAGTTAACAGCCTATTTGGTCTCTCATCAGTTCCCCTTACTGTCTATCCCTCTGTTTGTCTGAAATGTCAGTGTGCAAAGAAGGGATGGAGTCAGAGAAACAATTCAACATTGGTGAATTCCTTCAGGCAAAAGATGAGGTCCTCAAAGAGTGAGTGACAGCAGAATTAGATACAGAACAGTCAGATGTAAAGCTATTTCAAAGTGAGAATCAATAGGACTTTGCTACCCACTGGAGATAGAAGGTGAGAGAGAATAAAGACTCAAAATGGACCCAGAGGTCACAATCCAAATTAGGACAGGAAGAGGAAAGCAGAGCCTGTGGTGGGGTTGAGGGATGGGGGGGACATGTTGGTAAGATAGAAAGGAGAGCTATAAAATAAAAGGCTTATTTTGGATACATTCATTGAAGAGGCCATGTTGAGATTTTTGGCAGATAATTGAATATCCCTGCTTCTTCAGAGAATGGTCTGGGCTGGAGAATATAAGTCTCCGTAGGAGGGGTTAATCAAAGCCAAAATGAACGATGAGATCAAAGCAGAGGTCTTAAGCTGGCCTTGAAGGTGGTTTTTGGTTTTTGCTTGTCATTTCTTTTTGATTGTTGTTTTTGATGTTTGATAATACAAGCTTTTCTGAAAAACCAAAGTTTTATAAATCAAACACTAAAAGATAATGGGACTTATAGGGGAAATAATGATAAGACAGAGAACTCACAACCCAGAAGTTTATAACCAGAACATTAATAAAAACAACAATAATCTCAGAAATTACCAGCACAGTTAAAAATCATACTAACTTTACAGTCATGTGTGTGGGGGGAGGAGAACATTTAAGTTCTACTCTCTTAGCAAATTTCAGATATATAATAGGGTGTTATTAACTATAGTCACTATATTTTACATTATTGTAAACCTTACTGATCTTACAGATGAAAGTTTATACCCTTTTACCATCCTCTCCCTATCTTCTGAAACCCTCCCCCACTCTGGGGCAACCAATTTTTGACCTCAGTTTCTTTTTTTTTTTCTTTTTAAGACTCTATATATTAGTGATACCATGCAATATTTATGTTTCTCTGGTTTCTTTCACTTAATAATGCCTTCGAGGTCCCCATTGTCTCAAATAGCAGAATTTCTTTCTTTTTCATCTGTTGATGAACACTTGAATTAAATAACTTGGCTATTGTGAATAATGCTACACTGAACATGGGAATACAGATAACTCTTTGATATCCTGTTTTTATTTCTTTTGGCAATATACTCAGAAGTAAGATTACTGGGTCATATGGTAGTTCTATTTTTAATTTTTTTGAGGAATCTCTATACTGATTTCCATGGTGGCTGCACTATGGAAATTCTATACTGATTTCCATTTTGCATTCTCAGCAACAGTACACAAAGGGTAGCCTTTCCTCCACATCTTCACCAACACTTGTTACGTCTTATCTTTTTGATGGAAGCCATTCCAAATGGTGTGGGGTGCTATCTTGTGGTTTTGATTTGCATTTCCTGATGATTAGTGATGTTGAGCACCTTTTCATGTAGCTGTTGGTCATCTGTATGTCTTCTTTGGAAAAATGTTTGTTCAGTTCCTCTGCTCATTTTTTTAATTGGATGGTTTGGGGTTTTTTGTTGTTGTTGTTGTTGTTGTTGTTGTTGGATTGTATCAGTTTCTTATATATTGGATATTAACCCCTGCTCAGCTATATGATGTGCAAACATTTTCCATTCATGGTTTAAAACCATGTTAAATTCCCAATAATTTTTTAAAAACAGAAATGATTGATAGTTTGATACCAGCTAGTGTAAGGAAGAGTTGAGGCTGCAGAGTTGTAGAGGAAAGAGCAAATGCACTAATTAAGGCAAACACCCAATAGGCATTTCTAAGACAGAGTGCAGGCAAACTTAAGGAAGAAAAGGGAATGATTGTGTTTAGCTAGTAAGTGCACATTGTGCTTAACTACAATTATTGGTAAGATGATGAGAAAAACCAAATAAAAGCACTGTGAACTGGTGCCTGATACCGATGTCAGCCCCCATTACTAGAGGAGCACATAAAAGAAGTAGGCTTTCATTTTCCTCTGACCCTATATGACCAATAATATTTATGTGTATAATTCATTGCTCTCAATAAGGCCCCTGAAAAAACTGACTGTATTCCAATTTGAATGCCTTTAGGACTAAGATATTCAACATCCATTTGTCATAGGCTCCACCACTCCCTATTGCCTTGTACTCCTTCATTTCCTATCCATTTCATGCATTTATATTTCCTGCCTTGTCTTCGCTGCATTTTTAAAAAGATTTATGTATTCATTTGAGAGAGAGAGAGGAGAGAGAGAGAGAAAGAGAGCATAAGTTGGGGGAGGGGCAGAGGCAGAGAGAATCCCCAAGCAGATTTTCCACTGAGTGTGGAGTCCTACACTCAATCCCAGGGCTTAAGATCATGACCTAAGCCAAAGTCAAGAGTTGGCTGCTCAATGGACTGAGCCACTCAGGCACCCTTCTGCTGCATTTTTATTTCCAGGCCATTTGTGGAGAAAAAAAAGAACTTAGGGGGTAAAGCTCCCATTAAAGGGCAGGCCAGGAACTGAAAGAGGTAGATGGAACATCAGGAGAAAACGTTAAATCTCAAACCAGAGGAAGAGAGGATTTCAGAAAAGTAGTCATGTAAGATACTGTGAGGAGGTCCTAAGAGATCCTTGGATGTATAGAGTAGAAAACATTGGTAACTGATAAGAGCAGGGTTTGTGTGGTGTGGTCGGGACAGAGTCAGGCTGCCATACCAGGGAAAGGGGGCTGCCGAGAAGGAGGGAGGAGGGAATGTGCTTGCTCTCTCAAAAGGTCTGATAAGGAAAGAAACTTGAGAGAGGGGCACTATGTTTACTGGAGGACGTGTTGAGAGAATTCTCTTGGTATGAATAGGAACTTCTGACCATATCATTTTTTTTCCTTTATTTTTTTTTAACATCTTAATTTTATTTTATTTTTTTCGGTGTTCCAAGATTCATTGTTTATGCACCACACTCAGTGCTCCATGCAATACATGCCCCCCTTAATACCCTCAACCAGGCTCACCCAAACCCCCAGCCTCTTCCCTTCCAAAACCCTCACTTTGTTTCTCAGAGTCCACAGTCTCTCATGCTTCATCTCCCCCTCACCCTCGGATTTCCCCCAACTCACTTTTCCTTTCCTTCTCCTAGTGTCCTCCATGTTATTCCTTATGCTCCACAAGTAAGTGAAACCATAGGATAATTGTTACAGAACACTCATGAAAGAAATTAAAGACACAAAAAGTTGGAAAACCATTCCATGCTCGTGGATCGGAAGAGTAAACATTGTTAAAATGTCTATACTGCCCGGGGCAATCTATACTTTCAATGCTATCCCAATCAAAATTCCACTGGCATTCTTTGAAGTCCTTGAATAAACAGTCCTAAAATTTGTATGGAACCAGAAAAGACCCTGAATTGCTAAGGAAGTGTTCATAAAGAGAAACAAAGCTGGGGGCATCGTGTTGTCTGATTTCAAGCTTGAGCCTATCATTTTTAGACTGAGGAGAAGTAGATGCTGGGGAGGAAAGGGGAAATGTTTGAAGATGAGAGAGCAAGAGCAAGACTCAGTGGAGCCACTCTCCGGACCTCCGTTCCCTTACGTGGTTCACTAGACAAGCCCGGACTCATCTTGGTTTCGTTTCCAGCTCCTTCTGACCGGACGTATGATTTCTGGCAACGTATTTACAGATGCCCCTGCCCCACCGCATCATCACCACTCCCCCATAACTGCTCTGTGTAGCTCCTTTGTAAAGAAACCTGTGCTGTGGTGGTGTCTAGCAAAGAAGACATCTGCTGACAGTGGAACGACGAGGACTGGATGCAGGCCACGTCCTCTGTGACACAGCCCTGAAGGTGCTTAGCAGGTGTTCAGGAGGAGTGGACCCCCTGTATTGCTGAAATATCGCCTATCTCATTATGCTTAACATTTCAAACATTATTAATTTTTAAATATTTACATTTAATTATCTGCTTTACTTAAGCATCCAAATTCCACCGCTAATGTTCTCAATGAAATATTTACTAAACAATCAACCCTCTTGGATTCCGCAGAGCTGAATGTTTTCAATTTGCAGTAAACCTTTCCAGGAGGCCTCCTTTGCACCCCCGTGTTCTGGAGGTGGCTGCATTCCGGGCACTTATGGCTTCCACTGCGGGATCTGTGCTGTCTCAGGGACACTCTGTCAAGTCTAATGGGATGGATGGCCCTGCTCTGTGTTAATGTTAGCAGGTTGAGTGCCACAGGGACACTCACGCCATCTCCCTTCTCATTTCTCTTCTGTTAGGGCTGGAAACACAATAACAAGGAGCCAGTTCTGGTGATAGAAAAGCGAAACAACTTTATTTGTGGTCAAAAGGTAGAGGTGTGATGAACACGAATCATAGCTGTCACGAGAGGAGGTCAGTCACACGAACAGGTCGGCCAGGCCGTTTTTCCAGGGTGAAATCGGGACCCGCTGTCAGTGGGAATGTCGTTTTCAGAACAAAGGCCAAGGGAAACAGCCTTATCCGTCTTAGCATCCCTGACACAAATACCCCCATAACTCCATCATCCTTTGTGCAGAAGGTCGACAAAACGTGCACTGGCTTCAGTTGGTTTTCCAGGACTGAAGGCAGAAGGAATGATGCTAATCTATTTATGGGCACCAGTGGGGTCTCCTTTGTTATCACTTACATGATCAGAGTAATGATTATGATTGATTATGTGATATACACAACATAGTGGTTAAGAGAGAGGGTTATGAATTAAATTATGTGATATATACAACATAGTGGTTAAGAGAGAGGGTTATGAATTAAACATTCATCCCACAGGTATTTACTGATCACCTGCTCTGTGCCAGGCACAGTGCTAGGCACCAGAGAGATAAGCAGACAAGACAGATTTTGGCTACCATCACGGAACTTACAGTGAATCAAAGACTCCAGGATTTGAGTCATGACTGCCACCCACTAGCTGAATGACCTTGGATAAGTTAATTAATCTTTCCAGGCCTTAATATCTTAGCTGGAAGATGAGGATAATCAGAGTATCTCCCTCATAGTATAGCTGTGATGAGTCTTTAATTATTTACATGCAAATGCATGTGAAACTCAGACATCTTAAGACCAACACCTAGGCTGGCTTCACTGGGTTGTTGTAGCTTAGTTATGCATGTATAGTTTCACTAAAGACTTGCATTTGAGGCATTTAACAAAATTAGCATTTTAATTATGAGTATTAAATTAAAATTATCATTCCTGGACACAGTTCTAGTTAAGTAGCAGTTGGAGACAAGATACAGAGGATGTGGTTACAGTGACCAGATGTTAGCGATGACAGATTTCTGAGTTTGGGTAATGGGTCAGCCACATACCTGGCCTGAAATAAATGCTCAATAAATGCTAGTTGTTCTTAGTGTTGCTATGATTATTGGGCCCTGAAGGCTTCATAAGTAAATAAGACTGACTTAATGGAGCACAAGTGTGGTTCTTCTACATTATCCAAAAATTAATAAATGTTAACTCACCCCAACCCATGAACCCACACATTAGTTTCCATCTTTATGGCAAACCTATTCCAAGCATGTATGAAATGGAAAGGACCTTAGGAATGATGGAGTCTGACTTCCTTGGGATGATGGAACGTGGGGTCTGGAGAAGTAAAATAACTTGCCCAAATCTCATGGTGAGTAGTACATTGGGAACTAAAATCTGTTCTTTTGACCCAGCTGGAAATGGTCTGCTGTACCCCACACTGCCTCTTCTCACCGCTTCATCTCCAATCCAATGTTGAAGATAAGTGACACCCACCCCACAGGGCAGACGGCAAACCCCTTGCCCTTGGACACCAAACTTAGTTACAAGCCTGGAGAACAGCGATTTGCCTTTTCCTGGGTCCTCACTTGTCTGCCAACTGTGTGGGTTCATAACGAAAATAAAAGCCTAACCCAACAATTCTAAGACTGACAGTCATCGCTGGTCTCACTGGATGGCTGTGACTTAGTTGCGCTTGTATGGAATCAGTGAGAACTTCTGTTTGGAGCTTCACAAAAATTAGCATTTTAATTGTGGGGATTAAATAAACATTGGGTTTACTGGACACCACTCCTGTTAAATAGTGGTTGGAGACAAAATATGGAGGATGTGGCTGTGGTGACCAAATGTCAGGAACGACAACTCTGTGGGTCAGACATTTTGTTATTACACGGACCTCTTCAATACTACCTTTGTTCCTTCTTAAATAGCCAGCGCTGTGTGCTTGGCTATTTAACACGGAACTTGCAACACTCAGGCACGTTAGTAGGCTGCTTCTTCTAAAATGGACCTGGATTTATCTTTGTAGCACATAATTTCCCATGCTGAGGAGTTCACATTAGTGCCACGTAATAGGCTCTGTCACCATTGACTTTTCCTGTGAGGGGATGTACCCAGTTCTGCTTAAACCCCACACATTGAATTAGGAGAACTGGTTGCTGTCCTCACTCCCTGTAGCCGATCTAACAGCGGCTCCCAAAGAGACGTGTCCACTTCCTAATCCCTGGAACCTGTCAATGTGACTTTATTTGGGAAAGGGCTCCTTGTAGATGTAACTAAGAATCTTGAGATCATTCTGGATGATGTAGGTAAGCCCCAAATCCAATTGCAGGCGTCCTTCCAAGAGACAGAAGAGGAGGCCACGTGAAGACAGGCAGGGACTGGAGTGATGCACCCCAACGCCAGGAATTCTAGAGTCCCCCGAAGCTGCGAGAAGCAAGACATGACCCGCCTCTCAGAGTCTTTGGAGGAATTGCGGCCCTGCCGACAACTTGATTTTGGGCTTGCAGTCTCCAGAACTGTGAGAGAAAAAATTTTAAGCCACTGAGTTTGCAGTGATTTATTACAGCGGCCCCAGGAAAGTAATGCACTTCCTAACTGCAAGTCTAGGGCTCCCTGAATGAGAGGTGCTGGCTGGAGCAGGGGATTCAGAGTCATTTCAGGAGAATGCTAGTCTGTGGGGGAAGAGATGGGCTGGCCTGGGAGGTAGAAGGGGCCCCACCTGCCTGAGCAAGATGGATGTACAGAGAAGCCTGGCCCTGAGCTTCTGGAAGAGCAGCTCACATAGCCTCTGACCGCGTACTTGACTTCCAAAAGGACTGCTCATTGCTTGTTTTCTCACGTACACTTCCAGTCTTCCCCTCTCCATATGTATGCAGTGAAGGGATGCCCAAAATTTACCTTTTCTTCTAACCTGTATGATAAGAACGATTTGAACCTCTGAGGCCACCATGTTAGCAAACAGTATTTCTTAAATTGTTTTTTTTTTATTTTAATACTTTCTATTGTTGACTTCACTTAGCATTCATTTTCCCTTTACCATTCACTCTCATGTATCTGTCACATGACAGGCCAGTGTTCTCTCACGACTGGTTTAAGTTCATCTATGGTAGATAAATCAGTCTAGCCGCACCCAACAGAGTACTTTCCAAAATGATTGGAGCAGTTGGTACTTCCAGTACCACAGATTGGGGGCATCTGGAGAAATGACTGATGTGCACACATCTGTGCATTCCTTCCTTTGGCCTGTGGAGACATCTGTGTGTGCCAGGCACTGTGCTGGGCACGGAGTGCTCAGGAGCCCAGAACAGGCCTGGTGCTGTCCTTCTGGAGCCCTGGACACAGGAGCACATCTGGATAGTGACAGACCAAGCTTGGGGCGATCTGAGATCCTTTTGGGATCTAACTTCCTTTTTTTTTTTTTTTTTTTTTAAGATTTTATTTATTTATCTGACAGAGAGAGAAATCCCAAATAGGCAGAATGCCAGGCAGAGGGAAAGAGAGAAACAGGCTCATCCCTGAACAGGGAGCCCGACTCAGGGCTCCATCCCGGGAGCCCAGGATCACAACCTGAGCCAAAGGCGGCCATTTAACAGACTGAGCCACCCAGAGGCCCCGGTTTTCTCTTGAACACTTCCCTCTCCCAGCCTGAGTCAAAGCAACCCGGACTCCTGAGAGTTCTGATACTGATGAGGGCATCCGCAGAACTTCTGGGAACATCCCCCCTCCCCCCCCCCCCCCCCGGCACAGACCTCCAGAGAACTTCTCCCCAACCCACTGAAGAAAGAACCTGACTCAAAATCCACAAACAGCCGATTTGCCCTGGATTTGTCACCGGTACGCAGCAGTCTGAAGAGCTACCCCTCTCAAAGGCTAACGTGAGCCATCCTAAGTCCCATAAAGAACAACTCACTTGTTTTTGCCCTGAAGGGATAAAAATGTTAAGAGTGGGAACCGTTGCTTATGGAGAGCTTCACTAGTCTGTTCCACTTGTTTCTCGCAATTAGCCTCTGCCCCTTCCTTCCCTCTAGCCACCATGGCGGTTTATGGAGACACTGATCTACCCTGTGCTGGTCTAAGCATATTTAGAAGTAATAACTCGTTTGCTCCTCCTAAAGACCGGAGATAGGTGCCCTTATTCCCATTTTCCAAAGGGAGAAACTGAGGTAAAGAGAGGTGAAATTACTGCCCAATTTGCAAAGTGACAGAAGGGGTTCTGTAGTCTAGCTTCCAAGCCCACAGTCCTAGGCCTTAGGCTCGGCTGCCGTCACAGGGCCCAGGCACCAGGCCTTGTGAACTTGACTGTAGCTGATGTCGGTTCTTTGACAACACATACCGGTCTGTCTGCTCTGGGACATATACAGAAAGAATCGTAGAGAAGAGGGAGATTGAAAATGAAAGGGCAGGGTGAGAGTCCGCTGCACTGTCTTTGGCCTGAGGGTGTGCAGACCGGAAGCATTTCCAGACACAGCCCACGCCCCCTCAGCTCTCTCTGACAGTGTGAGGAGGTCCCCTCGGTCCATCTATCCACAGAAACCCAAGTAACATGGGACTTTAACTGGAATCCTTTCTCCCCAGAGTCTCAATGTAAAAATCATGCTTCTAATTCATTATTGTAACAAGATATTGCATCTAATTCTAAAATGTGACGGTAAGTTAGGAACCAAAATTTGGTCAGTACACATACGAAATCGTGTGGGATTTCTTTGGAGGGCACGATCCCAGGCTCCTGCACTCTAAGAAAAGTAAGGTGTGATTTGCACAGCAAGGGTGCGGGTGCGGGTGCAGGAGAGTTGTGGTAGCCCAGCAGGTGATTTATTTAGCAGTCATGGGCTGAGCAGCACGAAGGTCCAAGTGTAGACAGATCAAAAGAGAGGAGGCCTGTGGGGGGGGGGGGTGCTGTTTCTCTTACCCCGAGGCAATAGTTTTCATCCCAGTAGGACACAGAAGTGCTTCCCCTGATGTACAGTGCCGGAAATCCAGAGGCAAAAGTGTCCTGGTTCTGTCTAGAACACTGGTAAAAATTCCCGTGGAATTGCTTTCATTTTTTAAAAGAGAGAAAATAGAGGACTATTGTGTCCCTTCCACAGCCTACAGTTTATAGGTCAAGATGATCTGGAGCTAAGAAATGTAATATTCATTATGACACAGCATGAGGAAGAGAGTTTTGTTTGGTAGAGAATTTTCTCATGTAATCACAGGCTCAGGAGGGATAAATAGAAAGAGGTCTCTAGTGGAAGAAAAATTCAATTGACCCCTCTCTGTCTCCCTTTCTTATCTTCCTAATTATTTATTCTGCACACCCTGCCCACCTCCCAAGAACGTAAGCCACGTGAAGGCACGGATTTTTGTCCATTTGCTCATCATGGTACCCCTGGTGCCTGGCACAGAGCCTGGCACGTAGTCCCTATTCAATAAATATTCATTGGTGGGGCACCTGGGTGGCTCAGTTGTTAAGTATCTGCCTCAGGCTCTGGTCAGGATGCCAGGATCCTAGGATCAGCCTGCATTGGGCTCCCTGCTCAGCAGGAAGCCTGCTTCTCCCTCTCCTCCCCCCACCCCCCCTCGCTGCTTGTGTTCCCCCTTTCTCTGTGTCTCTCTCTGTCAAATAAACAAATAAAATCTAAAAAAAAAAACTTAAAAAATATATATATGCAAATGAATGAGTGAGTGAATTGCGGTTTGAAGAACAATCCTTACGAAAGGATGCATTTGTTAAAATAAGCTGGTGCGTTATCTCTAAAGCAGCCTCCCCCATTAAGGGCTGGCTTTGAGGTTAACACGCAGTGGCCTTTGTGATCCCAGCCTCCAGCCCGATGACATTGCTCTCGGCTTCCCTCCACCAGTTTTCCTTCCCTGCATTTGTTTTGGATCTGCGGTTCTAGCTTTTTCAGCCCAGAATTCACTTGAGGAGAGATTGGCCTTTCTCTTACATGTGAAGCTTAGCAAATTGACTAAAAGCAACGTAGGCGAACAGGTGACCATCATTTGAAATGTTAGGGGACCCGAAGCTTGAGACGGACGGTGTGGCTGCTGCTTTGGAGGGATGCTTGGCAGCTTGGGCCCAGCTCAGCGTGGCTTTCCCGGGAAATCAGGGCTGACTCTGGACTCTGTCCTGGCTCCATGAAAGAGCAGGGCCGTGCCTGAGGGTCTGGGGAAATGGTTCTAGGGTGGACAGGACCTGGTGGAGGTCTGGGAGACCCTCCTTGCTGTCTCATGCCCCATCTGGCGTCCTAAACATTCTAGGACTCATCTAAACCTGATAAAAGGTGTCCAGAGGGCCCAGGGTTAACGCTGAGTTGTTCTTTAAGTACAAGATTATGGTTTCCAATAAAATGGATTTGTGATGCCTGAGGTGATTTTGTGGGAGAAAAAGGAAGATTAAAAAGGCTGTGTCAAAATAGTGTTTTGATTAGACCAGAAGCGTAATTTTAGAAAATGGAAAGTAGTAGAAATGTAGCAGAAAATGAGCCTGGGGCCTGCCCTCCCGGGATGAACTGAGGTCATAAATCAGGCCCTCTGTCCCCCATTTTTCAAGTGTGAGGTTTTTTCTACATGCTGTAGACTTGAATTTTCTACACTATGAAAAACTAGCTGGTACACAATCCCTTACATTTAAGCTCATATTATTATATTTGCCATCTTTTTAATTTTTTGGAAGATCCTCCACTTACTCTTTT
This sequence comes from Lutra lutra, assembly GCF_902655055.1. Lineage (NCBI taxonomy): Eukaryota > Metazoa > Chordata > Mammalia > Carnivora > Mustelidae > Lutra > Lutra lutra. Next base: position 132,996,563 of record NC_062281.1, on the reverse strand, counting down.
CAGGAACACATATGATCCTGTGCTTTGCTTTCTCATGCAGGAGGGAGAGTAAAACAATCAACCCCGTGGGTTAGGAGGAACTAATTACGAAATTTCCCTCCAGCTCCCCAGGCTTGTGGCAACTAACTTCCTTCCTGACAACTGAACTTTGCCTCCCGACCTCCATTTGTCCTAATAGAAGCCCTACACTCTCTCCCTCTTGCTGTGATATAAGAATAATTTTTTCTCTGAGTGGAATGATGGTTGTGAAGTCATTTAGGTATTCACAGAAAAAAATAGCCTTTTACTAATTTTTTTTTACTGATTCCAGGAATCAGGCTAAGAGTAACCCTGCTCCATCTTACCGTAAATACTATTAATCAAGAGACGAGTTCTTGGTGCAGAGAAATGATTGATTTGAATTTAAATGAGTTAATATTCAGCATTTCCATCTAGACGCAGGTAAAAACAACAAAATTATCCAGTGACTGTGGCTAAATTGTAGAGTTTCTGCTCAGATTGCCTGAACAAAAGCTTGTGTTTTCAGGGCACCAGCTATGAAAAAAGAGAGTAAAAGCTCCGCTCCCCATCCTGTGGTACCTGAGAGCGCTCCACCATTATTGATCTATTCATTCCTGACCTCATTCCCAAAGCAGTTCACCCATTGCTTTTGCCCTTCCAGGACCCATGTCTTATTTCAAGTGAGAATTTTTCAGTCCGGAAAAATAGGTTGATGTTGGATGTTGACAAAGCAGACACTGGAATTCTGGTGCTGTTTTAAGAGCAGAATTGGGGAGGCCTGATTCCCAATCTACATAATAACTCAACAGAATTTAAGGCTGTCTTTAGCACTTTGCATTAGAAGCAAGTAATTACCTCCAACTAGAATGAAATGAGGGTCAAGAATGGTTTCAAGCAATCAAGTGGAAGTGTTACTTGCTTTATTGAACATGCTAATACAAAGCTGAATTTGGAAGAGTTAAAGGAGAGAAATGCCTCCAACCCAAATTGCCTTATGAGCCTCTTTTGCAAGAACAGGCTAGAATGGTTGGTAGCTGATAAAAAGTTGCTGTTGTTTATTTTTAACACTTTAAGTGACTTCACCTAGGAATTTTAATGATTTGGGATTTATGCTTTTGAATCTAATTTTAATGATGCATTCTCTCTACCTAAGGATAAGCACACATCCATTCTTTGTGTGTGTAACTTAACTTCTAGTTCATATGGGTGCATCTATTTCAATTGGATAGGTTGGCCTCCTACCAAATGACAAAATTAATTTAAGTACATAGGAATCATACAATTTTAGTAGGTGGCAATATTAGCTGAGTCAGTTTCCACTTGTGAAATACTAGGTTTATAAAACACTTATCCAAGCGCGCCTGGGTGGCTCAGTGGGTTAAGCTGCTGCCTGTGGCTCAGGTCATGATCTCAGGGTCCTGGGATGGAGTCCCACATCGGGCTCTCTGCTTAGCAGGGAGCCTGCTTCCTCCTCTCTCTCTCTCTCTCTCTCTCTCTCTCTCTGTCTGCCTCTCTGTCTACTTGTGTTCTCTCTCTGTCAAATAAATAAATAAAATCTTTAAAAAAAATAAATAAAACACTTATCCAAACTCAAACACAGTTTTTATTTACTCAGGCATCCATGATTCTAATCAGTATGGGCGACAATTCAAATTCAGCACAAGAATTTATTTATTAGCAACCATTTAACTTTGAGAACAGAAATCCGACCAGGTCCAGAATTAATGAATTTTCTTTTTTTTTTTTAAATTAGATATTAACCGAAGTTTAGGATGCATATTTTATAATATCTAGGTTGATCATAATATAAATAATTCTGGCCTAAGAGCTATGTCTTGTAGCTTTTTAAAAATTGTTCTCTACCACAGAGCAGGAAATAAGTGGACATTAAATTCAGTTAAAATGATTAAAGAAGACAACTTCAGTGATGCAAATTATTTAACTATTTCAGGAAGTGAACAGTGTCCATTTTCAAGGGTCCAGAGAACTACAAAATGGGGCGGAAGGAAGGAAGTTTCTGGAGGGTAAAGAATATGGAACAGGAAGAGAAAAATGGAAGTGGATTGGGAAAAAGGAAATAAACAAAGTGCCCAGGGTTAGCTTGGTGATTGGGATTAGCTGACTGGATATACCATGTTTTTGGTCATTGCAGCAACTACAGGGTCAGGAAACCTATCAAGGTTCCCGTTTGCTGGCATGGCATCGGTCAGCAGAAGCAGCTCCATCTTGGGCCTAGAGATTCATTTGGATAGTTCTTTAAACTAAATAAGTAACGTTTTTTAGGTGATGGACTGTTTAAATTTAAATTAGATCAAGTTTATTTAAAAAGTTACAAAAATATTGAAAGTTTATTGTTCAAAAACAATATTGAAAGTTAAATTTTATGTTTTATCTCAGTTTTATCTTTTATCTCAAAAGCTTTTTCTAGTACGCATCAAAATGAAAAAAAAAAGGAACAGTTAAGGAAAAGTAAGACTTTGGGAAAAGTATTTAAAGCAGAAGAGAACATTTGGGGGTGTGTGTGTGTCAATTCCGCTCAGATCCCTCTTTCCTGGACTGATACATTCATGTTGTAAAGGGGCCAGAGAGGCTCTTTCTCCTGAGTTAACAAATGCAAAGTTGTTACTTTATCAGAGGCTCCACTTTCTTGGCTCCCTTTTCATCTTCAGATGAGATGGGCTTGATAGATCCGAGGAAAATTCAGGAAAGGGTAGGCTATACTTCGGCAACAAATAAACCGTAAAGAGGAAACTGTTTAACACACTAAGGGCTTATCTGTACTCAGTCAAAGTCCAAAATGAATGAGATGTTCCTCCTCCCATCTTATAACCTCCAAGGTTTCTGTGTCAAGGAAAGAGAGAGCTAACAGTTTGCTCCAAGTGTTTGTAAGGGCCAGGTTTGGAAGTGCCTCGTGATACTTCCTCCCACATTTCGCTGACCGTAGTCAGCCACGTTATCCCAAGCCAGTGCAAGGGATGTGGAGCCGTGTGGGGTCAGGAAGAAGACACAACGTGGGACTTGGGTTCTCTGCCACAGGAGACTTGCCAACTCCCTGAAGGTCATCCCATCTTAGCAGTCAGCTCCCTGTTTTCTCTCCTCTGAACTAATGTCCCTCCGAATAAAGAAAATTTTCCAGTGAGAGAGAAAGAGAGATTGAACGAGAGCACTATCCTTTCGACCAAGCCCAAGAGCATAAAATTCCAGAATGGTGCCCTATTTCAATTAGGTGACCTGACTCCAGGTCGTCCTGCACATCCTTTCTTAAAGAGTAAGGAGAGAGAAAGAGAGAGAATGCTACTGAAGTGAGAATATATGCTTACACTACTGAAATAAACAGGAATATAAATAAGAATATACTTCTTACTCTACTTCCCTTACTCCCGTTTAATTACTCCCATCGTAGTGAGGATGATAAAGTTCATGTCTGATCTCCTTATTCCCAAAACACATCAAGAACCTTGAGCTTCCTTAATCTGAAGCCACCCAGTTATCAACCTTATCTTCATTTCTTAAAGGGTAGCTCCTCCTGAGCCATTTCATATTCTCCTGAATATTCAATGACATTGTGGTCCTCAGCGTGAGTGACACTTTCTGGACTCATCCCGCCAACATTTTGAATGTCTTCCAAGTGCCAGGCCTTGCGCCAGCTTGTTCCTAGGGCCACGCTCCTCTCCAGGAGCTCATGGTCTAGCAGCTGCCATCGAGTCTGGACAGATACGCTGTGGGAACGGTAACCACTGTTTCTTGTAACCCACGCCCCGAGGTGTGCTCCTGGGTCTCTGCTTAGCCATAAAAAGAAGGCCCTCTGAGGTACCCATTGCCTACTTGCTACTCCCAAATAATCATATCCAGGATGGGATGGCACATACATTAAAGACAAAATATTTGTTATTCTCATAGATGTCAAGAATTATGATTTGTTTTTCCCCAAGCAAACTACAGCTCTCCCCAAGTGTCTGTCAGAGTTTATCTGGTAACTGGGGGTAGGGCAGAGGACCATGTTCTGAACACTGCCTGTTGGTGCCTGTGTGGGGCTCATGATGCTGGCCCGCAGGGGATGGACCTGGAGTGGGACAGCAGCTGGAAGCCCAGACTTGGGGAGGTGCGCTGCCTAGACCCACCTCTTCCGCTAATTAGCACTGCGACCTTGGTGGAGTCCTTTGGCCCTCTGAGCTCCAGTTTCCTCATGTGTAAAATCGAATGTTTGGACATGACAGGGCTCTCCCAGCTGTGAAACCCTGTTATTGTGGGCTTCTGCATTCCTGCCTCTGTAATTGAGGTCAGCAGCCCTGTGTCACACAGGGTCTGCAGGGAGGATGGATTGGAAGAGTATCACTGGGCCGACCACCTCAAAAGGAATCCGCTCCACAATGACTTGCCAAGAGAAAAACCGTTAGACACATCACCTCTAAAACTCTTGGGCATTGGGTTTTTTTCTGTTACAACTTCCAGATACTCACTGTGGTCACAGACTGATGAAGGAAATAAATAATCCTCCAGCCAGGAAAGTCAGCAAGTGGAATGGCTGGGTCTCTTTGTACCCACTGATATATCCCTAAGACAGCCTTGCCGAAGGATACTTGGCCCATGGCTGGGGGAGAGTTCGTGAATTTATAGAGAAAGTTATTGAAGGCTGAGAGCTGCCCGTCACTGGGAGCACAGATCAGCCTAAGGGGACTTACCACACAACACTGGGAAGTTTCAGACGTCAGAGTTTCAGAGGCTCAGCCTCCTTCCCACATTTATGCACATCTTGCAGACAAGAGACCTGAAGCCAAGAGAGGTTGACTAGCTCGAGATGATGAGCAACGGACAGAACTGACATGAAGCTTGTATCTTCAGACTCCTGACTCAGAGGCCCATGCTTTTATTCTGTCCTATGCTAGAGAATTCATAGACACTCCCTGAAACCTGAATCTGGTACCAAGAATAGTAATATGGTGACAGTGCCAATAATGGTAATTATGGATACGATATGTTTATACCTTATGCATGTCATACGTGCTACACATACACACTCACACACACACAACATTAATTGAGTAGCCACCATTAGCCAGGCACTGTGCTAGTCATTTTATGTACCTAGCTCTGTGTTGTACACAGATACTCCATAAGATATAATCCCTTTATTATTGTTCCCAATTTATAGGTAAGAAAACTAAGGCTTAGAGAGATGAACTGACTCATTCATTTGGTGACATATAGCCACTCATTCCATTGAACCATTTTTTCTAAAGTCCTTGCTATGTACAGGCATTAAACTAGTCATTGTGGTAGAATTTAGAAATAAACTAGAAAGGAGGTCTGCCTTCAAAGAAATAATAGTAAGTCTGACATATAACAGCAATATAAAGGTGAAATAGAACTCATGTCAGAAGAAAGATCTGGCTACATTCCAGGGGAACTCAGAGAAAGGGATGTATTTTGTTTTTCATATTGAATGGATTAAGGGAGGAAAGATAAGGTTCAGGAGGTAGCTGAACTGAACCTCAAAAGTAGGGTAGGTCCTGGGCACTGGAACTGGATAGAAAGCCTTCCAGAATAAACAGGCATGGAACCTGAAAATCTAACTATGCCAGGACCCAAGTGGCAAATCAGTTGGAAAGTCTGATCTCTGACCAGTACATAGCTACAACAAAGGGACAGGGAGTATAAAACCTTTAGTAAATTAAAAAAAAAAAATGACTAATCTCATGAACTACTTGCTATAAAGACATCTTGCTTTCTGACTTTGTTTTACCAAAAGAAATGGGGAAAATGTTAGAAAACTTGTAAACTTGGTGTCTAAACTAAAAGCAAAGTAGAACTGACACCACACTGAGCATCTCTTCATGGGTGTAACTAGAACATTTTCCTGTAGAGTCCACGGATTTACAATTGTAATAGGTCATTGATTCTGGATGCAGAAATCAACATACAGTGGGTCAGATCAGCTTCCCAGAAACAGAGTATCTGCAAAAGAGAAAAGCTTAATGCAACACAATTAATCTACATCACCACTTTAAAGAGGAGTGGTGGATTTCTCCCAATAGAAGAACAAAAAGAGAAGGTTGGACTGAAACCAGTGTTGTGCTGGGAAGCCTTTAAACACTAGTTCTTTTTTAAAAGTGTGCATATGTACATGCTTAAATTTATTATGAATTTTTATTAATATAAAGACAGTGCACAACTTACAAGTAAGGATAAAATATACAATACTCTTTGCTGTAAATTCTATAGGGCCAATCAGTTCTCACAGTATGCTTCCAATGGATTTTTACCAAATTCTTGTGTTTGTAGCCAACCTATAAGTTTGCAATTAGTTGAATGAGTGTAGCTCCCAACATGAATGGGGTTGATATTTTTGGTTACTTAATGAGTAAGATAAAAACGAAACAAAAAATACCTATGTTGGAACTTTATTCACTCCTCAATAGCACATATGACTTCTTGGCTGATTAAACCTTGGTTTTCAAATAATAGACAACCCATTTTTATGCTATTCATGATATAATGGCTACAGACAAAGCACACTTTTAAATTTAATCTATAACATTAATATTTTCTCCATCACACTCTTAACAATCAACAGTATAATAAACCAAGTTCCAACTTGTCATGTTTGCTTATTTCTGTGATATAAATCCTCCCACATGGCTGGTTTCCAGCTACCAATGAGATATCACTGAGTGCAGAGTAAGGAAGAGAGGCATAATGGCAACCTTATATGATACATGGTCTACCTAAAAGAACTTTGTCAGATACGTGGTTTGCAAGTTTTTCCTCCCAGTCTGTAACTTGTCTTTACATTCTCTTAAAAGGGTCTTTTACAGCACAAAAATATCAAATTTTGATGAAACCCAGTTTATCAATATTTTCTTTTATAGATCATGCCTTTAGTATCGTGTCTGAGAACTCACAAAAGTTGAGATTCTGATGATTTTCTCCTATGTTCTCTTAGAAAAGTTTTAAAGCTTTACATCTTATATTTAACTCCATGATCCGTTTTGAATTAATTTTATATGGTGTGAGGCTGTAAGTCAATGTTCTTTTTTTTTTTTTGCCCATGGGTCCCCAACTGTTCCAGCAGCATTTGCTTAAAAGATTATCCTTTCTCCATTGAAATTTCCTTTGTTCTACATGTAATTTATCCTCTTGTAAGTTTATTTGTAACAATGTCTGTGATTTGACATCCAGCTCACGAACTCCCTGACAATTTGACCATGTGTTCAGGCTTCAGAACACTATTGATTTAAATTGTGGTGCATGGTTTTGATTTGGGGGAAGGAGGGTGAGATGCGGTCATAGAGATGATTAGGGATGGTGAGCATGTGCAAACACTGCAATATATACCATAAGACATTATAAAAGTGTCAAGGCCCAGTGGTGGCATTAGTACCATCTTGCAGAAAAGTAAAACTCAGGCTTGAAACTCACACTTTATTAGCTTTGGGGAGAGGGAGCAGGAATTGAATGTAATTCGTACTATTAATTTAAAATTGCTTAATTAATGGGTTTCCTTAATACTAATTTCATAGCCTGAAAGCTTGGTAAGACAATCGTGGCCTCTGTGGTCAAACAAAGCTGGGTCTGAATCTTGGCTCTGACATTTCCCAGCCTTGAGGAAACACCTTATTGACCTTTATTCTCCTATAGTGTTAAAATGGAAAGAAGAATCAAAAGCTGTGTTCGTTAATTTATTGAATACTTGATAAGTTTGGGGTGCCTGGGTGGCTCAGTGGGTTAAGCCGCTGCCTTCGGCTCAGGTCATGATCTCAGGGTCCTGGGATCGAGTTCCGCATCGGGCTCTCTGCTCGGCAGGGAGCCTGCTTCCCTCTCTCTCTCTCTGCCTGCCTCTCTGTCTACTTGTGATCTCTCTCTGTCAAATCAATAAATAAAATCTTTAAAAAAAAATACTTGATAAGCTCTAGGCTATGTAGAAGGGATTAAAGATACAGCAGTGAGCAAAGTCATTGTGGTTTTTGCCCTCAAAGAACTTACCGTCCAGCGGGAAGTTGGGCAATGGAAAATGACCACACTAGTAAATAAAATGGTATTACAATTGTGTTAAGTGTCCTAAAGAAAAATAATAAATAAAAGCAAGTGCTGTGATTCAAACAATCAACAACAACAACAAAAAAATCCCAAAACAGTTCCAGCAACAGGAACTAGCTAAGGAACTAGGAAATAGCTAAGTGTTAGCTATTTTTTTATCATAGATTTGGGTAAGTTTCAGAGCGGCACAGCAGACTTTTGGAGACCTCATCTGAAGGCCTAACTACTGTCCTTTTTTTCTGAGTATTGTAATGCTTACTTTGCATATAAAGCTGAATTAGAGGTTCTTAAAGGGCTCGCTCCTACTTTAAGAATCAGTGTTATGTGTTAAGAGAAGGGATTTGTTTCATTCGTTTACCTTAAAGACACAGATAAATTCAGTCAATATGGTAGTCATTAGGTCCGATGCTATATATATTTATTTTTTTTTAAAGATTTTATTTATTTATTTGACAGAGATCACAAGTAGGCAGAGAGGCAGGCAGAGAGAGAGGAGGAAGCAGGCTCCCTGCTGAGCAGAGAGCCCAATGCAGGCTGGATCCCAGGACTCTGGGATCATGATCTGAGCCGAAGGCAGAGACTTTAACGCACAGAGCCACCCAGGCGCCCCATATATTTTTATATATATACTTTTTTTTTTAAAGATTTTATTTATTTGACAGAGATCAAAAGTGGGCAGAGAGGCAGGCAGAGAGAGAGGGGGGAAGCAGGCTCCCTGCTGAGCAGAAAGCCGGATGTGGGGCTCGGATCTCAGGACCCTGGGATCATGACCCAAGCTGAAGGCAGAGGCTTTAACCCACTGAGCCACCCAGGCGCCCCCATATACTTATATTTTTAATAATATTTTTCTAGCATACTCCCTAGTCACTGTGTCCTTTCAAAAATGGACTAAATTATGAAAAAGTACTGAGGAGCTAGAATCTGGAACCCTGGGACAAAGAAATGACTGCTGAAGTGTTTACCAAATTTATTTTCAACTCTTACACACATTGGATTTTGTTCAAAAATACATTATTGTTAATCAATGGGTTTTCGTAATGAAGTCCATAAATCCACAGTAAGTAAACATGCATACTGGTTGGCGTGCTTTGGCTTTCCTGCTTGCATTTTTGTGCTTTCATCAGAATTGGAGTCTTTTCTGGTTTTTTTGTTTGTTTGTTTACCTGGTTTTCCACGAAGCTTCCTCTGTCTCCCTGAGCAGCCAGCCCCCTCAGTAGCTGCCTGGGTAGGGGCTGTGGAGACATCCAAGGGCTTCTGCTTCTTGGCTGGTGCTCTTATCCTTTGGGACAAAAGGATTCATCTTTCCACTCTACTACTAGATCTATTACCTCCATTTTCCAGTGGGAAGATGGAAAACTAAGAAGGACATAGTTATTTTTTGTTTCCATTCTCTAATGTTTTCTGATTGACAAATTAGCCCGGCATTAATGTAGAAAGTTTGGAAAATAACAAAAACTACAAAGGACAAAAGAAAAATTATCAGTGGTTCTACTGTTAGCAGAATTCTTCCCCCAGACCTTGAAATACCGGGCATGATAATTCCAAAATTTCAGAGTTCGACTCTGTGAAAGTCACTGCCACAGTGTCTACCACAGTCTGAGACTAATGGGGGAAGCAATGTGCCTAACATGGGCCCTGATCCAGGAAACAGGTACCACTTAAACACGGGTGATGCCGGGGACAGGAATTAGTCGAAGCATTTTGCAGATTCCTTGCTTGCAAAAACCCTGTAAGAAATCTACTACAACCCCCATTTTTCTAGAGATGCAAAGGCAGTCAGACGCATAACCTAAATTCTGACTCAGGAAGACCAGTTCCAAGTCCACGAGCTAACTGACTTTCTTGGATTATAGAAAGCGGACTTATTCCCTCCTCCCCAACACATTCCCTTCTTTGTTTCTTTGTCTCAAGCTAAGCCCACTATTGACTTTGTTCATATTTTGCCCTCTTACATGATACTGTCTATCACTCCTGTGAATGGAGATTTTGTTTTGTATCTTTATCTTCTTCGAACCTTCTTTTCAGTCATTTCTATTGAAGGCCAAGTGCACTTCCATCATGTAGAATGTAACTCCTAACTCCCTCCCCAGTTCCGAACATCTGGCCATTTCACCTAACAACCAAAGTCACATGTAGAATTGAGCATATGTTTCTGGAGGGGAGCAGTGCTTACGTGCACCTGTTAACATGGAGGTGGGAAAGGTTTCTGGGGTCATGGGAACCGGCAACCTCTTATAACTCTTAGGAAGATAGCTATTTCTTTGATTTTTTTTTTCTATGCATATAATTTTTAAAGTTTGTTTTTATTTTTTCCCAACCTAAGATTTTGAAATACTTCAAACCTATGGGAAAACTGAAAGTATTTTCATTAAACAATTTTTTTAAAGTTTTTTTTTAAGTAATCTCTACACCTAATGTGGGACTCAAACTTACTACCCCAAGATTAAGAGTTGTATACTCTACTCAGTAAGCCAACCAGGAGCCCCTCATTAAACAATTTGCGCATTTACCTTGACCTATGTAGTTTCCCAGGACTGCCATAACAATTACTACAAGTTGAATGACTTATGCAACAGAAATGTATTCTTTCATAGTACTAGAGGCTAGGACTCTGAAATCATGGGGTCAGAGGAGCTCTAATCCCTCTGCAGGCCCCGGGGAAGATTCTTTGTTGTCTCTTCCTACCTTCTGGTGATTGTTTGGAGTCCTTGGGATTCCTTGGTTTGTATCACTCTGTCTCCATTGTCTTAGTCTTCTTCTTGTGGGTGTCTCTGTGTCCTTCTCCTCCTCTTACAAGGTCAGCGGTCATATTGGATTTAAGGGCCACATGGTATCATCCCTGTGTGCATGTCTGTATCCAAATTTCTCCTCTTGATACGGACACCAACTATATAGGATTAGGGCCCACCCTAGTCCAATATGGCCTCATTTTAATTTAGCTGATGATACCTGCAAAGACCCTATTTCCAAATAAGGTCACATTCTTGGCTTCTGGATAGACATGAATTTCGGAGAGCTGTTTAACCTAGTACATATACATTCATTAATTATTAACATTTTTAAGCATTTATCCTTAATTCTATCCATGTATGCATGCATGCATTCCTCCATCCCCACACACAGATTTTTTTGGTCCATTTGAAAGTTAGCACTAGACAGGTCATTTCACCCCTAAATACTTCAGCCAGCTGGTATCTGATAAGACAAAAAGACATTGTCCTGTATATCACAATATTGTTATGAACAACATAATAAATTCAACATCTGTTACCATAATTTGTCTGAGATACAGACAATATTTAAATTTCCCATTATTTCAAAAATATTCTTTGTATCTAATGTCTTTTTTTAAAAGATTTTATTAATTTATTTAATTTATTTAAAGATTTTTTATTTATTTATTTGACAGAGAGAGATCACAAGTAGATGGAGAGGCAGGCAGAGAGAGAGAGAGAGAGGGAAGCAGGATCTCCGCCGAGCAGAGAACCCGATGCGGGACTCGATCCCAGGACCCTGAGATCATGACCCGAGCTGAAGGCAGCGGCTTAACCCACTGAGCCACCCAGGCGCCCCTATTTAATTTATTTATAAATAATTTATATTATTTATAAAATAATTTTATTTATTTATTTATTTAATTAATTAAATTTAATTAAATTTATTTATTTAATAGAGAGAGAGAGAGAGCACAAGCAGGGGGAACAGCAGGCAGAGCAGGCAGAGGGAGAATCAGGCTCCCTGCTGAGCAGAGAGCCCGATGCAGGACTTAATATCTCAGGACCCGAGGATCATGACCTGAGCCGAAGGCAGCCACTTAACTGACTGAGTCACCCAGGCGTCCCTGTCTTTTTTTTTTCCCTAAATCTGGATTGAATAAAGGACCCAACATTACATTTACTTATTATGTCTCTTTAGTCTCTTTCTACAGGAAGAAACACACCCCTTTTTTTCATATCACTAACATTTTTGAAAAGTCCAAATTAGTTACCTTTGAAAATGTCCTATATTCTAGATTTGTCTGATCATTTCTTCATGATTAGGCTCAGGCTAAATATTTTTGGAAAGAAGACTACATAGACAACATTGTATGTCCCTATTACTTCACTCCCAGGAGGCTCGGAATCTCCATTTGCTCCATCACTGCTGATGCTAAATACAGTCGCTTGACTGAAGTGCTGAGAGCCACTTCTCTCCATTGTTTCGGGGTTCTCGATGATTCCCTGTTCACTTAATTCTTGTTTCATGTTATCTTTGAAAATTTGGAGTGCTTGGGTCTCTCAGTTGGTTAAGTGTCAGACTCTTGATTTCAGCTCAGGTCATGAACTCAGGGTTATGAGATCAAGCCCCACATCAGGCTCCACACTGGGCATGGAGCCTGCTTAAGTATCTCTCTCTCCCTTCCCCTCTGACCCTCCCCAACCCTCTACCCCCACTTTCACTCTCATGAATGAATGAATGGATAAATTTTTCTATTTCTGTTCTGAACATTTGAATTTCTTTTTTTTTTAAGGTTTTATTTATTTATTTGACAGACAGACATCACAAGTAGGCAGAGAGGCAGGCGGGGTGGGGGGATTAGGCTCCCTGCTGAGCAGAGAGCCTGATGCACAACTCAGTCCCAGGACCCTGAGATCATGACCTGAGCCAAAGGCAGAGGCTTAACCCACTGAGCCACCCAGACGCCCATGAACTTTTGCATTTCTGATTAGAGGTGTGGGGGGGGGGTTGTTTTATTTTGGGTTTGTTTTTGTTTTTGTTTTGCGGGGGCAGGGGAAGAGGGAGAGAGAGAATCCTAATAAGGCTCCATGCCCAGTGCAGAAACCAACCTGAGGCTCAATCTAACAACCCTGAGATCATGACCAGGATGAAATCAGGAGTCTGACACTTAACTGACTGTTGATTGAGGTGTTTTAAAAATATATGTAAGTGCGATTTTACAGACATTTAATTCAGTTTGAGGGTTGTGCTACAGTTTTCTGCTACTTTGTAGTTTTGCAGGGAAGAATTTTCACCCACTGAAAGATTTGATTCTTATTTTCCAGGGTCCAACAGTGACAGGGGGATGTTGTCTGCTGTTTTAATTTTGAATTGTCTCCTCTTTTTTGGACCAGTAATAGCAGGTGATTCTATATATGCAGTGGTAAGGTTTGGGGGAGGCTCACTTGGCTTCTTAGTTCAAGAGGGCTGGGTTCTGTTGATATAGTTAAGTGCACTTTCTTTAAAACAGATCTTGGGGTCCCTGGGTGGTTCAAGTCAGGTAAGCCTCGAATTCTTGTTTTTGGTTCAGGTCATAATCTCAGGGTGGTGAGATCGAGCACCATGTTGGGTTCCACACTCAGCAGGAAGTCTGCTTAAGATTCTCTCCCTCTCTCTCCATCTGCCCCTCTCCCCACTTGTGCATGAATGCACATAATATCTCTCCTCCCCCCCAAATAAATAAATCTTAAAATAGATTGCACCTTTTGTTGGGGGAGTAAGGGGTGCCTTCTTTTCTGATGGACCCTTGATCTCAAACATTTGCTTCCTTCTTTGACTCCACCACCTAGGCTGCAAGGACACCTCCCGTCTCCCAAGAAGGTGCCTTTCCAAGGCTGCCACCTCTGGTCTTGTCCACTGGTAGGCTCTCCTTTTGTGTCCCCAGTAGCAGGTCCTTGATCCGGAAGTTTATAGACCTTTATCAGTGTTTATCCTCCCAAAGCGTGACATTTTCCTACCGGGAAGGATTTTACCTGTGCTCCATGTGGTCTCTCCTCTGTCCCAAGCATTCTCCAGCCGACTCAGCTCCAACAACATTGCCATATTGGCTCTGCAGACTCCAGATTTTTCTTTCCCTATCTCTGTGTAAATTGAGATTTGTAACACTCTCTGTCTCTTACTGATGTTGTAGACAGGGGTTATAGGTTGATCTCTATAGGTGTTGGAGGACATGTGTAGAGAAATCCCATAGTTAGTTAATGTAGAAATTCAAAGCCTGCATATATTTATTCTTATTTTCTTGGTATTTTAATGTAAATACAATTGTCTACTTTGTATTTTTTTTAAAGCTTTCATGATGGCATAATTATATCTATATTTTTCTCTTTTTTACATTGGACTCTTTATCTCTTCTGGAAGTAGTCCTTGCTTTTGCTTCTCTCCTGGCCTATGACCACAATAGAACAAAAGGAAACTTTGCCTAATTTGCTTAGAAATGGAAGATGCTTAGAGATACAACATGTAAACGAGGGCCTTGCCCAAATGTGGGTGATGCTTTTTGAAGCACCAAGTGGACAGGGGCTTGATTGTCAGTTTCTTAGAAAAGTCAGGTGCCAGCCTCTCAGCACTCGAGGCTCTCATTTCTGCTGAGTTTTTGGAGGACGAACCGCTCTTCAAAGCTGGCTGCTCATCAGATTTCTCAGAATAGCTTTATGGATGGTCACATTCTTTGTCACTCTCTTACGTCCCAATTCTCCATGCAGGTCCATCTTTTCAAAAGCAACTGCAACTGTCTTCTCTCCCAGGGCACTCAGAAGGAGTCCTGCACAAAATGGGTGCTAAGGGACTATTCTGACACCTTTGAAAGCCTGCATCTACCTTTAGATCCTAAGTGGTGTTCCATCAAAAGCAGTTCATCTTCCTTTAGAGACTGATAAGAAAGACACCCGAGTCGAAATGAGTATAGAAGCTCCTGGGTGCTGTGCAGCCTCTCAGAGGTCAACTCTGCAACAGGCTATGTAAGACCTCTTCATTCTGCTTAAGGAGTGGTGAGAAAGCAAGGTTATCCATGTCCCCCTTTTATGTCCATGTATCTCTCTCATGTTGTGTCTATACAACAATTATGCAAGTAGCTGCCTGGGCATTGCCTGAAAACCCTTTTGAAGGGACAAGATCATGAATTCAATTAAGAATCCTCATTGTGGGGCACCTGGGTGGTTCAGTCACTTAAGTGTCTGACTCTAGGTTTCAGCTTGGGTCATGCTCTCAAGGTCATGATATTGAGCCCTGCATCAGGCTACGTGCTCAGTGTGGAGTCTGCTTGAGGGCTCTCTCCCCCTTTCCCTCTACCCTTCCCCCATGCTCGTTCACTCTCTCTCTCTCAAATAAATAAATCTTTTTTTTTTTAAATCTGCACTGGGGGCACCTGGGTGGCTCAGTGGGTTAAGCCTCTGCCTTCGGCTCAGGTCCTGATCTCAGGGTCCTGGGATCAAGCCCCACATCAGGCTTCTGCTCAGTGGGGAGCTTGCTTCCACCTCTCTCTCTGCCTGCCTCTCTGCCTACTTGTGATCTTTCTCTCTGTCAAATAAAATAAAATCTTTTTTAAAAAATCTGCACTGTATTGCAAATTCAAAAGGTCTTTAGACCTTTTTGAAGTACTGTGAGTTATCCTGTTTACGGTTGTTATTTATAACACACACATGTCCCTAGGATATAAATAAATAAAAACAGGGGGACACTAAAATTGAATGATGTCACCCTCCCTTGGAAAAGCCCTTCAGTAGTTTTCCTTGTTTGGTGATAAGAAAAGTTCTTAGAGCCTATACAATCCTCCATTGTCTGCCCCATGCCTACTTTCCAGCATCATCTGCCATCGTATAGTCCTTGCTTTCTGGCCTCATTTTAGTTTCCCCCAACATTCCATGTCTCTTGCCACCAGAGGGTGTTTGCATATGTTGTTCCCACTCTCTGGCTGTTCCTACCTTCAAGGTACCTATACTATCTCTTCCCTTAGTAATACTTGTGTATCTTTCAGATCTCATGTCAAATATCACTTCTTCAGAGAAGTCTTCCATGAATGTCCCATCATACATTCCCACAGTAATTTGTACTTTCAAGGAGTTTCTTGTAGTTATAATTTTAGATTTTTGCAGGATAATTTCACTAACAATGTTCTCCTCATTCACCAGACCAAAAGCTCAGCAAATGTAGGAACAGAGTTTATTCTTTCCAACCATTGACTCTCTGTTTAGAACAAAATTTGGTCTTCCAAAAGTGCTGGGTAAAATTTTTGTTGGATGCATGAATTAATTAATCCATGGAAAGCAACTAACTGTACAAAATGAAACAAATAGTGAACAACCATTTAATCAGATACATTTATTTGGTGCTCTCTGAGAGTCTGAAACAGCTGAACACATGTAGCCTGAGAGACAGATAGAAGAACTAAGAGAGAAAATTGAGGAAGAAGGTTGAAGAAAACATGATAAAAAATTCAGAGCTACTTACTGGTTGTGTCTGGAAGCACAGTGTTCATTTCTAGTCACATCACTGCTGCAAGGAGTTTAAAGATAGAGTGAAGAGAAGAGCTTGGGATGGGCAGCCCGGTGATCCCAGATCAAATGTCAAGCAGCTCACAGAAAGTTTAGAGACTTACAGTGGAAAGTCAAGAGGACTTGAAGGAGATGTAATTATAGATCTGAAGCTCAATTGCTGTGTGTGATAATATTGCCTGCTTTCATTTTAACAAAGACCTATTTATGCAATGCAGATCCTAGAGTAGAGGTCTGGGAAATTCAAGGCAAATTTATGAAGTATTTTTTATTATCAATAACAACTACAGAATCTAAAGGCATAAGAGAGGGTTGAGTATTGAAACTGATAGCTAAGGTAAAGCATTCTTGTATCTGTGAAAGAATTCTCTCTCTCTCTTTCCCTCTCTCTCTCTCTCTCACACACACACACACATACATGTTTATTTTAAGAAAGTATAAAAAATAAAGAGTATAACACAGAGATGGTGTTAATTTGATCTTTTAAAGCAAAATACTATATATTCATCTTGCATTTTAATCAGCTTTTTTTTGTCTAAAGGAAACAGAAATATGACTGTTTCTACTCATTAGTGGATTCCACTGATTCGAAAGTGAAGAGAGATTTGTAATTCCTTAATGTTTACCAAGGATTTTGAAGGAAATAGCTTTAAGGGAACAATAGGACTGTGATAGGAGAGAGATATTGCCCACTGTACTCTTTATGTGGCTAAAGGCTCAAATAGCCCTATATTTTCTTCCCAGCTAGAAAATAAATCAAATTTAACGTGAGCATCCAATGCTTAATTGATAATAGGCTAAGATCACACAGTGAGTGCTCTGGCCAATCGGATTGCTGTGCATTTACAACCGTTCCTATTAGAACAGGTACAATTCTGCCTATAAAAACCCCATGGAATTGTGTGTAACCAAAGACTTTAGTTGGTTGAAATGTCTTTGACCTTGAGAAGAGCTAATGAGTGGGACTAAGCAAGGTGGAAATAAGCAACAAAGTCAGGACAAGTCTGAACTGAAGAGTGGGGTGTCTTAATTAAAGAATGGCCTGATTTAGGTCATCATCATACAGAGAGTAGGTTGGGAGTCTAATTCAGTAGGTAGGCAGAGGGTACCAGAGTCATCAAGACTGCCTCTCAAAGGCAGGTGAGTACTTTGAGTATGTCCTTTTCTCTCCATTTCTCTCCATCTACTTCTGTGATAGGCAGAATAAAAACCCACAATGATGTTCCAGTAAAATAAAGATGTCCTAATAGGTCCTAATAAATATCCTACTTCCCAGAACCTGTGAATGTATTACTTCAGAATTCTTTACCTTACCTTACCAAAGGGGTCATTGCAGATGTGATCAAGGTTGTGGACCTTGAGATGGGAGATGATTCTGCATTGTCCAGGTGAACCTGACTTAATCCTTTGAATTCTTAAAAGGGAAGAACCTTTTCCAGCTGAAGTCAGCGTCAAAGGGAGATGTGACTATGAAAGAATGATAAGAGAGACGCCACATGGCTGTTTTTGAAAGTGGAAGTTGGAAGCCAGGAGCCAAAAAATGGATGTAGTCTCTAGAAGCTGGAAAGGATGAGGAATGGATTCTTTTTAGAGCATCCAGGCAGGAACACAGCCCTGCCAACACCTTGATGTTAGCCCATGAGTCCTACATTGAACTTCTGCCATACAGAAGGTAAAATAATAAAATGTGTTGTTTAAGCCTCTATGTTTATGGTAATTTGTTTCAGCAGCAATAGAAGACTAATACGGTCCCCTAATCTGAGCCACTGACATCACTCACCTGAGCTACAGCAGTACCCCACCGCAACTGGTTTCCCTGCTTCCAATTCTGTCCTTCTACAACCCACAATTGTTCAGAGTTGTCCTCTTCAAAAATACGAGGGCAATGGTATTTTCTAGCTCAAAACTGTTCAGTGAGTTGATTGCCCTTAGAATAAAACCCAGAAGTCTGAATGGCCACTCTTGAAACTTATATCATATTGCTAATTCTGCACCCCCCCATAGACACAGAAGCTCCCCCTCAAGGGTAACTTTACTGAGTTTACTGACTTTTATAATAATTGCTTCCTTAATCTTACTCATAATTTAGTCATCTATATGTATGTCACGTATAATTCAGTTGTGTCAGTTTCTTGAACATTATATAACATATAAATGGAATAATACAGTCACCATTCCATTGAGTGGCTTTCATTCACTGCTATCTTTGAGAATCAGTTGTGTGTAGCTGGAGTTTGTTCATTTCATTTTAATGATCCTTCTCTGAATTCTTTTGGATTTGCTATGTAAACAACCAAATGATCTATAAACAAAGACAATTTTATTTCCTTCCAAGTCACTTTTATTTCTTGTTCTTTCTTTATTGCACTGTTTAAGACCTCTGGTACGGTGTGGGGATTCCTGGGTCGCTCAGTCCATAGAGCACATAATTCTTGATCTCAGAGTTGTGAGTTCAAGCACCACATCAGGTGTGGAGGCTACTTTAAAAAAAAAAGAAAAAAGAAAAACCTCTGGTACAATGTCAAATTAATATAGCAACAGCTATTAAAAAAAATAATAAAATAACAACAGCTATTCTCTTTTCCTTTCAAAAAGAGCTTAGCAAGGTTACCTCATATGAGGTATGAAGTTTGTTGAAAGTTGTTTTGTTTTTGTAGATAGCATCTATCAGATTAAAGAAGTTCTCTTATATCTCATTTGCTAAATGTTTTGGACATGGATGAATGTTGATCTACTGAAGTGATCATGTCAATGATTTTTCTCTTATACTGTTAATAAATAAATTATATTAATTAATTTTTAAAATATTAAACCAACTTTGTATTTCTGAATTAAATCCCATCTGATCATTATTTGTGTGCGTGTGTGTGTGTGTGTGCACGCGCATGTGCGCGCTGCTGGATTCAGTTTGCTATTTTATTCAGAATTTTTACAACTATGGTCACAAGTGAGATTGTCCAGTAATCTTCTCCACTGTGTTATGTGCTGATGGGATTTATTCATTTATTTTTGTGCACTTGCTTTAATCACTAAAGACTTACTGAATATTTAAATTTCTATTAAAACTAGTTATCCTTCCTTGTTTTCCTGAAAATTCTAGTTTATAAGATTGAAAATCAACTTATCTGGTTATAGGAAAAAATAATGTTGGTGTTTTTATTAGATTTGAATTAAAATTATTAGTTAACAAAGATTGACACCTTTATGATTTTGAATCTTTATATCAAAACATGTAGTATGCCTTTTCATTTGTTCCTTTATATTCTTTATGCCTGCTGTAGAGGTTTTTTTCCCCCTTAATAAAAGCCTGCAAGTTTTCTTGGTAAATTTATTCATAGGTGTTTTACTATTTTTGTTGCTGTTGTAAATGGAGTTTTGTATGAAAGCTATTGATATCTATGTGTTAGTTTTATAAGCTGATACATTACTACATTTTTTATTGCTAGTATAGGTTTTTAGATATAAAATCTTATCATTCCTTCTCCTTTCTAGTTTTTATACCTCTCATTTTTTTTCTCATGATAATTTTATGAGATTGTAAATCTGGAAAATCATTAAATGGTAATGTTAATACTTGGTATCCTGTACCTATAAAAATACTTCCAGTGTTTCTTTATTAAGAATGACACTGATGGGGCACCTTGGTGGCTCAGTTGGTTAAGTCCCTGACTCTTGATTTTGGCTCAAGTCATGGTCTCAGGGTACTAAGATTGAGCCCCACATGTCCTTGGGCATGGATCCTGCTTAACATTCTCTCTCTCCCTCTCCCACTGCCTCTATCATGCTGATTCTCTTGCTCTCTCTCTCTCAAAAAAAAAAAAAAAAAAAAAAAAAAAAAGAATGACTTTGGGTTTAGGTTTGGGTTTGGGTTTGGGACAGAGGAAACTACATTATCTCCTGTTAAATGCAGCTAACCACTGATTACTGTTTTATTGAGTGTTTATCAAGAATGGATGTGGCTCTTTCAAATATTTTCGTATCTGGAGATTTTCATATTATTTTCCCTTTTGACCCATTAAAATGATAATTACATCTATATAGTTGCCAATATTGAACCATCTTTGCATTCCTGGAATAAATTCCACCTGGTCATAATGATTTTCAATTCTGCAGGGCAACAATATTTAGAGCAGCATTATTTATAACATTCAAAAACTGGAAATAATCTTCAAGTTCATCAACAGAATAATAGACAATTTGGGGTACTTTCATACACAAACTATTTAATGGAAATCAAAACATCACAAACATTTGCACTAAGGCAAGCAAATCCCACAAACACAACTTTGAGTTCTTCACTCCTCAAAAAAGCCAGGCATGAAAGAATATATACTGTGTGACTTTATATATATGAAGTTCAAAAGGGGGAAAAACCAAACTACAGAGTTTAGGAATGCATACATAGGTGATAAACACATAAAGAAAACAGTTATCATTAAAATTAGGATCATGGTTACCTTTAAATGAGAAAGGTGATTGGGCACAGTTACTAGTGAGGTTTCTAAGGAGCTGGTGGTGTTTGATTTCTTGATCTAGGTAGTATTTGCTTAGGCATGTGTTTTATAATAATTTATGGAGCTTTGCCTTTATATTTAATGCAGTTTTTTCATTTGTGTATATTGCAAAATAAAAAGGTTTTTAAATTACTTGGTAATAATTATTCACAATTTTTGCATCACGATTCAGAAGTGAAATGTTTTCCCTTGCTTTTTTTTTTTTCAAGATATACAATGAAATATTACTTAGCCTTAAAAAAAAAAGGAAGTGTTGTCATTTGCAAAGACATTGGTGAACCTGGAGGATATTGTGCTAAGTGAAATAAACCAGACACAGACAAATACTGCATGGTATCATTTAGATGTAGAATCAAAAAAAAAAAAAAATCAGACCCACAGAAGCAGAGAGTAGAATTATGGTTCCCAAGGGTGTGAGAGTAGGGAAAATGGGAGCATGTCGGTCAAAGGGTACAAAGTTGTAGTTACAGAGGATGAGTAAGTGTAAAGATCTAATATGCAACACCATGACCGTAGTTAATAATACTATGTTGAATACTGAAAACATGTGAAGAGAGTAAGGTTTTAGGTGCTCTCATCAAACATAAAATGGTAACAATGTGAGATGATTTGCTAATTAGCTTGATGATAATTTTGCTGTGTATATGTGCATCAAATCATGTTGTATACCTTAAATACATCCAATTTTTACTGAAAAAAATAAAATATTTTTTAAAAGAAAATATTATATGTAGATCTCTGTGGTAATAGCTAATGGGAGCAGAACTTCATTGTGGGGTCATAAAAATGTTTTAGAATTGATTGTGGTGATGGATGCACAGCTCTTGTCAATATACTAAAAGCTATTGATTCGTACACTTTCAGTGGGTGAAAAGTATGTTATGCCAATTCTCTCTCAATATAGCTGCTTAAAAACTGAAGTCCCCTCTCCTACAGTTTTTCTGCTCATTTCTCTTTGTAAATATCCCTGTTAGGTTTTACTCTGCTGATCTCCTTTTTTGGTGCCTGTGCTGTTTGTAACTTATATTCCGCACCATGAATCATATCCCTCAGTATTCTTTTTTCTCATTTAACGCATCTTTGCCTGGATAAACAGGAAATATTGTCCCTGAGATCACAAATCCTAGATTGGCTTAGGTTTAAATTCTGACTTTTACATTTACTAGCTTTGTGCCGCAGTTTCTTCATCTACAACATGAACATAATGATGATAACTATCTCATTGCTTTTGGAGGGAGGATTGCATATGTTAATAAATGCACAACACTTTAAATGATACCTGCCATTGGGGTGCCTGGGTGGCTCAGTCGTTAAGTGTCTGCCTTCAGCTCAGGTCCTGGGATCAAGCCCAGCATCCAGCTTCCTACTCAGCGGGGAGTCTGCTTCTCTCTCTCTCTCTTTCTCTCTCTCTGCCCTTCCCCCGCTCATGCTCATGCTCTCTCTCTCCCTCTCTCTCTCTCAAGTAAGTAAACAAAATTAAAAAAAAAAAAAAAACCTGGCATATGGTAAGTGTTATATAAATGTTGAGCTAAACATTCTGTGCTATTAAGCTCTGCTAAGATCATGACTCCTGCTTCTTTCTTTTAGTTTGGATTTGCTTGATAGACTTCTGTCTGTTCTTTTTTCTTTTTTCTTTCTTTTTCTTTTTTTTAACTTTTCTGAATCACTTAATTTTAAATGTATGTCTTGTGTGCTGCATGCACATCTGAAATCATTTTCATTTAGCAGGTAATTTTGCCAAAGTTAGATATATTTTGTATTAATTCTATCACTTTATTTTATATAATGTATTCTTGTTAATTTTTTTTAAAGTATTTACAGGGGCACCTGGCTGGCTCAGTCAGAAGAGTATGTGACTCTTGATCTCAGGGTCATGAGTTCTAGCCCCACATTGAGTGTAGAGATTACTTAAATAAAACTTTAAAAATTAATTAGTTAAAATGTTCACTCTGTGATCAATTTTCTTCATTTCATTTACCTGGTGAAGTTATTTGGTGTGCTCTTCTTGGAAAGTTTATGGTTTTTCGACAGTTATCTTTAATTACGAATTCCTCTTTGTCTTCTGTTTAGTGATTGTCTATTCTTACAACTGTGAAGAGTTAAACACTTAGAGCATTTCCTCCTCTTCTCCCCCTCATCTCTCCACAAAATTGATCTTAGTCAATATTATTTTTCTTGGTATTTGCCTTCATATAGTCAAGTATGTTTAGGTTTTTATTTCTTGATTTGTCAACTTTATTTTTTTTTAAGATTGTATTTATTTATTTGAGACAGAGAGCATGAGTGGGGCAGTGGGGACAGAAGAAGTTGGAGAAGCAGGCTCCCTGTGAGCCCCACACAGGCCTCAATCCCAGGACCCTGGGATCATGACCTGAGCTGAAGGCAAATGCTTAATCAACTGAGCCACCCAAGTGTCCTTTGAGTTGTCAACTTTATTTTTTTTAAAGATTTTATTTATTTATTTGACAGAGAGAAAGATCACAAGTAGGCAGAGAGAGAGGGGGAAGCAGGCTCCCCGCTGAGCAGAGAGCCCGACGCAGGGCTCAATCCCAGGACCCCGAGATCATGACCTGAGCTGAAGGCAGAGGCTTAACCCCCTAAGCCACCCAGGTGCCTCTGATTTGTCAACTTTAAATGAAATCCTTTGACATCCAGTTCTTGCACAAGACAATACACACATTTATTCTTCCTTCTGATGGCTTTCCCTCATTCCTTCCCAATCTTTTAATTCTACAATACTATATCAGCCACTCTAATCCACATTTCTTCTAATTTTAGTGGTATTGCTAAGTATATTCAGGTTCCTCCAGTCTCTTCCCCAAACTTCTTGATTGACTGAATTTTCTCCTTTATTCACTTCCACAAAAAGGAATCAGCAAAATAATATTTCTCCAGTTTTTGCATCTTAAAATTATGGCGTATAGCCTTTGTACTTAATGGAGAGTTTGCAAGTAGATAAAGAACTTCCCTCAAACTTCCTTTTCTTGAGACTCTTTGTAGGTATTGTATCTGGTATTTGGCTGCTTTGTAGAAAATCATGAAGCTAGCTTGAGGTTTTTTCCCTCCTAATTAAACTGGCTTGATTTTTCACCTGTGTGCACAAAAGATTTGTTTATCTTCTAAGCCTGGTAACTTTTTACTGGGCTCTGTCTCATCTATCATTCTGGGTCTTTCTTTATTTCTATTTCATGGCATTAAGTATCTCATTTCTATTTTCTGTGAATGTACTGTGTTTTCCATAGAATCTGTTCACTCTCTGGCTCCTTTTTTCCTAAATTCTAGTTTTTCCCCAGGGTGCCTGGGTGGCTCAGTCCATAAAATGACTGCCTTTGGCTGAGGTCATGATTCCAGGGCCCTGGAGTGGAGTCCTATGGTGAGCTCCCTGCTCAGTGGGGAGTCTGCTTCTCACTCTCCCTCTGCCACTCCCCCTGCTTGTCCTCTTTCTCTGTCTTTCTCGCTCTATCAAATGAATAAATAAAATCTTTTTTAAAAATTCTGTTTTTCCTCTTCCGCACTTTTCCTAAATTCTGTCAGTCTATACCTTTTTTTCTCCAGTTCTCCCACCCTATAGTCCTTGAATTCGGCCATTTCTACATTGTTATCTATCGTCTTTCATCCAGGTGACCCCTTTATTTTGGAGGGTTTCTCCCCTCCAAATTCATGGCAAAACATTGTTCACAATTTTCATCTGCCCTATGGAAATAAATTGCAAAAAGAAGTGCAAAAGGATGTTCAAAGATTTTGCTCCTTGTCTTTTGTCTTTTAGTACCTATATGTAGACGATGTGATCATTTTCTTATTGTTTTATTTTTTATTTTATGCATCACTGAATGATTTTCCTTCTCCTAGACCAGGCATTCATTAAGTGTTTTCCTGAGTCCGGTTGGCATTCCTTTCTAGCACAGCTCCACAGTGTCAAGGTTCTCCTCCTCCCAGGGCTTCTACCACGATAGAGTGCTTCCGAAAGTGTGCCTTACCCATCGAAGTCTTCATGTGGCCTTGCTTTCTCCTTTTCATTGAACTACTGTAGTTCTCTTGGGGGTAGAAAGTGAACTTTGGTTTCCACACACACTTTCTCCAGAATAAGTTCCGATTTCTGCCTCTTAAGGTGCATCCCTCACTTTCAAGAAGTGAATTTTTTGTGGCATTTCCTGAGATCTGTCAACCCTGGGCTCCAACCACTGAGATCTTAAGATCTCTCTTCAGCCTCTCTCCACTTCCTCATGAGACGACTCAGTTCCTTTAGAAAATACTTAAAATATGTTTGAATCGCTCTTGAAGTTTTATTCAAAACGCTGTTTTTGTCTTGCCTTTCCATTTTTCATTTGCTTTGGGGTGGTTTCTGGAGAGAGAAGATTTAAGGCGACATGACACAGCCATGGGTATATGCTGACTTTCTACCCCATCCCCAGCTTTCACCCAAAGGACATTCTTTTATATTTTTGAAGATTCTTTCTCCTACCACCTGAGTTTCTTGAACAGTAGCCAGAAATACTTTCAGAACATCTTCTTTGCAACGGCAGCCATTGCTCATTGTATGGCAACCTGATTTATGAGACTTCTCTACCTCAGAATGGATGGTGCTGAGCATAAACTCAAACAGCAGTTACCTGAACACCCAGACACCTGAGGTTTCATCCTCCAATCTGTCAGTTCTGTCAGGGTGAAATGTGGACCTTCTCAGCCTTCTGCCGTCCCTGTTGCTTTCAGAATGGTTGCGTAGAAGTGCCCAGAGGAATAATCGGGAGGCTGGCTTTCCGGCTCTATACAGACAGCCAGACTCTAAAAGAAGGCAATCTGTGCCTTTCCAGATTCCTTCCTGACCCTTCTCCCACTGAACCTTCTTGCACACGATCCCCATTTACTCCAGGAAAGGGTCACCGGCAATCGACAAATTGTTTATGAACCAACCTCTCCCAGCAGCAGGAACCAGGGAGCACACTCAGGTTTGAGGATTTAATGAAGGGATTATTACTTAACCTCCTCAGACTGTGAACTGTCCACTAGAGTCTGGGGAAAGCCATCAAAGGATAGTGCAATATCCTGAAGAGTGGGACTGCTATGGGAGCCATAGAAGGTATTATCTGGCGTGGTCTTCCTGGAGGGAACAGTGGCCTTTGGTAAAGGGAGGCAGACCACGTAAGGAAGGAAGCAGGGGGAAGAATCCCAGTCTCTCTCCTCTCACTCTCCCAGCTTCTGCATTGCTCTCATTGGCCAAACTCAGTTTAAAGCCAGATGGCAAATAGAGCCCATCTATCCGTCTGTAAAGATCAGCCTCCCACGGCAGAGGGGAGGAGAGTGGACAGTGGATCTGGAGGAGCCGACAGAAGACAAACAGTTCTCCACGGATCCACCAGTTGATTAAACAATATTCGAAAGGGACTTTATTCTGTAGCCAACATGTTGCAAAGATTGTTGACTTGCAGAAAGCAAATACAAGATTGTTCTAAAGAAAATATAAATCTGAGGCCAGGTGTCAATTAAAAGATGAATTTTAGGGTTCAACACAATTATGTCTCATCATGAGCAAAGGAACAAATCTCTAGATTTAAAAGCTAAGGCAGAGAAATGTTCAATCGCATGCCCACTGAGCATTATCTGAAAATCATCAACTTTTTATCACCATTTTATACTGAATCTTCCAACCACTTATGCGTTCTCCATAAACAGTTTGCCTCTTCCCTCCCTCGTTTTCATGTCTAGATTTCCTACCTCAGCCCACTTATCTGCTGGTCTACTCTTTCTCCTAGGCGGGCTTTTCCAGTTCTTTGATGTCAGTTTCACTTGGATGCCTTACAGACATTTTTAATATATATACTGAAAACCTAAACTCATTGTCTTAAGCCCTCCCAATATGCCTCCCTTCAACACACACTCTTGCGCTTCTGTCTGCATTCTCAAACTTAGTAACATGGTGTGGTCTCCATAATTTTTGTTTCCTCACAAAAATAGACAAATATATGAAAGGGATTTTGTAGCAGAGAAATATGTAAATTTACAAAATTTTTCATTGATATTTGCTAGAATGAAGCAGAAATCAGAAATTTTTAGAACCTATGTAGGAGTCAGTTTCCCAAAAGCACATCCCAAAGGTAGCCCTCAACACCCTCTCCTCCATTCCGCACACCTGGGTGGTCATAAGTCTCTCCACTTCCGTCCCTGCTGCTCCCATCCTGACACAGAGCCTCATCATCTTTTTCCTGGAGCACTGACAAGCCTTCCCGTGTTCTTCCTGTGTCTCAGTAGTATCCCTACTTTCTCTTCACAGCAACCAATTACCTTCCTGAAATGTAATTCTAGTCCCACTATCCTCCTTTTTAAATAATAAAATAAACAGCTATCTCTTCCTTGTTTGCTAGGCACACAAATGGTTCCTTTGTGTGTGTGAGTCTTTGTGTGCACACGCACCCACCTGACAACGTACCTTACATTTGAATTCATGGTCTTTTTAGACAAGGCATGTCCTCTTTAGTTACTCACTGGCATGTAAGCTACCTTCTAGTTCATGTCCTCTTATCTCTAGAATAAAGACCCAAGTCCTTAGCATGGAAATCAACTTACCTTTCCAGCCTCATCTCCCTTCCCAACCCACTGCCTTACAACTTGGACTCATCAACCTTTCACAGTTCCCTAAAATGTTTCCTGGGTCCTATGCACATTTTTCTCTCCCCAAGGAGTTCCAACTCCTACTTTAAGAATTGCCTCAAATATCACCTCCACCATGACACCTTCAAGAACTCTCTGGTATTGCTTACTCCTACCTCTGTGACTTTGTGGCGCTCTATCTCTGAGCTTCACAGTAAATAACATCTTTAAATTTCTATTTATTCAGCTACTTTATGAGCGTCAAAGGCCTGGACTGTATTGTAGTTTTTCTTTGTCATTCCTCCCCTGAATACAAAACTTGGAAGATAGCAAGGGCTCCATCAAAGTTTATTAAGTAAATGAACACTCTATTAACCTAATTGATTGAGTAGTCTTAATACCATCTCTCTTATGTCTCAATGTTATGTTTCACTGAAGCTTTCTCTAATGAATTTTGTGAGAAATATGGACTATTGTTACAGTATCCTTTCATCATATGGGAGTTTAATTCCTGTTTATACTTTTCTTGTATTACTAGAAATAATGACTTACCCTACAATGGCAAATCTCTAAGATTTATGTTTAAGGAAATTGTTACGGTTAGAGAAATTTGCCAAGCCTGACTCTGCCAGGCTCTATGCCATGTATCTGAGCAATTAATTCTCTACTGTGTTACGTTTAGCTTTTAGCTCTAGAAAATGCTCATTATTTACCTCCTTTGTGCAGATTTATCCAACTGTCTCCTCTTTCTTTCATTAAACTCTCTCAGTAAAGCCATATTCTTTTTTCTGTTTTCAATTGTGAATTTCTCTTCTCTAGAGTTTCCTGACAGAGTATCTATTTGAGGAAATTTTGGTTGAAAAGAGAAAGAGGAAAATAATTTTTTTTTTAAAAAGATTCCCTCTTTTCATCTAATTGGAAGAAATTTCTTTTAAGGGTAAACAAATGTGTCATAAAATAACATACACCTTGAAATATACATGCAACCACAATGTCGTTATAAATATATATATATTTTTAGAAATATGTTTTCTTATCAGAGAAGGCAACAGGCACATCAGCCACCTTGGCAAGGTCATATTTCATAGAGACAGCTGAATTCACCCACTGTTGAATTATATCATGAAGCTAGTGATTTAGCATTGTCATCTACTTTGATTGACACCAAAAGGCTTCCGGGACAGTAAACGTGAAGACATTAGAAAAAAATCACTTACAAAATAGCTTGATAGCTGCTGTTAATGAGTTTTAAATGTGGTACAACAACTTAATCAAATCAGACAGTTCCATAAAAGAATTAATTTGGTCATTGGCTGTCTTTACAAAATGACTTTGTTTTACTCAGTAAGGTGAAAATTTTTCTGTAACTAAAACCTTCACAACTAAATTCAAAATGGCATGGCCCGCGGTAGGGAACAGATTTTCCAAAGTTTCCCAGAGCTATTTGTGTTGTGGCCTCCTGTCGAATGAGCTGTACACCTTTTCTTAAATTTCATTTCAATGAAAGAGAAAAAGAATGAAGATGACATGTATTAAAAACCATGAGCCCACACTTAGAACCTCTATTTTTGGTAATATGGACATGAAATTTTAGGAACTGGAATGACTCAGAGGTGCTATTTATAGGCTACCAATGGGAGAGAATTGGGAAGTGTCCCCATGCCGTCCCAGGCTACACCAGTCATGTCTTACAATTCAAGAGAAAAACATACACGGGACAATAACCGGCCAAAGGCAGGAAAATAATCTAAAGAGATTATAAGAAAGGTGGGCTGGGTCCCTGTAGAACTGTGGGCTTTTGCTCAGAGAGAAGCCTATGAAGACTCATTTCCTGTCTATCCCAGCACAGTCCCCAAACCTTTTAGTGTACCTCAAAACGGAAATTGATTCTAAATTCAACTTTAAGGAGAAAATCTCTTGTAGTTCAGAATTAACCCACCAATTGGTAAATCCCCCACCACTGGTATGGATCTGTGCCTTTTTGATTGATCACCAGATTAGTCAGCTTGCATTTGGGCCTGTTAATGAACTTCTGTATCTTTAGATATCAGGAATCCCCTTCAACATGGCACTGAGAGGCAGGGTAACTGGGACAGAACAGGGAAAGAGCAGATTGATAGAACCTACCTCACACTTACATGGGCTCCATTCTTCTTTTTTTTTTTTTTTTGTAAGATTTTATTTATTTATTTGACAGAGAGAGATCACAAGTAGGCAGAGAGGCAGGCAGAGAGAGAGAGAGAGGAAAGCAGGCTCCCTGCTGAGCAGAGAGCCCGATGTGGGGCTCGATCCCAGGACCCTGAGATCATGACCTGAGCCGAAGGCAGAGGCTTTAACCCACTGAGCCACCCAGGCACCCATGGGCTCCATTCTTATCAACAGCCAAGGCACCTGTGCTTTTCAAGTAACGATTTCTCCTCTGTTCTCCCCTTCTTCTCTTTTGTAAAGCCCTATATGTAGAGCTTGCCACTATTTGACGTTTATATTTGTATTTACTAAACATATTTCTGTATCATCTATGAGCTTGTCCCATGAGGCAGGGGACCATGCCTTGTTTCATCTCAGCAACTAGAGCAGAGCCCAGGAAGAGCAGAATATGCATATATTAAATGAATGGATACATACAAGAGAGAGATCAGTAGATTTCACTGTCCTTAAAAGTTCTCCTCTTAACAAATGTGGCTCGATGATGCTGCAGTGCTGCAAGCACCTTTATCCTTCGCAAAGAGCTTTCACAAACATGTCCTTATTACAAGATGACAAGCAGGATTACCCCTTCCGCATTTACAGACAAGATTTGGAGATCAGTGAGGCTAAGCAGTTTGCACGAAGTTGCCCAGCTGATTCATGGCAGAACCAGGTTCTGAACCCGTCTCCTAAGGCTGAGCCTGGCCACCCTAGAGTGCACAAACTTTTCAGGTGGTACCCGTGAATGAGATTTTGTCCTTGCCCTCAAAAATACTCATCATCGGGGCGCGGGGTGGCTCAGTGGGTTAAAGCCTCTGCCTTCAGCTCTGGTCATGATCCCAGGGTCCTGGGATCGAGCCCCGCATCGGGCTCTCTGCTCAGCGGGGAGCCTGCTTCCCCCTGCTCTCTCTGCCTGCCTCTCTGCCTACTTGTGATCTCTTTCTCTGTCAAATAAATAAATAAATATTAAAAAAAAAATACTCACCATCTCACACTAGCCTAGTTTTTTGAACATGTAAATTTTCAAGTTACGTTGTTGACTTTTGTTGTGTGGTTGAAATCCTACCCTGCCCGCGGATACAATAATATGCAGGTTAAATGGGAGGAAAAGCAAGATTTGGTGGCTTGCATGTACATGAACAACTATTGCTTCGGGTTTGAAACAAGATTTTAACCATTCTGCACATACGTTCGGCATCCTCACGGTAGTACTTATTTGCAGAGCTGAGGCCAGAAGGCTTAAATTTATGAAATGACCGTGGAACTTCTTCAGCATGTACAGAGAGAGCCGGGATGGGATCGTCAGGGAGTTAGTTGTGTCAGAAAATATTAGCAGCCAGTGCATTTTGTCTCCCCCCCCCCCTTACTCTGGTGTTAGCGTTCCATAGAATTCCAAGTGAGAAAAGAACCTGCAGAGGTGTGAGGTGGAAATCATATTACCACATTGGAGCGGGTGAGATCTCAGAGGTGATGGGGAAGAAAATGGCACCTGAGTCTAGGAGAGGAATCTTCCAGGATTTGTACCAGGATGTGTTATATTTTAACAAGAAAAGTTCCCAGAAGGGTCCGTTTCAGGAATGTCACGTGAGCCCCTGGAGAAGATAGAGGGTTGCTTGGCTATCACACTCGCAGAGGAAGGGTTCTGGGTGAAGCAGCGCAGGGACAGGTGGGGTCCCACCAAATTACAGTTTACAAAATAAACCCATTGTCTTGTTTGTCTCACAATAGATGACTTTGAAACAAAAAGAGAAAAACAACCCTGTATGTGAATAGAAATTCGGGAAATAAAGTAAGTGATAAAGGATTTGTTTTCCCATGGAAGGGGCACACAGTGTGTATGGTTTCTGGAAGCAGTGATTCCTGGCTTCAAGATAGGGGAGAAGAATACTCAGGGAGAGACGATTAAAAACGATGGTACAGAGGCAGAAGGCGCCTGTCAACGTTGCAAGAGGTCTAGAGGGAGTGGTTTTGTATGAGGCATGGACCATGGCAGCAACAGATGAGGCCAGCTTTGGCTCCAAATGACCTGAAAATCTTTTTTTTTTTTTTTAAGATTTTATTTATTTGTTTGACAGAAAGAGAGATCACAAGTAGGCAGAGAGGCAGGCAGAGGTGGGGTGGGGGGGGGGTGAGCAGGCTCCCTGCTGAGCAGAGAGCCCGATGCGGGGCTTGATCCCAGGACCCTGAGATCATGACCTGAGCCAAAAGCAGAGGCTTAAACCCATGAGCCACCCAGGCACCCCAACCTGAAAATCTTCTGTACAAAGTTCCTAGCCAAGCAGTGCCAGGTCATAGAAACCCCTGCCGTATGGATTGAAACTTTGTCAGGATTTTTGTTAGTTAATCCCTCTTAAATAGGATCCAGGCAACTAAATTACCACTCACCGAATACTAGAATGAAAATCATGTCAAGATTCAATCTTTTCTTTCATTTTGCACGAAAGATATAAAACCAGATAGCGGTAATATAGGTTACATTTGAAACGGACAATTTTGGATTGTACCTAGTATAGAGACATTCTCTAAATGACATTTTAAAGGGGAAAAAAATGTTGAGGACAATTACATGGTGTAATTGGACAAAGTGTATTTTTATTTCCGATCCGATGACCATCTGCAAGGACTATGGGCAAGGAGATGAATTATACCCTGTGCTGAGCAGACTGAAGGGCATTATTCACAAGAAAAGAAAATCCAGCTTCCTTTACATACCAATACCACTTGCCTACTGGGGTGTTTTTTTTTCCTCATTATGAGAACTTAAATTTTTAAAGTTTAGAGTTTTAAAAATTCTCCAGAGACTTTGAGCCATCATTGAGTAATCCATCAAAAATCCAGAGGCATTAAAAGTTCTGTGACTAATATGTGTGAAATGTTTGAAGATGAAACTCTCTTTTGTAATTATACACTGCAGAATATGGAACGGTTTCTGTCTTGTGAATTACCTACCTGAGGATATTCGAAAGTTCTATCTTGCGTAAATAACAGTCAGCTCTTCTAAAAGAGTAGTGCTGTTTTCATACCTGGAATGGAAATTATTTTAGAATCATTTCGATGCAACATTTTTTCATTATTATTTAGATCTACTGACTATGGAAGGGAAGTAAACTCACACAGCTGGCTCTTTTCAGACCGAGTGAGTCAGTTTATTTTTGTTCCAATATTGTAGGAAAAGAAAAAGGTTAGAATTACCTTTTGGAGTTGATGTGGTATTTTCCCTTGATGCCTAAACAAATGGAAGAAAGCAGCTTGGCCAGCCTTAGGCTCCATGATAGGAAGGGATTTCCCTTGTAGTATGTTTTATCTGAAATCTGGTGCTTTTCTGTAATGATGAGGGATTTAGATACTGAACTTAATCCTTCAAATAAACCCAATGCTTTGTGACTTTTTTCAGATATTGCCCTGGTTCATAAAGAGGAAGAGACTTAAATTTTAATTCTGATCTATTGTGAGTATGCTGTTTTGAATTATACACTAAAACAATTTGGAAAATGGGCTGATCTCGCACAAACCTATTCCTTCCCCAGGGATATGGTGCCTGGTAGGTGCAAGGTGGGCTTCAGGAATACATAGGGTTTCTCTCCCTTTATTTTGGTAAGATTTACGTAACATAAAATTTACCATTTTAACCATTTTTTAGTGTAGAATTCAGTGGCATTAAGTACATTCACATTGTTGCGCAACCAACACTACTATCCCTATCCAGAACTCTATCATCATCCCAAATTGGAACTCTGGATCTATTAGACCACAGTTCCCCATTTCTCCTTTCCCCAACCCTACTTTCTATCT
Source organism: Lutra lutra (assembly GCF_902655055.1). Lineage (NCBI taxonomy): Eukaryota > Metazoa > Chordata > Mammalia > Carnivora > Mustelidae > Lutra > Lutra lutra. The sequence continues at coordinate 132,963,202 of NC_062281.1, read as the reverse complement.
CTATGAATTTGACTATTCCGGGTACCTAATATGAGTGAATTCATATTATCATACAGTATTTGTCCTTTTGTATCTGGATTATTCTACATAGCATGTTCTCAAGGCTCATTCATGTTTTAGCACAACAGAATTTCCTTCCTCTTTAAGGCTGAATATAATTCATTGTATGTACAGACCACACTTTGTTTATCCATTCATCTATCAATAGACCTTTTGGCTATTAAGAATAATGCTGCCCAATGGCCATAGTTGCCAAACTGTGGAAAGAACCAAGACGCCCCTCAATGGACAAATGGATAAAGAAGATGTGGTCCATATATACAATGGGATATTATGCCTCCATCAGAAAGGATGAATACCCAACCTTTGTATCAACATGGACAGGACTGGAAGAGATTATGCTGAGTGAAATAAGTCAAGCAGAGAGAGTCAATTATCAAATGGTTTTGCTTATTTGTGGAGCATGAGGAATAACGTGGAGGACATTGGGTGAAGGAGAGGAGAAGTGAATCGGGGGAAATCGGAGAGGGAGACAAACCATGAGAGACCGTGGACTCTGAGAAACAAACTGAAGGTTTTGGAGGGGAGAGGGGTGGGGTTTTGGGTGAGGCTGGTGGTGGGTATTAAGGAGGACACATATTGCATGGAGCACTGGGTGTGGTGCATAATCAATGAATCTTGGAACACTGAAAAAATAAAATTAAATTTAAAAAAAAGAATAATGCTGCCATTGACATTGGAATATGGGTCAACAGATATCTGTTCAAGTCTCTGCTTTCTGTTCTTTTGGTATATATCTGGCCATGGAATTGCTGGCTTATATGTTAGTTCTATGTTTAATTTTATTGAGGAACTGCCACAATGTAGGAATGTACAGGGGTTTTTTGGTTTATTTGTTTGTGTTTTAGATTTTTATTTATTTGAGTGAGAGAGAGCATGAGAGGGAGGAAGGTCAGAGGGAGAAGCAGACTCCCCATGGAGCTGGGAGTCTGATGCGGGACTCAATCCCAGGACTCCAGGATCATGACCTGAGTCAAAGAAAGTCAGTCGCCCAACCAGCTGAGCCACCCAGGTGCCCAGGAATGTATGGTTTTAAACCAACACTCCAGGGGGTCCTGTGATCAGGTAATTTGGGAAACACTTGTTTTTTCAGTGACATATTGCTGAAAAACAAACCACCCCCCAAATTCATAGCTTAAAATAATATTCATGCATTCAGCTCGCAATTCAGTGGGTGGTTCTTCTGAGCTGGGAAGGACTTAACCTGACCTCTCTCAGTTTAGCTCAAGCTTTCATGGTCACATGGCTGGTCAGCTGGGTGTCACCTGGTCCCAGTTAGCCTTGTAGTGGTTGTTCTGCTGTTTGGTGGGAGCAATAAGGTGACTGGGCCTAGGATCTCTCATGGTCCAGCAGGTGAGTCCAGACTTGTTCACTTGGTGGCAAGGTTCCCAGCCCCAATGCACAAGCACTTTTCAAGTGTTTTCTTGCATGACTTTCCCTGTCCCACTGGCCAAAGCTCGTCACCTGGCCACACCCAGAGGCAGTATGGAGGACACTACCAAAGCGTATGGATCTGGCAAGGCAGAGAAAGAGCTGAGACCATTACTATTATCATTCCACCACAACTTACCTGCTTGATTCAATAGTCTGACAAGCTCTGTTATCCAAAAACATCCTCTTGCCATTAAAGAGCAGTGAGTGGAACATAATAGCCTCTGATGTTGCATGCAGGCCTCAGAACTACATGTCCCAACTGCTCTGAAGTGCTCTCCATGTGTGTGTTCATTCATTCATTTAATAAAGATGATTGTGGGGACACCTGGCTGGCTCAGTCAGTAGAGCATGTGACTCTTAATCTCTGGATCAGGAGTTTGAGCCCCACGTTGAGGACAGAGTTTAATTAAAAAATAATACATACATATTTATTGTGCATCTACCTGTGTCTGAGACTCTTCTAGGCATTGGGTACACAGCCATCAGCAAATAGTCCGGGTTCCTATTCTCTCAGGACTTGCATTCTACTGCAGGTGGAAAGTTTCAGGAGTGAGAGTAAATGTGTTTGGATCTCCCACACATATCCAGGATGGTGTTTTAAAAAGAGAGAGAGAAAAAGAAAAAGAGGAAGCCTGGGGAGTATGCTTTATTTCCCATTCTCCACCCTTTGTGTTTTCATAAATATTTGAATATAGGAAAATAATTTGGTTGATTCATAGTTCCAAATATTTGAATGCCAGAAAGCAGATGTAAAGCTCTGTAGGACATAAAAACTTCCAGCTTGTAATCTTGATAAGACACACGGATTTGTCTCTCACCTCTTTGACATTTTCTGCAAGGTTTTGTGGCTAAAACTTTTGGCCCCTTGCTGCCCAAGGAAGAGCCCCTGATCTTCACAGTTCAAAGGGCACCGAAGGGTCATATACAGCTGAATAGTGATGGATGTCTAGGATTGACATTTTCTTTGGACACTTCTTTCTTTTTTACTATTGTGTGTGTTTGGTCCTGTGGGAGTAGAATGGATCTCAGTATTTTCAGAGTAGCACTAGTTTTTTGGAAAGGTTGATTTTTATAGACTAAAAGTGACATCAGCTTAATGTCCAGCCAATGGTCCATAGGTGCTGGGACACTCGGTTCTAAATAACGTTGCCAAAGAAAACTCACGGTATACACAAGAACTTTCTCTGGGTAGCAGCCGAGCTTCATGTTTCTGTGTACTGAGACATCACAGGGGAAGGGAAGCAGACGATTACCCGTGGAAGGGTTCAAAGCATGCACTTCAGAGTCGGATGTATCTGTTATTAGCATTGATCTTGGGCAAAAGATTTAACCTCTTTGAGTCTCTGTCTATAAAACGGGATAATGATACTATCTACCCCGTGAAATTTGGAAATGTTAAAGATTGCATTATGGATGCCTCAGCACGGTAGATGTAGTAGGCACTTGGTAAGAATACTAGCTAAAGGCTGGGGCACCTGGGTGGCTCAGTGGGTTAAAGCCTCTGCCTTCGCCTCAGGTCATGGTGCCATGGTCCCAGGGTCCTGGGATCGAGCCCCGCATCGGGCTCTCTGCTCAGCGGGGAACCTGCTTCCTCGTCTCTCTCTGCCTGCCTCTCTGCCTACTTGTGATCTCTGACGGTCAAATAAATTAAAAAAACTTAAAAAAAAAAAAAAGGATACTAGCTAAAGGCTGTTATCTTAATAAATGCTGTTATGATCTATACTTCCATCACTACAAAAAGTGCCTTTGACCGCCATGGCTGTCGGTGCCAGAAATTAAGCTCCAGGGGAGGTGTTCTTTGAACCATCCTAGCACCATTTCAAGTGAAGACAAAGATCTTTATGGAACCGAAGCTCACTGTTTATTCGTAGCCAGTCAGGGATTCCTTTTTGGGCTGTTGCCCATTATTTAAACAATTTTTCAGTGGCTTGGAGTCCCCATAGAAGCAATCCCAAATCAATCTTTTCTCAGCAACAACAACAACCAGCACTTCAAATGCTAGGACCTTGCCTGAAATGATATTAGGGTTGCTAGAGAAACCCCCCCAAAACATCTCCTGGGTAGTTTTCCACAGACTTTCTGGAAGAGCACACTATGAAAATGTGAATTTATTCAATCTCGTGTTTTCCGTTTTGGGCTGAGATGAAAGTAGCAGCTGGACCCAGTGGGAGTTTGGTTGGGAGTCGACTTTGATGGATGGGAATGGAGTTTTCTGTAGTAAGAGAAGGGACAAATAATTTTGGATCATAGGTAGAGGAACAATGCAATCTGTATTTTCTGGAACAATGTGACTTTGTCATAAATATGAGATATCAGGGAGATGGTCAGATGCTACCTCTGGGTAGCTGGGGTGGGGATTGCAGGGAGTTTGTGCTGGGGAGAAAGCAGGGGAATAAAGAAGTCAGGGGTAGGAAAGGGATCCAGAGAGGAAATGAATGAGGGTAAAAGACCAATTTTTAGACTGAGTTCTGTGAGCAACATTAACTGTAATGCATTGGGAGAAATACCATCTTCCCAGCCTCCCCCATGTGACAGGAAACTGATCTGCCTGCCTAGATTTATTTCCTTCTATGGCTATATTTCTCTCCTCACTTTTGTCTCACCTCCTACCTTGTTCTAGGTGATCTTTTTCCCCCTGAGAAAATAATAATTCTATCACTGTGGAAATTGAGGTGCCTTCAAGTTTCTTACTAGTCTTAGAGTATTTTGTTAGGACAAATTGCCAATTTCCTCTTTTATGGAAAATACTAAAATCACTTTTTTTTTTAATAGGATGACCTTGATCCTTTCCCATTTGCTATTCCTTCTAATTTCTAGACGAGCTAGAAAAAAATTGAATTGGAGGGGTTGTCAGCCTGTGGCAATAGCCACATCGAGAGCTCAAAATGTTTGCTCTGAGAGTCCTTGAAGCAGAGTCCTTGGGCATTTCTACAAGTGACCATCCATGAAGTGACAGTACTATAGACACAGAGCTTCATTCTATCTGTTTTATCTAAGCACAAGCATAGAGCTTGTTCTACAATCAGTACTCAATAGATATTTATTCATTGATTAGAGAGATTATCTATGATGTAAACAATAACCATGCAAGATACAACTGAAACCACTGGGGTTAATGCTTCCCAACCAGTGGATCTAGGCAGCTCTGCTCCAGGTGACATCTCCCTCCTTCCCTGGAGCGCTCTCCTGCAGCCTGAGTCACTGCATTTAAAATGTGTGGCCCATGGTCTCCACCCTAGGAAGCCAGGAGACTCCATGCATGTCGGTCATCTGAACCATGGTTCCAGGACACCTGGGCATTCTGGACCGAATGCCTGGCCCGTTTCTCCTTAAATATGTCAAAGAGAACACTCTAATTAGTTTGGAGATGGAAATTCTCAGACTATTTCTGAAAGCAACTACCACCTGGAGACGAGTTGATTTAGTTCACCAGTTCTCCTAAAAACGTTGTTTGAAGGGCAAGTTGAGATGCCTCTATGTTGCCCCAAGAAATCTGCATGTCGTTCAGCTGTTGAGGACCCTCAACAGGCAGAAAGTTCTTCATCCCCTGATGGTTCAGTGCAGATAAGAAACTTTGATCATTTTCCTTGAATTCTGAAGCGACTGCTGTTGGCCTCTTTGAAGCAGGGAACAGAACGCCCTAGCACTTTCTGGCTGGTAAGGGACTCCTTGCTGGGAATAAACTCTGGCTTTTTTTTTTTTTTTTTTTAATATATATATTTTATTTTTAAGCAATCTCTATACCCACCATGTGGCTCTAACTCACAACCCCGAGATCAACAGTCATAGGCTCCACTGACTGAGCCAGCCAGGCACCCCAGCTCTGGCCTTCTTTTAAGGGTGAGACATGGCTGGAGTGGAACATTATGAGAAGCCCTCACTGGCGCAGCAGCGTTCAGAGCAATGAGAGCTTTTCTGGGGGGAGCCACTGACTCCCCAAGCAGAACTAAGGGATGGAGAAACATTTTTGTTTTATGTGTCTTGGTTTCTGTCTTCTGTACAAGGTCACCCAAATATCCAAACAGGAGTGGAGTCTTAGCTAAGGACACGAAAGTGTCATTGTAGAGGCAGCCCCTGGAGTCACAGGACACAGTTTCACTGTCGAGGGGATAGAAAAAACATGAGAAGTATTCTCCGGGGATACAGCCCAGGTATTTTTGATTTTTAGCAGATACCCCAAATGATTCTAAAGCCCAACGGGTTTGGGAATAACTGTTTCTGAGAGCAGCCTCCCACGTGTAGTTTACATAGTTGGACTTCAGATGACTTGTACCTGTTTTCTTTTTATTTCCTATATAAGTGTCTTCTATTTTTACCTTTTATATTGTGCATATGTAGTATACCATACAATACAATTCTTTTGTATATAGTTACTTTATACTGTATTATCATTTTGTAATATAGTGGGAATGGTGGCATAGTAACTGTGTATAAGGACGACTAATCATATACAAGATATTGTTCCAAGAGTTTTAGGTACATTATCACCATTATTTCTCACAATTATTATTTGAAAGAGGTGGTATTATCATCACCATTTTATTTCTTTAATAACATCTTTATTGAGAGATACAATTCACATATCACACAGTTGGCCCAATTAAGGTATGTGATTCAATTTTTTTTTTTTTTTTTAAGTAAGCTCTAGGCCAAATGTGGGGCTTGAACTCACAACCTTGAGAGTGAGAGATGCATGTTCTACCGACTAAGCCAGCCAGGTGCCCCATCACTATGTTATAGATCAGAAAAGAGAGACACAAAAAAAGCTAAGGTATTTGCCATAGATCTTATAGCTTGCAAGTGGTGGGCTGGGATTTACCTCTGACCTGGTGATTCTGGTGCCCGAGACTTTTTGTTTTTTTAGTAGAGTTGACACACAATTATATTCTTTGCGGATGTGCAACTTAGTGATTTGACAACTTTTAATGACCACACTGTGCTAATCAAAGTGACCAAGAGCTTTTGGAAATTTGGAGAGAATTGCATCATCCCTAGGCAGCAGAAGTATAAGACTCTAGAAGAGAGAGAAAGGCCTTCCCTGTGGAAGTGATGGTTGGGAGTTTCTTGGGCCTTAGATACGCATAGACCATCTGTCTGTGGCCAGGAGCATACTTCGCTGATGGACGCCTAAGGACTTTGCAGAACCCCAGCAATCTGACTGCGATGGGTGTGGAAGTCGCAGGAAACCCAGACGAGCTCTGCTCTGTGAATGGGAAAGGAACATCAGTATGAAGCCACTTTTACTCTCCAGCCAGCTGGGACCTTCTCTTCCTCAGGGAGCCCGTGGACACTGTGAGCAACTGGAAGGGCTTTTATAATAGTCTAGCCTAGGGCCTTTCAACTCAGGTTCCAGAAGACCATGGGTTGATTGGAAGAGTTTTTTTATTTTTTTTTTTTTTTCAAATAATTTTATTTATTTATTTATTTATTTATTTGACAGACAGAGATCACAAGTAGGCAAAGAGGCAGGCAGGGGGGTGGGGGGAAGCAGGCTCCCTGCTGAACAGACAGCCCCATGCGGGACTTGATCCCAGGACCCTGAAATCATGACCTGAGCTGAAGGCAGAGGCTTAACCCACTGAACCACCCAGGCACCCTGATTGGAAGAATTTTTAATAAAGGGATCTAATGGGGAGGATGGAAAAATGAAGAAAAAATGGTCCCTTTCCCAAGAATCTCGCAGTTTGAGGGGTGGACACTAACAGGAAACCAGGACCAGTTTCATGTGATGTTTCCATAGACATACTGGAGAGCTGGCCTGGTATCAGTGAGGCCAGAGCCCTTCAAACCTCTTAGGAATGGGAAAGTCAAGTCCAAGAAAATCCCCTAAAGGGACCTTATATTACCATTCATTGTCATGAAAGATTGGCAGTTCTCCCGGTTGATGTGGAGTGTATCCCAGGCAAAGGGAGCAGTGTGTAACAGGACATAAGGCAAAGGTAGCCCCACATCCCTTAGGTACCTCATGAACAACCAGAACTAGCCATCAGGTTGCTGAAGAACTCTTATGTACTCTTTGATGGAGTGCTCAGACCTGGATCTATACCCCAAAGCCTGGGTCCATGTGTCAGCATGAAGTCAGAGTCCCTGTTTCTTAGGCTCCTGTGATTCTGTATGTAATCTCATACTTTATATCCCCTGGAAGGTGGATGATGGTAAAAACCATTTAGTCCCTTTTGCAAAACTAGAATTGCCAAGGAGGAAAGAAGCTAATATTTCTTGAGCAGTGACTACTAGGCAAAGTGGCTTTTGGGTGGTTAGGATTTTTTTTGGTGGGGGGGCAAGGGCTGTTATTTGCGGCCTTTACCAGCAACTTGTTCATCAAGCTGTAGCAGCTTGCCTTAATTGTCACTGAGAAGCCTCCTCTTTTCACCAGAGGTGTCACGACTTGTCTTCCCCTGAGTTCTATTTACATTTGGAAGCACTTCCTTCCTCTAGGAGAAGCATCACTAAAATCCTCACGCTACATCACATTTCCCAACTGCCACTCATCCCTTAGGGGCTATTAACATTTATTTACATTGACATGGTGGCTCACCACCTTAAGTGAAAGGATAAACAATTAATGTCCCAGCTTGTGGCAGCAAGCTGGCCTTTCTGGGACACCATTAGGACTTGTCCTAGAGAGGGCTGTGCAACATGGCTGCTCGGCCCCAACCTTAACTAATTATTCAATCAAAGATTTGGCAGGTCAGTCAATGAGAAACGGTGTACAGTTGGCTGAAATTGATCACACTTCATTTCCCATCAATTGTCAAGCCAAATTGTGGATAAAGTCATAAGTAAAGGATCATTGCCTGTCATTCCTGGGACTGAAGTGTTTCCCTATCCCTTCCACTTCCTTAGACCCCAGGCTGATCAATAAAAGCAAGTATTCTGTTCTTACAAAAGGACCCAGGATAGAATGCTTCCCACCTTCTGAGATGCATGGGGAGGGGAGAGTGTTTGCTATTTCATAATTGATGCAGCTGTGCCATATAATCCGCTAACCTTGTCAGGCAGCTCGGCTGTGGAGGCTGGATTTTAAATCCCATGATCCATTATGCATCACTTACTTCCACATCTATTACTGTTCCATCGGCCGAATGATAGGATTCCCCATCAGAGCCTCTGATTGTGTGGGGCCCTTCAACGCTATGCGTATGGAGAGGCCTGTGGAACTTCACACATGGGTGATTTACAGGCAATTAGCGGGAGGCAGTGACAGATTTAGTGTAGCTTTCCCGAAAGTTAGGAATAAAGGATATAAACAGGCAGACTACCACCCTCCTAAAAGGCTCAGAATGATCCAAGCAATGAATTCTGTGACTCTAGCCACTGCCCTCTCAGAAGATGTTGTAAAAATGGGATGTGCTCTTGACTTAGGTGATGGAATGCTTCCAGAAGCCGCCACTGGCCCAGCTGGGTGGACACCCACTGGGCGGGCCACGGAGAGAGCAGGGCCACACACTCAGATTCATGTGTGCCCCTGCCACTGCCCCCAAACCGCCGACCTCCATCCTTGCGCTGTGGGGAATGATGGATCCTCAGGCAGAGAAGGCCTCTGGGACCTGCGTGTCAGCCACCAGAAAACAACCGGGATGGAATTTTCTGAGAAACATGGCCATGTGCAGAAATTATCACATGTTCCTCACAATGATTTGTGAAGTGGAAATTGTGGAGTTTTTCAATCTTGATTTCACGGCTTAGAAAACTAAGGTTTAGAAATTTGAGCGACCCTCCTTCATGTGTGGCTACTTAATATCAACTGGGTTTAGACTCCAGGTCTCTAGGGCAACATACCTTTCTCTACAGAATAGTTTCTCAGTCAGTAGATTTCAATGTACTAATGTTCTCACACATCTATGCATAAGAACAATTCTCTTGTTCACCCAGCAAATACGTGTGGAGAGCTCACCATGTACCACCTCAAGGAGCTCACAGTCTAAGGAGAGAGAGGGCAGCAAGCATCAAAATGATGCAGAATGGACCCTACTGAAGTGGTTGAACAGTGGGTGCTTGGGGAGGACAGAAGGGTGCTTATTTCGGTCTTAGGTGTGGTCTAACAGAGTTTCTTCTGAGGGAATTGTGTAAAGCCTCAAGGACAGGAAATGGTGTAAGACTTCAAAGAACCAAGCTGAAAGGACTTTGTAGAAAGAGGGAACAGCATATGCAAAGCTCCAGAGGCAAGACAGAACTTAACGGGCAGAAGGTTGGAACTTAGAAAACGGTTTGGGAAAGGGGAAAGGTGGGCTGGAGAGGCTTCCATCCTATTCACAGAGGAACTTGTAAGCTTGTAACTGGCTGTTTCCACAGAGCCAATCTTCTGAGACCAGCATCCCTGAAGGCAGGGGTTCAGATTCAACCCCAGCCAAGTCCTTGTCCTCCTCCTCCTCCTTCTCTCCAGGAGGAAAGATGATTGACTTTTAGTCATCACCAAGCATTTCTGGAATGGCTACAGCAGAGGTAATGCCTTTGTCTCAAAGTACACAGTGTGACTCCTCACCCAAACATCCCCCGGCCCCGCCGGAAAAAGACTCTGTAGGCTAAGTGATTTTCTGAAGGTCACTTACTCCTAGTTGAGGAAGAGGCTGAGGTTGCCGCCAGCCTTCTGGTCCCATCTGCGTTCCAGTGTTACTTAAACACTCCCTTTGGCTCCCTTGTATGTCAGCCTTTCCACTCAAACTCAATGGGATGCACCCTCTTTTCATTATACTATTTTCTTTTTCAAATAGTTTCATATTGGAGAAGACAACGCCATTCCCAAGCCTTTGAAGTGCCCTCCGTGCACAGAGCGGGGGGTGGAATATTGCACTGAAATTGGGAGTTTCAGCAACTTCTTCCATGTTTCTTTTTTTTTTTAATTTTATTTTTTTTCAGTGTTTCAAGATTCATTGTTTATGCACCACACCCTTTTTAATTGAACGTAAGTAATAAGCTCAGAATTGTTTCAAAAACAATGTGAGTCATCGTGAAGACTCCTTATTTCTGACTTATGTGAGCAACTGTAAAGAAGGAAAATTGGCAATGACATGAATGGGACATTATGGACTACGAGTCTGGGTACAGCATCCAAAAAAGAGAGAGAGGCTGGGCCTTCTTGTAAGTCAGAGAGCATCCAGAAAACTCGCAGGCCTGGTCCTAGGCAGAAAGCAAGCGGAGCAGAGACCTCTGCGCTCCCACCCAAGCGGTACCCGGGGCGGCGCTCATCCTGAGGGCTGCTCTCCATGTACATGACGTCAGTTTCTATTTCCTTCAGCATCACAACGTCAGTGAAGTAGAACAGCGGATGTTTCCAGAAGATATCAAGTGACAGAGAGTCTTATTCTCTCTTGACTGGCCAACAGAGCTAGTAGCTATCTAGCCGTACGGGTTTAGGGGGTACAAATAGAGATGTCTCAAGGAGCCAGGCAGGAGCTATAAATACGAGACTGGCCTCACAAGTGCCAAGGGCACAAGGGCAGATGGATGCCCTCCTCACGCCACAGGGCTGCTGCTCCGCTCCCCTTGACTGGGATCGTAAGGGAACAGGGACCTGGTGACCCAGATCTTCTACATTTTCGAGGAAAGCTAAAATTCTGGGTTTCTTCTATATTTTTAAATTGGAAAGCTCCTGATGTTGAATTGCTGCAAACCTTGTCTTGTATCCTTAGCTAGTAGGAGGAAAAATGATCGTTCTTATTACTGAAAGTTCCTCCACAGGACTTCGTAGAATTTGTAAATCTCAATAGTATGAAAAGAGGTAAATGTGAGATAAGAATTTGGTATTAAATACTAAAAACAGGGCTTGTTCAAAATGTGGGAGCTATATTGAGGAGCTAATACGGCGAGTGAAGTAGAGCGGAAAAGAAGCAGAGCCAAAGCACGGGTGTGGAGTAAGAATTGCTGAGTCTCAGTGCGCTCACGGACAAGGGCTTTGGTCGATCCTGCCTCAGTTTCCTCAGCTGTAAAGCCAAAGATTTGATTCGGTTTCCACCTGAGCACTCTTCTAACCATAACCTGGTGACCCACCTCCCCATCCCCTTCCAATGAAATCCGTATGGCATCCCTTAAAGGATCCCCTTTCAGCACTCGGCAGTTTTGGTTTCATTCTGAATTAGTGTTCTCTTCCGTGATGTAGTGATGGAAGAAGAAGAGTCTGTCACACCAGGGCTGCGGAGAATATTAGAAACACAAAGGGCAGAAGGAGAGTTCCGGAAAGAGCCACTCTCATTCTCTTGCCTCAGTATCTCATCTCTTCTGTCCTGCCAGGTCTAGTCATTTAGCGGATGATCATTAGACTTCTTATCCCCGGTGAAGAATCCTAACGACCGTTAAGGGTTCAGAATCCTACCAGCGGCAATGGTCTGCCGGGCTGCTGAGTACACGGAGGGCGCGGAAGCAGCTACAAACGTTTGTATTCCTCCCAACGACCCCAAGCGATAGGTTTCTAGAGAACTGTTACTGTGCTCACTCCACAAATGGAGGAATGGCGGCTTCGAGACGAAAAACCATTTGTGCAGAACATGGTGAGGAGGGAACAGTCCAGCAGGGACTCCGCCTCCAAAGCCCCAGACCTGAATCACGCCCGAGAGGCCAAGTCCTGGGCTGCAGCTTTCTGGCTCCTGGAATCAGGCTTCGGCTCACATCCAGCCTCTGCCACTGGCTGAGCGGCTGTGGGGAAGTAATTTAATTCCTTTCAAGCCTCGCTTTTCCGATGTGTGATGAGGAAGAATTAAAGGACCTGCCCCACATTTTGAGAATCAAGTGAGCTAGATAAGACACATCAGATACTTGTGAGCATTCGATAAACGGTAGTGATTCTTACGATTGGTCCATGATTATGCTATATTGTCTTCTTTCTCACTGAGCAGGCAGAACAGGCCGCAAACTTTACCCATCGCATCAAATTGAAAACAAGCGTGGAAATAACAGAACAGGTGAACGTGACATTTCCCCAGGAGCTAGAAAAGAACTCGAAGGGGCCCCACGAGAGCCCCTTCGCCCTGCCTACTGGAACTTTTGGTTCCTTGAAGCCCTGGGGAAGCAGTGAAACCTCACAAATTCCCTTGAGCTTCTGGAAAGGAAAACAATGCTCTCTCTGCTCACACTGTCCCTTTGTCAAGCAATCACACTCTTTGAAGACTGGGCCACAGGAGAATATGCCCGGATCTTCCCAAATGCAATTTGTTCTGGGCAGAAGTATTAAATGTCCCCCATGGCTCAGTGGCGTGGAACATTGAAAGACTTGTCCCTTCTCTAGATAAAATTCAAGGAGGGAGAAAGAGGCCATCCTCCAAGCAGTAGGGGCAAGCTGCTTTTTTGTCACTGCAGAAGTGCCTTGGGTCCCAGCTGACCCTGGAACTGGCCCAACCACATTTGCTTTACTCACCATACTGTGGTGTGGGTTTTCAAAGCCCTGTGAGTTCTCCCTGAGGGCCTGCACCTTCAGAGCCAAGGGGTGGAGAGAACAGAGAGCACACTGCCCAGAGCCCCAACTCTGTTCCCACTTCATGTTAATTCCAACTTCTGCCAGACTTCATAAATAGATCGGCATGCTGGAGAAGGCACGCCTGGATCCTTTGTTTACAACCATCTGAGGTTCCTGAAAGTTCTTGCCCCTTCACAACTGCAGTGCTGTAGGAGGCTAGCTCCTTTTGCTACAAAGACCCACCATGGATGTGCCTGCAGTCCTGGGACATGATTAAAAATATGTGTCTGTCACATGGAGAAACTGACATTTTGCCCACAGTTCCGGAATGTAGGAGTGGCTTGTGTGTCCTTTCCCATCTTTTACTTTAAACTGGCCTGAAAACGAAAAGGTCTCAGACCACAGACAGCAGACTGTGTTTCCAACACAACACTGTAGCAAAAAGGTGCAGATCGTATTCTACATGGAAACCCCTCAGATGGGGGCGCCTGGGTGGCTCGGTGGGTTGGGCCGCTGCCTTCGGCTCGGGTCATGATCCCAGGTCCTGGGTTCGAGCCCCACATCGGGCTTTCTGCTCAGCAGGGAGCCTGCTTCCTCCTCTCTCTCTGCCTGCCTCTCTGCTTACTTGTGATTTCTCTCTGTCAAATAAATAAATAAAATCTTAAAAAAAAAAAAAAAGAAAGAAACCCCTCAGATTGGGTGATACGGTCCAAACGATGCAAAGAATGGAGCTAAGAATCCATATTATTCTGATGATGAGGAAAACTAATTGCCCTAATCACATGGAGCAATGGCCTTTGAAGTATGAACTATAAATCTGAGATGCTCTTTCAACAGCAGATTCTCCTCATGAGCCATTTGAAGTTGACAGGCGTGCTTTAGAGGGGATCTTCCTGTTGAATGGATACAGTGTGTCTCAAATGTGGTTCTGAGAGGGAGCCCAGGCTGTGGTCTGGTGCTCATGAGGCGGTTCCCCTGTATTTGCAGCTTCCTCCTCATTCCTTCCTCCTTCCTTCCTCTTTTAGCTTGGGAGGCAGCAGGCAATGCTGTTGACGCCATGCCTCTTAGGAAACGTATCTGTAACAACCTACTCAAAAGTTGGTATAAAACCCCGAGAATCACTTATTAGTATTATCTCTCAGTCCTGAGGGTTGACAAGATCAAGTGAGGCTGGTCTACCTCAAGGTCGCTTACGTGACTCCTAGGGTTGCAGTCAGAGAGAGGCTGGGGCTGGGATCCCAGCTGTTGGCTGGGCCCTCACACGGAGCTGTTGGCCAGAGCACCTACAAATGGCCCTTTTCTGTGGCCTGAGCTTTTGAGTTCCAGCATTAAGCATCCCAAGACAGAGCCAGGCCGAAAGCATATCACCATTTCTAATCCAGCTTCCGGAGTCCCACAGTGACACTTTCCAGTGTATTCCATTCACGGGAGATGAGGCATTAGGGTGAGCCCACAGGTCGGGCTGATTAAAAAGAATTAGATTGTGCCACTTGATAAGAGGAGTATCAGCAAATTCCAGGATAAGAAAAACTTCCCATCGGTCTTTTTTTTTTAAGTTGTCAGACCAGCCTCCCTTTTCAAAAGTAGTCACACTTGTCCTCCATCCCCCACTCATCCACTCATGTCTGGACCAGTAGCAGCTCAAAGAAGTCCACAGAATCCAACAACCCAAATCGGCGGGGCATGTTGAATGCTGCTTTGCTCTTTTCCAAAAGCCCTTTCAGAAGCCTCTGAAATAAACCAAAGACTCTCAAGTAGGACACGGAAGACTCCCGTGTGGTAATGACTTCATTCCCTTTCGGTGCTACTATGCCCAGAGTCCAGCCGCTGGGTGTGCTCTGGAAATCTCCTCTGTCTCTCTCCAAGCTCAGTGTTCAGAGCTATCCATTGTCTGAGAACCCGCATTGCTCACATGAGCCTTTGTCTTGGATAACAGCCCCTGTTCATCAATATGATGCATTGCCCTCTGATTTTCTCCTTCTGTCTTTCTTTCGGGATATTCCTTTCTCCTCTCTGATTGCTTTTTCTTCTTAGACCATTACTCTACTTGATAGCGCCAGGTTATCATTGGATCCCATCTCTCTCTCCAATAAACCTGTGATTGATACTAATCTTCCTCCTGGGACACATTTTATAGGATGCACAGTGGAAACCACTCTCTAAATCTTAGCTTTATATGTGCTGACAATTTACAAGGTTGTACCTCACACTCGTCTCGGGAGGCTTAAGGGGAAATTTGAGAACTGTGTAATCAGACCTCCTAATAAGAACAGAAATGCCTTTCATACACAGACATGGTCGTGCCAGTCAGTAGCCAGCGCTACGCCCCTCTTTGTCTATTTAATTTTTTTTTTTTTTTCTCTAGCCAACAAGATGCACATCTAGTGCCATCTGGGACATGTCCAGTTCCTAGACACCCAGCATGCGTTCTTCCGAGGAGAGTGGTATTTTAATTACTCTAATAAAAGCTTTCCCTTGCAATCAATTCCATAAAAACAGAAAATTAGGGTGGTTGCAAACACCTCACTGAAGAGAAGCTTTGCTACATAATGTAACTGTACCTCTCCCAGGAAGAGAGATTTATAGACACAGCATGGGGCCCTCTCCCACGGACACAGGCTTGAGATAGAACTTTATTCTTGTAGACCCGAGCAAGTGTTCTGTAGAAAGTGTTGACTTCCCCTGTGGACTTTGTACCCCTGAAGCGTGCAGGCCAAGGAAACCGGTGTAAGGCAGTGTTTACTTGCAACACTATTAGATTCCTCATGTTCTTCAAATGACTGCCAGCATCCAGAAAACAGAGCTACCTTGGGACTCAGAGCTTTTGAGCAACCCAAGCTGGCTGCATGATTTGTTCATTAGTTTACACGAAACTCAAGGAAGGATGCTTCTGTCTCTTTAAGTTCAGTGTGGTCACATTGGGGACCAGTAAAAGGAATCATGATGAAAACTGGGTTTGTTTTCTATTGCAGCTTAAAGAGTCAGACTCCGGGGGGTGCCTGTGTGCCTCAGTTAGTTGAGCATCCAGCTGTTAGTTTCAGCTCAGGTCATGATCTCAGGGTCTTGGGATGGAGCCCCACATCAGGGCTCCCTGCTCAGTGGGGAGTCTGCTTGAGATTCTCTCCCTGTGCCCCTTCCCCTGCTCCAGCGCATGCACACATGTGTTTGTGTGTGTGTGTGGGTGCACACGTGCGTGCACGCATATGAACTCTCACTCTCTCTCTATCCCTCTCTCAAATAGATAAATCTAAAAAAAAAATCTAAAAAAAAAAGGAGAAAATAAAAGATACGAAAATGTTCTTCCAATGGATTTTACCTCCTATCTCGTTCTCGTATCTGTAATGCCAGTCCTCTGGATTACCCCATTTAGGAGAGAGATATCTCACAGCCTTTCTGGTTTTCTTCCTCCTACATCTGTGCTCTTTCTGAACCAATATTTCTGGGCACATTGAGTGTTCTGGGCCAACTCGCCCCAAATCTGCATGTTGAAGTCTTTACCCCCAGGACCTTAGAAGGACTATCTGGAGATAGGGCCTTTAAAGAGGTAATTACGTTAGAATGAGGTCTTCAGGGTAGGCCCTAAATCAATCCGACCTATGTTCTTAGAAGAAGAGGAGATTAGGACCCAGACAACACGGAACAAGAGACACCCACGTGAGGACACAGTGAGAAGGAGGCCATCTGCAAGCAAAGGTGAGAGGCCTCAGAAGAAACCAAACCTGCAGACACTTTATCTTAGACCTCCTCCTCTCTCCAAAATGGTGAGGACATGAACTACGGCTGTGGCAGCCCCCCAGTCTGTGGCATCTCACTACGGCAATCCCAGCCAACCAGGTACTGGGGTAGCTTCTCCTGTGTGTAGCTGGAACTCACTTTTCTGGGTAATTAACTAAAAGCGCCTTGCATTGTGTGGGTACAGCTCCATGCAAGGTGACAGCGGCCCAGTCCCCTGATGTAGCGAGAGTTAAGGCTGTGGCAATCCTTACTTTCAGGGTGCCAAGATAAAGCTGGAAAGGGAAGAAAACAGAGAAAGTGTCCAACGTGAGCTGAACCCAGCTTCGATGCGTACAGAGATGACCGGACATGTAAAAGGCAGCCTGAGGGCTCCGGATGGCTGTGCGTGGGGGTCGGGATAAGCTGGGAGCTAGAAAACCGCAAAAATCAGAAGAGGGAATTAGTCCATGTGAAATCCACCTGGGCTTGTTAACTGGCGCTAGAAGAGGTTAGGCTCCCACCTCCCACAGCGACTGGGAGATAGGGGTCTTCAAAGGTTGGCTGGAGCAAACAGCAAATTCTCTTGTCAGCCTTAAGATCTCTCAGGCACTTGGAGGGGAACCCGGGCCATGTCAGGGTTGCAGGCTTGAGCTGTTAGAAACTGTGTTTGTTCATCTTTATAGGCCAAGGTTGACAGGCCTGGTGGAGAAAGAGGCTCAGAGGAGGCTGGCTAGCATCTGATCCAGGAGAGAATTTTCGACAAGAGCCCCTAGAATCAGGCCGGCCCCAGGCGCTGGCACGTGCTGTTTAAGCCCGCCCAGCACAGGCTCCTGGGGAGATGCATGAAAAGTAACCCGAGGCCCCTGCGGACATAGCAGCTTTCAGTATTGGAGCACAGGGCCTGTTCCGAACTGTGAGGTGACACTGGGCTGGGGGCGGGTGCTCCACAAAAGTGGACCTGAAATCCGGGGCAGTCTCAGAACTCATGGCAGTGAAAGAGACAGGAGCCTTCAAGGTTACAATCTAGGGTTGGCGTTCTTTCTGTACTCGCTGCACTTTATTATGCCGTGTTCACGCAGCACAGGCAGAGAAGCGCGAGGCCGAGCAGGGGGGTATGGCTGAATTGAGACACGGCAGAGACAACCAGAAAAGCGTGAGCTATGAAGCAGGTGGGAAGTTTTTTAAAGATGGGAGTCATCTGGGTCCCCTAGGCAGGCGTCCTGTGTTAACGCTGACCGAACTACAGCCCATTTGTGTAAAGGGTTCGCCATCTGGGGTTCCAAGGTCTAGGGGAGCCCAGGCATCCAGCTGCAGCCCGACCCAAGGCAGAGAGGAAGGGACCGTTTGGTTCCGGTGGGCCTGGCAGCTTGGGAGCTTCCCGAAAGTGGGGGCCACATCATGATGCTGACACCCCAAGCCCAGCCTGGATTAGTGTCCCCAGAAAAATTCTCATAACGGCCTGTGCCTTTCTTTCATAACATTTATTTCAGTTATAATTATGTATTTGTGCAATTATCTGACCCCTGTTTTCCCCGCTAAACCATATGTTTTATGAAGGCAGAAACGATGGCTATTTCACTTTCCATTGACTTCACGGTGCCTGATGTGGTCGTAACGTGCAAGGGTTGGAGCTCAAGAAATACTTGTTCAGTGAATGAATGAATCCATGCGTGTTGATGCCCCCAAGGTGTCAGAGTCTCACTTCTGGTATGGAACTCTGTGGGATGCATGGAAGGTCAAGGGCAGGATGTAGCATCCTCTCCGGGGTAAGCTGAGAAGCCTGTGCCCTCTGCTGGCCTCGGGGCGTGGTTTGACAGGTCCCCCAGTGTGGATGGGGAGAGTGTGTCCCTCTGGAAGGCCAAGGAAAATCTCAGTGGCCGAGTCGGATTTTGGGGATTTCAGAAAAGCCTTTAACATGTGAGACCCCAAAACTCTGCACCGGCAAGTCATCTCCCAGGCCCCTCTGCCCTTTCTACTTCTGAATCCTTCCTCTGACCCCCCAGTTCCTCGTGGGTTCTGTTTGTCCTTGGCATAAACATTATAGGCACTGAGGGTTTACTGAAAAAGCCCCCCCAAAGATTCTGAAATCTCCCCCCTGCCCCAACACACAGATCCCACTCCAAGGATGCTAAAATGCCTGACCATCCAGCACACTCACTCCTTTGCCATAAGGAATTAAAGAGATTACAACTGAACTTTCGTACTCCCGGACATAATTTACTTTGTGAGAATCAGCTTTCTCTGGGCACCTGGAATAGTCTTGAGGAAAACAGGTCATGGACTAGATGGATTCTGACCAGGAAATGTGGTTAAGAAGATCTGGAACATGGGATCCTTCTGTAGCCACAGTGACATCCTTGGGTGGCCAGGAGGGAGACAGCTTGAGTGTGCTGGTTATGTGCTAGGGTGGAGAAGGGGGGGTGGGCAGTCGCAGTACGTGATGCAAGCGATGTAAGCGATAGGAAAAGCCCGAAGACAGAGAGGTCAGCCAGTTCCCAGCTCCGTGCACTGCGTAAGATCACTGGCCCTTCCCTCATGCCTGTCTCCTGACTCAAGGCAGGGGTCTCCTCTCTGACTACAGAGCCCCTGCTGCCTTACTGGCCTCAGCGTCTGGTAAATAGTAAACATGTAAATACAGGTAGACGGGCTCAGTCTCCTTTCATGAGCTCATTTCCAGAGGGAGGTGAGCACCTGTCCAAACTATTTTCAGGAAAGAATATTATTCCCTAAGATTTTCTCTTAATAGACAGTATTGCATAATGGGAAGGAAACTGGGCTGGAAGTTTTAACGCGATTTCTCTTCCCTGCATTGACACTGACTCACTGTGTGACCTTGGTCAAGTTCCTTCACCTCCTGGAGAGACTCTTTCTTTCATGTAAATGTCATGCCACCTTTGACTTGTTTGCTGCCAGTTTCGCAGGAAAAAGCACCCTGGGAAATGTGATTAAGGAGAGGCTCCTGGCCTCTTAGCCAGCGGAGGGGACTTTCATGCTTAGACCGGGGGAGCACTTTAGATCAGCTCCTCTCGTGTTAATTTCCTCCTCCTTCTCACCCACCCCGTCGTCTCCGGATGAGGGCACAGTATGGCAGATTGCATGTAAAACTGCTTTCTGAAAGGCACACCCATGCATCCGTTGCGTGGAGCTGAGACTAATTCCAGTGTTGGCACTGGCTTGCCGAGGTGTTGTTGGAAGGGTGTGGGCAGGCTAACATTAGTGCTCTCCAGGGTGGGGCACATACAGCCCTGGTTCCAGGTGCCAAAGAGCCACATACTTTCCAGGGCTCTTCAAAGTCAGCAGAAAGGGCACAGCACAGCAGGTGTCCGCCCCTGGGCCAATTTGACTTATTTATCAGTTTGATGTCTGCCTCCCCAGCTTGTAGGTAGCCGCCGTGATGACAGAGACATGTCTAGTTAGCTCACTCTTGTATCCTTAGCATTGAACGGCACTGGAACGTAGTACGCTACTAAGAAATATATTTTGAGGGGCCACTGGGTGGCTCAGTCGGTTAAGTGTCTGCCTTCCGCTCAGGTCATGGTCCTAGGGTCCTGGGATGGAGCCCTGCATCGGGCTCTCTGCTCAGTGGGGAGTCTGCTTGTTTCTCTTCCTCTGCCCCTCCCCCTGCTTGTGCTCTTTCTTCCTCTAATAATAAATAAAGTCCTTTAACATTTAAATATATATATATATATATATATATATATATATATATATAGTATTTTGTTTTTCGAATGAACGAATGAATGAATGGTAATTTGTTTGGTACAAGGCTATGCTGCAGAACATACTGCTGGAGTCTGGCTCCTGCCCCACAGGCTTTTCCTAAACTGATCGAGATCAAGGCAGGCAGAGGTCCCAGGCAGCAGTGCGGTGGTTCCGGTGACGGCTGGCTCCAATGTCAATGTTCCTGCAGGGGATGGAAGGGGTCGAGGAAGGAGGGGTGCTGACCAAGAGTCCCTTCACCTCCATTCCAAAACAGAAACTAATAAATGTTCATGATATGGAGAAGAATGAGAAAGTGCCAGCTCCCACCGCACAATGGCTAAGGGTCTTTTCACGGTTCTACAATGTAACTAATCCCAGAAGATATATTCCCCGACCTCCAATCACTTACAACAAAAATTCGTGTTGTCTTTTATACTGAAGATGGATTGGAATGTGTTCAGGTTCCTTTATACTTGGGTGTGGCACTTTTGACCCGCTCTCAGAGGACCTGCACTTGGGGACAGAAGCGAAGGTCTACTTCAGTTTCCCTTGGCCTCTTCCAAAGGTTGGAAGCATAAGCTTGAAATGAGTGACCATTAATTGAGCATCTACTATGTGTTGGATACTGGAGTAAGCTCTGTGGGTAAGACAACATCCCAAGGATGGGCTTGGAGGAGGGCTGAACGGGGCCATTCCCAGTAGGGATGAAGAGAAGTGGCAGAGTTAGGAGAACTTGAGGCTAAGGATAATAAGACTTAATGAGTAATGATTTGTCGAGGTGGAGAAAGAGAGGGAGCGTTAGTATGACTCCCAGGCTTGGGGTTTGGACAGCGGGGTAGGGCTGGGATCCTCATCACAGGACAGGAAAGGTGGCAGATGTGGGGAGATGGAAGAGTTTAGCTGTAGATGGTTTGAGGGCGAAGCTCCTATGTGCCATCCAGCAGGAAAAGTCCATCAGGAATTGGACTAATTTCATGCCATATACCATTTACTAAGTGGGAGAGTTTCACTGTTTTAATATTTTTAAACACCAATATTGTTCTAAAGAACCTTCTCCTCCTTGTTTGGAGACTGATTTATAGTCCTGGCTTCCCTCCAGAGTCTTATCTTTGAAGCAAACATCACATCAGCCCTGAGTGCAAGTGAAAATGAGCCGAGCCAGAGCAGTGGGGAATATGGTCTGTCTGGCTCTGTATTTACCAGTGCCTTTCTTCAGCGACCCCTGCTCCAGCCCCCTGTGCTGTTGGCTCCCAGCGATATTTATCCTTCCAGCCTCAAATCATTTAACCCTTCTATGGCCTTTCAAGACAAATCCTGGGCATCTCAGACACCTCAGACATGTCCAGGAATAAGCATAGAAGGTTAAAGTGTCTGTCTCTGCTCAACCTGGCCAGAGCATCTCTCTCCTTCTCATGCCTTGAAAGCCAAGACAAAGCTTCCTAGTAAAACAGGTCCTCGTGATCAGGTGGTGGGTCAGAATATTTCATGGAAGGTCAGAAAAATGATCAGAGCCTCTCAGAACTTCAGGATACAGATGGTACCCAACTTATGATGGTTCAACTAACAACTTTTTGACTTTATAGTGGTGTGAGAGCAATATGCATTCAGTAGAAACTTTACTTCAATCTTCAAATTTTGATCATCTCTGAAGCTGGCCATATGTGGTACAATGTTCTCTGTGGGTGCTGGGAAGTGGCAGCTCCCAGCCTCCCCCCATGATTGCAAGAAGACACTTAGAACCATTCTATACCCAGACAACCATTGTTTTTCACTGTCAGCACAGGATTCAATAAATGAGATATTCGACATTTCATAATAAAACAGGCCTGGTATGAGATGATTTTGCCTAACTGCAGGCTAATGTAATTGTTCTGAGCACGGTTAAGTTAGGTTAGACCAAGTTACAGTGTTTGATAGGTTAGGTGTATTAAATGCATTTTTGAAAAAAAAATGCATTTTTGGCTTATGGTATTTTAAACCTACAGGGGGTTTATCATTAGGTAACCCCTTCCTAAGTCAAGGAAGATCTGTGTTTAAAAAAACAAAAAAAGATCTTGCCATTCTCTGAGTAGAATTCAAGCTGGAGGAAAACATCATAGTCTTCTGAAAAAATCATGAGTAAATGGAAAAATGAAACCCAATTCTTGCCGCTTTAGAAACTTACATATCCATTCATTCAGCCAACATTTATTAGGCATCTTCTATATTTAATTAAGCCACTTTGCAGGACAGTATGGGACACAACGACGGAAAGTTCCTCTGCCTCCCAAGAAGGCAACACATGACTGGTCACGACTAATGAGGAAGTAATTTGCAGCCACCAATGGCATCTATGGCAAAGAGCAGCCAAGCACCCTGTGCAGACTAGCCCGCCGAGCCCTCACAGCCTTCTGCAGTAGTTTCTATCAGTACCATTATTCTATAGATGAGGAAACTAAGGTACAAGGAAGCTGAGAAATTTGCCAAAGTCAGCAATTGGTAAGTGATGGGATTTGAACTCAAGCAGTTGGAACGAAGGACACTTTGTGGATCAAATGGCCTTGACATGGGACCACGAGTGGTAAGTTAGCTTTCAGTGACTGGAGTCATTCCAGAAGGACGCTACTCTGTGGGCAAAGACAAGGAGATGACACTTTTGGATAAATGAGTGATGGTCCCGACTGGGGGAGTTCTTGAAATGGGTCAGCAAAAAATAAGATATGAAGGGTCACTTTTAGAAATGCAGACTTCTCTCTACAGGTAATAGGAGTTGTGGAAGATCTTTGAGCTGAAGTGATAGGATCAGAGCTGTACTTTAAAAAAGAAAATGTGGTTCCTGCACTCTAGCCACTTAGTAAAATAAGTAGACAAAAAAAAAAAAAAAAAAGGAAAAAGAGAAAGGAAGGAAGAAAAGAAAGGAAGGAAGGAAGGAAGGAAGGAAGGAAGGGAAAGAAAGAAAGAAAGAAAGAAAGAAAGAAAGAAAGAAAGAAAGAAAGAAAGAAAGAAAGAAAAAGAAGAGAAGGGAAGGAAAAGAAAATTTCCTGGCTGTCTGATAGAATAATTATAGTTATCCCACCCACTTTATAAAATGTATAGTTTTCTTTATTCTTGCTCACATAGTCAAGAAAGTGGGAGTCTCTGATATTTCTGATTTAAGCAACGATTCAAGGACTTGGTCTCCTTTTACTCTTTGGCTTTGCCTTCTTTGACCAGGGACTTCTAGGTTCACTGTGCTGTGTATATCAAGACATTGGAAAGAGAGAGAGAGTGGGGAAGGCACCTGCTTCTTAAGTTCTCCAGTGACCTTCACTGATTTCATTGGGAGGCATGTCCCCCCACCACCAGAGGCATGGGGACAAGGAATGTGGTTCCTGACTGGGCAGGCTTTCATCTATGCCTGCCCCAGGAGAAGGAAACATGACTCATGTCGGAAAGTCTATCACACGTGAATGCAGAAAGAAAAGCCTATTTACCTGCCAGCAATAACTTCAGAATAGTCTAGCACCTCATTTTGAAGTCTGGTTGAGGAATGAGTCTTATGAACAAATGAGGCTTAAAATAAAATAATATAAGTATAGTCCCTTTTAGCACCAAATCGTATTCGTCTAAATTATTCTTGAAGGTTCCAAATTGATTTTATACTTTCCTACGTAAGTGAACAAAGCTTAACTTAATTTAAGCTCTTCTTGATGACTTAGGGTCCCCTTTATGAATGTCACTTATTATAATGCAGTGTGTTGTGTACGGATGGCTTTTGAGTGCTAGAATTATTTGTTCCTGCACTGAATGCCTCCAGAATTCTAGGCTATTCTACTAAATTTTCTCTTTAGTCTTTCTGTCCCCCTAAGAAGTTTCACAGTCACTGTATCATCTCAGCACCTCTAATGTCGGTTTTCCAATGCTTTCTACATTCTCCTGCCATTCTTGTTATCTACTAGTTCCTCCCTTCTGTAGATTTTCTTTTTCCTCCTCTTAAGACTCTTCAGTTTTCTTTTCTTTGCCAGTCTTCCACTCAACTCTGTCTTGCCTGTTATGGTGGCCAAATCACCCACACACTTAGGACTAAGATTGACCCAGGTGCTGATACAGGCTGTGCCTTAGAAACACTATTACCTGGGGTGCCTGGGTGCCTCAGTCGGTTAAGCGGCTGCCTTCTGCTCAGGTCCTGAGATCAAGCTCCACATCGGGCTCCCTGCTCAGTGGAGAGCCTGCTTCTCCCTCTCCCTCTGCCTGCTACTCTGCCTACCTGCTCTCTCTCTCTATCTCTTTGTCAAATAAAAAAAAATAAAAATCTTAAAAAAAAAAAAAGAAAGAAAGAAACACTATGACCTTGAGCAATTCAAGTTTGAACCTCTCTTTCCTCAAATGTAAACCAAGGTGGTAATATGTATCTTGCTGGTTCACTTTAGAATTAACTGAGATTAATATAATATTAATAATAATAATAATATTAAAAGTTGCTTCATAACCATTGGTAACCATTACTGTTGTTATTATGACATTTCCGGGACCTGATGAGGAAGAGCTGGAACAGAGGGGACATCTCCAGTGAGCAGAGGGCTGAAGCCATGAGTCAGGATCCTGAGTCCCCAGGGAGTCACAGATCTGCTGATATGCCGGAGTGTACTCTAAAGAGAGATCTAATATATATGGATATAATAATAATACATGGAGACACGAAGAGGACTGTGTGAATATCTTCCCTGGTTCCGTCTGGTGTTGCTTTGTTTTTACCAAAAAAGCACCTCTCTCAAAAAAATGAATTGAAACTCTCTTAAGCTATCAATGCTGTCTGACTTCATCCACTCACGGTTTCTTGACAAAGCTGGAGAAGGGGTGCACATTTGTCTCTCTCGCCGGAAACAGCTTCGCTGCCTTTCATAGCCCCTGCGCACCGAGCTATAGCCAGAGGAGCAAAGGCAGTTGCGTCCCGGGCAGCCTGCCCAAAAGCTTCCATTACACAGGGAGTAGGTACTGAATAAACTATACCGTGAACAAGCGAAAAGAAGAAAAGGCGATCTTTCACTAATACAAAGTAAGTAATTCTGTGGCCCAGAGGATGCATGATGTTCAGCAAATGAAAGCAGGTGGCAAAGTAGCTCCCTAGTGTGTACATCACAGCTAATGTCCATCAGTGGTCAGCAAACGAGTATACTGTGCCAGCATCAATAACCCTCTGCTTAGCCTTGTGCTGTGTTTATTTAACTAATGGCTGCCTTACTGGTAACACATCATGATGGTGTTTACTGAGCTTGGCAAAGTTAGAAATTATGATTTTGTTTACTCATGTGTTTCCAGCTGGGGTGCTGAGTTGTTATTCAGGCTGCTGATGACCCTCCTTCCACTCTCAGAGCCCCTAAACTAGGCAGTTCCATAAACAAACCATCAGCTCGAGAACCAAAGTGTCAACACTGACACAATCTGGTTATTTGCTACTTGGCAGTAGTCAGTGTCCAAAGCCTCAAATAACGACTCATTTTGAAAACTCCCTTATGCTTAGATAATAAAGTGGATAGAAGTAAGGTTACAGTGTAATCAGTTTGGTTGGTACTACTCAGTCTTCTATGAGAAGATGAAGCATTTGCATCAAATTAAATATTCGATTTGGGATGATTTGTCTCTTGATCTACACTTGGGCATACCAAACGGAAAGGAAAACCAGAGAGAAAGCCTAGGGGAGGGCCGTGGTTCTAGAATGTTCTCCTCACCTGCATGAACTAAATTTAGCTACTTGTGCAGCAAATACTTAGAGAGCAACCACTATATATTAGGTCCCGGGGATGTTACAGTGAGCTCAACCCCACGGAGGCATGAACCCAGTTCCTAAGAACCTTGCCATTCTGTGAGGGAAGAGAGACCCTGACTCAAAGATTGACGACATGGTGAGAACCAGAAGAGGAGAAACAGGGCGGAGTTTAGGGAAGGTTCTCTGAGGCTGATGATGATGAAGGAGTTTCAAAAGTCGGGAGAGAGGAGGCAGGGAAGGGAGCCTTTGAATGTTGTGATTATTTCAGTTAAGCCACAGAATCCCGCTGCGAGGTAGACATTATGTTCCAGTTTATAATTGAGCCAGCTTGGCTTCCAGGGAAAGCATGTGCAAAGGCCCCAAGGCAAAGCCTTTGAATAGTGCCACTTGGAGCTACAAAGTCAAAGTCAATGCAAGTGGAGTATGGGGAGCTACGAGAGGGTGGGGGATACAGAAGGACTTGAGGGGGGGAAGCGATATGAGGGTCTCATAAGCCACTGGAAGGACTTTGTCCTCAAAGCAACGGGAGGATCCTTAGGGATTTTAGGGTGTAGGGATACTAAGCACAAGCAGGTCCTAATGAGATAGGCTTTTCAGAAAGTCCTCCTGGACATTTGTGGACAGTAGAAGTGTATGTGGGAGGCCTGGCGGTGATCCAGGGAAGACAGTGGGTTGAAGCAGGGGTGGGGACAGGGGGAAGCAAGATGCAGATGGGTAGAAAAGATCAGATTCAGCAGAAACAGCAGGTGGAGTGTGCAGGTTCAGGAATGACTGGATGGAAAGAGAGGCGGGTAGCGGCTTATCCAGGAGGGCCCTTTTTGTGTCTGTGACAATTAACCCGTGACAGTTGTACCAGTTACACCTTCCTGAGTGCCTGCTGTGCCATTTTGCAGATGAGAACATTGAGGCTGACTAGGGAAGTACCTATCAATAAATGACTTAACTGGGACTTGAACCCAAGTCTGACTCTTTCTACTTCAATTCTACAGATTTAATGTTCTGTCCCGTTAGATTGTTTTCTCATCTGGTCAACTGAAACCATAGCTTTTTTCCCCCTCTGTTCAATTCAGCTATATGTGGAACCCCTGCATTCTCCTAATTCTCTTGTTTTTGACCGTAGGTTAGTAGTTATCAGATTTGGGCCATGCTGTGTTTACGTGAAAGCCCTTTCAAATGTAGCAGGGGCCAAAAAAGCCAGTTTTGTGGAATCTGGTTTGTCTGGCAGCATTAAAAGTGGCCTTACCCTCATAAAAATGCAGCTTTTTGTTTGTTTTAATGAGCACAGGTGACCCTTAGACCTGCTTGCCTCCTAGAGGAAGGAATTGCATAGGAGTGACCTTTAAGGGGACTCCCAGCAGGGGGCTATTTGAAAGGCTGGGAGGTGAGCCATCGTGTACCCTCAGCCCTTGTCCTGGCACATCAGAGAAGAAAGAGGCCCAGGAAACGGGCTTGTGGCTCTGGGGACTCATCCACACTTTTTTTGGACAGAGAAAAATCCTCTGCTGCTTGCCTAGAAAGTAAGGCAGTCAAGATTTTCTTTAACAATCTATTGAGGACCTGCTGTGTGCCAGACGTGCATCGTGATCTCTGTTCTCGTGGCACTCTTGCTGTAGTGGCGGGGACAGACCTTAAAGAAATTAAAAATGTAAATCACTAGAGACTGTGGTAGGCGTCAGAGGAAATAAACAGGATCGTGCATGAGAGGATCGTGATAAACTTGTAGCTCAACTTCCTCACCTGGTAAAAACGAGAACCGTGGTAGAACTTGCCTTTCAAGGCTGTTTTCAGGATTAACTCAGGTGTTAGATTAACGTTTTGTGTTGAGAACCATGCCTGGCATATCAGCTGAACGTTTTGTCAGTGTTATTAGCAGTTAATATCTTTGTTATATAATAAATGGGGGAGACTCTGTCCAATTAAGGCAGTCAGGGAGGACTTCCTGGAGGAGATGACTTTCAAGCTGAGACCTGAGAGACGAGAAGGATCAGGGCATGTGAATAACTGGGGAAACGAAGACCAGAGGCCGAGAGGGAGCACCCGATCTCTCAGTCTCTCCCCGAGACAGAAAGGAGATCAGCAGTCCATAGGGCTGAGAATGGCAAGTGAATCGAGTTCAGGTCCACAGGGGTGGACAAGGCTCCGACCAGGCAAAGAATGTGGATTTTACTCTTCAGGTAGGGCAGGGGAGTGGCGTGCACTGCATTAAAATTCTCAGCCTTGCAGCCGTGCAGGACATGAAGTGTGAGGGTGAAAGCTGCCAGACCCAGTGGGGAGCAGGGGGTGCCGGTGGGGTGGTGGGAGGCAGAGGGTGAAGACCGAGTAGGGAGCAGTGTCTTCGTCTCCAGAGCTGCCAGAACAAATTACCACAACCTGGCTGTCTTAGAACAACTGAAATTGATCCTCTCACAGTCCTGGCAGCTGGGAGTCTGAGATCAAGGCTTTGGCCAAGCCGGGCTCTTCCCGAAAGCTCTAGCTCTAAGACAGAATCCTACCTTGTACCTTACAGCTGCCTCAGCATCCGGGGCCAGTCCCTGCCTCGCTTCGACCTCTGCCTCCTTCTTCACGGGTGTTCTCCCTGGGTGTCACCGTGCCTCTGAGTCTCTGCTCTAATCCAGTGCGACCCCCTCTTGACTTACCTTCTTAATTACGCAGGCAAAAACGCTTTTTCCAAATAAGGTCACATCCGCAGGTGGGACTTCAACATCACTTTGTGGGTACGTGGCGAGGGGCTGTTGGATGAACACAGTTCAACCCACAGCGGGTCTCTGAGTCTGGCCACGCCTTTGGGGGGCTGCGCTGGCTGGAGAGAACCCCCGTGTCCCACCTCCCGGGGCGAGAGCGGCCGCCAGCCCTGCTCGTGCCTTCTCCCTGTCAGGCAGGGCTCGCCGGCTCTGTGGCTCTTCCTGGCTGCTTCTTCCAGGCAGGCAGCAGGTGGTGCGGGGCGGGCAGCGCTGCTAAAGAATGATCCTCCTTTCTCATCTGTCTCCACAAAACCACTTCCAGCTGTAGGGTCCTGCTTCAGGGCACCAGGAACTCAGAACTCTTTTTCAGTGGGTCCCCAGCGACTTTGACCAGGCTATGGATATTATAGGTGGATTTTCTTAGATGTGTAGGAGTGAGGAGACCTGGGGTTCATCTCAGGTGCTTCTTGTAGGGTGTGACCTCAAGCAAATCATTGAATCTCTTGATTTTCGGCTCCTTCCTCTGTAAAATGAGGATCCTGAAGTGGTCCAGGGGCTCTCAACCTTGAGGATGCATCAGAAATCACTTGGAGGACTTGTGAAAATACAGGTGGCTGGGCCCCACCTCAGAGCATCTGAGTCTGTAGGTCTAGGATGGGGTCTGAGAATTTTGAATTTCTAGAAAGTTCCTAGACTTGTTTGTCATGGTGGGTCTGGGAACCACACCTTGAAAATTATCAGCCTAGACAATCTATGAGATTTCTGCCAGTGATGTTATTGGGTGAGAAGAGATAGGTTTAGGATACATGGATGGGGATAGATCCAGTAAGGCTAGAAGAGTTGTAGCAGGTTGAGAGAGAGGTAATCAAGAATGAGCTTTGAATTTTGTCTTGAGAACTGGGTGGAAGGTATGCCTTTAATTGAGATGGCAAACCTTCCCTTTGAGATTGGCGTTACCATATTCATATTACAGATGAAAAAAACAGGAGACTCAGAAAAACTAAGCCACCTTGCCCAAAATTATCCACCTAAGGAGAGGAAGAAACCAGTTCAAGCCTGTGACTCCAAAGACCGTAATTTAAACACTGCTCAGTACTGCCCCCTGCCTGTGGAGCTCTCATCCTCAGGCAGCCAGTAGATGGAAATCATGGAAAATAGGTTGGGGGGCGGAGAGGAGGACTTCTTGGCAGTGAAGGCTGGTGGGTGGGTTTGTCACTGAGAGAGAAGAGCAGCTTGAAAGTAACATTTTTCTAGGGAATCACATTAAATAATCAGAGTGGCTTATACCTGTGTCAGGCTGAACCGAGATTGACAGCTAATAAAAGCCCAGTAATTACAGGAAAACATCAGATTGAAAAGTGCAGAGATTCTTGAAACACCTGAAGCCATTTAATATATCTTATGTTTGCTCCAGACCAATAAGCAGCTCCCAGAGCAAGACTGGTCTCATTACTGAGCTAATGGACATTATGCTCTGAGGTACCTTTCCCTCTGCCAAATAAATCAGAATTTTAAAAAGTGAAGCCTGAGATTGCCATGCTGCAAATGTTTGCAAGGACATCACTGAGTGTTTTAGGTGTCAAGTTTAATTTGACTTGGCCTGGTCTATTCTCTTAAGAAAGGCTCAGGAGACATCAGCTGGGTCACAGGGAGAATTCCTTCTGCTCCTGCTCTCTGGGCTGTGACAGAAATCAGACCTTGATTCCCTGAGCGTGCCTCCTCAAGCAAAGGTTGCTCCTGTCACCTGAGCCCAAAGGAGTAAGTTGTGATGCAAGTTGTCATGCCCTGCTGTTCTCTGATGGAGGGGGGAGTAGGTGGAAGGAGAGAGACTCACTCACACCTTCTAAAATATGCTAAAACCTTCCTGAGCCCCTACTAAGTCGCAGACACTGCCCTAGGTACCGGGATGATGACAAATGCTTACATATTAGCCAAGAGCAAAAGTGAGGGCAAAAATAAAATGGTAAGCTCCATGTTTGTGTACGTCCGCTCCGTGCACATTCCCCCCAGAGACCCAGGCTGCCATCTCCCACGGGCCCCTCTCCTGCACACATTGGGGGCCTGACGAGGCTGCAACTCTGAGCACCAGTGGCCTCCATGCATTGTAGATTTTCCTGGGCATTTTTTTACTTCACAACAGCTCTAATGACCTTGGCATCAAGCTCTTACTGGGGATTAATAACTGGCTGGGCTTAATGGCCCTCACCGTGTCCTGGGCCATTTTCCTAACCAGCCATTAATTCCAAGCAGTGCCCTCAGCTCTGGCCGTTATGGCTCCCTGGACGGGGAGGCTGTCCTGAGGCAAAGGGCCACAGCCGCCTTCTCTGCAGACAAAGGCTTTCACATTATACGCCCCGCCTTCTTCTCCCCATGGCATCTAGTACACAGGGCTGGGGACTTTAGGCAAACACCTAGTTAGGGCACCACATCGTGTCTTCTCTTTATGTCTCAAGAGGGTGGCTTTCTCAGAGAACAGACAAGGCAGGCCGTTGGGTCTCAATCACTCATTTACCAATCTACCCATCTATTATTCAGTGTTAATTGAGTGCCTCTTATGGGGTCAGGAAGCAAGAGAGATGATCAATATTAGATACATATTAGAGTAATCAAATATGGGCGTCTGTGTGTCTTACCAAAGGATGGGATACCTCACTAAATGGGGCTTTAAGGAAAATGTCCGAGAATCAAGGGACTGAGCACTAGTGAGGAGGAAGTCAGAGAGGAGGCCTGGCTAGCCAGTGAGTTTCCCGGGAGCTGCCTGCGCTCCTGCCTTCTCCATGGAACTTAAGCTCCCAGACCCGCTAACAGAGCTGCAAGTTCACTTTCCTGTCCTCTGCTCGGTGATTCATGAACCCAGCATCTGAGTGCTTAACGGAGGAACATGTGAATACGGCATCAGGAATCCTAACTCACCAAGGCATGTGTATCTCCACCCTTCTCATTAAGACACCAAGGATTATAATCATCCTGGGATGTGGAGGAGCATGGCTCTCTCAGAGGACCCATACGCATCCTGAGAAACAGGGTCATGGAATTTGTATAATTTCTAGTCATCCTGCCTCCCCAGACATCATCTCTTCTTCCAAAGGCAGAAAACAGACTTCATTTCCTCCTTTGGAAGTGATTCAGCCTTTGGTACGCTCTCTTCTCAGCTGCGGGAAATGTAACATTCTGTTTAGAACCGCTATTGTCATTTTATTGGCACCACTTACCAAAAGACACTTAAGGCATAATTCAGACTTCACTCTTTTGCTCATTGTTTGGTATCTGCACAAGGCAAAGAGTGGGTGTCGTCGCCTGAGGTAATCAATCCCTCAGAGCCCAGGCAGAGGGGCAGGAATCATGAGGGAGGGATTTCTGGACTAGGCGGACCCAGCGTATGTGGGTGGTGGCCAGTGACCACAGAGGATCAGTAGGGCACAGTCAGGAACCTTTGCCTGCCCTGGAAGGGTCTTCTGCTCACCTCACATGCACAGAGGCGGGAGACAGAAGGCACTGGAATTTCCATAGGTGACATGGGGTTCACCTGTCAATCAGCCTATGCTCTGAGAATCACAGCAGAATAATTAATTATGGGGGAGAGAGATGCAGAGACTTCTCTTCAGAATGTTTTCCCCAGTAAAAATAAGCACAATGTCTTGTAATTAGCAGTCACGCTAGAAAATTCAAGATGATAATTCAGGGTGAGTCTGATGAGAAAAAGCAGGTTCCAATGGCCTGAGGGTCCAATGAAATGAAATCCTACAAAGTGACCTTATTAAACAAATGTACTGAGTTACATGGTACCTCACCGGTGTACTGAGTGCTCAGTAAGTGTCTTTAAATGAATGAACGAATGAATGTCATGTGGCCACAAGTATCTAGTTGATCTCCTCTTTGTTTTACAAGTTAGAACGCTAAGGACCCGACATAAAATTCAGACCCTGGGTCTCCTGACCCTAATCATCACAGAGGAACATGATATTTGCAGATACCCCTGTCAATCTTGTAGGACATTTTTTAGTGGGTTTTCCCACAAGTAGAGGTTTCCTAGGATGCGGGCTTTCCAATATGTCCCAAACAACCCCTAACAAATTGGGTGGGTTGGTCACCCTGAGTGCCCGAGTCTGCCCTGCAGATCCTCTTGCTCCGCCATTGACCCTCCACCAGCCCTCACCACCAAGCTCCCACCTCCACTTCCCTCCCGGCCAACCGGACTCAGGCTCTGCCCCTTCGGTTCAACTGAGAGTCTTGTGGCCAACACCTCCAAATCCAGAGAACGCTTTCCAAGTCTGGTTTCACTTATCCTCTCATGTCTTGTGACCCCATCGACCACCACCTCTTCAAAGTTACCTCATCTGTTGGTTGGTTCCCTTTGCTCTGTCCTTTCCTGGTCCTCTCACCCCTCCAGCTCCTCCAGACCAGCTCCAATGTTCCCTCACCTTTGGTCCCATGGCCCCTTGTGCCTAATCAATTCTAGCACTTACTCCCCGGTCTTGTAATTGCTTATCTAGGGGCACGCTCACTTAGATTGGGTGCCCCCCTGAGAGGAAGGTCAGGATCTTTTTATCTATATCACCAAGTTCAGTGCCTGAGACATGATAGGAACTCCATGGTTGAACAGATCATTTGACTTTCCCTCTTCATCCTTTCTGTGTGGGGTGTTCAGACAAAATCAGAAAAAAGAAAACTAAGTATTTCCCCCGTCCTTTGGCCCATGAAATTGCTCCTCACCCCCAGCAGTTCATTCAGGGGATTCAGACGGGCTTCTGGCTCCGGGTTCCAGGAGGAGAGGAATGGGGACCACTTTCTACACATCTGTAATGCAGCTATTCCTCATAGGAAGATCTTTTTTTTTTTTTTTTTAAAGTTATTATTTATTTGTGAGAGAGAAAGAGAGTACACACATACAGGCAAGTGGAGCGGCAGACAGAGGGAAAAGTGGGCTCCTCGAGGAGCAGGGAGCCCAACCCTGGGATCATGACCTGAGCCGAAGGCCAGCGCTTCACTGACTGAGCCACCCAGGCATCCCAGGAAGATTTGGTCTTAAGTACCTTCTACTCTCCTTCACTTAAGGCTCTAGATGGATGGGGTCTACTGTTAACGGGGCCCCAAGGATTGGACATATTGGATACAAGACCTTTGTCACTTTACCGCATCCAGCCGGCCCTGTGCCCTAAAAGAGGTAACACTACTGGTTAAGACACAGCATCACCAAGCTTCTGGGGTTGAAAGAGGAAGGAAAGAAGGCAACGACTTAAGACATTTCATGGCACATGTTCAATTTATTCTACTGCACCGTGGTGCTGTGATGGTTAATCCCACGGGCTCTTCAGTCTGATTTCCTGGGTTTGAATCCCAGTTCTACCACTTCCTAACTGTATGGCCTTGAGCAAGCTCCTTACTTTCCCTATCCCTCAATATTCTCATTAGTAAAATAGGGGTGATAATATAATACCCTTCTTATGGGATTATTTGAGGAATTGATGCAATTACATAAAAAGCTCAGAACAGTGTCTGGCCCATAAAGACATCTCATCGCTATTAGCAAAAGTGGTCTCTCTCTCCATTGTCCCCCCCCACTCCCGCCTTGCTGTGCTCTAAACAGCCCCCTTGACTAAGACTTTTGCACAGGCCTCATCCTCTCACACTTTATTGCATTTTTTGACTGACCCACTGTCCCTCACTAAAGTGTAAACTTCGAGGGGTTTCTGTTTTTGCATTCCATTTGCATTCTCACTGCCCATCATAGCGCTTGTCACCTAAGAGTAATTGGGTGTCAAATGAATGATGAGAATTTGCAACGGTAGAATCTCCACTTCATAAGCTTCTACGTCAATTATCAACCCGAAGTGATCAGCACTGACTTAGTGAGTGTCTACAATCATTCCACTCTGACAGGTAATCCCAAGAACGGTCTCATTACCCAATGATCACCGCGCCAGCTCCTATGTAAGGACTGGGTTCACCCCCCCACCCCCGCAACTGCTATTTTTCAAATACTAGCAATTTCAAATGTCCCAGTCTAATACTGTGTGCATTTTCATTCAACCAAGATAGAATGGGGCATTTGTTATCCTCATTTGAAGATGAGAAACCCGAGATTCTCACAGGTCAGTGGCTTGCCAAGGTCTCACAGTTAATAGGTAATGGAGACAAGGCTGGACCGGTCGTATAACCCCCCAGAGCTGGTGCCCTTGGCGACCATGCAGTGTGGGAAGGTGGCTGTCCTCAGGTGCCCTTGTCTGGTTCTGAAGGCAGAGCTGTGGCTCAGGAAACTCCCAGGGTAAATAGAAGCACTAAGCGGGATCCGACTTCCCGAAACCAGGCAGGGAGCCAGCGTGTCCTGTTCAGTGCTCACGGGGAGGAAGGGCAGAGGCTCTGGGGCACGTGTAACAATGCAGCTCTCCTTCAGACCATTCTTGATTGTCATTTTCTTGTGCACTTGCCGGTCTTGACCCCAGGCCCTAATTACATTATCTGCAAACAGCAACTAAGAGATATTTCTCATTAAACATGAACAGGGGAATGTTTAATGTGTGGGAACGTAGGCGTTCAGAAAGCAAATCATTGGTTCAAGGTGTTGAAATGAACCGTGTCATTGGAGTTGTCCCTGGTGGGCTTCCACAGGGCACGTGTTCACCAGCTGAGGTCGCTGCTCTGAGCTTGAGGATTTTTTTTTTTTTTTTTTTGCTTTGTTCTGTTTTGTTTTGTTTTTACATTTTTGAAGATGGACCAACTCAGTCTTGCGCCCTGTCCTTTTAAAACAGAGAAACTATCCTAGTTGTCCTTTCAAAATTATGGCATCTGAGGGATTACAACATGGATGTCTTCCCCCCTCCCCCTGCCATGTGATTCTTAGGTGATGTTTATTCAGGATAAACATATTTGTACAGCCGCCAAGAATATTGATACGCACTTAACTTTCAATAAGGTGACTTAAGAACTTCCAAGCTTGTGTCAGAGCAAATGGTAGTGTAGTCTTTACTTCATTTTGGGGGTAACTTTGGATTCAGGAAAACCTGGGTTTGAAGGCGTGACTTCAGTACTTTCTAGTTATGCCTCCTTGGGCAGATTTCTTTCCATCGCCCCTCTGTAAAATGGCAGTGACAGCGACCTTGCAGGGTTGATATGGGGTTTTGGTTATTTAATATCAGTAAAGCCCAGAGCCCACGGTTTGACAGGTCAGTGCAAGCCCTCTTGCGGTCTTGTCATCTGCTCTGGGAGAGAATGAAGGAAAGGACTGATGAGACGCCAGCAGCAGGGATAGATGCTGGCATGGGAGATGGGAGAGGGAGGCCCGGCAGCCTTCAGCGGCAGCGAAATGACCCACTGGTGCCAAGTGAGGGCCTGCTGATGGCGTCCTTCCCCTTCTGCCTTCTAGCCCCTGAAAATGCACTGCGGGGACTGTGCCCTGGTGACCAGCTCGGGGCACCTGCTGCGCAGCCGGCAAGGCCCCCAAATAGACCAGACGGAGTGTGTCATCCGCATGAATGACGCCCCGACACGCGGCTACGGGCGCGACGTGGGCAGCCGCACCAGCCTGCGGGTCATCGCGCATTCCAGCATCCAGAGGATCCTCCGCAACCGCCACGACCTGCTCAACGTGAGCCAGGGCACCGTGTTCATCTTCTGGGGCCCCAGCAGCTACATGCGGAGGGACGGCAAGGGCCAGGTCTACAACAACCTGCAGCTCCTGAGCCAGGTGCTGCCGCGGCTGAAGGCCTTCATGACCACGCGCCACAAGATGCTGCAGTTCGACGAGCTCTTCAAGCGGGAGACCGGCAAAGACAGGTAGGGGGCGGGGCGGGGCGGGGCCGCCCGGGAGGGAGGGCGAGGACGCGTCCGCGCTGCTGGCCGCCCTGCTGGCCCAGTCACCCAAAGCAAAACTTTGGCTGAGGCTTTTTGTGGGGGCCCCGCTGCTCATGCCATTGGCAGCGCTCGCCTCCAGGGGGCCCTGGTCGCCCAGCTGCTCAAACCGAACTCATTAAGACCAAGTTAGCGAAGCACTGAGACTCTGCATGGGTAATTCAAGGCCAAGTCCTTATTTGGGAGGAGCAGGCTACACAGTTGCTCGCTTACCCTGGTAGTAAGTGCAAGATAATAGTTTTGTTGCATTTCCTTTTACTTGTGTGAATACCAACTTCAAGGAGGGTATGAGTTTATTCTTCCCTTTCGAAGCAAACATGCATTCAGTGCATCGATTTTTTAAAAATATTTTATTTATTTATTTGACAGACAGAAATCACAAGTAGGTAGAGAGGCAGGCAGAGGGGGAGGGGGAAGCAGGCTCCCTGTTGAGCGGAGTGCCGGATGTGGGGCTCCATCCCAGGACCCTGAGATCATGACCTGAGCTGAAGGCAGAGGCTTAACCCACTGAGCCGCCCAGGCGCCCCCAGTGCATCGATTTTTGATGAGTAGCTACCCCTCCACTGTAGCAGGCACTGGGGATACAGTCGAAAACAGGAGAGATCTAGGCCCTCCCTTCCCGGAATATAAAGTTTCACCAGGTGGGCAAGCATTCTCCAAGCAGTGGCCCACGTGCTAAGCATCAAGCAAAGGAAAGAAAATGGTGCTATGACATGCAGGACTGGGAGACCTGCCATGGTCTAGGGCCAGGTTTTCCAAACTATCCATTACAGCTCAGTAATGGGACGTGAAATCAATGTAGTGAGTCACTGTAAGATTATTGTTTTAAACGCAGTGGGATATAATGGAATGGAATGAGATGGACTAGAACAAATAATATCAGCAGTCATCCCACATAAAAATACACATATAAGGTTTTCTGGGGTAATGAAAATGTTCTGGAATTAGACAGTGGTGGTGATTGCACAACCCTGTGAATACACAAAAAAGAAACCACTGAATTACACACTTCATGTTTTTTAAGATTTTATTCATTTATTTCTTTGAGAGAGAGAACAGGTGTGGGCATAGGGGACAGAGGGACCAGGGTGGGGGGTGGAGAGGGGAGAATCTCAAGCAGACTCTCTGCTGAGCTTGGAGCCCAACCCGGGGCTCATTCTCAGGACCCTGAGATCATGACCTGAGGTGAAACCAAGAGTCAGTCCCTCAATCCACTGAGCCACCCAGGTACTCCTATTCACTTTTTTAAAGTTTTATTTATTTAAGTCATCTCTGCATTCCGTGTGGGGCACGAATACACAATCCCAAGATCAAAAATCACATGGTTTTCCAACTTAGCTGGCCAGGTGTCCCTGAATTAACACATTTTAAAAAATGAAATGAAAACTATACACATGCACATATGTGTATAAGCTCAGTCGTGATGTGAAATGTTATTTCTTATTATAGGTCAAAATATTTTGAAAAGCACTGATCTAGGAAATGAGGGAATGAGGAAGAGGCTTTCTCCAAAGGATATAGTTAAGCTGAGACCTGGGCCAATAAGTATTTATCCAGGTGAAGAAGAAGCTGGGAAGGGGAGGGAAACCTCCCTGTGGGTCCAGGGCTCGGAGGTGAGAGAACAGACAAGGGGCTGGAGAAAAGCCCTCTAAGGCTCCAATCCCAAGGGCTACTGGTGGGGGCGGGGGTGGAGTGGCCCTTGAGGAGGCCAAGATGAAGGGCCACCAGCTGGCCCAATCTAGGTGAAAAAGAAAGGACAGCTAGGTATCAAAAGGCATGGTGCAGTGTTGTCTAAATACACAGCTTGAGGCTGGAATTCTGACTCTATCTTTCACTAGTTACGTGACCCTGGACAAGTTATCTAACCTTGCAGTGACCTCAGCTGAGAAAAGGGCATAGCAACTAGGCTCATAGGACTGGTCTGATGATTAAATTTGTTTCCTTAATTCTAAAACATGTAATTTTATAATTAATATATATTTAATGATATAATTTACCTCCTGTCCTTACAAAAACTGTTTCTGGGTTGATTTCTTAAAACTAAAAAGACATGATAAATGAAATGAAGAACATAAAGTATGAAATCCACGGTTAGGCTAGGTTGGGGAACGTACTATCAGAGAGCAGGGTCTTAGAGAAAGACCAAAGCTTTGCCCCAACTTCTTTGGGTGGAGGACCATTCTTTTTAAATTCTGGAAACCTTGGGACCATTTAAGAGCAGGTCCAGGCCAGGGTGAGCATGGCACGTGATGGGCAAAAGAGGGGAGAGCTGGCTGCTGGCCCTGTGGCCTCCTTCCCTACAGGCCCAGCGGCCTCTCTGGTAAGCCCAGCCAGCGGATCACATAGGGGATCCTGGTCATCACGAAATCCAATTTTACTACCCTGTAAAAACCACAAATCAGAGGGACTGTCACACATTTGAATGAGTTATTTGACTATCAGAGCATTTTATAAGGGAAGAAGAATGAGAGGAGTTATTTACAGTTTCATTTTTGCTGGTTGGAAAATTTGAAATAAGTAGTAACACTCCTCAATAGAAAATACTTTCGCTTTTTGTAGTTTAATGGTTGTTTGTTAAATTTAAGAATTCCTGAAACGTGGCTGCAGTCTAAGCTATTTAAGGTAACTACACATTGCCCTGCATCTTCTTAAAGGATTATTTTAAGTTGGTAACTTGGAGACCAATCACTCCACCCTTTGGTCACTTAGATCTTCAAGAAACACACTCACATGGAGACATATCTTTTTCACTAAGCTTATTAAATTCTGACCAGTGAAAACTTTGTTCTGTGGGTCGGTCTCTCTGGTGAACCCAGCTGGTAGAGGAACCAAGTCTTTGTGTACTGGTTACTGGGCCTCTCACATGCAGACATCCATCTACAAGGTTCCATACAGTTCCTTTTCAGGGGAATCAAACTTATGGATGTGTAGGGTGCCAAATGACATTGTCGCTTCTGGAATCTCTGTGCCTCTTACCTTTAGGAACCTGTCTTAAAGAGGCTAATATTGTATTGACTCAGTATTCCCATGTGCCCGTATTCTTAACGTGGATACTCCAAGCTAAGAGAACCAAGGTAGAAATAGCCCCTCACAACAAATGTGTTTCTGAACATTAAACACAAAACATGCAGGGGGTCCAAGAATATTTCTTCTCTGTATGCGTTCCTTGAAACCCAGCCAAACAGGAAGATGTATTACAGGTACCCAAAATGTAGAATGTCTAATTTTGTACATTTCATGATCAGGACATTCATTCAGGCTGTTATTTGGGTGGGGGGGAGAACCAGAATAATTCAATAGATTTTGATTTATAGAAGTTTCACTGTACTTAAAAGTGGAGGGGGAAATATGGCCCAGGAAGAATCTGCAATTAAGAAGTGTGACAAATGACAGAGATGGCCAAGTGGTATTCTTGGATATTAGAAAGTAACTGTACTTGAAAATAACTTTCTAATTGAATAAGGGTATATTAGGAAAATATGATTCAGAACCAATATTATAGTAATTAGATAAAGGAAGCATAAATGAAATAACTGCAGGAAGAATATTTCCATAGAGATTATAAATGAGATTCTGGTGGAGCAGAAAGGGCTTTAATTGTAATTTAGTGTGCACTATAGAATTATCAGCTCCGTGTGTTACTTCATCATATAAAAAAATATCTGATCATTTTCCCTAATAAGCACATGACAGCTCTTCATATTCCTTCATTATAGCTGATTAAGTGTAAAAACAGTAGATATTCCTTTGCTGGAAAAAGGATTCAGATCTTTTCACAACGACAGCACAAGGCAGTTGCAACTGGATAGCACGTGATCCCAGAAGGCTACTCTTTCCGGGGTCTGGGGAATTCTAAGTGGCACTTGAAAGAACTCATCACGGGGGCTTCTTTTGTCCTTCACTACGCATTCTCCCCCATTGCTACCCACGAAACCTCTTTCTGTAGAGCCACACTCTCTAGTATTTCTGGCCGTGCCTGACAGTCTCTACTATATCTCACAAAAGAAAGCCAAGAGAACGGGGAGTTTCTGCCACGGGGAGATCCCTCTTGGCGCTGCCCACAACCCTGAAAGCACAGGGACACAGTCTCTTCCTGGGCCTCCCAGCTTCTCGGTTATTCACTGACCCAGTGTGAGTTTAGAACACTTGGCCTTTGCACCACACAGCCCGGCGAGTGAAGACAGATTCTAACTTGAGGCAAGAGACCTTCCCCTTTCCCTTCCTCAGTCAGCTAGCTCTGCTCTGCCTCACCTCCTTCAGTCCCATAGTGGTTGGTTGGTTGGTTTGTATCTTAAGAGAGAGGGGTAGGAAGGGAGAGGGAGAAAGAGAATTCCAAGTGTCTCACAGCCAACACAGAGCCCATCACAGGGCTCGATCTCACGGCCCTAAGATCACAACCTTGAGCTAAAATCAAGAGTCAGATGGTCAACTGACTGAGCCACCAGGCTCCCTAAGTCCCAGAGTTCTTATGAATATACAGCCTTGGGGAGAAAGGAGAGGATCGTTAATAGCTCTGTAGGCTGGAGGCTCCAGAATTTCGTCCTTACTGCCCTGATGATTGATGGTGGATCCCGCACCAGAACCAGCAGCAGAGTTGGAAGGATAGCAATTTCTTCAGGGATGCTAAAAAAAAAAAAAAAAAAAAAAAAAAAAACCACTGAAAGTAATGGCTGAATTATTTGCTTCATTTGCTCCAATCTGGCAACCAAGAGAGGAGGAAGGGGTCTCGATGTATCAACACACCATACTAGACTCTTTTTATGGTGTTCTCGCACTTAGTCCCCAGAGTAGCTCAGGAAGCCCAGGCCTGCGTTACAGATGGGCAGTCCGGGCTCATGAGCGATGAGCGATAACCCACCTCAGATCATTCTGCTGCCCGTGGTAGAACAGCCAACGTACAAACCCATGATGTTCTCCTCCTTAGGAGCTTTGAAAATGTACTTCCTGGGGCACCTGGGTGGCTCAGTCATTAGGCATCTGCCTTTGGCTCAGGTCATGATCCCAGGATGCTGGGATTGAGCCCCGCGTCGGGCTCCCTTCTCAGCGGGAAGCCTGCTTCTCCTTCTCCCACTTCCCCTGCTTGTGTTCCCCTCTCTCACTGTCTCTCTCTCTCTGTCAAATAAATAAATAAAATCTTTACAAAAATAAAAAATAAATTTAAAAAAATGTACTCCCTGGGCTAATACTGGGTCAGGGGACAATGTTATGGGAAGCTAAAATGAGTAAAGGGATTAAGAACTACAAAGTAGAAACCACAAACTCAGTCATGACTGCATCACCCATTCCTGTCATGTATTTGACAAGATAAAAGACTCCTTATTATGCTTCTTTGCTTTTATAGTTTTTTTTGTGGGATTGGGGGGTCCCATATGTGAAATGGAAATAATGCAAAATGATTTGCAAAAAGTCTTCTTCCTTCTCAAAGAGGGGTGCTACACAGTGCAAGCAGAAAAGCTTTTCAGCAACTCTGGTATTCACATCACATATGGTGCTATGGCTGGGCAAAGTCAGACAGTCTGACCTTGGGAATAAGGTGTTTGAAACCGGCTAATGAGGCATACCATAAGGACTGGGGAAAAAAAGCAAAAGCCGCAACCCCCTAAGAATTGAAATTATCCACAGCAGCAAAGCAATGGTAGACCGAGTCATTCTCAGAGGGTCAAATTAGACCTTGATGTTACATCTCCACAGTTATCCTTAGGCGTGGCACGTGGCTGGAGCTCAGCACAGGTGTTTGAATGGGCAAACGAATGAATTTAGGAACACACACATTCACTCCTTAAATTTTGTCAATTCAGTCTTCTAATAAAAAAAAAAGTTTTAGAGAGCTCTGGATGTTCTGAGGTAAAATAAAGCAAATGCTCAATTAAGCATAAGCATTCCTGTGGTCCTTTTCCTCTAGTAATTAGCCCTTTCCCAAATGAATGCACTCTTCCTAAAAGAAAAGACATTCAATCAAGATGTCAATGTTAATTAGTCTAACTGAAGGCAAGCTTTTACCCCATGATTGTTTAATCGATCAATAGATATTAGTCAATACATAGTCACATCTGTGTGTTTACGCATATTTAATAACCTCTTCATTATTCAGCCTGCTTGGGGAACAAGGAATATTTCTAATTAGTCAAGTATTCTAGTTAATAAAGAAAGAGTTGACACGTGGGGATTGTCACCTTAAAGAGCTTGGGTTGTGGTTGTACACCCTTACTCCCTGAAACACTCTCATCATCTCTGATGATGTAGAAGTTGCTTGATCACCCTTTCCTGTCATAACTCACCATGGCGGAAAATGGATGTCATTTATCACTTACTGTGGAATATGATGCTATTGGTGAGAGATTTCTACCTGGTAAAATTTCAGCTGTTTACCAACTGGATAGAGAGAGAGAGAGTCAGCCTTGCTCCCCAAAGGATTTAAGATGGTCATGGTTGTAATGATGACTTCAGCAGCTTGTGGACTTCTTTGTTGTTCCTTCCAGGAAGATCTCCAACACTTGGCTCAGCACCGGCTGGTTCACAATGACGATCGCGCTAGAGCTCTGTGACAGGATCAATGTGTATGGCATGGTGCCCCCAGACTTCTGCAGGTAGGATTTATTCTACAAGTGTGATTCATCAGCAGTGTTTTGCAGGGCTTACAAAGGTCTGATTCCAAATATCAGCCATGAAACCTGTCTAACTATCTTCTCAAAGCAATTAATTAACATGTCCCAAGTTCTGGTTCTAGAAACAACAAACAGCATTTAATTATGTGATATAAAATATTGAAAGTTTTTGTTTGCACTGCTGGAGAACTAATCCGTCTTGTGGGCTCCA
Source organism: Lutra lutra (assembly GCF_902655055.1). Taxonomy (NCBI): domain Eukaryota; kingdom Metazoa; phylum Chordata; class Mammalia; order Carnivora; family Mustelidae; genus Lutra; species Lutra lutra. Next base: position 132,919,833 of record NC_062281.1, on the reverse strand, counting down.
TGTATCCTCTGAATATTTATCAACCACAAGTAATGCAATAATTGGCATAATATTAATGATGAGCAAGCATTAAGGAATATTAGTTTTATTCTCATTTGAAAGGAATGCAGTAATTTTTAATGAATTAAAGAGGGCAATTTCTTTGACGGTAAGGTCTGTTTGCTAAAATTAAAATATTGCTCTGAGCCTCTTTTCCTCCCGTCAGTAGCCTTGGTTTGTACTTCTAAGGCCAAAAGCACAGACATAATGCTTTTGATGTACCGCTTTAAAGGAAACAGACGCACGTCTCCCCTGCTACCTTAAGTCCATTCCCAACATACAGGCCTGGCCAGCACTGGGTGCGTAGGCACAGCCACACCTGGAAAACCTCAGGGCCTGGTTTGCGGAAACTGGTTTGGAAATCCAGCTGTGATTGAGAGTAGCGACGCCGCTACGTTCAGAAAGTGCCTTGCTTTTCGGGAGTGCCTGATGACCTTGCTCATGGCCTCCATCCTGATCTTCAAACGGCAAAACCTGGGGTGGGGGGGCATTTTGAACTTGCTCATTAAAATATATGCCTGCTCAAACCTGCGTTAGGTTTCAAACGACTTCTTGAAGGCCACGGGCCTTTTACACGGAATCTGAAGTTGGGAGGTTGGACGCAAGGACAGAGGACTTAATCATGCTCATTTACCACGTTGCCACTTTTCTCCCACTCTCTTTAACCCAGAGACCCGACACAGCGACCGTACCAGTTTGTCTGAGAGACAGAGTCAGGGCACAGAGGAGAAAGCTGGGCCGGAGAGGCCTTTGATAGTTGCCTAGACCCCCTGGTCCCCAGGAGGGACGTGATGTGGTAAGGAAGGCTGTGGGGTCAGCTCCTGTCGGCTCTGCCGGGCCACTTCCTAACTGAGTGTGACCTTGAGCTAGTTGTTCGGTCTCTCAGGAGCTCGGCTTCCTCCTCGTTAGAAGTGGACGTGGTGATCCTGGAGACTCGGCCATGAGGTCGTCAGTGGATGAAATAAGTTAATAGATGTAAAGTGCTTGGAACAGGCCTCGTACACGTCAAGAGTTAGCTTGGATCCCCGTCCAGTCCCTCATCACTTAACTCACTGTCCTTGCTTCCCTAGTTAGCAATCCACATGCAGAAAGAAGGTAGGATAGTGTAAAAAAAACAAAAACAACAACAACAACAAAAAAATCAGCCAACTGCCTCCTCAAGCCAACAGGCTAACAAAGGCAGTGGGAGCAGGTGCTTATGGGCACACAAAGGGCCGTCAAAGTTGATAGCTATACGGCAGGTGTAATTATGTAACATTGCCATCAGGATGCCAGAGAGAAAGAGCATGAATAAATTGAAATGTTAATGACTTCTAGTGTTCAAGGAAATATTCCATTTATTATGGAAAACAAATGAAAGGCAAGTCAACCTGTCATTCCTCTTACTCTGGGTTAGTTAGTTCATCACGACTGTCCGTAGGAGGGAAGCAGCTTTCAAGATGGCCCTAAGAAGGCTGTCAAGAGACTGTCGGTGCACCTTATGCTGTCACTGGCTCAGGCGTTCTTTTCCCCAGCTCCCATCCCGAAGGTTCGACAGTTGCTCTCACAACACACTTTCTCCAAGAGCTCTTTGGAAGGACCCCTGTACTCTGTGTCCTGGCAGAGCAAGTGGAGAAGAATGCCGGGTGTCGGGCCGCAGACACGGTGAGGCTGGAGGGAGCGCCCTGTTCAGTTGTAATTCCTGCTCAGGGAGGCCGAGAAGGGAAAAACCAGGAGCGGCACACGCTGCCTCCCAAGTTCCTGTAACCTTTGTCTCCGCGACAGGTTAGCTGAACCGCCCAGTTAGCAACCCCGTGACCTTGAGTCTTGCTGCCCTCATGTGCAGGATGGTCATAAGAAAACAGCCAAAAAAGCCAGCAGGTCATGGTGAGGATTAAATGAGATCATGGATTGTAGAATGTCTGACTCAGTGTCCTGCACACAGCTCGTGCTCAGGAAAGACGATTAGTGTTATGAATAGTACTAATACGTTAATATGATATTGTAAGATATATAAAATAATTGTTAATGTTTTCCTAAGTACTTGAGAGTTGCCCCAAAAGTTACTAAGAACTTCGGCAGGTCCAAAGACTAGGACACAGCCGTTGCCTTCTAGAAACTCACCGTAAGCCTTATCCACATGAAGACGTAATGAACACAGCACAGCCACTTGGAGTCAAAGGACTCTCGCAGACAGTATCGACCACTGGAGAATGAAAGAGCAACTTGGAAGTCAGTCCTGCTGCTCATCTAGCTGTTCCCCCTTTTGTTTTTATTTTGGAAGAAGTTGAGAACTCTAAGGGCCAAGCAGCGTTCATGTGTCCTGGGGTCTAGGACTTAAGGAGGTAAGCTCTCATCAGGACCCAGGAATGGTATGGAAGTTTCTGGGAGATAGCAGAGCTCAAGCTGTTTGAGCCCACCGGAACATAAATTCTCCAAGGGCCCTGAACTTCTTCCAAAAGAAGAAGAGAAAATAACCACTTCTGCTCCTCAGAAGCTATGTGACTTGGAGAAAGTTACTTGACTTTACTGACTTTAGTGATCTTGGGCAAGTTACATACTATCTCACGTACTGACTATCTCTGTAGTATAGTGACTTCGCTTCTGTATCCATAAGATGGTGACGGCAACAGTACTTACTGTGAGGGTTTCTATGATAATCTCATAAGATACTAGATGAGGAAGGCTTGGGGTATATTAAGCGTGGTGTATATCAGACATGCACAAATTTATCAGGTGAAGGGACGCGCTAATATGCAAGTGTGGGCGCCCATTACCACACTTTAAGGAAATGTCCAGCAAGCTACCGCTGGACAAATGATGCTGGACAAATGATGCCCAGGGGGTGTGGAGAGCCTGGCTGCTAGAAAGGGAAGGACCTGTGTGGCCTCTTGTATGAACAGGATGCCACTTTTCTGCCCCACGGGGACTGGGCTGCACGTGGCCTCCAGCTCCCACAGGCCATCACATGGGGCTGCTCGAGTGAACCCGCCCATTCTGTGGCTTTCCAGTGTCTCGCTAGACTGGAGAGTTAGGCACAGGGGGCCAGACTTCAGCAAGCAAAAAGAGAGCCAACTGTCGATTTGGGGTAAAACAACTTTTTCTGACTTTAAGACGCAACTAGTATCCTCAAAAGGAGTTATTTGCTAAATTAACCACAGAGACTTCATTCCCTCAACCGACTCATGTTGGTACTGAGGACATAATCCGGGATGAATAAGACAGAGTCTCTGCCTTCAGTCCCCTTAGGGTCTCTTGGACACAATTCGGTCAAAAGGGCCAGAAGGCTCACAAGGCACCTGTGGGAGAAAATCCACAATGTCTGCCTATCATTCGCATCCGACCCGCAGCTTTCCTCAAACATCCGCCTCTGACTTTCTGACAGACTCAGAGCGGTCCTACTGGATGGAATAGGGGCAAGAGAGGAGGAAGCTGGGCCCACCCACCCCCGCTCCGTCAAGAGCAGACCCACTTCTCTCTGTGTTACATCCGGGCTCTTCTCTGACAAGGGTTGCCCGGCAAATAAGAACTCTGACAGCCTCTGGTGTGAGCTACAGTCCTGCTGCTCTCCGGTCACACGCTTTTCTGGAGAATCTAATCATTGCCTTCTTATTGCTGGGGAAACAGAGGCACAAAGAGACCAAACACTGGGCTACTTCTGTGGTCGTCTCTGTCAGCCTAAGGTGGCAGTGACCCAAAGGGAATGTCAGCCACCATATGCATGGCATGAGGGAGGGAACAGAAGATGAGAGGGTGTAGGGGACTAAATTATTCCCCAGGGAAGCAAACAGCTGAGCAATCCCTGAGGGACCGGTTCCCAGGATAAGGGCGGACGGGCTCGCCCCTGCAAGCCGAGAGCTCCCCCTTTCCATCCAGCTCTCCCAGAGCTCTGACCTCCCTACCCCTCCACCCAAAGGCCCTGAGTTGCTTCCAGGAGTCATTCTTTGGCAAGAAAACTTCTCGTAGCCCCTAAACTACTAAGCACATGGACTCCTCATAGTCCCACATTCATATTTAAAACCACAGATGGGAGCAGCAGACCTATAAATGGACAGACGCGTTCCTCAAAACCTGGCCGAATCTAACAGAATGAAGGTTGTCTGACAAGCACGTAACCCTTCCCTCTGTAGCTTGGTGCCAAGGTAGCTCCTGACTGCTCTCCCCAAGTCTGCTCTCTCTCCTTCCTCTCCAGACACCACTGTGCTGCTGGAGAGACTACATCTGACTCAGTTCAACCCCTCAGCAGTTCCCCAAAGCTTTTATTTTATTTTATTAAAGATTATTAAGGTTTTTATCCAGAGAAATACAGAACATAGGTAGACAGAGCAGCAGGCAGAGGGAGAGGGAGAAGCAGGCTCTCTGCTGAGCGGGGAGCCCAGTGTAGGGCTCGAACCCATAACCCTGGGATCATGAGCTGAGCCAATGGCAGACGCTTAATGGACTGAGCCACCCAGGCGCCCTCCCCAAAGCTTTTAGAACAGAATTCCCACCCTCTTGCTTAGCACACAGCCCTCTAGGCCCTGGCTTCTGCATCTGCTCTAGTCTCCCCTCCTCTCCCCACACAGACTTTTTTTTGCCGTAGGGAAAACTTAGAAAGGAGCTCACCCTGCAGACCTCTGGCCTTTGGCCCTCAGCTTGGAATTTCCAGCCCCTTCCTCTTCATCTGGCCAATCACTGGTGGTTCTTTACAATAATATTAATGGTTATTTTAATGCACATACCACACGCTGGTCCTGTGCTTAGTATAAATAGACGTGCCATTTCGTGGAAGCCTTGTGATAATGCCGTGAGATAAACATTACTCTCGTCATTTCACATGTCAAGCTTGAAGACCTAAAACAGCTGTCCAGGATCATGGGGCAGGGAAGTGACAGAGCTAGGGTCTCCAGGACCTCCCTCCACGGTCTCAGTGCAGCAGGCCCTCCTCCTGCAAGCTTTTCCTCACTCCTGTCAGACCCTGTCTATGCCCCCACGGGGCCCTCTGCCAACCCCGCCCCCGTCCCCCACCCCCCACCACCCTAGTTTGTCGGGATCCTTTATTTGCCTGTAGTCTCGCCTGGGTCAGTGCTCTGTCCAGACTTGCATCTTTAGGACTTGTTCTTGTGTCTGGCACATAGTATGTACTCAGTATTGACTGACTCAGTGAATAAAGAAAACCTTCGTTACCTTGGCAGTGTGTAAGAAACTGATTCTATAGTTATCCCAAGCCCAGAAGTGTCCAGTGAATGAAAAATATAATTAGCAAATGACCAATTCAAATCCGAAGGGTCCTAGGACATCAGTGGCGGCCACCTGTTTCATCGTTCTCAGCTGGAGTGAGCGCTGGGTCTTCACAGAGGGGCTCAGCCGTCAGGCAATTAGTCTCCACCCTGCCCCTAGCCCTGGGCTCCAGGCTCATCGGTATTCTGAAAGCTGGGGAAAATTAATGCCATGTTGCACCAGAGACAGTCTCAAAATATATTCTTGTGTGGAGAGTAGACCCTTAAGTCATGCCATCTCATATAGAAAGCCAAATCCATTCTATCCAGATGGTCTATAAATTGCAATGAAAAAAAATCTGTTATCATTGCCTTCCAAACTAAGTTATGGTGACTATTTTTAATCTCATTTTCCGCTGTAAATTATTTGTGATAATAATGGGCCAAGCGTTTAAATTCTACCTAATAATCTTATTTCTGGTCATACTTAACACATTACCAAGTTTACAACTCTCTGTCACCCGTCGTTTCTTGAGTATTAATTAGCAGAGTAATGACTCAGAGTGATCACTGTCATGGAACTAAATTAATATCTCATCCATAATGTGAAGGACATCTCAAAGGTATCGTGCATATCAGAGAGTTGATTCTACTAGAATTATTAGCTAGCGAACATTAATAAAGCTGCCAGTGTAACAGGGAAAGTTCTAGTTGGCAACAGTCCACTGTGTAGAATCAGATGCTTACAGAGACAGGTAGGGAATGGTAATGCACCCAGGAGGTTCACATTTTATGAAGTAGACTTCAAATATAGTGTTGTGTTTTTTCCCAGACAGTTCTCTTTGCCATGATTTCCTTCTTCTGTCTTTGCCCTGATTTGACCCACTCTTGGCAGTCCTGGGGTGTTTCCATCACCTTCCTCCCTGTGGGTACCATGGATCTATGAAGAGATGTTGTAACACCACCGGAGGTGCCAGAGTCATGGAGGGTGAGTGGGAGTCCGGATGACTCACTCCGGCTCTTTGCCCCAGAAAGGGTGGATAGCGGCAGGCTCTCGCTGCTCTGTCTGCCCCAGAGTCACCAGAATTAGTCCACTGGCTTCCAAGGGGTATAGATGTTTTCCTTCTGAAAGAGGCTGTAAAAGAGTAAAGGGGACTCAGCAGGTCCCACCGGGCTAAAGCAGATGTGTGGGAAGGCCTGCTCTAGGAGCATTTCCTTCAGGATGCTACTAGTATCCCTAGTGGCCCACAATTCAAGCTAATTTCAGAACACTCTAGACACTTGACAGCTGTCCATTCAGCTCTATTCTACTAGCATTTCCTGACTACCTACTGGATGCTGGGTAACATGCCCGCACAGAAGCATGTTTAGAGAGTCTGAGAGCTCTAGAGAGAGGCAAAGCCACCATTCCCTTCCTGGCACCTTTGTAGCCTTGTGGATAGTTCAGCCCCAACTAACGGATCAGGGTCAACCCAGATCACACCTGGAACTGGAAGGATTCTTGCGGGCTTGTTGACATAAAGACTTTTCTGCCGGTTGTACAGCTTAGCTGTTGGAGATTCACAAATGGAACATGACAAACTCCCGTCACCATTAATATTCGCGAGTATAACATTCAGGGAGCACAAGGGCTCTACTGCTCACGCTGATGGGCTGCGGAGTGTCCACCGAGCCCGGGGCTCCTCTGTCTGCAGGTGCTCAGGAGAACGCAGCGAGGACAGAGTCGTTCCAAACCAGGTTCCAACAGGTGCCATTGGTACACAAACCCACCTGATAGAGCAGGTTTTCCAAGATACAGAGCCTCGCTCTTAGGAGTTCCACTTTGGTCCATATCTGAGCCCTGAAACTTCTTCAATTTTTCTGTGCATGAGTTTTGTCATCTCTAAAATAGGGGTCAGAACGGTACCTCTGGCATGGGGGCGTTGTGAGGATTCAGTCGTGTCAAATGCCGAGCACTCTGTTTGGTGCTGTAAAGGTAACTAAAGTCCGGCACCCGGGATGGTCCATGAGTGAGGCTGTGTGCTTACAGCCAGGCCCTGGACCCCTCCTGCCCGCCGGCTCCTCAGCCCTCAGACAGAGCAATGACACTGACCTTAGGCTCCCTCCCTTGTCTGACGGGGATGTGGAAGGGATCACGGAAGTGAAGCACCATAGCTTAGCAAGAACCTTACTAAATCAGCCGTCCTCAACCTGGCTGTGTATTTAGACTCTCATAAGGCGCTTTTCAACATAAACAGGTTTTTAAAACTTTTTGTTTTGAAAAAGTTTTGCACTTACCAAAAGTTGCATAAGTAGCACAGAGTTCCTATATACCCTTCACCTCGCTTCCCCTAATGTTAACATTTTGCATCATTACAGTCCAATGATCAAAACTAAGAAATGAACACCAGTGCAAAACTCTCACCTAAAGAGACTTTATCCAGATTTCACCAGTTTTCCGGCTGAGGTCTCTGATCTCCTCCAGGACCTACTCAAGGATCCTTTTGCACTTACATATCTTGGCTCTCAGTCTCCTCCTGTCCGGGGCCATCCTTCAGCCTCTCCTTCTCTTTCACGACATTGAAGAAATCTGGTCATTGTCACAGGAGGTCCCTCACTCTGGATTCGCGTGATGTTTTCTCATGATCGGGTTGAGGCTGTGCATTCCTGGGGAGGGTACCACAGGATCAGGAAGCCCTTCCCAGCATCCTGCATGTCAACAGACACGTGATGTCAGATGTCTCAATGTGGCAGTGTTAACCTTGATTGCCTCGCTAAGGTGGTGTTTGCTGGGTTTACTCACCTCGAAGTTATTATTTTTCCCTTTGTCATTATAAATATCCTGGGGGAGATACTTCATGTAAATAACCTATTTCTCTTCATCATTTTTCCCCACTAATGTTTCATTCGTTGGCACACCTTGCTTGCAACAGTTGCAAGGCTGTTTTAGTGGTGATTTCTTTATTCCCTCATTCTCTCTGGATTTATTAATTGGAATTCTTCTATATGGAAATGCCGTTTCTTCCTCCCTGTTTATTTATAGATTTAGCTATTTACTGAAATTATCATGGACTCGTTGGTATTTCTTTTATTTTGTGGGGTTTATAATCCAGTACTACCATTATTTATTCTGATACTCAAACTTCACATACTTTTAAAATAGCTGTGCCTGGGACCCCCTCCAAATCAATTAAGCCCAAATCTGTGGAGGTGGGACACAGGCAGTGGTATTTCTTTAAAGCTCCCTGTGTGCACTGAATGTTCGTTCTCTCACAACTCCCCTCGCTCCACCCTGCTTCCTCCCTAAAGAAACAAAAACCCTCTGCCACACAGGTTTTGCAGGATTTATTCCCGAGGTTACCCTTAGAGTGCTGATGACAGGCTGTGGCCCCTTGGGAAACTGGCTCTGAGATGATCTCTGCCCTCACACCTCCACACCCTCCGCTTCTCCTGGTCCTCCCAAACAGGAACTGGGGTGCCAGACCCTCCTTTACAACAGTAGCCTCCTGATGTGGAAATTCTGCTGATGTATTTTGCTGCTGGGTCAGGAGGAAGGAGAAAAAGCTACTGCAGTCTTTAAAGTCAGGTTTGAGGAAAGACCTAAGGAATGAGGGCCTTATTCTGGGAAGGACGCAGCGGTGAATTACAGCAGGTGGCAGGCTTTCCAGAGGGAGGGCTGTTCCCATAGGCTCTTCGGCTCTCCCCTCAAGGCCCACAAAGCACTCCTCGGCCATTTGGGCAGAATTTTAAAGTGTGGAAACAATCCCACTTATTTGGACACCTTGGAAATCATAACAATTAAATGTGTAAATTTAATTCTCCCTTTAAGGGATCAATAGGGAGCCAAATAAGTTTTCATTCCAAGAGATGGTCTTCCTGAATAAGGAAACTGATCTTCTAGCATCCGTTAGCTGGTTTCCAATTTCTCTGTATTCCTAGGTGCCAACTCAATCTCATGGTATTTTTAGAAGCTTAATTGTTTCTTTAATAAGATTGATTCCAGTAATATGTTCAAAGTGCAGATAAATCAGATTTAAAACCTGATTTATATTGGAATAAAAGCTTAACTCCAAGTGTACCATGCCACGGTGAATTCGGTACTGTTCCCCAAATTGTGCCATATGAATCTGGGGACATTTGTCTCACAAATTTGTATCTTTTTTTGTTTATTCTTTTCTCCATGGTATTCAGTTCCAGCTTGAATTCTTCCTAGAATGCATTTTCTGTATGGAAATTACCCTTTGTTAAAACTTCAAGGGGATTCCAATTTCTGGAGTAAGTAAAGACGTGAAATCTGTATTAGCTAGACAGGGTTGGATCTGATGTGTCACTGTGGAACACAGAGATACTTCTAAGACAAGCCTGATGTAGATGCAAGGTAGTAATTCAGCATAGCATCCAACCCAGGAGGAGGAACGTTTAAATGCTGCAGGACAAAAATAAATCTCTCTTCCTGGAAGAACTTTAACCTCAGAGGAGAGGCAGCTCAAAAGGTTTATTGTTGTCAGAGCCACAAACTTGACACCCCTCTTGATAAAAGACTTCGATCCCTGACCTCGGTAAAGTTGCTACTCTAGGAGCTATTTGTGTATTGATCTCGTCTGAAGAAAACAAATAGATGTCTAGCAGGATGAACATCTCTGGGAAACAAAGGTACTGTACTAAGAGTAGAGCCCGAGTGCCCCGAGTGGGGGCCCCAGGGCACCGGGCACAGAAAGGTGATTTGCCTGAGCCTTTTAAGAGAAGCACTGAAGCTCTACGTCAGAACCAGTTGGGGAGCGTAGCTCAAGACAGGAAGGTTTGCCTGTTGGGATACCTTGACTAATTCCATCATAGACTTCAACATGAAAGAGGTGGTGTGGATTGGACTAGAATGGAAACCAGTGTGAGACCAGGACTCTTTGGGGGTTAGATATTTTAGTAACACAGGGCACCCAACTGCCTCAACATGTCAGTCCTTTGCACACCAACCTGAAGAAACGAGCCAGGGTTTCTCATTTGAGGTGAAATAGGGATATAGAAACAGAAAAAAATGTTGGGGCTATCCGGCTACAGTGCAAGGATTTGAGGATTTGGAATTTCTGGATTTAGAGACTCTGGATTTGGGTCCATTGTCTACCTAGAACAAGAAGAAAATGGTGGCATCATGCTTACTATCTTTGTTCTGTGGGATCAAACTAGGATCATCAGCTTTCCATGTTGGAGGAGAAATTGTCTTTAGAGGTTTGCTGTTGAGTTGTCAACGCCATATAAATTTCTGTCAACAACAGAAATTTTAAAATTACTTATTGAGCACCTACTAAGAACAAGACAAAGTCCTGCTCTCATGAACAGATTATAAAGAAGCAAACAGCAGCAATTCTGGAGAGGGATTAATGCTGTGAGAAAAATAAACCTGAGAGAGAGAGAGAGGGTGCGTGCAAAGGGACAGGTGTGAGGTAAATCTTCTCTGAAGAGGACATGTTGAAGTCAGTACCCAGCAGTAAGAAGGAGTGAACTGGTTAGAAACGTGTTACAACCAGGTGACTGTCTTCACGTGCCAAGGACTGAAGGTCAAGCTTGGCAGAGCTGAGGACCAGAAAGGCCAGTATGGCTGGAGCATGTTTGGCAAGGCTGGGTTAGAACAAAGCTCTGGAGAGAACCACCTCATGTAACACCCTATAAGCCATGCTTTTATTATAGTTAGAAGCTTCTGGAGGATTTAGTGAAGTGGTGGGATGGGAGGGAAATGTGGTGTGTTTTTGTTTTGTAAACATCTTTCTAGCTGCTTATGCTGAACTGACCACAAGGGCAAGAGTGGAGGAACTACAGTGGGGGTCTTAGTAATGTGGGCTTTCTAAGTCCCAAACCCCCGCACGTCCCAGAGTATACTTTTAATCTCTCTCTTTGATAGTGATGCTCAAACATTTATTTCACAACCTCAAAACCTTTCCACTTGCTTCTCGTGTACACATCAGGAAAACCCTCTGTTGCAATTGACTTGACTTGGAAATAGGTGTTGTGCTCATCAGCTTCCTCAGTCACAGGAGGTTTTTCCCCTTAACTGAGTCATCTCATCTTCCTCCTACAGGGATCCCAATCACCCGTCAGTACCTTACCACTATTACGAACCGTTTGGACCTGACGAATGCACCATGTACCTCTCCCACGAGCGAGGACGGAAGGGCAGCCATCACCGCTTCATCACAGAGAAACGTGTATTTAAGAACTGGGCACGGACATTCAACATTCACTTTTTTCAGCCAGACTGGAAACCAGAATCACTTGCTCTAAAGCCTCCGGAGAATAAACCTGTGTTCTGAGCAGTGAGGGTGCCAGAACAAAACCTCAAGTACCTACTGCATCAGACGCCAGGGCGCTGAACTTCCAGAGCCGGCAGACACAAGAGAGGGACGGGATCGGGAGCAGGAAATTCCTCCATGACCAACACATACAGATGGCTCGGAGGCAGGACCACCAAGCACTGCGGTTGGTGTGTAAGGAGAAAATTCCAGAATTACTATGTCCGTAGGAGCATCATCCCTTGCAAAAGGGGTTACTTGAGGAGCTAAACACCCATGTCAGTGATGCTGTCGTGGTCTAAAGAACATTCTGGATCTCTTTAAGTATCGCCTTCAAAACCGAAGCACGAGCAACTCAACGATGTTGTGTTCCTTTGTAGAAATGCCACATCAAAAGACCTTTTTCTATCGAGTTGTATCCTAACCTGATCTATAATCTTTGTCATCTGTTGGGCTCTGTATGTGTGATTTGTAAAAAGCAGTCTGAAAGTATAGACATGATTTCTGAAGAGCACATCTCCACTGACTTTCACAAAGCAAATGCCCAATATTTATTTATTAAAAGTTTTTTAGTGTACTCTAGGCCAGTATTTTTATAGATTATGATTATGTGGTAATTTATCCTTCTTAACTCTTTAACCCTGAATGATGGTTGGAAGACACCTAGAATGGGGCTGGTGAGTGACTGGGTTCATGATACTCGTTGTTAGCAGTGGATTGGCATGGAAACGTTGTGTTGGCGTTTTTTGAATCCTTGGGCTTCAAGAAGAGCTATGACATTTTCTAACGTAAAGAATTGCTCCAAATGACAAAACTGAAAACGAAAAACTGTGTTGTTACAACAAAAAGATACTAACAAAAGAAACTTAAAGATAGCTGTCTTTAGTAATAGTTGGTGTAGGTTACTTGGCATAAACCCTAGTTTCCTCGTGTGAGAATGATGTCCCTGTACCAGATGACAGTGTAAGTTTCCTCCCAAATCTAAAATTCTGTAAGCCTCTCCTTGACCCACTTGAGGACCTTATACTTGGATTGATGGGGTTTCTCTAGTAGGAAAAGCCTGACTTTAGGGGGTCTTTTTTCCCCCTACTATTTATCTCCCTCTGTGGTTAAAAACACAACTTCCTCACTGGTCCCCATCGGCTACAGTCTACCCCCTGCTTTTCTGGTGTTTCTTGAACCCCAAAAAGGGGGAGGGCAAAAAACTAAGAGAGAGAGAACCTCTGTGGTGTTCCCTGGCTATAGGAGCAAGGAACAGTCCTTCTCTGAGTCTGTGAGAAGAGAAGACAAGGAACTTCCCTATCAGACAACTCATTTATCCTGTAAACTATTCAGATTCACTCATTGCAAGTCTCACATGATAGTCTCAGCCATTCCCCAGTCTGGAGGAGTATTAAGGACTTATTTTATCCAGAGCCAAGAGAGTAGTATGAAGGACCTTCATTTAAGCAAGTGCTATTCCTCAAAATTAGTCTTTTTAAAAATATACCAGTGTTTTTTTTTTCACATGACTTAGAAGGCATGCGCTTTTCCAATGCCAAATTCAAAGGCACCAGCAAGTATTACGTGTGGAGACTGACATTGTTTCACAGAACCTGACCTGATCTGTAACTAAAGAAGGTTTTTCACATTGCCACTTCCTTTTGCTTTCCTTACTTAGTACTAAGATTCCATTCCCTTGCACTAACTAGTACTGCTTATCATATGGGGTCCTGTGGTTGGGGTGTAAACACAGTCCGGATATTTATAGGACAGAAACAAAACAAAGTTGGGATTATTGTGGTGTAGCTTGAGCTGCTAAAAGCCAGTACAATGGAAACATATGTGTTCTTCAGACCTTTCTCATAGTTTTTAAAGAGACTGTAGAATATCATTCCAGCCGGATCTCTTTTGCGGTATGGACTCCGGACACACGATCATTTGTGAACGTAAGAAAAAGAGTATGAATTTCATGTGATGGATTTATAGGCCACCTTTACCATCACTTGAAGACATTATGTTGTTCAGATGTAAGTAGCTCCTTTAACAAGTTTTATTTTTATGGAAATTTGGAAAGGCATACTTGGGACCCGCAAAAATATAGCTGTATTACCTAATCTGTAATATCTCAAATGCCTGGGTTATCTTTAGGTTTTAGGATTTGGTTTGTTTTTTTTGTTTGTTTTTGTTTTTGTTTTAAGACCGTATGATAACTACATCTTTTTTGTAACTTCTTCTTTCTTCCCAAATACTCAGCAGAGTGTAAAGCAACCAAATTCTGAAAACCCCTGGCTTCAATGGGAAATAGCTTACATCTAAATGTAGCTAAGATAAGGGAGTATGGGAATTCATATTTTTTCAAATATGGTATAAATAGGTGTAAGACTGATCACTTGGGCAGTGGTTTTTATTATAGCATTTCAAGAATATGCCTGGAATTCTGATAGATTGTGCCGACGAAGCTGGCCATGGGCAATTGAATTCTTATCTTGCTGTTATCATTTCCTGACTCTCGGTCTCAACACCATTCAAAACCACTAAACATCAACTCTGATATAAAAGATGATGGCAGAACCATGTTTACAGACCTCAGTGATTTCAATATCCAATTGTGTTGGGAGCCTTAGTCATACTCGTTATGTTATACACCTTTGTCTTCTTTCCCAGCTGTGTCATCAGCTACCTCCTTGCTTTTAAGACCCCAGTAATACAAAGCCACAGCTGGCCGATGCATGGTGTCTGTTATTTCAATGCAAGAACATTTGGCAGAGGCCATTACAATAGATAGCCATTATGGGCAAAGATACAGGAATTCACAAACAAAATCAATCACTTCAAATGGCCCATAAAAAGAGGAATCTTACATTTAATATTCTACAGTAAATATTCACCCAAGAAAGCGTACATTAAAAGAACATTAGGAGGTAAATATTCAGTGTGCTGCATGGGGACTTTGCTGCGTGATTTCCATTATGGTTAATGGGTGTTTGGTAACTAAGTCCCTGTGCTTCACTAACCCTGGGATGTGCTCCTAAGGGCTAGACATAAAACCAGAGTGATTCAGGAACTTCCAAGGTCCTAAGATTTCAGAGCGAGAGTTCGTCTTGAAAAAAAATAAAGGAAAGCAAAACACAAAATACTGTACCTGAAAGAGAAATTTGTGGGTGTTCTCTCGGAATCCTGACACCATTGCTAGTATGTGCCTCAGAGGCCAAACAACACCTCTCTGGACAGACTCCCTTTGTCTCCTGAGGTATTCTCCATTACTGATCTATTTTAATCACATTAAAATTGAGGGATATCATCTCATTTTGAAGTAAAAACTCACCTCAAACGTTAGAATTATTGATTGGGAGGCTAAATGAATGTTAAGTAAAAGTGGACGGAACAAACTAGAATTTTGTCAGGATTCATGCAGTCTTATGTGAACATATCTGTACCTGTTTAATACCCACCCAAATAGTTGTCCTTATGTAGGGGTGACCGCATTTCAGAAATACACCCTGATTTCCACTGGGGCGATGACTCAGACTCTTAGTTCAGACTTACTCTGAGATTCCTCTTCTCTCTATAGTGTTAGGAGGTGAGGGTAACACTCCTACATATTTCGTCCCTGAGCCAATCCTTCTTTCCATCCTCCCTGCTTCTCTCTGGAACTTCAGTCCCATCCTTCCACCATCATTCTCTCCTGATTGTCGTTTGTCTACACTGGGCTCTTCAACCAGCGGTCTTTGGAGGCTGTTAAGGTCTTCCTTGTAGGTTTTTCAACTAGAGACATACCTGGGGAACAGGTTTGGGGTGGGCCCTGCCAGGCAATGAGCACAGTAGGTGGGAGGAAGACATCTGGCTCTAGGACTAGGTCATTCAGAAGCACCATCCTGGTTCCCCTCGGGCTGGTAGGGGTGGGGAGGAGCTTCAGGACAGATCTTCAGTGCTAAAACAGAGGACAAGCCCCGGGCAAACTGGGACAGTGGGTCACCCTATCGAAAGGCCACCTCAGAGAGAACTATAATACTAAGGCATTGGGCAGGGGATGTGAATCCACTGCCTAGGTTCTAGCACATGCCAGAAGATGCTTCAGAGTGGAGAGAGGTGAGAGAGTGTCTACAGGTTTGAAAATGAATATGAGCAAGCCCCCTACTCCAGCTCACACATCCCCACCTACTCAGGGTATTGAGCCGCCATAGAAAAGCAAAAAAAGTCTGCGATCCTGTTTGTTTTTACTCAGTGCCCTAATATTCTATGCTACCTTGTATTTTTGTTCCTGTCTCTTTATGTGTGTGTCCTATTAGTCTAATCAGATTGTAAGCTCTTTGAGAGCAGGGACTGTTTCTCCTTTGTCTTTGTAGCCCCATGCCTAGTACAGTGCCTTGCACACAATAGGCGCTCAATAAATGTCTGTTGTTGATGATGACCTCTTAATGGTGGCCCATTGGATTGGTAATCGGTATATATTCTTCCATTTGAGAAGTGCGGGAGACAGAAAAGGTGATGAAGTAGTTAAATTTTAAGTGGGTTTTTACAGGGTCAGTCCTCAAACCTAGAACATTTTTAATCAACAGAACTGACCTAGATTTGGATAGGATAATGTAGCTGAATTCATTAGGTTTGTTAATGTAGGCTGTACTGAACACACAAAGTGAAGTTCAGCAAGCTTTGTGTTCTCGCTGTTAGCAAGCTGCTCTTAGCACAAATTAAATTTAATATTGACAAATGCTATAACATATGTAGAAGCAGGCCGGGCTCTGACTTCTCTGATTCAATTACAAAAGGGAGGCTAAAATGAGATGAGTTCTAGCCTGCCTTATACTTGACAGCTTCCCAAATCTGCTGCAAATCCCAACTGGTGATTTCTGAGGGTCTATAACAATGAAGTATACATTTATCTTAAAATCAAAATAAAACAAACAAACAAAAATCCACCCCCTTTTGTTTCCATGAAGCAGATCCCCAGTGCTTTTATCTCTACCAGAACGTGAGGGGAAAGGAGAACTCTTGGGAGAGGTTGCCCTCAGGTGTAGCCTCCCAGTCACCATCTAGGGTCCCCATTTGGCCCGCATCTGGGTCCGATTACCTCCTGGTAACAAGAGAGGACAAGATGGAATCAAGTCAGTAAAGGTAAGTCAGCAGCTGGTGGGAGCCTCCACAAGGAATCATAATCACTATCTTCTTGAACGTGTGGGCACTCGAGCCCTTTTCTTTCAGTGCCTGTTCTTCCACATATCCATTTGTAGGATCTCAGTTTCATTTTGAAAAGCATGAAAAAAAGGGCTTAGGACACTACACGAAACTGAGAGAATGCTTCCTTCTGAAAGGACAGGATTATAGATCTTCCCACATTTTCAAAATTTTTATTGTAATCACAAAATGTTATTTCATAAAATATTAGGAAAGAGTTGATAGATTTCAAACAGGATCCCAACTGGGATGTTGGGAGAAATCTGGTAAATGCCCACATCTAACTACACTTAAAAGAAACTACATTTCCAGCTATGTACATCAATCATTTCAAGTGTTAGCATCTTAACCTCTTTACCATGAGACTGGTTCTTTAATTTTAAAACCAAACGTAGGGGCGCCTGGGTGGCTCAGTGGGTTAAGCTGCTGCCTTCGGCTCAGGTCATGATCTCAGAGTCCTGGGATCGAGCCCCACATCGGGCTCTCTGCTCAGCAGGGAGCCTGCTTCCTCCTCTCTCTCTGCCTGCCTCTCTGCCTGCTTGTGCTCTCTCTGTCACATAAATAAATAAATTCTTTTAAAAAACCAAACGTAGGTTTTGTTTTCCATGAGAGTGAATCAAAATCTTTAAAATCATATTTTATCACTAAAGATCTACTGGGTGGTCTGCACAATGTCGTGAGCTCTCTATATATTATTTCACAATAATCTTATTATCCGTTGTACAGAAAAATAAACAGAGCAAGAGAAGTGCATCTGGCCCCCAGGGCGATGCAGATGAGAGTTGACACATGGCTTGCCATGTCCCGGGCAACCTCTAAAAGGCTTACATGTATAACTGCAATTAATTCTCACAATAACCTAATAAATGGGTTATTTTAGCATTCCCTTCTACAGATGTGAAAACCGAGGTACAGGGCACATGAGTAACTTTCCCAAGGTAATGGAGCTAGTCAGTGGGAAAGTTAGATTAGAAGCCACCAGGTCTGTTGCTGGAGTCTCCACCTTCAGTCACCATTGTACTTTCTGGCAGAAATTTCTATGTAGCAATTTCTATTAGAATATTCAAATACTCTATTACATCATATTCACAATGTATGTAATATTTGATACATATTAAATAAGTGACAAATATGTAAATTATGAAGTGAACGTAAGAAGAAAATTACCATTATCTGTGAAGGCCACTGAGTGTTCCTTCTATTGTCTTGGATTTTTAATTTACCATTCTCTTACTTTCTAAATATTTTATTATAAGCAGATATATCAATAAGCAATATATTATTTAGTTTTACATGGTAATAAACATAAAACTTACAACATTGTAAAGTCTTCCAAAAATTGGTTTTTCTTCCCAACATGCATCCATTTTCTCTGCATATAACTCTAGTTTATTTTCATGATTGTGTAATGCCAGCGTGTGACTATACCATAACTTATTTTTGTCCATTCTTTCTGTGAACGTTAGGGTTATCAGTTGGTTACTAATATGTACAATGTTTTTGTGACCATTCCTGGGAAATTCTTTTGGTACATGTGTGCAAGAAGATCTATGAAGGAAATAGACCTAGCGATAAAATTGCTGAACTATAGAGTACAATTGTACCCACGTGCGTGATACTGCCAGGTTGTTTTCCAAAGTGGTTGGACACTTTATACTCCTAATTGTCCACATCTAGTTTATACTCCACTTTATACTCCTAATTGTCCATTCCTAGTTGTCCACGTCTTTGCTAACTCTTGACTTGGTATTTTCAGACTATAAAATGTTGTCCTTCTGGCACATGTGAATTGTATCTCATTGCGATCTTGACTTGTGTGTCCCTAATTTCTTATCAGGTTTAGCGTGTTTTCTCTTCAGTTAGTATTATCTTGTCTGTAAAATGTCTATCCATTTTTTTTATACTTTCCTGCTGGGTTAGCTCACTTTTCCTTTTTATCTTAAGGAATTCTCAATATATTCTATATGGTATTTACTAATGTCCGTATGTTTGCAAATATCTTCTTCCAATTTGTGGCATGTCTTTCCTTTTTCTCTATGGTGATATCAATGAACAGAAGCTTTTTATTCAGTGTAGTCATGTTTTCTAGCTTCTTATATGATTAGAGCTTCTTACACCCTCTTTAATAAATCTTCCACCGCTCCTGATCAATAATTACTCTTGTTACTCTTATGTAACTCTTAAAAATTATATGTTACTCTTAAAAATTTCCAATTTTTTTCTCTCATGTGGCCATAAAGGATTTATATTTTTGCATAAAGTGAGGTAGAAAGCACGTCTGTTTTGTATAAAAACCAAATGTCTTAGCACCATTTACTGAGATTCATTCTTCTCCAGTGATCAGCAATCAGATTTCCGGGTATGTGAGGAGGATTTATTTCTGTCCTCTATATTGTTTCATTTGATATTGTACTAATATCACAGTCTTAATTATTATAGCTTTATAATAAGTTTGGGTATTTTCTAGGGCAATTTTCCTCTCACCTTATTGGATATTGAAGAATGTCTTGCTGATTCTTTTTTTTTAAATGACTAATTTTTGTTAAGGTTTTTTTTCTAATAATGTACACAGACTTTATGTATATAAACTGATGACATTTTATATAACTGTACACCCATGTCACCACTATTAGGATGACAACAGAGTACATTTCCAGCACCCCAGAAGGCTCATTCATACTCCCTTGCAGTCAATCTCCCTGTCAAGGGTGAGCACTTTCTTACTTCCACCAATGTAGATTTTATTTTGTCTATTTTTAAATTCTATATAAATAGAATTGTTATGTACTTTTTTGGTCTGGCTTCTTTTAGTCAAAATTATGTTTGTAAGATTCACCTCTGTTGATGCATATAGCAGTGGTTCTTTTTCGTGACTATATAGTATCATTTTGCATCAGAATTGGCAACTTAATGTGGGTGGTCTTTGGGTTGGTTCCAGTTTAGGGCTACCATGAATACAGTTGTCATGATCATTCTTGTATATGCATTTTGATGGACAGAGAGCTTGTTTCGATTGGGTATGTAGCAAGGAGTGGAATTGCTGGGTCAAAGGTACACCTGTGCTAGGCCTTACTAGATAGTGCCAGTTTTCCAAATTAATTGCATCATTTTACACTCCCATCAGCATTAATTGAGTGCCCCATTTACTCCACACATTTACCAATGCTTGGTATTAGCAGTCCTTATAAATGTGTCCCTTTTGCTAGCTATGTAGTGGTAAATCACCGTGGTTTTAGATTTGCCTTTCCCTGATGAATGAGGAAGTTGAGCTTCTTTTCATATGCTTGTTGATTATTTGCACATCCCCTTTTGTGACCTGCCTAGTTTGAGCTTTTGACCATACTTTTAGTTGGGTTGTCATGCTTTTTCTTCTTTACAGGATTTCTTTTTTTTTTTTTTTTTAAAGATTGTATTTTATTTATTTGACAGAGATCACAAGCAGGCAGAGAAGCAGGGTGAGAGAGAGAGGGGGGAAGCAGGCTCCCTGCTGAGCAGAGAGCCCGATTCAGGGCTTGATCCCAGGACCCTGGGATCATGACCTGAGCTGAAGGCAGAAGCTTTAACCCACTGAGCCACCCAGGTGCCCCTTTACAGGAATTTTTTATATAATCTAGTTTCAACTCCTTTGTTATATATATTGCAGTGTATGGCTTGTCTTTTCACAGTCTTAATGGTATATTTGAATGACTGAATGTTCTTAATTTTAATAATTTTAATTATAATTTATCTGAATTTCATGTATAATATAATTTGTGTCCTATTAAGAATTCTTACCTAGCCTGTGGCCATCTCTTATTTTTTTTTCTAAGAAAAGCTTTGTATTTTTTTCCTTTTGTATTTGTATTTGATCCATCCCAAATTAATTTTGGGACATGTTGTGATGTAGGGGTCAAGGTTCGTCTCCCCCTTTAAGGGGATCCAGTGATACAGCACCATTTATTGTAAATACCACCCTTTCTACATTGAATTCAAGTGTTCTTTTCTCGATAAATAAGCTACTGTATGTATGTGGGATTGTCTCTTAACTTTGAATTCTGTATCATTTTTATCTCTTGCACCATTACCAAATTACCTTAATTATTATAAATTCATAAATCTCAATATCTAGAAGTAGAAAGTATCTGGTTTATTCACCTTCAATATTGCTTTAACTATTTTTGGCATTTTGTATTTCCACATGCACATAGAATTTTAGAATCAGAGTGTCACTTTCCATATTTAATAAAACCTGCTAGGATTTCTATTGTGATTGCATTGATTCTAGGGATCATTTTGAGGAGAACTGACATTTTAACAATATCAAGTATTTCAATTCATGAATACAATTCAAAGTTTTCTGTATAGAGATCTTCCACATCTTTTCTTATATCTATTCCTGGGAGTTTGATAGGTTTGGTGCTTTTGTAAATGGTTGTGTTTTTTTTTTTAATTTAATTTTCTACCTGTTTGTGTTAGTATATACAAAAATACAATTGATTTTGTATTGTCAAGTTTAATGAAGACCATGTAGTACCATTAAAGTGATATATTTTTTTAAGTGCATAGTATCAGGAGGTACAAGATGTCAATATATCTCATTAACAGTGATGCTAAATTTGATCATTATATCATGGTTAATTTCATGTGTCATCGTGGCTAGGCTGCGGTGCCTAGTTGTTTGGAAAAGCACCAGTCTAGCTATTGGTATGAAGAAAATATTTTAGATTTGATAACACTGACAATCAAAGCAGACTTTGAGTAAAGCAGATTACCCTCCGTAGTGGGGTAATCTGGGGGTGTGGGATACTCATCCAATCACTTGAAGGCCATAAGAGCAAAAACTGACATTTCCTGAAAAAAGAAGCAAGATTCGCCCCCAAGACTGCAATGTAGAAACCCTGCCTGAGTTTCCCATTGCTAACCTGTCCTGCAGATTTGATTCAGGGCTATAACCTCAACTCCTGTCTGAATTGCTAGCCTGCCAGCTTGCCCAAGATTTCAGACTTGCTAGGCTCCACAATCACATGAGCCAAGTCTTTAAAATTAACCGCTCTATAGGTAGATACAGAAATATAGAGATAGATGTATCCTATTGACTTTGTTTCTCTGGAAAACCCTCACTCATGCAAATGATATCTCCACTATAAAACTACTATTTCCCCCTTTATAATTATTAGGAATTTTGCACGAAGATGTTTTCAAATATGTAAATTTCCTGTTTCTCAACACAAGCACTAATTTTAGTATCCATAGATGATTCCCACTGCAATAGTTGTTACTGTGGTACTTGACAAATGCTGGCGGTTTTTTCTATTTTCATCATTTATTCTATATTTATTTTGCCTGAGATTAGAAATTATACTGTTAAGAAAAAGCCATCCATTCTTCCCATTTATTCATATTTTTTAAATTGAGAAAACAATCCATTTACAATTGTGTCAGGAAGAATAAAGTACCTAGAATAAATTTAACAAAGGAAGTAAAAGACCTGTACTCTGAAAACTATAAAACATTAATGAAAGAAGTTAAAGACAACACAAATAAATGGAAAGACATACCATGATTATGGAGTAGAAGAATTAATATTGTTAAAATGTCCATACCACTCAAAGCAGTCCACATATTCAATGCAACCCCTACCAAACGCCAAGGCATTTTTCACAGAACTAGAACAAATAATCATAAAACTTGTATGGAACCACAAGAGACTCTGATTAGCCAAAGCAATCTTGAGAAAGAGGAACAAGGCTGAAAGGATCACATTCCCAGATTTCAAACTATACTATAAAACTGTAGCAATCAAGACAGGACGGCCCAGCACAAAAACAGACACAGAGAACAACAGAACAGAATAGAGCCTGAAAGAAACCACACTTATAAAGTTAATCTATGACAAAGGAGGCAAGAACATCCAATGGAAAAAAGTCCCTTTAATAAATGGTGCTGTTAAAACAGGACAACTACATGCAAAAGAGGGAACTGGATCACTTTCTTACACTCTACACAAAAAATAGTCTTAAAATGGATTAAAGACTTAAATGTCAGAACTAAAACCATAAAACTTCTTGAAGAAAACATAGGCAGTAAGCTCTTTCACACTGGTTTCAGCGATAACAACAAAAGCAAGAAAAAACAAATGGGAATACAGCAAATGAAAAAAGTTCTGCAGAGCAAAGGAAATCATCAAAAAAAATGGAAAGGGAACTTACTGAATGGGAGCACGTGTTTGCAAATGATCTATCCAATAAGGAGTCAACACCAAAATATACAAAGACCTCTTGCAACTCAGCACCAAAAGAACATACAATCATTAAAAAAACAGAAAAAACCTGAATAGACATTTTTCCAAAGAAGACATACAGATGGACAACAGACATGAGAAAAGGTGCTTAACGACACTAATCATCAGGGAAATGCAAATCAAAACCACAATGAGACATCAGCTCACACCTGTCAGAATGGCCATTATTAAAAAGACAAGCAATGACAAGTGTTGATGACGATGTGGAGGAAAGGGGAACCACCATGCACTGTTGGTGGGGATGTAAATAGGTGTGGCCATTATGGAAAGCAATAAGGAGATTCCTTTAAAAATTAAAAATAGAGGGGCACCTGGGTGGATCAGTGGGTTAAGCCTCTGCCTTCGGCTCAGGTCATGATCCCAGGGTCCTGGGATCGAGCCCCGCATCAGGCTCTCTGCTCAGTGGGGAGCCTGCTTCCCTCTCTCTCTCTGCCTGCCTCTCTGCCTATGTGATCTCTGTCTGTCAAATAAATAAGTAAAATCCTTTAAAAAAATTAAAATAGAACTATCATATGATCTAGCAATTCCACTTCTATTTATCAAAGAAAACAAAAACAAGAACTGAGAAATACATATGCATTGCAGCATTATTTACAAAGGCCAAAATATTGAAAAAAGTTTAGCATCCTTGGGTAAAGTAGATGTGGCATATATCTACAAAGGAATATAACTCAGCCATAAAAGGAATGAAATCTTGCCATTTGTGGCAACATAGATAGATCTAGAGGTTATCATGATAAGTGAAATAAGTCAGAGAAAACAGATGCTATATGATGTCACTTCTGTGTGGAATCTAAAAAGTGAAACAAATGAACAAGCAAAACAGAGACTCAGACACAGAGAACAAACTGATAGTTGCCAGAGGGGAGAGATGCGGAGGGATGGATGAAATAGGTGAAGGGGTGTAAGAGATACAATCTTCCAGTTATACATACGACCTGGGGATATACAATATGGGGACTATAGTCAATAATACTGTAAAAACTTTTTTTTTGTATGGTGATAGATGGTAACTAGACTTACCATGGTGATCATTTTGTAATGTATATAACTATTGAATCACAATGTTGTATCCCTGAAACTAATACAATATCGTATGTCGATTATACTTCAGTTTTAAAAAGTTTAAGGTGGACGCATCTCCACCTTCAAAGCAAAATAAAATAAAACAAAATAAAATAGTAAAGTAAAATAAAATGAGTAAAATTAAAAAAAAAATTTTAAGTTCCAAATACAGAAGGCTTTACTAATTTTTGTGTGGTGATATCTAACTTAATTGTTATAATTAGAGAATGTGGTCATTATGCTAATTCTTTGAAAGATTCAATATTTGTTTTATATACTACATTTGCCAAGTTGTGTAAGTGTTTCCTGAGTACTTGAGAAGAATGTGTATTTTTAAAATTTTGGTGGGATTTCTATATTTGTCCATTAAGTCAAGCTTGGCAATTGGGTTGCTCAAATTTTTTCTTTTGTTACTAACTTTAGTCTGCTCAAATAATAATAGAGAAGTGTTTTGAAGCCCTTCAGTATGACATTGAGTTTTCTTCCAGCAATCTATAAACACTTTGTGTTAGCTATAGTGAGATGCAAGCAAATTTGTAATTACTTTATCTTCCTGGTTAAATTACTTGTTATTGTTTGCTATTAACCAGTGTTATCCCTACCATAGCCTTTTCCCTAAAGTCTGTATTTTTCTGCCATTAAAATAGCTACCTCAGTGTCCATTTGGTTTATTATTGTTGCCGACCTTGAATTCCAAGATGGAGACATGGACTTGGTGATGTTAGCCGTGTATCACTAACCTTGTTAAGCATGGAAGTCATAGGAATTAAGCAATGTTTCATGGGTTTCTAGGAATGCTAAAAACTTTTCTTCTGCTAAGAATTATTTTTTAGGGGCGCCTGGGTGGCTCAGTGGGTTAAGCCGCTGCCTTCAGCTCAGGTCATGATCCCAGGTCCTGGGTTCGAGCCCCACATCGGGCTTTCTGCTCAGCAGGGAGCCTGCTTCCTCCTCTCTCTCTGCCTGCCTCTCTGCTTACTTGTGATTTCTCTCTGTCAAATAAATAAATAAAAATCTTTAAAAAAAAAAAAGAATTATTTTTTAAAGAAAAACATCAAAATGAGTATCAGTGTTTCAATTTCTAAAAGATTATTCCTTGTTCTCCATTTAATTGTAGGTTTTTTAAAAGGTTTTATTTATTTATTTGACAGACAGAAATCACAAGTAGGCAGAGAATCAGGCAGAGCATGAGAGGGAAGCAGGCTCCCTGCTGAGCAGAGAGCCCAATGCGGGGCTTGATCCCAGGACCCTGAGATCATGACCTGAGCCAAAGGCAGAGGCTTAACCTACTGAGCCACCCAGGCGCCCTTATAATGAGCTTCTTCTTTAAGCAGGTATCAAAAGTGTCCGTCTGTTTCTGGCAGAAAAGTGAGCCCTCCCTGTCTAATCTGATTCAGATGCAAAGGAACGTCATTGCTCACAGAGTTCGGGGTGGTCACTGTGTGCTCCAGCAAAGCAAAAGCCTATAAGCCAGCCAGTGTTAGAAACCCGGGCTCCCCTCCTTTCCCAACTGGGTGCCTCTCAACCACTTTGCTAGACCTCTATTTTCTGTAAAACTGGGGTCCCTCCAATTGTTACCATTGTACAGTGTTGTGGTAAGAATTAAGTAAGAATATATGGAGGGTTTGTGTCCATGATGACTCAGTCCCAGCATGGGCGGAGGGGTCCTCCAGAAGTGCCTAAAACAAATGACTACACCTGTGTAGCCACCTGTGAGGTCAAAGTCATGTTAAACATCTGCCTACCACGGGGTGCCTGGGTGGCTCAGTCTGTTAGGCATCTACCTTCAGCTCTGGTCGTGATCCCAGGGTCCTGGGATTGAGGCCTGTATCAGGCTCCCTGCTAGACGGGGAGCCTGCTTCTCCCTCTTCCTCTGACTGTGGCTCCCCTTGCTTATGTTCTCTCTCTTTCTCTCTCTGTCAAATACATAAATAAAATCTTAAACAAAACAAAACAAAAATCTGCCTTCCTGAAAAGTGCTTCCCACTCAATGCCCTTCCTTTCTCCTGTTGTCCATCTTCTCGGGCCACAAGCCTTAAGTCTCATGTTCTGAGTCGTCTCTGGTTGCCTCTGATGAAGCACTTCCTGATCTCACCACGTGGAGCTGACCCTTCCTCCCATTCTATTCTGATAGATGTCTCTCCCAGTGTTCATTAAATGTCTCACTTCCCACACTAGAACCCACCCTGAAACCAAACAGGTTGAGTTCAGGTCCAGCTGGGATTCACTTCTGTGTCTCCAGCGCCTGTCGTGATGCTTTGATCCAAGTAGAGGTGCTCGGGAAAGGGAGGGAGAGAGGAAAAGAATAATTGTTTCAGTCAACAGGAAGAGGTTGCTGTCCTCCCCCTCATAATTTAGTGGGGGATAAAAATGCACACATGGAATGTTGATAACAAGACTCTGTGGGAACTCTGTTGAACCCAAGGCTCTGTGGGATAGGGAGGAGATGAGTCCTGTCTGGTGAGTTTAGAAATGTCTTTATTCCATCTCATTTATTGCAAAGTAATTTAACTCTTGAATGGGATGGACTTGTATGATGAGTTACATCACAACGCGCTTCCCCATCTCCACCCTCAACAGGTAGCTTCTTCCCTTTCGAAAAGTAAAGCTTTCGGGAATTATTTGATCTTGGTTTGAAGTCAGTTAAATATTAAAGGATCTCTCCCTCCTTTGCATGAGCCAACCGAATTGAAAGTTCATATCACAGGGTTCTGAGAAAAGGAGCACAGAGCTTTGCATCAATTCGCGTCCTCCTTCCCCACTCACAGGTAGTGCTCCCCTGTTCCATGCTCATTTAACTAACTCTTGCCTGGACGACCGTGGCCTTCCAGGATTGCCTTTCTTCAACTCATTTTCATTCCCCAAGGCAGAATGAGTCTCATAAAGTACAAATTTCACTTGGAACCTTTCTCTGAATTCTGACTAGCTGCTCGATTTCATTTCATGCCATAGCCTAGATTCAGAACCCATTGCCTCCCTTATGAACTTTGGTCTCATCTGTCCCGGCTCCTTCACGTACGTCCAGAAGGTCCAACTACACCAGGTGCAATTCCAGGTGGCTCCAGGTTTGCTCAGGCTGCTCCTTCGCCTTGAGTGCTCCCCCTCCCCTGTATTCTCCTCTACTGACAACCCTTCCCCACACAACCCAGCCCCAGGCTGCACACTGTCATTGACAGCCCAGCTTCCATGTTCCCACCTTTCAGACCATAGGTCCCCATATTTTCTTTGGAAAATCAGTCCCTCCGCTCTTCACTATGTAGTTAATGAGGGATTAACTCTAGATAAAGCTCCAGGGATAGGCCCTGATTGGTTTAAACTTACTGGCATATCCGGTCTTCTAGACACAATAATTGGTACATGGATGGGAACATGGCCCTATGTAGCATTACAGACTCTTCCCCCAGCTCATGGTGCTTTAGGGTTTGAGACTGCTAACGCCATATTTGCTACCACAAGATGAATCACCTTGTGAATGGAGCCATCCCTGGAGAAGCAGATATGACCGATGGAGCTTAGAATGTCATTATTGCTGGAATGAGCTGAGTCTGAAAACAGACCTCTCCCAGGCATTCAGTGAGGTAAATCAATACTTGAAAAAACACATGGAATGGTAAGCATATTTGTGTTGGGGTTTCTGTCACTTTCCAAAAAATTGTGTCCAATCATTGCTGTCAATTCAGTGACACCTTCTGGAACCTCTCCCGGAACTCTCTTCACCAGTGTTCTGGTTCCCTTACTATAAGTGCCTTGGAGACAGAGGTAGTGCCATTCACATAGATGGTGTTCATACTCAGCAAATGTGGAGAAATAAGGACACAAGGTAAGGACACAGAGCAGCTCCAGGGAGTGGTGAAGTGCCTTCTCAGTACAAAGATGTTTGTAATAATTCACCACCCTGTTGGGTATTATTCTTGGCTGTGGTTTTCCAGGCTTTCATCATGTCTTCTTGGTAGGGAGTCTGCTGAGGCAAGTATAGCTAGATAGTACTGGGAAGCCATCAATAAAACTATAATATAGTAGGATAGAAAATTAAAAGGCCCATTTTAGGAAGAATGTCTGTACCATCTGTAAAACTTCTAATTATGTAGATACACACACACACACACACACACTCACACACACACACACGTGCATTAGGTCACAGTGTAAAATGTATTTCTTACTGAAGATGGAAGCCCAATATTTTGAAAAACATTGATCTGGCTCCCACCCGAGATAATTCTATAATATAGAATATAAAAGGATTGAAAAGAACAGAGTGGAGGATGTTAGAGAGGATACTTATTTTGTCTAACTTCTTTTTTAGTTGTATAGATATATGTAGATATATATGTAGTGATATGGGAAACAAAGGCAAAAGAAAAAATAAATTTCCATATTACTTATAGCCCATTGACAAGTCCTTAAAACAGGCAGAGTGACTTTCCTCTAGGAACTCAGCTGCTTCAATGTTAACGCTTTGCTAAGGGTAAAAGGCAATCTTGGACCAACCCCCAGGATCCTGTAACTCTAACATATAAAAATTCCTTTGGAAATTTCCTTTATCTTTGCCCCCCAAGATAAATGTTGGCAATCATCTCCCAAGTATATGACCCACGGATACATATCTGAAGGGTCTCATGACTGAGTCTTTATTAAACAGTAATAAATGACCTTTTCTTAACAAGAGCTAGCCCCTACAAGGTCCTGGAAACCTTACTTCCAAATTCCTTTTGGACTCTATCCCTAACCTCCCCCACCTCCTCCAACTTGAAAGTACGTAATGCACCATTCTTCCTGACCCCAATACAGGTCTTTCTGCCTACAGGTCCTGTCCCCAAGCAGGACCTTTCATAAAACCTGCGTGCACCAAAGACATCTCAAGAATTTTCTTGGCCGTCAGCTCCAAACCACAACATCTTTCCTACATCATGTAAGGAGTCACGATGGGAGACATATTTCTTACTGTGGGTGGCAGCCAAAAAGTTTGAAAACCACTGATCAGCTTTTTCCCTAAGACCAGAAATATTATGAAACCGTATGATTGTCTGAGCTGCGGCCACAATGAGAAGAGAAGCAAAGAGGCTTCATAATCATCTCCACCCCGCGAGTTGCGTAGGCAGGCGGTATATTTGGAGAAGGACTTGGACAGTTAGTGAAGGGCACGTGCATGGCCCTGCTTGTAGAGCTGAGCCTAACCACAGGGCTGGCCCTGATGGCGCTGGTAGCTTTCCTGCCTATTTCCACGCCCAACCCTTCAAGGTACCGAGTTAAAAGCCATGTAGACATGGGAGCCAGGAGCTGTTGGAGAAGGAGGCTGAACATGTTGAACTTTTGGTGACCTTTGACTTTCGGCCTAAAGGAGCGCCAAGGGTGTACTCTGTAAAACACGTGACCTTGGGGATTAAAGTTACAGAGACAATCTAAGAGAACTAGAGGATGCTTAAGTATCTGGAGAATAAAAGGAACAAAAGCCAGGTGTCTCTTAAAAAGCAGGCAATTTGCTTTTTTTTTTTTTTTAATGTTACTCTTCTCACGTTTTAAATTGTTCATCCTTTGTTTTCCATATTTATTTTTAGTTTGTTTCATTTTCTAAATGTTTAGCACTTAGAGAATGTTAGACTCCTTTGACTAGTTTTGGTTTTATTTTTATCTTCCTTTAAAATAGTCTCAGCTACCTCGCTTACTCTTTATATTCCATTTAAATTTCCCCTCCATTGTTGCCACTTTAAAACATTTTCGTTTCCTCTTCCTACTTCTGCTTTATTCAGAAACACATCCTTCAAATTCTAAGCTTCTGATTCTAATATCTAAAATTCTAATTCTTTTGTCTCATTTCCCCCAGTTATACTTTGTAACTGAGCTTCTGGTTTTATTGTTTTTATTCTTTTTTTTTTTTAAGATTTTATTTATTTATTTGACAGAGAGAGATCACAAGTAGATGGAGAGGCAGGCAGAGAGAGAAAGAGAGAGGGAAGAAGGCACCCTGCTGAGCAGAGAGCCCGATGTGGGACTCGATCCCAGGACCCTGAGATCATGACCCGAGCCGAAGGCAGCGGCTTAATCCACTGAGCCACCCAGGCGCCCCTATTGTTTTTATTCTTATTTAGTTTCTCTTATTTCAGCCTCAATTTCTCTCCCCCATCTTCAGTTTTATTGGCTTATAAGTGTATTTTCTTATTTGTAATTTTAATTATTCTTTTCCTTATATAATGTGCATTTGTCAGACTGACAAGCTACAGAAGTGCAAAACTCGGGCTCTTAACGACTACACTCTTCAGCTTTCTTACTCTGTAAGCACTTTCCTCACTAACCGAACGAGAGTATTTCTTTCACCAGTGTGCCTCTAACATATTTTTTCCCCTTTGATCCATCTTCACTCTTGGCAAGGTTACAAGAAATCCTGTTGCCTGAATCTTTTCATTTCCATGTACTCATTACAAAGAGCAAGAAGCTGCCTAGAGCCAAAAGAATCAGAGTTCCTAAAACAGAGTCGACAAGACCTCATTGGATGGTTTCCACACGTATGATAAGTCTGCGCCTCGCCTGGGCTGGCTCCAGCCGCCAGACTGTGTTGGAAGGAAGTACTTCTTCCATCTCTTAACCCTTTGTGGAAGTTTCCCAGGGAAGCCTTCCCAATTAGGCAGAGGTGGTAAGAGGGGTCTCCAATCCTTTGTCCAGCTCTCTGGGAGGGAAGAGGGCTTTCCCTTGAATCCAGCGAGAGGCATAATTAGAACAATTTAAATGACTGTGGCCAAGAAATCTCACCATTTTATGCCATCAGGTTCCTGTGAGGAGGTGTGTCGGTCAAAGTCCAACGAGAAGACAAAAATTCCATAGCAATTTGGACAAGGAATTAGAGGAAGAGGGACTTGAGGGAATGAGAGAGAAAGAGAACTCTACAGAATAGAACAGCAGGCATCAGAGGCAGCCCTCTCACCATCCCTCCGACTGAGATAGAGGACCCAAGGAAGAAGCCAAGCCGCCCCTCAGGGGCTGAGGTCGGGACCTCGTTGGGACGAGGTCGGGACATTGTTGCAGAGGGTGCAGTGGGGCTCATTGGATGACAAAAAGGTTCACGGAGAGGTCATCTCGGTGGAACTTGCTGGAAAGCTGCTCTCTGGAGTGCTAGGCAAAGCTATCCTCTGAAAGGAGCCACACCCAAGAACTCCTGAAAATCAGCCACCTGAAAGGTATGGGGCAAGTTATCCAGGAGGAGCCCAGCCAGCAGCACCCTGAGACGGAGATGCCCACAGACGTGCCCTGGGGGAAGGAGCCCCCATGTGTACTCTGCTGCAAGGCTGCTGGGGCCCAGTTGCCTGGGGTAGCTCAGCCACTCAGGAACTCAGGACAGGGTGCTTTGCCAGCAACCTTCGCTAGAAAGCTGCCCACAGGAAGGTGCTCTGTGGGGCAGCCACAAGGTGCTGCAGAAAATATGCACACATGCACTCGTGCAGAGACGCGCAGGGCAGGGGGACATGGGAGGACCATACCAGAAATGGGAGGAGAGGCTCCTTCTTCCTGCCACACTACCCCAGCACCCTCTATTGAGGAAGCCTAATATCATGTTAACTACAAAAGAAATTCTTAAGGCTTCATTCAGCAACATTATCACCGATGATAATGAGTGGATTTGGAGCTAAGAGACAATGAATTGATAATTGGATCAGTATACCCCTCTGGCTACTTAGCTTCTGCATTCACTTTTCTACGCACACTTGAGACCTGTACAACAATGATGCAACTCTATATTTCCATCTAACAAGATGCTGTTCCTTGTCCAAGGGAAGACATTCTCACCTTTCACCAAAATAAGGAGATGCACAGCCAGAAATGGTACTGTATGCACTATTGGCTTTTTAAATTACCCCCTAAATTCCCTCAGTCACACTGAATATTTTCTTACCTAAATAAATATACCTAAATAAATACCTAAATAAAAATACCTAAATAAACATAAGGTTAAGCACCACTAACTTACATAAAATAAAAATGGGGAAAGAGAAATAGCACACACATATGAACATGTAACGGGCAAAGAGGAGATCCATAAAGCTATTACAAAATCCTCCTTTCAACAGCTGGCTATGGGCTATTGCTGATAACTATGGCTTCCTATGTTCCTCTACCTATTTATTTCCCTTGTTCTCAGCCAGAAGCTGAATCAGTCGGTTCTTTACCTGGTGGAGGGGCCCACACCTTCATTCAGACACCTGAGTCCTCAATCCTCCTGCCTTGTTTTTGTTGTTGTTGTCGTTGCTTGTCATAGTTTTGGATTGTCATAGTTTTCCATAGGATTGTCATAGTTTTCCATTAATGTTTGCTATTGGTTATGGAACTAGTAAGGAGCACCCCCGAAGAGATCTGTTTGCCACATAGACTCCCTTGTCCTCAGTGTGTAGCACTACTCCATTTCCCTTTAGTAATTGGCCTCCATCACTCCTAGCCAGTGTAGAAACCCTTTATTTTTGGCATGTTTAGTGATATCAGGGCCCGGAATGGCCCAGTGGCAGTCTTCTCTTAAAAATTAATGGAACCACGATGGTGTCCCCTGGGTGAAAGCATTCCTCCCTTCAGGGATAAAAGCTCCACACTAGCAAGGCTCAAAGTTGGCAGGACAGGAAGCAGAGATTCCGTGCATGGAATATTAGGTGTAAGAGTGAGAAGAGAGGCTCCCCTTTCCACTCCTTGTTCCCAGAGCTGTGTATTCTGGCCATGGGTGAAATAGTGCCATGTTGTGGTCCCTGATTCAAAGCCTGTATTGCACTCCGTCAAACAGAAGCCCCTTCTTTTGGAAGTGCTGTATCCGGGTGGGGACAAAACCAGCCACTCTCAGGTTATGGGCTACGTGTAAGTTCAGGTAATCCCGTGGTCATATGTCCATGGATGCACTTCTTTGCTGTGAAATGAGTTCCTTGCTCAGACCCACAATTGTGCAGAATGTTACGATGATGCTAGATAACGATCTCTGTGAATCTATTGATGGTGATGCTGGCAGAAGCTTTAAGATCAGAGAATGCAAATCCACACTCAATATATGTGTCTGTTTCAGTGTGGATGAATCTCTGCCCACTCTGTGTGGTCAATATGATCAACCTATTACCTGTCACCTGGGGAATGGAAGCGCCAATTAGTGTCTGGGTTTAATGTACATTTCTGCTATTAGTAGACTAGACACAATTCGGTAGAGCCCATAGTTTCCCTCCCGGCCACCATAACCACTCCCCCACCCCCCACCCCCGGCCATCATGGGCCCGCTGGGCAAGCACTGGGAAAAAAGGCTAATCGACCGACATCCACAGAAAATGTCATTTTGCCCACCTGACTACTAAGAGCCACCGCCGTAGTACACGCTTTCGTGAGCACTTACATGGGACACAGATATCCTTATAACCTGCCCCTATTCCGAGAGGATTCCGAATCTAAACTGAGAAAAAGAGATGGAGAAGAGCCATGTAGTGAGGTGATTATGGATTATAAACTCAGTTTGGGTTATACTGAGTTTGAGATTCCTGTGGGGATTTCCAGTACAAAAGGGCATTTCTGGAACTCAAGGGAGATGCCGAGGTGGAGAAATTTGGCTGCTAGTGACGTGGAGGTAACAGCGGAAACCACAGGTGGGCATGAAAGTATGCAGGGACAGTGCTGAATCTGAAGAGTCTGAGGGCAGAACTCTGCAGAATGGCTGCTGTGGGATGTCAAAGACCAAAAAGGAGAGGCGGAGTGAAGAAAACTCGGTGGGGGCAGGGGGGCGCCAGGAGGAGCAGTACCGTGGAGGCAGAGGAGGAAATGTTTTTAAAAGTGGAAGTAATCAACAACTGTTACATAATAAAGAGAGAAAAGAAAGGTACAGGCAGAAAAATTCCACCAGATTTGGCAAATTGAGAGATCATTGATATCAGTAAAGAAAAGAGTTTCAGGGCAGTGGTGGAAGCAGAAGCTAGGTTCATGGAAAGGTTCACAAACAAATGCAGGGCAGGGAAGTCAAGTCGGTGAATGCCACCCATTCACTCAAAATAATAGGCTATGAAATGAAGTAGAAAAGAACTCTATACTACATAGCATTTCTATATTTGCATTTAAAAGGAAACATAGGATTTTGAGTTTTTAAGATGAGAAAGCTTGAATATCTTATAAAACACGAGGTAAATCATGTGCATGCAAAGGAAGACTGACTGCAGGTTAAAGAGAGGTGTGTTTGTTAGTAAAGCACTATCCCAGGAGACTCAGTCTCAACGACTCAGTCTCCAAGCCCAAAGAGTGGGTGGAATGGGATGGGATGGGGGGGGAAACAGAGGTCCATTTGCAGGTAGTACAGAAGGAATTTAAGCTGGTCACCTTCCCTCAATTTCCTTTTCAGAGTACAAATCAAAACATTCCAGTGAACAGAAAGTCTGAATAAGTGGGACAGGATTGAAGAAAATCTATAAGTTTTGAAAGAGCAGTAGTGGGAAATGGAAGGGGAAAGAAATAGAGAAATCTAATTGCTTTGTCAGATTTAACTTCTATCTTGAAGTCTTCTCTGCCCCTTCCCCTGGAAGTAAACAATATTCATAACATACGTATGTATCAATTACAAATGGAAGTTTTTCTTAAACATCTACTCTATGCCTCTTAAAGGGCACTTGCCATCTGCTATGTAGTTACTTCATCTCTTCATGTGAGTCTTTCAAGAATTAATTTGTTAACTCTTAAAAAAAGAACCCTGTTTCTTTGCATCCCTCAAAGTGTCTGCCAGAGTGGGTAACACATTAACACAGTGTTTCAGCGACAGTCCCCGTACAACAAACCATACTAAACATGGAACAAAATAGTTTTTCCCCCCAAATTATTATCTCACAGTTCTGGTGATCAACTAGGTGGTTCTCACTTGGGGTCAAGTCTCTCCAGTGGTTGCAGTCAGGAAGCCTCTACAGATTGTGTCCCCTGTATCCCCAGAGCCTCCTGCTGGCCACTAGCTGGGACCCAACCAGGGCTATTGGCCGAATACACATGCACGGCCCCTCCTTGTGGCCTGGGCTTCCGCAGGCGATGGTGGCTGGGTTCCAACAGCGAAAGCCCTGACGAAAAAGAGTCAGGCAGATGCTAGATCACCTTTTATGATTTCGGTTTGTAAGTCATTTGGTATCGTTCTGCCACATTCTGTTTATTAGAGTTAAGTCAGTAAGGCCAGCCCATACTCAGGGGAGGGGCTTTTGGCTCCACTCCTTGAGGGGAGGAGTGTCAAAGAATTTGTATAGACAACATACAGTAAGTGCTCCTTAGATGCCTGTTCAACCATTAAACATTCTGGAAAAGGCTCAGAAGAAAAAAGCAGAGAATGAGAGAGGTGCTGTCTTAAAAGTTCCGACTAAAAGTCAATGATAATGCTGAGAAGCCAACCCATAAAACATGCTCCCGTGGCTGTTTGTTTTATAAGCATTTGCTATCTTTTACAGTCTCCTTTCAGGATGAAGTTGGGTTGTTTAGTCTAGGAGGATAAAGTCGATCAGTGCTTCTCCTCTTCTCATGTGCATGAGAATTTCCTTGGGGACCTTGTTAAAATGCAGATTCTGGTTCAGTGGGTCTGCAGTGGGGCCTGACATTCTGCATTTCCAAGCAAGCTCCATGGACCACGCATGAAGAGCAAGCTAGCGGGAGCAGTGGTAGGGGTGACTACCCGGCTCCTGAGCTATCTCCCTTCTCTGGGAGAGGCCCTAACAGATGGGGGTATGCCACCACACGTCCCGATGTGCTTCCAGGACCCTGACCTGCTGGCCAAGTGAACCCTTGATGCCGGCAGGGTTAGTCTGTTCTGCCACAAGCCTTTTAAATAGAAATAAAGGAAGAGAGCAATATTCCTCTCTCTTGCGGCGAAGCACAGGACATAAGGCTCTGGTGTTTCCAGCCATGTGAGAAAGCCATTTTCCGCGAGGGAGGAAGAAATGCAGAGAATAAAATCCAGGTGCCATTCCAGTCCCTGCTGAAGCCCAGGCCAGATCCCCTCAATGTGATATTCTAAGGTCCTTCCATCAAATTCCCTTCTCCGTGTAAATTTTTCTTGTTGGATTTCTATCTTTTGAAACTTAAAATTTCCTAACTAACGTGGGGTGGAGGAGGGGGGTAGAGGAGGATGTCTCCTGGAAATGCAGTACCCACTGGGATGGAGGAACATCAGAAAACTTTGGACTGGATTATTACCCAGACATTTGGAGCCTAGGGTGTCAATTCAACTCCATTCAATCATGTCCATTCAATCATGTTAAAGATGTATTTCTAACAAACTGGACAGACCACAGAGGGAGTTAAACACACAAAACACTAAGGCTCGGGGAAGAGAAGGGAATAGGAGTCTGGGAGCACCATGGCTAGTGTTCTTTAGAATGAGTGACCCCTGGGCCTGAGTAGAGGTTAAAAACAAGGGCTAGGTAGAGTCCTGGCCAGCAAAGAACAGAGGGGTAAAATTTTCCTGTGTTAGGCACTGTATGAGGTGCTTTTCATTTATGACCTGATTTAATGACCCCTAGGAAAGTGCTCCACATTTGTCCTGCCAGCTGTCGCTGAAGCTCTAGCGCAGTCAGCGGCTGGCACTTCCGCAGTCGGAAAAGGTCAGATCATAGGAACATGAGTCCCATCACATGAGCCTCACCCAGGAGACCCTGTGACTGGGTATTTCATGGGCAAATGTGGAAGTCCTCTGAGGACTCTGAGGCAGCAAGCAGCCCACATCAAACAGTAAGCCCCTCTTTATGACCTTGCTCTGTTTGAAGTAAGTGAATTTTTAATACCTGTTGTCTTGGTCACAACTTCAACTACATCAATCCCATATTCAAGGGTCTCCACAGTTACAAGAAACCAAACATTTTACAGCACATTCCCAAAACAGAAACATGTTTGCACTGAGCAAAAAAAGACTGGGTATTACCACAGTGTATTGTCCACGAATGGAAAAACTTTCGTATTTACATGGCAAGGACATGCGCAGATGGGGCAGGCAGCAGCAGAACAGCAATCCTGGAGAACTTTCTTCGTGGCAAATGCCCTCGGGTAAAAGATGCCACAACAAAGTAATGAGGCTGATTTCATAAGCCAAAATGGATGCTGATCTCATTATTTTATAGCCATACCTTGTGGTATGTTTATAAAATATTTCTTTCACAAGTTAAAATGGAAACTGCTACAGATGGATTTAATTTTGGTAAAAATCAATGGAAAAAGTTCTATGTTAATGCAACATTTGTTGTAAAGATTCTAGAAACACACGAGTCAAAATTTCAAATTATGATTCCCACAGTAACTGTAACTCTGCTATACAACATACATAATGGAAGAAATGCTATCAACATATACCATAGTAGAAAATACTCAGTAAGCAGAAACAGGCTGAGTTATGCTTGTTGTGGGAATCATCATTTTCAACTAGCTGAGGATATATAAAAATTGAAACCATAAATGCATGCATTATTTTATGTACTTAATTCCAATTTTTCTTGATCCAATTTAATCAGCTTTGCATCCAAACTACATTTCCCTTTCATAAACTGCAAATGAATGCCTTTCATAATTTTAAAATCCACATCGTTTGGTTTCTCTTTTCTCCCGCAGGCTGCCTTTGCCGAATGGCATCATTATTTCCCGTCCCTCCCCTAAAAGGTCAGGCCAGGTCTGCCAGGACCCATTTATCTATATTCCTTGTCTCCCCGAAGGACACCATGGTGCGGGGAGAAAAAGAACACCAGAGAACAAACAGCAAGCTAAGTAGCTTACACAGGTAAGTGCGTGCAGCAGAACAAGGGACAGCGGCATCATTAAACTGCCCTGTTGATATTTTCCTAAGCCAAAATAAGGGAAATAGCACCACAACATATTTACAATTTCCGAAGTGTTTAGTCATAACATTATCTCATCTGATCCTCACAACAACACTGTGAAAAAGGCAAAAAGAAAACCCCTTCCCGTCGTTCAGCATTTTGTGACTCCAGAATATATTTAAGGATGAGCTTTTATGGTATAATTTAAAAAGTCTGGACTATTTAATTGCACTTACAATATTACCCACTTACCACATGCAGAGGACTTACTTATTATTGAAAGCAGAGTATACTTTATGTAAAAAGATTATGGTTATGAGCTGAACATTTAACATAGTTTAAGCTTTCTGCTTTAACTGTATTCTGAAAATTCAATAATGAAACAAAGAGAAATAACTGTCCTTTGAAACTCTGCCTGGGCAAAATTAATCCTGTATATTATATCCAGTATTACTTTTCCCAGTTTGGTTTTAACTAAGAAGGGCACCTTCTACAGCCTCTGAAGAGGAAGCCCTTTACTTTCCAGCGGTCCTTGCCATCAGAGTATGTTTCATTATATTCAGACTAAATTACTTCAGCTCAAGATCAATCATATTTCCTTTTGACGCTAAGTAGCTCCGCCTCACCCTAATGTTCATGACCTTGTGTAAGCGTCTGCAGGGTGCTATGGTCAACCTTTTCCGTCTCTTAGTGCTACTATGATCTGGCTAGTCAATAGTAAGCTTGTTTTTCCCTTTGTACAGAAGAATCCCTCTCCATTCATTCAGATAAAATATCTGAATTTATCTAGTACACCAATAAGAAGATCAATTCAAATGAAGATTCAGAGCTGGCAAAAAGCCTTAATATCATTTGTTCTAACCTGACAGTTAACAGTTAATCCTTTGCCTATGAAAAGTACGACCATTTTGCATGTAATTAAAGGGTAATATTTTAAGTGTTAAAAGGAAAACAAATCCTATGGAATATTAATTTTAGGAGGTTTTATTGTGGAGGAAGAGTTGTCTTCTTAAAGTTACCTATAATCATAAATCAGAACTTTGTAATGAATAAAGGTTAACACATAAATTCTTAGAAAAAACAGATAAAATATAAAAAGGTAAAAAAATATAAAAAGTTATCTTGTGGGACATGAATACTTAACTTCATGGTTTTTTTCACTCTTGTATTCAAAAAACCAAAAAACAAAGAACAAAACAGTATCTGGGGCTGATGGCGAAACACAATTGCAACACTACTGCCAGTTATGAGAAAGATAGGAAGATGGCTAATTAGCTTAAAAAAAAAAATCAGTGATGTCAGAGAGCAGAAAGGTCTTTTCTGCCTTAAGTGATGCATCAAACATGAAGGTAGGGCCCTACGTGTGAACTTTCCAGACAGTCATCCACTCTATGAGATTATCTCAGGAAAAGTATAGACCCAGCCAGTGAACAAGGCTTACCTTAAACAGAATGAAACAGTGTCTCTTTCAATATGGAAACTGTAGAGGACGTAATCAACTCTTGAGGATCACAGAAAGCTTAGAAATTAAAAATGATGGGATCTGTTTCTCTTGTGTAGTCAATAATATGAAATTCTCAAAGGTCTTATATTTTCCAGAAAACTGACAGCAAATAAGGTTCTGAAGACTTCAGTTAGGAGCTCATTTTTTTTATATTTACATATAATTAAAGCTGCAGAATTCTATGAGTGGCTCAGAGTAAAATACTAACACATTGAAGAATGAACCAAAGGAAGATTCTGAGAACAAGGTAAGTAGCTCCAACAACAGAAGAGTGTTAAATAACTTACTGTACATTCATAAAATGCATACTGTGCAACTATTCACAATGTGTTCTGAAAAATGTCCAAGGAGAGGGGAAGGGTTGATAACATATTGTAAAATGAAAAGTAAAATTACAGAATGAAATATTCTATACGATCTATATTTAGGAAAAAAAATATGTACATAGAAAAAAGAGACTAGGAGAACACACACAAAAATCCTGACAGAAATTACCTCTGCTAATGAGAATTTAAATGTCTTCACATTTTCTTCTTTTCCAAATGAAAAGGGGGTAAGATTAGGGAAAATTTTTATTTTCAAAAACAGCCATTAAATATACTCTGATCTTTGTCCAATCTTTTTAATAACATGCACAACAAAAAACAAGTATAATTAGTGCCACTAAGCACCCGCATTAACAGTTGTTTTTCTTCAAGTTATAAAATAGTTCATTCAAATTTAGTTTCCCTATACTTTTTGCCCAATTCGCACAAGAACATGTATTTTTTAAAAAGCATAATGACATAAAATTTTATCCAAGTTTGCAGTCTTCTATGCCGTCTTCTTCACACAACTAGAAAATGAACTTCATATGCTTGATTCCATATGTTTTGAAGAAAACCATTATAATGAGTGCCCACAATCCCAGAATAAAACCCCCAGGAGGATGCCAATCTTTCAGCTTTGGTTTCTGCAAAACAAAGAGGACATGGTGAACTTAACAATATTGGGTCAAACAAATACTGATGGAAAACAGAAATTTCACAACCTGTGTTTGAAGGGGGAGTAATTTAACCAAATTAAATGTATTAGAACAGCAACAACAACAAAAGCTTCTAACTGGGTAAATAGTTCAACGTGGTTCTTACGAAGGTCAGTTTCAGATGGCCATTTTGTTTCTTCAAAGAGACTTCCTTGACTACCCAGCCAAACATCTCTCTTCACCCAAGCTCTTCCGTAGCCTACTAGTCCTTTGCACTTTGAATTTGTATATTCATTAGTTTGTTGGTTTTGTCTGTCTCTCCCACTAGACTATAGCTCTATGAGGGCCATCTTGCTTGTATTCCCAGCATCCACCTGCCACAGTGCCTGGCACACAGGAGACATACATATACTATACTCATTAAGTCAGTGGAAAAACAAATGCTATCCAATTCCATTTGTTCTGCTATTCAACAAATACTTGTTTGGGGGCCCATACTTTTGGTCATGTTAAGCCCTTGACACAATGTTCCTTCTCCTCTCTGCCTACCTGAAACTCACCAACTGAAATGCCAACTCCTTCAGATTTTCACACCTGATATATTCTTTTCTTTGAATGTGTAGCTCCTTCTACTCTTTTATCTAGTAACATAATTATGTTTATCAGTTATCTCCCTGAAAACTTCCAGGGGGAAAAGTTTGGCTGAGTCCATTTTATATTCCCTTGTCTATTCCCTACCTCTCAACACCCAGCCAAGTGTCTTGTATATTTCTTTATCCAGCAAGGAAAGGCAGACCAGTCCTCTCCATTTAGTTGTCATTGCAACAGCTATGTTATGTCCCTGAAATCGGGAGGTCTGTAACTATCATCTTTTTATGAGGTTTACTTCCTAAACTACTGGCCAAGATTGTAAGGACAGTTATGCTATGAGAATCATATATATTTTTAAAGATATATTTATTTGAGAGAGAGAGTGTGTGGTATTGGTGGGGGGAGGTAGAGGGAGAAAGAGAAACCTAAGCAGACTCCATGGTGCTGAGCATGGAGCCCTTTAAGAAAGGGCTCGATCCCACAACCTGAGATCATGACCCAAGCTGAACCCGAGTCGGTCACTTAACTGACTGCACCACCTAGGCGTCCCTAGAATCATGTTTTAGAGTAGAACTGAGTGAAGAGAAACTGTAATCTAAAATTTTCTTTAAACTCACCATGTAAACTAGCCAAGGAAGGTTCATAAATCTCTTAGAGGCATCTGCATGTTACAGTTTGGTTTCCCAACCTAACGTTCTTTATTCAATCCTAAACTCATCACATTACAAGAGGAAAGGAGGCAGGCAGGCAGGCAGGCAAGCTTAAATATAAAACAAATCAAGTCAAATCAACCAGAATTCATCGGTAAGGGCGATGCTAGTAATATCCTGCCACATTCTATAGTTATTTATATTATCTATGCTTTAAAATAGCTGATAGTTGTCTAAAGTATACAACATTATAAACCCAGTAAAAGAATTCAAAAGAATATTTTGATACAATGAAACTGTTTTTCTTTTAATTTTATAAATGGAGAAGTTATCTATGGAAATGCCTGGATTTCAATTAGGTTATCTTTCTGCAACTTCTTCCTTCTCTTCTGAAACTCTCCTCTCTTGGCTTCAGTGGTACTCTCTCCAGATTTTTCCTCTATTTCTCTAACCATTCGTTTTCAGTCCTCTTTGCTCCTTAAATGCTAGTGGTATCTAGAGCTCTGCCCTCGCCCATTTATTCTCTCCCTTTATATAATCTCCCTGGGTGACAACTGTACCCTGGTTTTGACCTCTGTCAGCAAACTTATGACTCCCAAATTTATATCACTAACATGGAACTATATACTAAAATCCTAGATTTATGTACAATTAACAGACATCTTTTCTGTTTTCCATTACTGCATCCATATCAGTGGCATATTACCAAAGTGATAAAGCTGGAAGTCATTCCTAGCTCCCCCAATTCTCAGACCTTCTCACTTCCATGAGTTCCCAATTCTTGCAGGTTTTCTAACTATCATGTCTGTCCTTTCTAAGTTTTCTATTGCTACTGCCACTATCTTAGTTCTAGTTCTTATCATTTCTTGTCAGGGTCACTGAAATAGTGTCCTAACTCACTTCTCTTCCTCCAAGATGCCTTTTCTTTTCCATCTATCAATCATATTGCTGCTAGACACACTGTCCTAAATACAAATATATATTTGTATAATATGTATACATATTTGTATACTAATAAAAGCCTCATATGTATCCACATAGGAATTGTTTGTTTCAAGCACACATTACTTTGGTAATTTAAAAAATTAAATAAATAATTTAAAAACAAGGGTTCGGTGTGGTGTGGTTCAAAGAGCATGGGATTTAGAATCAACTGCTTTGGTTTCAAAGTTTAGTTTTAACACTCAAAG
Source organism: Lutra lutra (assembly GCF_902655055.1). NCBI lineage: Eukaryota > Metazoa > Chordata > Mammalia > Carnivora > Mustelidae > Lutra > Lutra lutra. The sequence continues at coordinate 132,877,190 of NC_062281.1, read as the reverse complement.
CCCATGTTACCTGTCAGGCCACTTCACCACTCTTAATTTCTGCATCTATAAAATGGGCATAGTAACACAGACCTCCTGGGAATGAATGAATGCACAATTACATCAATGATGTGTTTTCTGAAAGTGTAGTCTATAACAACCTGTTCCTACCTAGAAAAGTGATGATTTGAAACTCAAAATACTTTTTAGATAACTTTCTTTGCGTTAGTTATGAGAAGCAATATCTGCAACAGTCTGATTTTTGTATAAATTTTAGTTCAAAATTAATTAGTCAAACTAATAGGAGAGAAATCTACCTTACTATTTCCATATCATAATGCAGTTTTTAATCAACCACATAATATAAATACAACTGACAATATTGTTTACAGTGGTTATGTGCCACCCTAAGTCTATTCTCATTCCTTCCAGAAAACTCCCCAAACACCAAAAATATCGTAATGCAATTCTTCCTCATATTACTTTCTATGCAAAACTCTGAAATGGCTCTGATCACATGTGAAATGATGATGATGACAGAGGTTCTTTCCTTCTAGTATCTTACAAGATGGTAAGTCCAGTGGCATTTCAGATGGAAACGATTAGTGACACACTATGAAAAATCTTAATTTAATTCCAGTAGGAAATATAGATTAATATAAAGATTACAATATATAGATTACTATAAAGCACAATTATATTAAAGATAGGGAAGGTAGATATCACAAGCACGTGACAATGAAAAACGAGTGAACTAAACATTAGTTACCACTGCCTGGTTTTTGTCATGTTTATTTTCTGTTATTCAGAAAATTTGTAACCAATGCCAAAGGGATGAAAAAGCTAAATCAAAAATTATTTTTCCATAAATGGGGAAAAGATTGTCATTATTAGTTATTAATGGAAGCACATCTTTATACAATAGTTTGAAGATGTTCCCTGGAATTTCAGTTTAAGAGTATTGACCTACTGTATATTTTTTCCTGCTTTGTCAAAGATTATTTGACCATAGAGTTGAGGGTCCATATCTGGGTTCTCTACTCTGTTGCACTGGTCTATGTGTCTGTTTTTATGCCAGTACAATGCTGTCTTGGTGATCACAGCTTTGTAGTCAAGCTTGAAATCAGGTAATGTGATGCCGCCAGTTTTTTTCTTTTTCAACATTTCCTTAGCAATTGGGGGTCTCTTCTGATTCCATACAAATTTTAGGATTGTTTGCTCCAGCTCTTTGAAAAATACTGGTGGAATTTTGATCAGAATGGCATTAAAAGTATATATTGCTCTAGGTAGTATAGACATTTTAACAATGTTTATTCTCCCAATCCATGAGCATGGAATGGTCTTCCATCTTTTTGTGTCTTCTTTGACAGTCACTTCAATAAATGGTGCTGGGAAAATTGGACAGCTATATGCAGAAGAATGAAACTCGACCCCTCTCTTACACCATACACAAAGATAAACTTGAAATGGATAAAAGACCTCAATGTGAGATAGGAATCCATCAGAATCACAGAGGAGAACATAGGCAATAACCTCTTTGATATCAGCCACAGCAACTTCTTTCAAGATATGTCTCCAAAGGCAAAGGAAACAAAAGCAAAAATGAATTTTTGGGACTTCATCAAGATCAAAAGCTTCTGTACAGCAAAGGAAACAGTCAACAAAACAAAGAGGAAACCCACAGAATGGGAGAAGATATTTGCAAATGACAGTACAGACAGAAGGCTGATATCCAGGATCTATAAAGAACTTCTCAAACTCAACACACACAAAACAGATAATCATGTCAAAAAATGGGCAGAAGACATGGACACTTCTGTGTAAGAGTATGTGTACTCACACATACAAATGGCTATCAGACACATGAAAAAATGTTCATCATCACTAGCCATCAGAGAGATTCAAATCAAAACCACATTGAGATACCACCTTACACCAGTTAGAATGGCCAAAATTAACAAGACAGGAAACAACGTGTGTTGAGAGAGGATATGGAGAAAGGGGAACCCTCTTACACTGACGGTGGGAATGCAAGTTGGTGTAGCCACTTTGGAGAACAGTATGGAGATTTCTTAAGAAATTAAAAATAGAGCTTCCCTATAACTACAAATGTACTACTGGGTATTTACCCCAAAGATACAGATGTAGTGAAAAGAAGGGCCATTTGTACCCCAATGTTCATAGCAGCAATGGCCATGGTTGCCAAACTGTGGAAAGAACCAAGATGCCCTTCAACAGATGAATGCATAAGGAAGATGTGGTCCATATACACTATGGAGTATTATGCCTCCATCAGAAAGGATGAATACACAACTTTTATATTAACATGGACAGGACTGGAAGAGATTATGCTGAGTGAAATAAGTCAAGCAGAGAGAGTCAATTATCACATGGTTTCACTTATTTGTGGAGCATAAGAAATAACATGGAGGACATGGGGAAATGGAGAGGAAAAGGGAGTTGAGGGAAATTGGAGGAGATGAACCATGACAGACTATTGACTCTAAAAAAAATCTGAGGGTTTTGAAGGGGCAGGGGGTGGGAAGTTGGGTGAGCCTGATGGTGGGTATTATGGAGGGCACATATTGCATGGAGCACTGGGTGTGGTGCATAAACAATGAATTCTGATACACTGAAAAGAAATTTAAAAAAAAAAAGAGTTTTGACCTAATGGGGGGAAAACAAGATTCACATTTTCCCCAATAACCGGAATCTCTGATTTAGATGGTATTTGAAAACACACACACACACACACACACACACACACACACACACACACACACACACGTTAATGCTTAAAAAATTTAAATAAATATTATCAAAATCTGGCATTAAACTCTTACCTATACAAGAATAGGCTAGAATATATAATATAATCAATTATTCCATAAACCAATTTAATGAATTTCAGTGCTAAAACAGCTCAGGCAGTATGAACTTATAAGAGTTTAAAAATACTGTAACTTTCAGATAGTATTTAAACTAACCCATGCTTTAAAAAAAAAAAAAGATGAACATCATTTAAATTCTATGATTCCTAGAGATTACTGAAATAATAATCGTAGTTAATAGCAATCTTAATTCTGCAGCTGTAGAAACTCTGGTTACTTTCCACTGAGATGGATTCCCTGAGGTCACAGTTGTACCATTAGATCTTAAACTTAGTCAGAAACAGTTGCCAGGAAGAAGGCAACTACAGCTTCTTTGGAAATCACTATCATTTCTCCCAAGACTAGTCCTGGCAACTATTTTGATCTATTATTCCAAAGACTGGCTCAGAGAATTCTGGAGGCATCATCTCCTCATCCTTCAACAAAATGTGCCCCATATTTAGACCACTGATGCCCAGGAGAGGACCAGAGAGAAGAACAAAGTGCTAGACCTTTGAATGTAATAATGGAGAACTATGAAATGTGATCACTCCAAAATTATAATGGAATTTATATCTCTTTACAGTATAACACTGTACAGGCTAACAAAAGTAAATTTCAGCTTTCAAAATGGCTATTTGCAGATGCTATTTTTTTATTATATAGTCATTAGATTTTTTGATTAAAAAAATGGCAAATTATTAATTAAATACAACTTGGACTCTTAGCTTAACATGGTATTTAAGTAGAATCCTCCAGTGCAGCCTTTCCCATCTTCTCCGGAAAATACATATAAAGGCATAGAAAGACAAGAGCACATCCTAACTAAAATGAATTTAACCTCTGATGAGAAACCTCAGATTATTTCACTATCTGAAAGTCCCAGAAACCAGGTCTACAAACAAATTAATAGTGGCCCGGTTTTCTGATTAGTGGACACAATGCAAAAGATTGCTTTGCTCTGTGAAACACAGTAAATCTGTCAACTGAGAAAGGGACATTAGCTCTCTCCTTTTTTCTGCCTGCTGTTCAAGAGAAATAGTGTTTACAAAGTAGAAGGGTGGCTTTATGAGGCAGCCAGAGTAGTGTAACTCATTCCTATCCCCCCAACGGCAAACCTCTTTATTCCTCTGAATACAATTCCCAGTAAAGACCGAGTCAGAAGGTAGAGGGGAACTGACAATGGTTCACTGTGTCTAAGAAGTTTCAATATCCACATGAGAAGCTCTGAAGAGACGGGAAAATACAGGAAAAATCCTTTCAGTAGCACATGTTAAGAAACAGGTTTTTCCATACACTTCATCTTCTTAAAGTGCCCCCAAATCAGGCATAGGGAGCATGGTAGCAGAGGATCCTGGTTTAGTTTAGCAAAACTACATTTGATGACTGCCTGCCAATCACAGGAAATGTGTAACAGATTATTCTTCAGATGCAGGCCTGAGAAGGCATTTCGAACCGAAGTAGAGAGGGAGAAGCATCCACACCCTCTGTTGGCACATACCAACAGCGTTCTAAGAAAAAGGAAAAAACACAGAGAGGTCTATGAGTAAAAATACTCCCACACACGAGAAAGAAATATCCTGAAGATGCAGAGAACATATCTCAGAATAAGATGTCATAAGAACCAAAAGATAATTTTGGAAAAATTTTACTTGGCTTGACTTGAATAAAGATGCCCAAGAAATCGAAAATTTAAAAAAAAAAAATGGTACAAAGAGAAAAATTATACAAGATACAAGCGCAACAGGTTGAGATGAAAAGGGAGCAAAATTAAAATCCACAATGACAAGGAAAATAGTGTCCTAAGCACATCTTTGAGTCCTTCATTCACCTAATTGTGGCAGATTGGTGGCAAAAAATGGCCCAATCCTCCGTACTTCCCTTATATCCATGCCCTTTGCAATATGTGCCATTATAGCAACTCTCACCAAGAAATGGAATTTATATTCTTGCTCCTTGAATCAGCTGGACTTGTGACATTTTTTGGTCGACAAAATGCAACACAAGCAAGTGTCCTAATTCCAAGGCTTTGCTTGTTTCTGCTTTATCAGAAATCTGCTACCACGAGGAAAAAAAGTCTAGGCAAGACTTCTGTAGGAAAAGACATCATTTAGAAAAGAACTCAGGATCCCCCAATCAAGAACCAGCCAATTCCCAGAAGCAGACCAGCTAACCAACCCAGGACTGACCACAAACTCACAAGGGAACTCAGCCAAGAACAGAACTACTTAGTTAAACTTGGCCTAACCTGTCAACCTGCAGAATTACAAGCTAAGAAAATAGTTGATACTTATAAGCCACTATGTTTTAGATTTTTTTTTTTTAAGATTTTATTTATTTGAGATAGAGTGAGAGCACAAATGGTGGGAGGGACAAAGGAAGAGAGAGAGGCAAGCTCTCCACTGAGTAGGAAGCCTGATGTTGGGCTCCATCCCAGGACCCTGAGATCATGACCTGAGCCACAGGCAGACGCTTAACTGACTGAGCTACCCAGACGCTCCTAGAATGGTTTATTATGCATCAAAAGCTATGGAATACAACCACTGATGTAATTAATGTAGAAGGAAACACCCTGATCCTTTATTATCATAAGAAAATAAAGTTCCCATCTACATATATGTGGCTTCAGATTTCTGTAGGAATGGTATAATTAAGAACAGCATAAAAGCAACTAATCAACCTCTTGTCCACCATGAACTTTGCTGAGGTGGGGGAGGTCTGACAAAATAACCTCCTCTGACCCTGCTCGAATAAGAATTCCAGCCCCCTTAACTCATCTAACTTTCACAAAGGAATTCAACTAGCATCTATCACACCTGAACAGTTATCCAGAGCCAGACTCTCATGAAGCCATCCAGGAAAAAAATACCTGCTATCGGTCTTCTAGAGGTACAGTTCATGAATGTTCTTTGCACAACTTCCCCAGTAAAGGAGCTATATTGATGCTCTTCCAGTTCTCTCTTATAGTCTGCCTGGAAAGAGATTGACACTACTTGGCACCATGCCAGGAATCTCTTGCTCTCCAGGAAATGAAGTAGGGGAACCCAGAGACCAATTCACCTAGCTTCCTTTAGCCTTCCTCCTACCAGCCACAATCTAGACCAGAAGTCTAGCTCCTTTCCTTTTTAGTTAGTAATTAGTGTTACCCAGCTGTTGCCCCTTGCTGGGGAAATGAACATCTCCCAGGATTTTGATGCACCTCACTCATGGTAAATTTGAAAGCAATTAATCTAATCTAGGACAATTAAAGATGCTTTATTTTTTACTATAATTTGTTAAATATAAAATTGAACACAGTTTTTTCTTATCTATGATTTTAGTTTTCCTGTGACAAGAACAGCCATTGTTAACATTATTACTTAATATTGCTCTGAAATTTCCAGCCAATCTAGACATAACTTCTAGTAAGGAGAAGTAAATTTTCATTTGCAAATATTATGATTAGATATCAACAAACTCTACAAAATCAATCCATAATTATGAACAATAAAGAGCTCAGATTTGAGATAAATAAAAAAGTCTTTCAATACGTTACCAAAAATGAGTCAAAAAACAGAACAGAAAAAAATTCCATTCACAACAGCAATAAAAAACATAAAATAACAGAAATAGCTATAACATGAGATTTAAGGTAAACAATCCAAATTACCCTATAAAAACAAGTAAACAGTCCTGAATATAAAAAAAGATATGATAAAGCTAATCTATAATGTTGTTCTCATGAAAAATAGAAAGATCAATGCAACAGAATAGAAAGCAGGCAATCAAGCCCAGTAGCCAAGAATTTAGTACACGATAAAAGAGCTATCACAGATCAGTGGGCAAGAAAATATTCTTACTGGTGCTCTGGATTGACATTTGGAAAAAACAGTTCTGTTTCTAGCCCAACATTATAAAACAAAATATACTTTACATGGTTTAGAATTAGATGTAAAAATATTAGATGTAGAATCTTTTTAAAAAATCTTCTTTGTGAAATGGTACCTAGGGACACATCCTAACGGTAGCTATGTTAAAAGAACCAGTAGAGAGAGGCACGTGGGTGGCTCAGTCAGTTAAGTGTCTGCCTTTAACTCAGGTCATGATCCCAGAGTCCTGGGATCAAGTCCTGTATCTGGCTTCTTGCTCAGTGGGAAGCCTGCTTCTCCCCTCTGCCTGCCGCTCCCCATGCTTGCTCTCTCTCTCTCTCATTCTCTGACAAAGAAATAAATAAAATCTTTTTTTTAAAAGTACCAGTGGAGAGTAGTGGCAATGGAAACTCATGGTGAGGAGCAGAACACATGAATCAAAGGGCCTGCGAGTTGACTCAGAAAGGACCTCTAGGAGAACTGGCCCTTGAAAAATGTGCAATATTTCGGTTGGTGGAGAGCAGAGCAAAGTCAGGTGCAAGGCACTGCTGAAAGGCAGAAGGAAGGTGATGGAAGATCCACGATGGTGGAGATTTCATCTGTTAGTTTGCTGCTGACCCCCCAGGACAGTAGCAACTGGGAAACACTGTTGAAAGAATGGATGCTCTTTGGGCATAGCAAGTATCAAGGGCTAGAAAGATTCATACTGTAAATGCCCAGTTGTGAGTTGGGCATTTACTAGCTTGAGTCAGTGCCCACCTACAGGTGAATGGAGCAAAAAACAGATAAAATGTAGGAGAATTTGCACACTAAAGGGATTTATATATCTAAAAGCAATAAAGGAAAATCAAAAAGAAAAGGTGAAGAGATTCTTAAAAGAACTTTACTGAGAGCTCTGTATTTTGCAAAGTGTACAAATCAAAAGGTGAATAAATGGGAAAATATGACAGAAAGGGGGTAAGTTTAGTACATGAAGATCTCCCCGAAAACAGTAAGACACAAAGATTAATAAATGGAATAAGGAAATGAAATTTTTCACAAAATAATTACAAATGGCTAATTAACATAGAAAAAACTCGATCTCCTTGATTATAAAAAATTAAAAATTGGGGCATCTGGGTGGGTTAAAGCCTCTGCCTTCGGCTCAGGTCATGATCCCAGGGTTCTGGGATCGAGCCCCACATCGGACTCTCTGCTCAGCAGGGAGCCTTGCTTCCTCCTCTCTCTCTCTGCTTGCCTCTCTGTCTACTTGTGATCTTTGTCAAATAAATAAATAAAATCTTTAAAAAAAATAATATATTGGGCGCCTGGGTGGCTCAGTGGGTTAAACTGCTACCTTCAGCTCAGGTCATGATCTCAGTGTCCTGGGATCAAGTCCCGCATCGGGCTCTCTGCTCAGCAGGAAGCCTGTTTCCCTCTCTCTCTCTCTCTTTCTGCCTACTTGTGATCTCTCTCTGTCAAATAAATAAATAAATAAATAAAATCTTAAAAAATAATAATATATTAACTATTTCTTCATCTTTTAAAAATTAAACTAGTAAATGTTAATGAGGATGGTCAACTTTTCAGAAAAATAATTAACAGATTTAGAGGTCTTTAAAATATTTGTATCTTTCCATTCAGAGGAACTGTTACACTCTGAGCTAGGATCTATATTAAGAAACTCAAAAATGTGGGACGCCTGGGTGGCTCAGTTGGTTGGACGACTGCCTTCGGCTCAGGTCATGATCCTGGAGTCCCGGGATCGAGTCCCGCATCAGGCTCCCAGCTCCACGGGGAGTCTGCTTCTCTCTCTGCCTTCTCCTCACTCATGCTCTCTCTCACTGTCTCTCTCTCAAATAAATAAATAAAATCTTTAAAAAAAAAAAAAAAGAAACTCAAAAATGCTGATAAAGGTTTTACAGATTTTCTTCTCAGTGTTATTTACATAATAAAAAACAGAAAACAATCCATATAAATAATAATATAGGAAATATGGTACACCTACATAAATAGTAATCAAAAATGTTTTCAAACAATTTTAATGATTTGGAAACATGCTTATGCTGTAATAACAAAATAAAAGATTCAAGTTATGTATGAAATATGATCTATAACAATATTCAAAGAAAAGGAATATATTAAGGTCTTAATAATGTTTCTCTGGAAGAAATAGAATTAGGTAGTCTTAATCTCTTCTGTAAACTTGTATATACATTTGAAAATACATTTTCTACAATGGATATGTATTTCTTTAATAATTCTGTGTGTGTGCAGGGGGGAAGGGAATATATAGGAAAAACTTCTCTTGAAAGAATCCACTTTAGGGATGCCTGGGTGGCTCAGTCAGTTAAGCATCTGCTTTTGACTCAGCTCATGATCCCAGGGTCCTGGGATCAAGCTGGAGCCCTGCATCAGGTTTCCCTGATCAGCAGGGAGTCTGATTATCCCTCTCCTGCCTGCCACTCCCCTTGCTTGTGCTCTCTCTCTCTCTCTCTCTCCCTCTCTCTCACTGTCAAATAAATAAATAAAATCTTAAAAAGAAAGAAAGAAAGAAAGAATTCACTTTGAAGAATCTTCATAAACTCATCTTTTCCAAATTAGGAGATGCACTGCAATAATACAGTTTAGTAGTTGATACCCTAACTTTAAGAAAAAGTAACATGAATAGCATGACAACATGATAAAGTGATTTTTCACTATGTATTTAACGATACCCCTGCAGTATAACAAGATTGCTATTTTTAAAACAACTATAGGTAATATTTTAGACATTCTACAATGATTTTCCTTGAAATCAAATGACAGATTGGTATAATTACTGCATTGGTAGTAAAGCTGCATTTGAGGTAAGTTCATATTAAAATATAGCTTATAATTTCACTTGCATCCATATTAGAACTTCTCATAAAATGACTGATTTTATGTAGTTAAAGTACTTTGCTGACTGCTATTAAATACAGTCCTATTTTTTTTAACCTTTCACAATAACAGCTATAATACAAAGGTGAAAAGCACACATAAAACACTGCAATGTGTCATGAGCAAACACTTAAGAGCTTAAGGGCTACCCATTATTGAAATGCCTAATATTTCAAATTAAAAAGATAGGTAACTAAGCAACATTGCCAATTGTGCACAACATTCAGCCTCCCCTTTCATGTTGCTAGGAGAACATTACCGCAGAACTGCAAAATAGTTAACAGAGCAGAGATCTAAGCACTAAAGTTATGTACAAAGAAGAAACTGAAGATTTTCAAAATTGTATGTGTTTACTGGGAAGCAAACAGAAAATTTCCAAAGTTTTGATGTAATTCTTTTCTTAAAATATAATGATCACATCAGTTCAGTTAAATTATATTTTAAAGGGGTGCCTGGGTGGTTCAGTGAGTTAAAGCCTCTGCCTTTGGCTCAGGTCATGATCCCAGTGTCCTAGGATCGAGCCCTGCATCGGGCTCTCTCCTGGGCAGGGAGCCTGCTTCCACCTCTCTCTCTGCCTGCCTCTCTACCTACTTGTGATCTCTGTCTGTCAAATAAATAAATAAAATCTTTAAAAAAAATAACATTTTAAAGAAAAAAAATACAGTATACTGAAGCTACAATTCTAATAACTTTAGAAAATAGCTGTTTGTTTTCAACTGTTTGATCTGTGGTGGTTTATTAGTATTTCCAGTCTCTCTTTATCTTCTTTATAAAATATAATTTGTACTTTTCAAATTATATTAATAGTATAAATCAAACTGTGGTCAGCAGAATTCTAAGTCAGCCCCCAGATTCCCTCTCCCTGGTGTACATTCCCTGTGTAAATCCCTTCCCCCTGAGCGTGGACAGAACTTGTAAATTTGATGGGCTATCTCTCCTATGATTAGGTTACATTATGTATCAAGGATGAAGGGATTCTGAAGATATTATTAGGGTCCCTAATCAGTTGATATTCAGTTAATAAAAAATGAGATTATCCTGGGGGGAGGGGCTGACCTAATAAGGTGAGCCCTTTATTTTTTTTTATTATTTTTTTAAAGAGTTGATTTATTTATGATAGAGAGAGATAGCAAGAGAGGGAACAGAACCATGAGGGAGCTGGAGAGAGAGAAACAGGCTCCCCACTGAGCAGGGAGCCCGATATGGGGCTCAGTCCCAGGATGCTGGGATCATGACCTGAGATGAAGGCAGACATTTAATGACTGAGCCACTGAGGAGCCCCAAGGTGAGCCCTTTAAAAGAGTCTATATATCAGAGACAGAAGTCAAAGAGATCAATATATTAGACACCGCCGAGATGCTCTCCTGCTGCTCATGAAGAATCAAACAGCCATGTTGTGGCATGAAGGACAGGCAGGGAAAGCAAGCAGCCTCTTAGAGCCCAGGGCCTCAGTCAGCCCAACAACCGGGGGAAACTGAATTCTGCCAATAACTAGTAAACTTGGAAGAGGACCCTGAGCCTCAGATGACACTGCCATCCTGGTTGACACCTTAATCAAAGAACTGTTATTAATGCTTTTAAATCACTAAATTTGTTTGTTACACAGCAAGGGAAAACTAATTAACAACGAAGACTTAAAATGAAACTAACTATTCATTAGGCCTGGCAACTGTTCCTTGGGTGAATAACTGATTAAGATATGAACTTTATATGTTTAAAAAAATAAGTGAAGAGAATGAAATATTCTAGTCTAATTGCTCCTATTCTTCCATATCTATTCATTCTTTTTTTTTTAAAGATTTTATTTATTTATTTGACAGAGAGAGATCACAAGTAGACAGAGAGGCAGGCAGAGAGAGAGAGAGAGAGAGAGAAGCAGGCTCCCTGCTGAGCAGAGAGCCCGACGCGGAACTCGATCCCAGGACCCTGAGATCATGACCTGAGCCGAAGGCAGCAGCTTAACCCACTGAGCCAGCCAGGTGCCCCTTAGTTCCTAGTTCTTCAGAAAGAACCCACTGTTCCCACAAATAAATAATAAAAGTACATTTATCAACAGTTATTTATCTGTGTCTGTTAAGAGGTAATCAGAGTTCTGCTTCTGCCGATGTTAGGTTTAATGCTACAGGAAATACCAGTCCATTCCGAACAAACAGAAAATAATACAGAAGGTAGGAAACAATGGTTTTCAGGTATTGGACAATTTGCAGTAGTTTTCTGACCCCTGGTAGAATGGAAACAAATAAAACGAGTCTCTTGAGTGCCCAAGCCTATTGCCTGAAGAAAGCTCCCAAGCTGCAGCACAAGGAGGAGGACCCAAACAGAACCTGGCAGTCTTGCTGAGTTAAGGAGACACACAGGGAGGTTTGGGCAGCTAGAATTTGCAGGGCAGACTACTGAAGAGGAGGGAGCAGGACAGAGACAGAGCTCCAGAGATTTGTGAAGGGTCTTCTGGAGTCTTCTGTACAGTGCTCATTTCTGCATGCACAACAAGAAGCTGACAGAGGAAAACAACATAAAACACCAAAACCAAACACTCCTAAAATTCATAATATGCAGAGCACCTGTCACAGCTCATATTGGGTCTAACGCAGAATAAGGCAGGATAAATCAGAAATAGTGGGGCTATCTCCCCATCCCACCTTCCAGAGAAGGATCTGCTCTGGTTCTGCCTCTATCAACTGAAAAGCAGTCCTTAAAGGGATCAAACTGATCCCAGAACAAAATCTAACACTGCTACATGAATGAAACAAAAATCCAAAATCCAACAGCAACAACAAAACTTAAAATATCTAGCATCCAATTAACAAAAATTCATGGAAAGGAGAAAAATATGACCCAGAGCCAGGAGAAAAATCCATCAATTAAAACAGACTCATACCTGAGAATGACAGATTAAGTAGACAGGGCTTTCTTTTCAGATAGCTATTAGAAACTGGATATAAAGAAAAACATGAACACATGAGGAGAGAGAGAGAATACATTAATAAGGCCCACACAGGATTTCCAGAGATGAAAAATACGATATACAAAATGAAAAAATATACTGAATGGAATTAACAGATTAGACACTATAGAATTGGCAGGAAACTATTAAGAACAACAAAAATTATTCAAAATGAAGCACAGAAAGAAAAAGAGCAGCAAAAAGAATAAACAGAGCATGGCCTGTGGCACCATCTCAAGCCGGATCACATCTGTGCAGCTGGAGTCCCAAGTGGGGAGGGAGAAAACTATCTAAAACAAATATGACTGAAATGTTTCCAAATTTCATAAAAACTATAAACCACCAAACCCACAAAGCTCAACACCAGGCATAACAGATATGGACCACGCAAAAGGACAATCACAATCAAAATGCCAAAAAAACAATGATAAAGGGAACATCTTAAAAGCAATCAGGTGAAAAGAGATTTGTTCTTAGACAGCAGGGTTCAGCAAACCACAGCACATAGGCCAGTCATGTGATTTTGATAAAGTTTTACTGGAATACAACCATACTCATTCACTTTTTCATATTATCTATTGCTGCTTTTTTTTAAGATTTTTTATTTATTTACTTGACAGAGAAGACACAGTGAGAGAGGGAACACAAGGAGGGGGAGTGGGAAAGGGAAAAGCAGACTTCCTGCCGAGCAGGGAGCCCAACGCAGGGCTCGATCCCAGGACCCCAGGACCAGGACATGGGCTGAAGGCAGCCTCTTAACCGACTGAGCCACCCAGGCACCCCTCTACTGCTGCTTTTATGCTACATCAAAGTTGAGTAGTTGCAACAAAGGCCAGATAACCTTCAACCCTAAAATATCTACCACCTGGCCTTTTAAGAAAAAGGTACAGAGGAACAAAGAATGATTGACGGAGGCCAGATAGTAGAAAGACATCTTAAAGCACTAAAAGAAAAGAGCTGTTAACCTAGAATTCTAGGGAAAATGTACTAAGTGAAAAAAAATCTTTCAAGGATGAAGGTGAAATAAAGCATTTTTTAGTAAAATACAAGCTTTGAGAATTCAACAGACCTATACTATAAGGTAGTATATACCAAATACCTACACTCTGTAGGTATACCTATCATAGATCCAGACTAGGAGGAATGTTAAGAGAAGTTCTTCAGGCAGAAGGAAAATTATATCAGAAATGCAATCTTACACAAGTGAATGAGGAGAGACAGAAGTGGTAAAGAGGTAGATAAACATAAAATATTTTTCCTCTTTTTCATGTTTCTTTAAAAGGTAATTGACTAAACCAATAATGACAATAATGTAGTATAGGAATTATAACATGTATAATCAAAACATACAAAAACAGCAGCACAAAGGATAGGAGGGAGGGATTAAGAATATACCATTATAAAGTTCTTATACATAAAATAGTATAATATTATTTAAAGGAACTGTGATAAAGATGTATATATTATACATCCTAGAGCAACACTGGCAACAAAGTAGATTCACTAACAAACCAAAAATAGAAATAAAATGGAGTCATACAAAATACTCAATCCAAAAGAAGGCAGGAAGAGCAGGAAAAAGGAACTAAAAACAGATGGAGCAAATAGAAAACAAACAGCAATATGGTAGATTTAAACCAAACCAGTGTTAAATGCAATTTAAATACTGATAAGTACATTAAGTGGATCTTAATACTCCAATTAAAAGGAAAATATTACAGATTGACTAATTATATAAAACTCAATGATATTCTGTCTATAAGAAACTTACTTTAAATTTAAGACACAGATTAAAAGTAAACAAATGAAAAAAGACATACCATGGAAAAGAAAGCTGGGCAGGCTATATTAACATTAGAACAGAGTAGAATTTAGAACAAGGGATATTATAAGGATTAAAAATGACCTTCTCACACTGATAAATAGATTAATCAAAAAGACACATGAATTCTAAATCTAAAGTTCTTCAACAGAACTTCAAATACATAAAGCAAAAGCTGACAGAAAAGGAAAAAATTATAATTGTACATTTCAGCGCACTCTCAGATTTAGCAAGTACTTATTGATTGATGGGACTGATTGGCAGAGGGAGCAGAACAGAGATTCCTAACCAGGCTCCATGCCCAGCTTGGGGCCTGACATGGGGCTCCATCTCACAGCTCTGAGATCATGACCTGAGCTGAAACCAAGAGTCGGAGCCACCCAGGTGTCCCAGAACTAATAAGTTTAAAAAATCAGTAAGAATATAGAAAACTTGGGGTGCTTGGGTGGCTCAGGATCCTGGGATCAAGCCCTACATTGGGCTCCCTGCTTTGCGGGAGGCCTGCTTCTCCCTCTCCCACTCACCCGGCTTCTGTTTCCTCTCTCACTGTGTCTCTCTCTCTGTCAAATAAATAAAATCTTTAAAAAAATATATAAAAACTTGAGTATTATCAACAAATCTTATAGAGTTGATATTATTTCACTCCACCCAATAATAATAGGATACAAAATCTTTATAAGTACACATGGAACATTCTCCATTACAGACCAAACTGGGATCTGTAACAGAAGTCTCAATAAATTTTAAAGGACTAAAATTATACAAAGTATTCTACATGGTGGAATTAAACTAGAAATCATTAACAAAAGATATATTTGGAAAATCCCCCAAATACTTGGAAATTAAATACATTTCTACATAATCCAAAAATAAATCACAAGGGAAATTAGAAATTATTTTGACGAATGAAAATGAAAATACATTTCAAAATGTGTGGGAGACACATAAAGTATGCTTACAGAGATATGTGTAGCTTTAAATATTTGCATTTAAAAAAAAAAGAAATTTCTTCACTCAGTACTCTAAGATTCTACCCAAAGAAACTAGAAAAAGAAGAGCAAATGAAACCTATGGTAAGCAGAAAAAAGGGAAAAAAATGGAGTTCAATAAAAGTGAAACAAAGAAATACAGAAAAACATCAATACCAAAAAGTGCTTCTTTTTGTAATATTGATAAAACTTCTGGCAAAACCAACTAAAAGAAAAAAAGAGAAGAATCAAAGAGGGGACATGATTATAGATTATGCAAACATTCAAAAGATAGATGATACAAAAATAATTTTATGGCAATAAATTTGACAGTGTGTGCCCTGAAAGATACAAACTGCCATCTTATCTAGTTTTAAGGCAGAGAGTAAAAAAGACATGTATTTCTGTAAAGTGTACACAGATTTCCATATTCTTAATGCATATAGAAAGGAAGAAAGCCTCCGTCTAGAATGAAGAAGGGAATTTTTAATCAGAGTGCAAAACAAAAGGGATCTTCTAGAATGCCTAGGGAAGAACCCAAGAGAGTCAAGTAGAAATTGCAGGTAATAAAGCCTAACACTTTTTTAAATGTTTATCATATGCCATGCATTATTTTAAGAATTTTAAAAAGCATAGCCTTTAAGATAAATAATATTATTATTCTGCTTTACAGATGAAGAAAAGGTTTCGGAGCAGGGCTCTTCCTTTTTCTGCAAAGGGCCAGATAGTAAATATTTTAGGCTTTTCCAGCCATATAATCTGTTGCAAGTACTCAACTCTCCCTCATAGTACAAAATTAGCTGTAGACAATAGTAAGCAAATGGATTTAGGTATGTTCCAATAAAACTTCATTTACAAAAACAGGTGGCAGGCTAGATTTGATCTGTGGGCCACAGTTTGCCAACCCATGCTCTAGAGAATGGCTGTTAATGAGTTCGGAACAGACCACCCCCAGATCAGCTACTCTGGCATACTGATTATTTTTAACTGAAAGCACTTGGGAAACAGCAATGCATGATCTTCTTAATGATCTACCTAAAAGCCATCAAAAAATTTCCCATGAAAAGGTGCTTTCTCTGTTCCAGGAAGAAAACAATTTTATCACTAGATACTGGCAGTCAACACCAAAATCAATCTATACAAACTAACCTACTAAAATAGCCCTTACTTTCCATTAGTTTCCATCTGATATTTCCTAGTCATTTTCCTACAATGTACTGCCCCTATTCCAAGCTTCTCTGTCTCATCCCTTCTCCACAAAAGCACTGTTTCTTTATTAAAATATATAAGTCCTCACTGCTTCTTTGGGTATTCCTTTTCCTTATGAATACCTCACATGCACATAAAAATACTAAATAAAATTTGTATGTTTTTCTCCTGTTTATCTGTCTTATTTCTGTTTAATTCTCAGGCCCAGCCACAGAACTTAGGAGAGTAAAAGAAAGATTTCCCTTCCCTAAAGTTGTATAGCGATTTAGAGTTGTCTGATTTTGTCCTTTACTGGATAATCTTTTGGAGGGTTGTCATCTACGAGATGTAACTATTGGATGGAATTTTAAAAATCTAGATTCTACAAAAGCAGTGGGAAATCAGTATCCTTACATTATTTTATGATTTCAAACCACTAGGAAAATTTTCTCTGATGTGAAAATCAGTGGGATTAATTATTACAACTTACTTCATCTGAAAATCCAAAAAGTACATTTAATTACATTTTATGTTGTACCAAAAAACCCCCCAAATACAATAACAAAAACCCCACTAATACACCAATAATGAATAATGCTTGCCTTCAGTTGTACAACTATTTCTAAATGGGTAAACGGTTAAGAAAAAAATTACTATAATGGACTTTGTGACTTTACTGTTTAAGAAAAAATTAAATTCCAAATCTTTGTTTTTAGGCATAATTTTCATAACTTCTTCAATGTGAATCTCCCAAGAGAATCATCAAAATGCTTTTAAGGGTTAAATTGGCAACTTCTCTTTTTAAATATATAGTCCTAAAGAACAAATCAGGAAGCCTCTTTGTGCTTGTGAAGTCATTCTTCAGAGACAAAAATTAATTTCAGTTAATTTTTCTGCAATATCATTTGCTTAGTCTTAAAAAGATTATAAACCAAATTTCTTTTAAAATAAATTATCTAGGGTGGCTCAGTTGGTTAAGTGACTGCCTTCAGCTCAGGTCATGATCCCGGAGTCCTGGGATCAAGTCCCACATTGGGCTCCCAGCTCCATGGGGAGTCTGCTTCTCCCTCCCCTCTCATGCTCTCTCACTCTGGCTCTCTCAAATAAATAAATAAAATTAAAAAAAAATTTTTTTTAATTATCTAAAGTTTGAAAAAGTATTTTTAACAAGAGTAGTCACTTTTAGTCATGGTAGTTATTATAAAATTGTTTAACATATTTGCACAACAAAAACAAATCTTAAAATTGTTTTTCCCATACTCTACTAGTAATGATCTTGCCCATGGAAAAGGCCTTGTATATGGTTTAATCAATGACAAAACTCTCACACAGCCCTCTTCTACTTCTATACTAGTTGAAAACAGCAGGCTAAGGCTTATAGTCTATTAACAATCACTAATTTATTTTATTGTTGGCAAAAACACAGCCAACTGAAATGTGCCAAGCAAACAAGTAAAATAGGAGGCTGAAAACTCTTAAAAATGAGTTGTTAACATGTCAGTTAAATCTTCTTTATCCACAGACTAACAATTTTAGATATAGTAAACAGTTATTTACTAGAATAAAAGTTTTAATTGGTGCCTAACATATTCATTTATAATTATTACATCTCTCTAGCAATGTTATAGAATTAATAACACTACGTAAAAGTAAACATGTATATTCCACAAGATTAAGATGTCTATTGGTACATTTTAAACTAAAAATCTCTCAATCAAAATTAGGTAACATGGATATTATTTTCACAAAGTATTAATAACCTTGGAAATAGAACTGGTGAAAAAAAAAGATACACAAGCAAAATCAAACAGCTAAATACCTTGATCAGGTACTGATAATAAGTATATCTGAATGCAGATCAAAGTTAAAAAATCTTTCAAGGAAATCTGTGCTTACCTAAAAGTTATCAGAGATTATAATTGAAATATACTACACGAATTACCCACTGGTACAACAAAATGAAGGTTAATCCTGAATGCTAAAAACCTGTAACTAAAGATATTGATTCCTTTAATATAAAAAATGACATTTCTGACATGCATATACCAGTTTTAAAGTGAATAACCTAAACTCCTATTGGGAAGCACATTAAGGTGATTTCAGGTCAATTTGGATGACAGATTAAATAACTCCTACTTAAACTATTTTGATCTGTTGCTAGTCAGTATCTAACTACTGCCAAGTATGTAGCATAAAGCTGAAGGGTACTGTATCTCAGCATGTCTATATCCAAACAGCCAGTTTCTGGATCTATATGGGAAGGGATTCTTTTGGGTTTTTTATCCCATGTTATCCCATGTTATTTTATCCCATGTTATTATTTTTTTTAAAGATTTTATTTATTTATTTGACAGAAAGAGTGAGATTGCAAGTAGGCAGAGAGGCAGGCAGACAGAGGGGAGAAACAGGCTCCCTGCTGAGCAGATAGCCCGATGCGGGGCTCGATCCCAGGACCCCGAGATCATGACCTGAGCCAAAGGCAGAGGCCCAACCCACTGAGCCACCCAGGTGCCCCTATCCCATGTTATTTTTATCCCATGTTATTTGTGCTTTCTGTGGATTCTTGGGTTTAACTGCTGTCAAGTTCATTATGATAGGCATATAACAAAGACAGCCAACTGATACAAGCAGCAATGTATTTCCCTCACTTTTTTAAAGATTAAAATGTTAACTAACCTTATTACACTGTAAATTAAAACCTTCCTCTTAGAAGCACAGGATGCACAGGGCATGAGTTATCTGGTTCTTCTTTCCTCATTGTATATTTTTTCTCCCTTGTACAGATTCTCTTAAAATTTGGTACAAATACATAGCTAGGAAACTAGCCAAGGAGCACATTACTTTTCCATTTCCTGAAGCTGGAAAAGGGTACATCTCCTCACATCTAGTACTTTTTGCCTTAATCCCCATGAAGTCAGCATTTACTCGTTCACCAACAATCCTCCACTAAAGCAAACTTAATGCCCCTAATTATGGATTACACTTAAAACTTAAGACAAACAGTCAGAAAAATCTAAGAGGACATCAGAAGCTATGTGATACATTTTGATATAATGGAATAGAGAAAATGAAAATATTCTTTCTATTTGGCATATTTACAAAATTAAAACGAATTTTAAAAGTCAAAATCTCAATTTAGAACCACCATTACAATTATATCACAGTATCCTAATAAAATGAAAATTCATTATAACATATATTTAAACAAGTCTTCACTATGTATACAAAATATTTTAAAAGAAGAATTAAAATTTTCTATTTTCTAGGGAGAGACACCGAAAAACTTTCTGAAAGCTTTTTGTCTTAGTAACTAAGATGATGAAGTTGTACTGCAAAGGGAGTAGAGTTAATTATTATCAAAATCTTAATATTTAAAGTAATACAAAGGGTCAAATGTCTAATATTAATTAAGGATATTTGTTTTCTAAATGTGACAAACTCTAAATTACTTCAATTTATGAAAGAAATGTGTATTTGTTTTTAATCACTGGTTGTTTACCTTAGTTGTGTATAGAAAATTCTCAAGTACTCAAGGTCCAGTCATAAAAGTTAGAGATCATCAAGGCCCTGTGACACTCATCTTTCTTACACCTTTGGACAAACCACTATCTGTTAGGCCTCTCTCAGTGGTGGGGAACAAATAAAGTATTAGTACAGGCTAACAGTAAATGAATTATATTCCAAATGTCCTTCTTATCATCAGTTTTATGGAAAATAGAAAAGATGTTTTTAAAAATCCTGTTATAAATGGTTGTTAGATGATCAGGACAGGTCACAGAAGGCTATCAAACTCTTAACGTTGCTCATCAATCAGAACTAAACATGGACCCTCAGCTCAGGGGGCTACATACGAGAGACTTTTCTCAATTCAAGCAAGTCAACCATAGGTAAATTTTAAATTAAGCTACCGTTAGCACCTTCTCCTATCACTTCTTGTACCCACATCCTTTCACATTTAGTATCAAGCCCTCACCAGCGAGCCAAGAACAACTGGGGTGGAGAAGGAAATCAGGAACGGAACTGTAAAGAAGGTAACATTTTTTTTTTAATATCCATTTTTTTCCTAAAAAATGGCTATACATGTACTGAATATAGAACTGTTGGTATTCACATCTTCCCAAATATGGTTTCAACGAACCATAATATGCATTACATCTGTTGACACCTCATTCATCACATTTCCTGGGACAATGTTCCTTTGTAAGAACTTCGCAATGTTCACAGGCGGTACTACAGCATAGTAGTAAAGAGGAAGGATTTGAAGTCAAACAGACCTACATCCAAATTCTGGCTCTGTCACTTACAAGATGGAAGACCTTAGGCAAGTTACTTAAACTATTGTGTACCTCAGTTCATCCATGCACAAAATGAGAGTGGGAACTTTTTTAATGGTTACTAATTACTTTCTGATAATTATCATTAACCAAAAAATGTGTTTTGCCCCTACTTGCAGATGCACAACAAATATGAAAAGAAGCAGATGAATTTAAGAGACATTTAAGGGACAGACTAAATAGGAGTTAAAAACCAATATATATGAATATTGTGAGAGGGAGAAGAGATTAGCAGAGAGAGAGGATGGAGGGAGGAAGAAAGGGATGGAGGGGAGGAGAGACAGAGGAAAAAAAAAAAAAGCCCAAGATTCTAAAGCAACATTACTGAGAATACAGTGGCATTGAGATGCCAAACATACCAAACATCCACCCTTCGGGAAAGGGGTGAATTCTGGTAGACACTGTGTTCGATATCTAGGTGGAGCTATCATACAGAAAATAAAATATTGTCCAGCAACTCAAGAAGGAGGTGAGGATGTGTGGTGAATTACTGGCATATAAATGATATTTGAAAACCATTATGGTAGGTTAAACAGTAGGAAGTACATGTCCAGTAGGAATTAGTAAAAGGGACAGAATCCTAGAGATAGGTCTAGGAAGAGATCCGCACAAGATTTTTGAAGGATGTGATCAGACATTGGAGGAAAACCAGTATACAGTGATGGTTTAAGAGGAAAGAGAAAAGATTTCAGAAAGATTAATTAACAGTAGCAAATACCACAAAGAAGTCAAAGATTAGGATGATGTGAAAATTAAGGAATTGTAGTAAATTTGGAAGAACAGTTACAGAGCAGCTGCTGAAATACAAGCTTGAATAAAGTAAATTGAAAAAGAAATACAAATGAAGAAATGAAGAGAGCTAGTTTTTTTTTTTATTGTGGTAAACTATACATAACATAAAATTTATCAATGTATCCATTTTTAGGTGAACAGTTCAGTGGCAGTAAGTGCATTCACACTGTTGTACAACCATCATGACCATCCATCTCCAGAACTTTTCATCTTCTCAAATTGAAACTCTCTACCAGTTAAACAATAACTCCCATCCCTCCTCCCTCAGCTCCTAGCAACAAGCATTCTATCTTCTTTTTCTGAATTTGACTATTTTAGATACTTCACATAAATGGAATCACACAACATTTCTACTTTTGTGTCTGGTTTTTTCTCCTTAGCATAACATGTTCAAAGTTCAAGCATGTGTCAGAATTTACTTCCTTTTTAAGGTTAAATAGTATTCCAGTGTATGTATATGCCACATTTTGTTTCTCTGTTATTCACAGATGGACATTTGCGGGAGTTCCAACATTTTGGCTATTATGAGTAATGCTGCTATAAAGCTTGGGATTCAAATATCTGTTCATTTCCTGCGTTTAATTCTTTTCTTTTTAATTCAATTATTTATTTGACAGAGAGAGAGATCACAAGTAGGCAGAGAGGCTGGCAGAGAGAGAGAGAGGGGAAGCAGGCTCCCCGCAGAACAGAGAGCCCCATGTGGGGCTTGATCCCAGGACCCTGAGATCATGACCTGAGCCAAAGACAGGCTTAACCCACTGAGGCTTAACCCACTGAGCCACCCAGGTGCCCCTCCTGTTTTTAATTCTTTTGGTTATGTACTCAGAAATAGAAATGCAGGCTCGTGTGGTAATTCTGTTTAAATTTTTTGAGGAACCACCATAATGTTTTCCACAGTGGCTGTACCATTTTACCTTTCCACCAGCAGTGCACAAGCGTTCCAATTTCTCCACACCCTCACCAATGCTTGTTAGTTTCTGTAATTTATTTTATTTTACTTCATAACAGCCATCCTAGTGGGTATGAAGAGGTATCTCAGTGTGGTTCTGATTTGTATTTTCCCACTGATTAGTATTGCTGAGCACCTTTTCATGTGGATATTGGCCATCTGTATATCTTCTTTGGAGGAATGCCTATTGAAAGCCTTTGTTTATTCTTTAACTAGATCAACTGTTTTTCTGTTTAAAGAGCTAGATTATTTTTAAAACATGCAACAAAAGAGAAAAGAGAAAAAAGTCAAGCCTTAATGGAAAGCAGAACTGAGGAAGACTTTTTTAAAGACTAAAGACACATAAGTCAACAGTGGAGAGTGTAAAGACAAGAGGAAGAGGCATTAACTGATGGAACAAGGTCCCTGATTGTGTATGCAAGTTATCCCTGATACAATTTACACACTTTTTCCTTTGAGATGGACAGAAAAGGTAAAACTCTTAAAGAGAGTCTGAAGATACAGGAAAGGTATACTGACAGTGTTTTTGCCTAATGACCTCATTTTTCTTCAGAATTAGGAGACTAAGTCATAAGCTGAGCATTAAAGTGAAGTCAAGGCATACAAACTGCAGCAAATATTTGTAACACATGCTATGGAAAATTGGACAGGGACCTAACCAGATATATTCAGCAGCATTTTATCCAGATGAAGCGGTCTGCTGTCTTGTCCTCATCAAGACATTGTCAAGACATTATAGTTCTCACTGTCATCGTCATTATCATATTTTCAAAGGATGATCTGCAAACGAAAAATTAAAAGAGGGTGCCTGGGTGGCTCAGTAGATTAAGTGTCTGCCTTTGGCTCAGGCCATCATCCCAGGGTCCTGGGATTGAATCCCACATAGGGCTCCCTGCGCAGTGGGGAGCCTGCTTCTCTCTCTCCCTCTGCCATTCTCCCTGCTGTGCTCTGTGGCTCTATGTCTCTGTCAAATAAATAAATAAATAAAATCTTTAGAAAAAAGAGAGAGAGAGAGCGCAGACAAGAATACTATAGCTAGGCTTTCATTGAAAATAGAAGGAGAGATAAAAAGCTTCCAGGACAAACAAAAACTGAAAGAATTTGCAAACACCAAACCAGCTCTACAGGAAATATTGAAAGGGGTCCTCTAAGCAAAGAGAGACCCTCAAAGTAGTAGATCAGAAAGGAACAGAGACAATATACAGTAACAGTCACCTTACAGGCAATACAATGGCACTAAATTCATATCTCTCAATAGTTACCCTGAATGTGAATGGGCTAAATGCCCCAATCAAAAGACTCAGGGAACAGAATGGATAAAAAAACAAAACCCATCAATATGCTGCCTACAAGTAACTCATCTTAGACCCAAAGACACCACCAGATTTAAAGTGAGGGGGTGGAAAACAATTCACCATGCTAATGGACATCAGAAGAAAGCTGGGGTGGCAATCCTTATATCAGATCAATTAGATTTTGAGCCAAAGACTATAATAAGAGATGAGGAAGGACACTATATCATACTCAAAGGGTTTGTCCAACAAGAAGAACTAACAATTTTAAATATCTATGCCCCTAACATGGGAGCAGCCAACTATATAAACCAATTAATAACAAAATCAAAGAAACACATTGACAATAATACAATAATAGTAGGGGACTTTAACACTTCCCTCACTGAAATGGACAGATCATCCAAGCAAAAGATCAACAAGGAAATCAAGGCCTTAAATGACACACTGGACCAAATGGACATCACAGATATATTCAGAACATTCCACCCCAAAATAACAGAATACACATTCTTCTCTAGTGCACATGGAACATTCTCCAGAACAGACCACATCCTGGGTCATAAATCAGGTCTCAACTGGTACTGAAAGACTGGGATCATTCCCTGCATATTTTCAGACCACAACGCTCTGAAGCTAGAACTCAATCACAAGAGGAAATTTGGAAAGAACCCAAATACATGGAGACTAAACAGCATCCTTCTAAAAAATGAGTGGGTCAACCAGGAAATTAAAGAAGAATTGAAAAAATTCATGGAAACAAATGATAATGAAAACACAATGGTTCAAAATCTGTGGGACACAACAAAGGCAGTCCTGAGAGGAAAATATATAGTGGTACAAGCCTTTCTCAAGAAACAAGAAAAGTCTCAAGTACACAACCTAACCCTACACCTAAAGGAGCTGGAGAAAGAACAACAAAGAAAGCCTAAACCCAGCAGGAGAAGATAAATCATAAAGATCAGAGCAGAAATCAATGAAATAGAAACCAAAAAAACAATAGAACAAATCAATGAAACTAGGAGCTGGTTCTTTGAAAGAATTAATAAGATTGATAAACCCCTGGCCAGACTTATCAAAAAGAAAAGAGAAAGGACCCAAATAAATAAAATCATGAATGAAAGAGGAGAGATCACAACCAACACCAAAGAAATACAAACAATTATAAGAACATACTATGAGCAACCCTACGCCAACAAATTCGACAATCTGGAAGAAATGAATGCATTTCTAGAGACATATAAACTACCACAACTGAACCAGGAAGAAATAGAAAGCCTCAACAGACCCATTACCATTAAGGAGACTAAAACAGTCATCAAAAACCTCCAAACAAACAAAAGCCCGGGGCCAGACGGCTTCCCAGGGGAATTCTACCAAACATTTAAAGAAGAATTAATTCCTATTCTCCTGAAACTGTTCCAAAAAATAGAAATGGAAGGAAAAATTCCAAACTCATTTGATGAGGCCAACATCACCTTGATCCCAAAACCAGACAAGGATCCCATCAAAAAAGAGAACTACAGACCAATATCCTTGATGAACACAGATGCAAAAATTCTCACCAAAATACTAGCCAATAGGATCCAACAGTACATTATAAGGATTATTCACCACGACCAAGTGGGATTTATTCCAGGGCTGCAAGGTTGGTTCAACATCCGCAAATCAATCAATGTGATACAATACATTAATAAAAGAAAGAACAAGAACCATATGATACTTTCAATAGATGCTGAAAAAGCATTTAACAAAGTGCAGCATCCCTTCCTGATCAAAACTCTTCAAAGTGTAGGGGTAGAGGGCACATACCTCAATATTACCAAAGCCATCTGTGAAAAACCCACCGCAAATATCATTCTCAATGGAGAAAAGGTGAAAGCTTTTCCGCTAAGGTCAGGAACATGGCAGGGATGTCCGTTATCACCACTGCTATTCAACATAGTACTAGAAGTCCTAGCCTCGGCAATCAGACAGCAAAAAGAAATTAAAGGCATCCAAATCGGCAAAGTAGAAGTCAAACTATCACTCTTTGCAGATGATATGATACTATATGTGGAAAACCCAAAAGACTCCACTCCAAAACTGCTAGAACTTGTACAGGAATTCAGTAAAGTGTCAGGATATAAAGTCAATGCACAGAAATCAGTTGCATTTCTTTACACTAACAACAAGACAGAAGAAAGAGAAATTAAGGAGTCCATCCCATTTACAATTGCACCCAAAACCGTAAGATACCTAGGAATAAACCTAACCAAAGAGACAAAGAATCTATACTCAGGAAATTATAAAGTACTCATGAAAGAAACTGAGGAAGACACAAAGAAATGGAAAAAGGTTCCATGCTCATGGATTGGAAGAACAAATATTGTGAAAGTGTCTATACTGCCTAAAGCAATCTACACATTTAATGCAATCCCTATTAAAATCCCATCCAGTTTTTTCAAAGAAATAGAACAAATAACCCTAAAATTTATATGGAATCAGAAAAGACCTCACATAGCCAAAGGAATATTGAAAAAGAAAGCCAAAGTTGGTGCCATCACAATTCCAGACTTCAAGCCCTATTACAAAGCTGTCATCATCAAGACAGTATGGTACTGGCACAAAAACAGACACATAGATCAATGGAACAGAATAGAGAGCCTAGAAATAGACCCTCAACTCTATGGTCAACTCATCTTCGACAAAGCAGGAAAGAATGTCCAATGGAAAAAAGACAGCCTCTTCAACAAATGGTGCTGGGAAAATTGGACAGCCACATGCAGAAAAATGAAATTGGACCATTTCCTTACACCACACACAAAAATAGACTCAAAATGGATGAAGGACATTAATGTCAGAAAGGAATCCATCAAAATCCTTGAGGAGAACACAGGCAGCAACCTCTTTGACCTCAGCTGCAGCAACTTCTTCCTAGGAACATCGCCAAAGGCAACAGAAGCAAGGGCAAAAATGAACTATTGGGATTTCATCAAGATCAAAGCTTTTGCACAGCAAAGGAAACAGTTAACAAAACCAAAAGACAACTGACAGAATGGGAGAAGATATTTGCAAATGACATACCAGATAAAGGGCTAGTGTCCAAAATCTATAAAGAACTTAGCAAACTCAACACCCAAAGAACAAATAATCCAATCAAGAAATAGGCAGAAGACAGGGGCGCCTGGGTGGCTCAGTGGGTTAAGCCGCTGCCTTCGGCTCAGGTCATGATCCCAGGTCCTGGGTTCGAGCCCCACATCGGGCTTTCTGCTCAGCAGGGAGCCTGCTTCCTCCTCTCTCTCTGCCTGCCTCTCTGCTTACTTGTGATTTCTCTCTGTCAAATAAATAAATAAAATCTTTAAAAAAAAAAAAAAGAAATAGGCAGAAGACATGAACAGACATTTCTGCAAAGAAGACATCCAGAAGGGCAAGCGACACATCACTCGGTATCAGGGAAATACAAATCAAAACCACAATGAGATACCACCTCACACCAGTCAGAATGGCTAAAATTAACAAGTCAAGAAATGACAGATGCTGGTGAGGATGCGGAGAGAGGGGAACCCTCCTACACTGTTGGTGGGAATGCAAGCTGGTGCAACCACTCTGGAAAACAGTGTGGAGGTTCCTCAAAAAACTGAAAATAGAGCTACCCTATGACCCAGCAATTGCACTACTGGATATATACCCTAAAGATACAAACGTGGTGCTCCAAAGGGGCACGTGCACCTGAGTATTTATAGCAACAATGTCCACAACAGCCAAACTATGGAAAGAACCTAGATGTCCATCAACAGATGAATGGATAAAGAAGATGTGGTATATATATACAATGGAATACTATGCAGCCATCAAAAGAAATGAAATCTTGTCATTTGCGACGACGTGGATGGAACTAGAGGGTATCATGCTTAGCAAAATAAGTCAATTGGAGAAAGACAACTACCATATGATCTCCCTGATATGAGGAAGTGGAGATGCAACATGGGGGGCCTGGGGGGTAGGAAAAGAAAAAATGAAAGAAGATGGGATTGGGAGGGAGACAAACGATAAAAGACCCAATCTCGAAAAACAGACTGAGGGCTGCTGGGGGGAGGGGGGTCAGGAGAGGTTGGTGGGATATGGACATTGGGGAGTGTAGTGCTGTGAAATGTGTAAACCTGGTGATTCACAGACCTGTACCCCTGGGGATAAAAATACATTGTATGTTTATTAAAAAATTTAAAAATTAATTAAAAAAAAAAACTATCTGCATGGAAAAAAAAAAGAAAAGAGGGAGAGAGAGAATGATTAAAAGACTTGCCCAAGGGGTATCTCGGTGGCTCAGCTGTTTAAGTGTCTTGACTCTTGATTTCAACTCAGGTCATGATCTCAGAGTCATGAGATCCAGCCCTTTGTCAGGCTCCATGCTGAGTATGGAGCCTGCTTAAGCTTCTCTCCGGTTCTCTTACTGCTCTCCCCCACTTCCATGTGCTCACACATACTGAGAAAGAGACTTGCCCAAGATGGGACAGTTATTAAATGGTGAAACTTGGATTCAGTTCCAGTTAACTTTATTACATTACACTGTTTCCTAAGAAATGCTATAACAAACTGTTAACAGTTTTAAACTTAAATCTTCCTGTCCTAATCTAATTCCTTCTTCTGGAATAAAATCGTAAAAATTATTATTTACAAATACACACTAACAAACTAGTTTTCAGAAAGGCTGTTTTAACTTAGTCCCATCAGCAATTTATGAGCATACGTTCTTTTTCAAGAAAGATGGTGGGAGGGAGGGACAAAGGATGACTCCCCTGGTCAATGTTTTTCTCCCTGGAAAACACAGGAACACACATATAGTATGTGTTGTTCTAATAATTAACCTGATTTCCCTTTTTGCTGAGAGTAACTCATAAGAAGAGAATATTCTCATAGCACCTAACAGAGTGTTGGAGACAAGCCAGTGTGCTCTGTAGTTCCCAATGGTCGAAGCTACGCTTTGCCTTTTTATCTCCATTTTATAAGGAATCAGAAAACAAAGAGATAAAGGCCAAATAAGTCTCCTCGGTAACTTAGGAGGAGAGTCAGACGTGACTTATGGCCAACATTAACTTCAAATGAGAGGAAATCAGAATGGGAGCTTGGCTCCTTCCTTTACACCAGCAGCCTGACCAAGCCCTGCTTAACAACGGTGCTGCATCTGGCCTAGGAAGACAAGATCCAAGTTGTCTCGCAAGGTCTTCTAGCAGTGAGGTGAAAACAGGAAGTTGTAGGAAAGACTTTTTCTTTAAAATTTTTATTAGAGGGTGCCTGGATGGCTCAGTGGGTTAAAGCCTCTGCCTTCAGCTCAGGTAGTGATCCCAACGTCCTGGGATCGAGCCCCACATCGGGCTCTCTGCTCAGCAGGGAGCCTGCTTCCTCCTCTCTCTCTGCCTGCCTCTGTCTACTTGTGATCTCTGTCAAAAAATAAATAAAATCTTTAAAAAAAATTTTATTTAAGTAATCACTATACCCAATGTAGGGCTTGAACTCATGACCCTGAGATCAAGAATTGAATGCTCCTCCAACCGAGCCAACCAGGCGCCTGTCACATTTTTCATTTCTAATACAGAAATTTAATATATCAGAAACTATGGTGACAAATTTATAGACGAACCAAATTTTTCGAACTTACATAAAGTTGATGAAATATCAGTACTGAAATATTGATCACTATTTTCAAACAGCTTTACCATTTCATTTCTCCCTTGAAAAGTGACATTTTGGAAGTGACTCTCATAAGTTATAATATGAAAGCAGAGGTTAATTTATATAAATTTAAAATCATATCCCAGTTGATATTAAAAGAACAGCACACAACCTTCAAGTAGTTTAATTTTTATTACTTGCCTTATAATTTGAATGAAAATAAATGAACAGTATACTATTTTCCATTAGACTTCCGTTTTAAATTTGCAATCATTAGGGAAGGCTCTATGAAAGCAATCTTAGTCAGTCCCTAGGCAGGGAGAGTGATATGGATTCAGCAACCTTTTGATGAGTTTCCAGATATCGATAATTCAATAGGCACATTTCTAAGAAGGTGTCAGATTTTCTACTTGATAGACATTTCAGTCAACCTTTGGTAAAGTTTAGCTATAATGAGGTAGGTATTACTGGAATAGGAAAGAGCTACAGTAAAACAAAATGAAGAGTTATCATAAACAAGGACAGAACAGAAAAATGATCCAAATCCATTTCTTATAGTGATAGTAGTTAGAATTACAGAGTCTAAGACAACATCTCAGAATTTAGATACGTGAGCAGAGATTCTATTATACATATATTTAAATATCATAATTATAAGGTTAAGAGACTGAATTAGACAAATAAAATGATCTATGGACATATATTGCAAATCATTACCTGGAGTGGTCCTCAAGCTGAGGTCTTGCCCTTCTGGAGGGAAGGAGTTCAGAAAAGGTGAGAGTGTTGTTTAGTATCATAATTGACTGAGAAGTGCTAATGGCACCAGGAATGTCAAATACTCTAATGCCCAGATGAGTCCTGCACTGGAAAGAACTGTGCACTCAGACGCCAAGAGTACCCCCAGAGAAAAACAATGGATATACCAGGGCACTATACAGACTGGTTATACTGGAAAAAACTTATCTAGGATTAAAAAGGAATTAAGAAAGCACAGATGAAACAACATTTGCAAGATAACCTGGTTTTCAAACAGGGCCTGACAGGCCGCTCTCCAGTACCTCTCCCTCGTAAGCATACATCTTTAATGGATACAGGGCTCTACAGTAATTTTTTTGAGCAGCTTGTCTGAATGAAAGAGAACAGGAAGGTTAAACTGCATCATCATCATGTACTCTGTGCAGAAATGCATTAAAAAATAGAGATCTTGTAATCCACTAATCTTAAAAAATATTAAAGGACTGTAAGGAGCTTTATAATTGAAATAGGGGGATTCAGAGAAAGCTTGGAATACGGATAAGAACACGGTGGGGGAAAAGTGGATAATATCTCTGTTAAGTCAAATATTTCTGTTATATCATGTATAACATTTGAGTAAGTTGAAGTTTTTTTAAAGCATACATGGGTTTGTGCCTTTGTTTACACAGAGCCTTTGCCTTAGTGGAGGGTCTGGAATTAATGAAGATAAAATTGTTTCATGCTATTGAGTCCCAGAATTGAACTTCTCCCGTATCTTAAATCCCAGGAAAGCATCTAATGAAAGGTCTCTAATCAAAATTTTTAAATATGCTTGTCTAATGCAGAAACAGGCTGAGATAGTAAGATAAATTTAATTTCACAAATGGGGACAATAATTGTCAGGACCAAGAACAGACTCATTGGAGGTTTAAATTCAGTCAGTATTTACTGAATTCACAGCATATCTTTGTTGCTTTCATAGCACAATGTAGTCAAATGTATAAGAATACAAACTCTGGTGCTAGAATGTCCATGTTCAACTCTTGGCTTTACCATAGACTAGCTGTGTGATCTTATACAAGTTGTCTCTTGTTCCTATGCTAATACTTTTTGTGTCTGTGTTCATAAGGGATATTGATCTGTGGTTTTCTTCTCTTCTGATGTCTTTAATATCAGGGTATTGTGACCTCATAAAATAAGTTGGGAAGCATTCCCTCCTCCTCAACTTCCTGATTGTGTATTATTTTTTACTTAAATATTTGATAGAATTCACCACTGATGCCATCACTGTCTAGACTTTTCTCTGTGCTAAGATTTTAATTTACAAATTAATTGCTTGACTTGATAAAGGTCTATTTAGCTTTTCTGTTTCTTTTTCAGTCACTTTTAATATTTGTATTTTTCTAGGAATTTGTCCACTTTACCTAAGTCATCTAATTTGTTGGGATATAGATCTTCATAAAATTTGCTTAAAATCCTTTTGGTTTCTAAAAGGGTTGTAGTGATGCTCCCTCTTAATTCTTGATTTTGGTAGTTTTTTCCTATTTTCAGGCTGGCTAAGTGTGTTATCAATTTTATCTTTTCAAAGAAATAACAAAGAGTTTTTCTTTATTGTTTTTCATTTAATTTTTATTTTAAGCAAATTTTTATATTTGTAAAGTATTGCTTGAACATTGTTTTAGAAGCTAACTAGGAACATGAACTTCATAACAAAAAATAATAGTTCCATTACTACTTCATTTTCAATCTCCTGAGTTAACCATCTCAGTTAGCTGTTTCTTCTGGTATTTAACTCCAATATTTCTAGATGATAGGCTTATACCATTATTTGATTTGTTTTGTGATCTTAAGACACTATCTACTGATTTCTGATGCACGATAAATTTGTTCCATGATCATGCTCCCTATTCCTTCCTTCCCCCAACCAGTTCTCCTTTCCCTATCTTCTCTATTTATGTTAAAATTTTTGGTAAAACAATCAATTGTTTCATTATTGTAACCATATAACTATTGTTTGAGTTGAGCCACAAAATACACTCTGATTTTACATTTTTTCTTACTCAACTTTTTTCCCCTGAAATTAATAGTTACCTCGACTCCTTGTTGGCTTTTCTATGTAGCTATTACTAAATCTACTCTTAAGATATTACTAAAACTTCTCTTAGTGTGGTTAAACACATCAGATAACGTCATCACTCCACTGGTCCCAGGGACAGTCATCTTGGAGAACTCCATGATCCTGCTCCAGTTCATACTCTCCCCACCCTCCACCAAAGTTTTACTGACATATAATTGAATAGTCTGTATTTAAAGAATACAGCTTCTATTCTATATGGCTGTCACCTGAAACCTCCTTCACCATCAATCTGGGAGTCTCACTGGCATCTCATGGTGATGGATCAATCTCTTTTGTCCTGTATCTATGTTTTCAGGTTTTTTGTTTTATTTGTTCATTGAATAAATCACCCAGTAACTTCTTAAAAAAGGATGAAAAAATTGTTTAGAAATTTTGAATACCTTTCTATACCATATTTGAAGTATAATTGAGCAATGAATAGAATCTTAAATTGGAAATATTTTCTCACATTATTTGAAGACATTATTCTGCTTTCTCGTTTTAAGTGTTATGACACTGATTCTTGTTGTTTTGTTTTGTTTTGGTTTGTTTTTTTAAATTGTGGCCATTTTTTTCTTTTGTCTCTCCCTTTCTGGAAGTTTTCAGAGTATCCTTCTTACTTTTTATTGTTTTAAAATTTCAAAATGATGTTCCTTGGCATGAGGTCTATTTGTTTCATAGTACTCAGTAAGCCACTGAGTTCTGGAACAGTTTTCTTGATTATTTCTTAAATATATCCTCCCCTCCATTTTTTTTTTTTAAGATTTTATTTATTTATTTGTCAGGGACAGAGGGAGTGAGAGCGAGCGAGCACAGGCAGACAGAGAGGCAGGCAGAGGCAGAGGGAGAAGCAGGTTCCCTGCCCAGCAAGGAGCCCGATGTGGGACTCGATCCCAGGACGCTGGGATCATGACCTGAGCCGAAGGCAGCCGCTTAACCAACTGAGCCACCCAGGCATCCCCTCCCCTCCATTTTTTCTGTCCCCTTTTTCTAGTACTTGTATAAGTCAGATGTTGGACTTCACTAGTTACTGTCTCGAACTGTAAAAGGTGTGAAATTTTACGCTGCTCTAGGGTAAGAGGTTAGCCTGGAATGTTTTATGGATACAGGCAGAAGACATGAGACTCCTGGGTCAGAGACAAGGGACTTTATTAGTCAAGGCAGCATGAGCTGCTTCATGTTTGTGCCAGTTCTCTTTGCTTCCCAAGTCCCATGGGGACAATGCAGGGACAGGCCTAGGCAGATGCTATCTGTGCATGTAATAAATTTATGAAACAGAATAGGAAATCCCCAGATCAAAAAATCCTAAGCTTTTTTATAAGATGATGCAACAAATCTGTATGATTTTTACCCTAGAGGGAAATACTATCTTTATCATACTGCAGAGCAAACAAATCTGTCCTTTGCTCCTGGGAGTCACTAACTCTTTTCCCAAGTATGTTCACTATACAAACACCTTTGACAAGAGAATACGGAACAAAAGCCTATCAGTGTCTCTGCTCACAAGATGTATAGAAATGTGAGACTCATATAGAACTATCTACCAAGAGCTATTCCTCCAATTTTCTTACACTTTTTCTCCAATTTCCCTTTTGCCTTTTTCTTACCTTTTGAGAGGTTTCCTCAATTTTTCCCTCAAAACTTTCTAGTGAAATTATTTTTACTCTCATAGTTTTAATTTCCAAGAGCTCTTCCTCATTTTCTGAGTAAGCATCCTGTTTCATAAATAAAACAGCTTTTCATTTCCTTCTAAGGTGGTGATAGTGTTATTAAATTTTCTTCTGTCCCATTTGCTTATTTTGATCTTTGCCTTTCAAAATAAGGACATTCTTCAACAATCTGCTGATTCTTAGTTGTATATTCAAAGTTAGAATGAAAAGATAAAACATCAATCTTGCATTAGCAGCACTTAACAACTCACTGGGCCTACCAGTGAGATAAACCAGTGGGACTTGGGTATTAAACTGGGGTCCTGCAAATGTTAAAATGTAAACTATTTTTTCTACTAGACTAATATATTCAGGAAGGAATTCTCCAACCTTCTACCTGATAGCATATAAGCCTAGATGTTAGTGTTCTGAGAACTAAATAGGAAGAGGTCATTGGGAGTTCCTTTTTGCACCCAATCTGGTGCCTGCCTTTCCAGGGTTCTACAGTACAAACTGGCTTGCTTTTACAGTTCTCCCCCATGATGGAAGTTAGGGCTCAGCTTTTTCACTCTGCTAAGCTGGTTATCATTTATTCAACTACATTTCTTTTTCCAATTTTTACTGCCTCTCATCTGCTCTTCTCTCCTCTAACATTTTCTTTGTCTTTTGGAGTTTATATATTTTTTATGACTTTACTGTCACTTTCGTAGAGTTTTTCAGGAAGGAGAATAAACATGTATATTCAACTGGCCATGTTATATAAACATAGCT
Organism: Lutra lutra; assembly: GCF_902655055.1. Taxonomy (NCBI): domain Eukaryota; kingdom Metazoa; phylum Chordata; class Mammalia; order Carnivora; family Mustelidae; genus Lutra; species Lutra lutra. The sequence goes on along the minus strand of NC_062281.1, from coordinate 132,842,380 downwards.
CATAAACATATTTACAAATGTTCGTACAAATTACTATGTTGTCCTTGATTTGTGCCAATGTACACTCCTCTACAGTAGTGTGATTGCTTTGTCATTACTGAGTATTACTACTATACACGTCTTTGCTAACCTAAGAGATTTTTTAAAGTAGTACTTATGGTTGAAATGAACAATTCTTAGATTATTAATGAATATTAACATGTTTTCATCAGTTTACTAGCCATTTTTATTTCAACTTCTGAGGTATATCTGTATAAGTTCTTTGCTCCTTTCCTATTGGAGTGTTAGGTTTTTTCCATTATCATTTTGTAAAAGTGATATTTAAAGATGTTAATTCTCTGAGGAAAGTATTTTTCCACCTTGATATCTGCCTTTTCATTTTAATGTACATTACTTTTACAGTTTAGAAAGTCAAATACGTCAATTTTCCTTCATAGTTTTTCCATGCCTAGAAAGTCCTTATCTACAAATATTTACCAATATGCTTTCTCATTAATTTGATATTTTCCATTTTTATTGATCTATAATCCAATTAGAATTTACTTTTTCCATGTGTTAAAAAGAATCTAGTCCTCCCCCCAAAATGCTTAATCAATTGTCCTAGCATTATTTATTAAATAGTTCTTCAATTTCCTACTGATCTGTGATAGGACTTTCATCATTTGTACAATCCACACACATACTGAGGTTTCTAGGATAGCAAGATGATCTATGAATTCTGCACATAAGACTTACTTACATTTTTGTATTAGTGTCATTTTGTATACCTAAACAGCACAGACCTAGATATTTTATTCATTCATTCATTCATTTAGTGCAAGGGGCAGGTCAGAGGGAAAGAGAGAACCTCAAGAGGTTCCAGACCCAGCATGGAGCACAACACAGGGCTCGATCCCATGACCTTGAGCTTACGATCTGAGCTGAAATCAGGAGTCGGACGCTTAACCAACAGAGCCACCCAGGCACCTCCAGGCCTAGATATTTTAATATCTGCCAGGGCTAGTTAAAATTGATTCTTTACACAAAGCTTTAAAAAATAAAATACATGCCTAACTAGATGAGACTTTTTAAAAAAGTGTTATAACTACACATATTCATTCATTTCTGACCTTTTCATTTTTCAGTACATTTCTAAAAAATTTCACGTCAAAGAAAGCTTAAGTAACATCTGTATTTGAGACTATTCTAATATACATTCCTAACTATAAACAAATTTCTCCTATTGAAAAGATTTGTGTCTGTTTTTTAAATCTCTACTTGTCATTATTTTATCATTCAATAAACTCCACATGATGCTAATCAACTTATGTTTACAAATTAAAGTGAAATGAAATGAACCTACTTTTAATTCTTAAAGAAAATGTTCTGGGGCACCTGGGTGGCTCAGTGGGTTAAGGCATCTGCCTTTGGCTCAGGTCATGATCTCAGGGTCCTGGGATCGAGCCCCACATCAGGCCCTCTGCTCAGTGGGGAGGCTGCTTCCCCCTCTCTCTCTCTGCCTACTTGTGATCTCTGTGTGAAATAAATAAATAAAATCTTAAAAAAAAAGAAAATGTTCTGACATCTCTGGATGCAACCCTTTTTACAAAGAAAAAATACCAACTTTCCATAAAAGTACCATAGTAGAGTCACATATTTCAAACCTTAATATTAAATTTAAGCCATGGTTAAAAGTGGCTTAATTTTAAAATTAAAATCTGTGATATAAAATCATTTATATGGAAAAATAATCCACTTTCTTCTGTATTTGTCTCAGTAACGTAGTTCCATACCAGCTTTCCTAGTAAGCACATTAAGAGAAAAAAAATCACCTTTATTTCTTTTAAGATTTTACTTATTTATTTGAAAGAGACTGAGAAAAACAGAGTAAAAAAAAAAAAAAGAGAGAGAGAGAATGAAGCAGGGCGGAGAGGAAAAGGGAGAGGGAGAAACAGGGAGCAGGCAGCCCAATTCAGGACTCTGTCCCAGGACCCTGAGATCATGACCTGAGCCAAAAACAGATGCTTAACCAACTGAGCCACCGAGGCACCCCAAATAATCACTTTTTTAAAGAGAAATTATCAATATAAGCATGCAAGGTTAGCCAAACTACTTTCTTTGTATGGTTTTTCTATTTCTTCATAGTATTTTAAGTCCTAACAAACTTCATAAATCCTTAAAAAGATTAGCTGTAATTTCCTATATAGTAATGTCCCTTGTATCAGTAAATGAAATTTATACTTTTCTAAGATTTGTACTTTTAAAATTTCATAATAGGGCACTAGATTGCCTAAATTGTTAATATGACAAATCCTACAATTTGCATATGTACTCAAAAATGCTTAAGTAATACTACCATTGTTGGCTATGAAAGGAACCTGAAAATCATAAATAGCTTTGTCAACAAGCTCTTAGTGACCTTTGGAGACCCCTTATCTCTCTTAGCTTCTTAGCTTGTCAAAGATCCTTATAAGTTCAAGAATCAATAGTTACCCTACTTGTCCAATGTCTACTATGTATCAGACGCTGCATTTAAATGCACTTCCCAATGAAAATACTAGAAAAATTCACAAACATCTGGGAAGAATTTATATAACTTTAGCTTACAGGACTCAAAGAGAAAGAAATATGGGGGAAAGGGGCAAGAAAGAAAAGTGAGACAGTCAGCAAGAAGGATAAAAAAAGACAGTCGGAATGACACCAAATAAGGAGCTGGTCTTTGCCATTGTCAATCTTGATCTCGTCCTCTAACATTGCTAGAGCCCTGCAACCATGCGCAGAGGTGGTATATTCAGTATTAACAGATGTACTGTGCACACCAGCCATCTCCGTGAGTTCCAGAAGAGACTGACGCCGATCCCAAACAACGTTATATAACAGTTGGTACACTCTGAATCTCCCAGTGTTGTGAAGCCATATCAACTACCCCCTTATTACCTAAACTGTGATTCCATCATCGCAGGAAGGATTGGAAGAGGGAGAAAATCAAGGGTGTTGAGTGCCTAAATTAAACTTTCTATCATTCGTCAAGAGGAAAGAAAGGAAAAAGGTTAGTTGATAAGAAAGTCATCCCCATTTATAAGAAAATATAAAAATATATATATTTGCTCTACCAAATTGTGGCTTCTAAAAATCCTGTACGACTGTATCAACTATGCTAAGGAACATTCACATTGTTTCCAATATGCTGTGGCCACAAGTAAGGCTGCTATAAATATTACTGTACTGAGATTCTTGTATATTTGTACTTTAATTCATATACTAGCAGTACAGGCTAGATTCTCATGAGTGGAACCATTAGGTTGAAGGGTGTACTGAATATATTAAATGTGAAGCAATGTTACAAGATGACTTTCTAAAAAGAAAGAAATTATTCAGATAGCTAGCAACAAGACATACATGTACCTTTTTCCTAGCATCTCTGCCAGAAATGGATGATTTTAATTTTTAAAATATCTTTGAGATACAATTCAGATACTATAAAATTCATCCTTTTAAAGTGTACAATTCAATAGTGTTAGTATATTCACAGAGCTATGCAATGATCACCAGTAAGTTTAGTACATCTTTATAACTTCATGAAAAGAAACCCCGTACTCACTCAGAAGTCAATACCCATTTCTCCACCGTCTTCCAGTTCAAGGCAACCACTAATCTACTTTCTCTTTGTATAGATTTGCCTATTCTTGATATTTTGTATAAATGGAACCATACAATATGTGGTCTTCTGGGACTGGCTTCATTTACTTCACATACCATTTTCAAGGTTCATCCACATTGTAGCACGTATCAGTACTTCATTTCCTTTTATCATTGAATAATATTCCTCTGTATGGGTACACTGTGTTTTATTTATCCATTTATCAGTTGAACATTTGGGTTGTCTCCAATTATTGGCCATTATGAATAATGTTGCTATGATCATTCATGTATAAGTTCTTAAGTGGACGTGTGTTTTTATATACCTAGGTGGAATCAATAGGTCATATGGTAACTCTATGTTTAAACCCTTTAAGGAACTGCCAAACTGTCTTCCAAAGTGTAATTTTAATTTTTGCCAGTTTGAAGGGCATAAAATAGTTTCACCATTATAATGTGCACTTCCTTATAATGTGCACTCCCTTACTGAGTTTGAGACTCTTTTCTTTCATTCATTGGTAATTTAGGTTTGTTTTTCTTCAGCTGCTTTTCATCTCTTTGGTCTTTTTTTTTCTGAGTTACTTTTTTTTTTTAATTTTTTTTTAATTTTTTTTTTAATTTTATTTTTTATAAACATATATTTTTATCCCCAGGGGTACAGGTCTGTGAATCGCCAGGTTTACACACTTCACAGCACTCACCATAGCACATACCCTCCCCAATATCCATAACCCCATCTGAGTTACTTTTTTTTGCTCCTTATAAACTTCCAAGAGTTCTGTGTATATTTTAGATATTAACTAATTAACTATTGTCTTCTTTGTAAATATTTTGTCTTGATTTAAATTAAACATTAGTGTTTTAATGTTGTGGTCTCTTTTGTATAAAATATTCCAATTTTTGGAAGTGAACATATCTTCTGGGTTTTTGTGTTTATTAAAAAGTTCTATCTTTGACTTCCAGATTACAAATGCAGCTACCGAAATTTTCTTCTAAAATTTTTATTTATTTTACGTTAAGTCTTTACAGAAAATCTGTATCATACACAGAATGAAACAGAAACTTAACCATTTTTCTACTGAAATGATGTATCACCTTATTCATATATTAAGTGATCAAATATAATGAATTTTTTCTCTGGATTCTCTATTCTTGTGTTTTTCAAGCCTAGGTCAGTACTACTTGTTGCTTTTAAAATCAACTTAGTAGGCTTTATTTGGCATTTTAAAAAATATAAAATAAAGGAAAAAAACAGTACATATCATATATAACAAGGGTAAGTGTGTGATGAAAATATTTTTTTAAGATTTTGTTTATTTATTTATTTATTATTCTCACATGTGGTGAGACAGCCTGAGGGAGGGAGTGAGGGAAAGAATTTCAAGTAGACTCCAAGCAGAGTACAGAACCCAACATGGGGTGATCTCTTGACCTTGAGATCATGACCTGAGCCAAACCAAAAGCTGGGACGCTCAACTGACTGAGCCACCAGGCACCCCTTGATTTCTGTTTTTTAACACAAACATATAAACACATAGATCAAGGGTCATAATGCATGTAAAATGTATTTCTTATTGTGAATTATAAGAAATAAAATCTGAAATCCACTCTTCCATTATATTCCATTAATCCATTTGTCCATTCTTTTGTGCCAATAGACAAATCTGTCTGTTCCTTTGCTCAGATGTATCTAATTCTAGTGGCTGTGTTCTGATGCATGGTAAAGCAGGTGCATCTCCCTTTTTAGCTACTACTGGATATTTCTTCTTCCATATGAACTACGTGGTCAACTTTTCCTACCATTAACAAGATTTTTTTGCTTCTACTCTAATTAGAATTGCTGATTTGGAAGAAATTATACTTTTATGATACTAAGTTCCCTGCAGCCCATCAAGTATTTGGTATGTCTACTTATGAGACATGGTATGTTTCTGTAATTCTTATTACATAGGTCCTATGGTTTACTTGTTAAATTACTCCTAAGTATTTCATAGTTCTTGTCATTGTTGTGAAAGAAAAAATTTCCCATTTCCATCTGTGTGCTTATTGCAAATACAAAGAAGCTTTTAGTTTTATTTATCTTATATCTAGCTATCTTACCAGATTCTTTTATTAATTCTATTGTTTATAACTTGAGTCTCTCCTGTTACCTAATCGTATTGCGGGGACCCCTAAAAATGGCAAATAGTTTGGCAGTATGAAATGGCAACATGAGAATCTTGCTTAGCTCCTGACTGTAAAATGCTATTTAAGTAAAATATACAAGAAATTACTGAGACCCATTCTTCTCTCTTCCATTTCTCAAGTTATTCCTCATGTTACAGTCCCTGCTTCTCCTCTCCTGCAGCTTCTCAACTGTGCTACTAGTGAGAGGGTCTGGTTTCTGATGTCTGGGTAGTAGGGAAAAGAGTTGCTGCTGACTCTCAGTGTACCACTAAAAATACATATCCATACATTCAGGTATATGCATATGTGGCCCAAGGTAAGATGCTGAAAGGAATAGCAAGAAATCAAGAATGTCCAGAAAGACAATCAAACAAGAGATGAAAGACATATGAATAAATAATGTTATTTCAAAGAGATATGATGCATGCTCCAAAGTCAGCACGAATCAAGAGTAGAGGAAAATAGTTACAGTATAGAAAGGGCAACAGGTAGAAATTACATATATATGACAATTACGCTATAATTTGGATATAGTATAGATTAAAAAGTTTTTGAGGGATTGGCTGAACTTAATTAGCACATGTACTACTATTTTCTTAGAGGAAAAGACTGCTTTCAAATGATTCACTTAAAACTGAACTTCTAGCAACATAACTCCTGTATTTCTTAGAGACCACTTGGACAGATGATAATAACATTCCCCAAGTTGTAGTACTGTCAGTAAAAAGAAATAACAAGAAGAATAAATAAGAGCCTGGTTTACAATTCCCTTTCCTGATTACCCCTTCGAAAAGAGAACTAATTTTATTCAATAAAAATAAAAGGAAATAAATCCTTATTCTGAAAATTTCTTAAAAATAAAAATTTTATAATTTCACATAATATATAATTTTCATTATAATGTTATAATTCACTGTTAAAGTTAATGTGGCTTCCTATATTGCCAAAAATATCATAATATACATTTTTACCAGGTCAAAAATTTTCATCTTTGAATTCACACAGTGTATAATAGCAAAATGTAGCTGTTAAATAAAGCATAGTTTACTGGTTCATTCATGCTATAAAAATATGACTGACATTTCATCTGGCCAACCATCTTAAAGGTTAATTCTTATTTCCTGTTTCAGATTTTATTCCAGGTGAACTGCTCTAGGCAGATTCTATTTACCTATTCCGAACAAACCACAGACTGTTTCATTGCTCACTCTTACTGTTAAGAACATATTGACTTGCTGCCTGCTCTGCTGTTTAATTCATTTATACTGAGAGTCAGGCATGAAGACAGAATTTTAAATGTGACATTTGCAGGCTGTTAGGTCATTTAAGCTTTGACAACACTAGGGAATTCTTGACATATAAACTGGACCTGATTATCAAACACAGATAGGCTTCCCAAAGCAGCAAATTTCTGGTCATTTTTTTTTTTGTTATTTCTCATAGAATTTAATATTAAATTGCAATGTCAATGAAAAGATCTATATAGCTAACATTTTAAAGTAAAAACCTGTTTCTCAAACAAGAACGTCTTCTAACCAAATCCACTAAATGAAAATCTTTTTCGTTGACAAAGACATTGGAAAGAGTCATGATAATAATTAACAGTCACCTAAAATTCTGACATATTCTGATATTTAAGGGCTTTTAATATTTTCTATAATCTATAGATTCTGAAAAATCTGATAGTTCTGAAGGCCATGACTCTTGTCAATAGATTAAAATTCTCAGATTCTGGCCAGGGCAGAGCCAGACTTTATATGCTTATATATATATAAAATTTATATAAAATCTTAGTTTAGACTTAGTTTAAATATCTACCACATTGCCTTCTCTAAAATTACAGTTATGCAGAACGGATGATAGAGTCATTATAACTGGAAATGAAAAAAAAAAAAAACCTGCCCACATGACATTTAGAATTACACTTTACAAGAGTTGATAATGGGGTAGGGTGAAGGAAGTAAGGAAAGATTGTTTTCTTATTTTAGCTACTCAAAAAAATTACACAAAATGACAATTTTTCAGCTTTTTTTCCTTGTCACTAACAAGTGCTACAGTGGTTCAAATGAAAGTTTTCTGAAATTAAGTCTTGTTGTTAAGTAATGAACAAAAGATAATTCTGATCTTACCCTGTATTTTATATAAGTAAGAATTCCATGATGCATAGCAAGTAGCCTTTTAATATTGTGCTTTGAGACTTCCAACAGTGATAGGTGGAGTCTAAAAAGGCATGGATGGCCTGGAATGCCTTTCAGCTATACCACATTGATTTTCAAAAACCTAACAAAGGCAATTACTTTTCAAAGATCAAAACTCTTGTTTCTTTCAAAAGAATAAAATGGAGGAAGCAAACCTGGTGTATTATCTGAGCTACAGGAAGTTGTTCAGCATATTTCAGTGGTTCCATTAGTTCCTCATTCATCCAGTCCTTCTCATATCTGGAAAAAAAAAGAATTTAAAAACACGTGGCTCAGGTAAATAGTATTTTTAAATATGGCAAATATTTAAATATGACAGATATGAAAACTATTAAAAATTCTATATTTAATGTTTCTGAAATAATCAGTATTTATCAAAATCTATGAAAAACCACCTATTGATAATTTTTAAATGACATATCTCTAAGTACATTCAGAATGCCTCTAATTAACTATGGAATAAGATTAGCTAATATCATCTAATATTCTCAGATCCTGTCCTTTACTCTGGGCCTTAAAATATTTAAGAATTCCCTGTTTATAGGGTGTACTTTTTAATACAGTATTTAAAGGTCTTCAAAACCTGGCTCCAACCACGTTCAACCTCCATCTCTAGCAACTCCTTCTCTATGTACCAGTCTACTGTTTCAGCCACATCCAACCACTGGCTGCCTGCCAGTGGGCCTTGCAGCTCCTTGCCTCTCTGATGCTCCCCATTATGTTTCCTGTTGGGACCAACCACCAATTCCTTCTTTATTTACTCCTCTTTCAAACGTAATGATTTAAACCTGTCTAGATAAATTTTTCACCTCCCTGAAGACAGAAATCATGTCTTATTCTTTCTTGTATAACCAATGTTTACTATATAATACTCAATAAATGTTTGCTGAATATATGAGAATGAAGACAACAATAACTATCTGAGAGATGTTATATGAAAAATATTTTCTTTAATATCTACATTTACAATGAGATGCAGCATTGACATAATACAGAAAATACAGTACACAGTAAGTACACAGAGTACACAGTACATAGTAAGTGTATACAGTTCACAGTAAGAATAAAATCTCCCCAAATGAAGAGAATTAGAAAAAAATGTTTTAAAAAAATTATTGACCCTTTTTTGAAATAGGAAATAACCATTAGATTTTAAAACAATACACCTAAACATATTTAAGCCCCTTTTACCCATCTTTTTCTGTAAATTACACAGGAACTTATCGATTTAAAAGTCAAATTTTAAAAATAATTTTAAAAAAATATAGGGGTGCCTGGGTGGCTCAGTGGGTTAGGCCGCTGCCTTCGGCTCAGGTCATGATCCCAGGTCCTGGGTTCGAGCCCCGCATTGGGCTTTTTGCTCGGCAGGAAGCCTGCTTCCTCGTCTCTCTCTCTGCCTGCCTCTCTGCCTACTTGTGATTTCTCTCTGTCAAATAAATAAATAAAATCTTTAAAAAAAAATATTTAAAAATAGAAGCCTAAATCTGTCTTGAAAACTAACCAAACAAGACTGGCCTAAGTCTCTAGGGCTGCAGTTAAGGAATGGGATGATGAGAAATGTGGAAACTCTCCAGAAAAAAGGCAGATAAACAAGGATGGGGGCACCTGGGTGGCTCAGTGGGTTAAAGCCTCTGCCTTCAGCTCAGGTCATGATCCCAGGGTCCTGGGATCAAGCCCCACATCGGGCTCTCTGCTCAAGCAGGGAGACTGCTTCCCCCTCTCTCTCTGCCTGCCTCTCTGCCTACTTTGATCTCTGTCTGTCAAATAAATAAATAAAATCTTAAAAAAAAGGACAAAATCTTGCCGATGATTTAAGAGCTTAAAGAACCTCTTAACTAGGTAAAAGCCTGTGTATGCCTTACAGAATTAGTATAAAAATAATTAATTTGGGGGAATTTTGAAGACTCACTCATGATGAAAAAAAAATGTCTTAAAATATTGGTTTATAGGGACAGAAAGCGGAATGGTGGTTGCCAGAGGAAAAGGTGGGGAGAACAGAGGATTACTGTTTAAAGGGTAGTTTCAGTATTAAAAGATGAAAAAAGCTCTGGAATAGACAGTGATGATGGTTCATAATAATTGAACTGGATATTAAAAATGGTTAAAATGGTAAATTTTATGTTACATATACGTTATGGGTTGAACTCTGTCCCCTCCACAAATCATATGTTGAGAGAGTACCTCAGAATATGAGTTAGAATAGGCTCTGTAAAGAGGTAATTAATTAAGATTAAGTGGGGTCACTGGCGTAGGCCTTAATCCCATCTGATATTGTCCTTTTAAGAAGAGAACATCAGGGCACAGAGGAAGACTGAGATTAAAATGAAGACACTGAGGGAAGACATGGCCATCAATAAGTCAAGGAGAAAGGCCTTAGAAGAAACCAATACTGCTAACCCCTTGATCTTGGCCTTCTAGCCTCTACAACTGTGAAAAAGTAAATTTCTGTTGTTTAAGCCACCCAGTTTGTAGTACTCCATTATGTCATTCCTAGCAGACTAATAAATTGCATTTTACCATGATTAAAAATAAAATAAAATGTCTATTACCAAAAAAACCCATTATTTAAAAATGTACAATTTCACAATGTACATTTAAGAAATCCATCTACCTTTTTAGGTATATAAAACACATACCAAGCAACAAAAGAAAAAACCGATATATTGAATATCATCAAAATTTAAAATTTCTGGGGTGTCTGTGTGGCTCAGTCAATTGGGTGTCCAATTGAAGATTCTCTTCATCCAACTACACTTCCCCGCTCTCGCACCCACTCTCTTTCCCTGAAATGAATAGATAAATCTTTAAAAAAATGTTTAGAACTTCTGTGCTTCAAAAGACACTATCGAGAAAATGAAAAAGCAACCTATAGAATGGAAGAAAATTTTTTGCAAATCATGTATCTGCAAAAGGATTTGTATCAAGGGTATATAACAACTATCACAATTCAATCATTTAAAAAAATTATTCAACAAAAAATTGTTCCTTCATCATCAAAGAGCTACCTAAGTAGAACTGGCACATATTTGTGTTTGTTTCTATTTTACTGTGTGTCTGTGGAGGGGAAGAACACAATGACTCCTCAATACAGTTCAGTGCCACTGACTTGAGTCCTGTTAGGGTACCAGCCATTTCAATAAACATCTGTTGAAACAAATGAATAAAGATTAAATCACTGCAGTAATTCTAAGAGTATAAAGAAATATGAAAAAGACACTTTTTCCTTGTTTATTCCAAAAACATAAAGTAACAACGCATAAGATAGAGTACATTTAATTCGCAAAATGTTTCTCAATAACTATAAAAGATAGAAAAATATTGGAAATCTAGCAATTTCTTTTGAGGGACTTTTTTTTTTTTTTTTTTTTAAAGTAAGCTCCCTGCCCAGTGTGGAGCCAGATGTGGGGCTTGATCTCATGACCCTGAGATCAAGACCTGAGCTTAATTCTTAACTGACTAAAGACACCCAAGGTGCCCCTTGAATGACGTTTTAAAAATGCCAAATGGTTAGCATGAAAAATTCCACATTGTTATATTTTCTTTTTGTTGTTTTATTTGTTTTCTGAAACATATTAAAGTAAGCTGCAGATATGACAGTTAACATCTAAACACCTTAGCATGCATCAACCAAGGGTAGGTTTGAAAATTTTCTTAATAACTACAGGACATTTTTAAAAAGCCACTGTAAGTAGAATTCACAAGTAATCTTTGTATCACTTACCACTACGGACTTAGGGTTTTTTTTGCTTATGTAGTGTTTTCATAATAAATTACAATTATTTCTCATTTTGAATTTCTTAAAAATGCCTATCATTTTCTTACTTTATCTGTGCTAGAAGTGTGGTATCAAAGCTGATTTTCTTTCAATTTTAATTATTTTCATTTTTAATGTATTTTAAATTTTAAACTTATTTTCACATTTCAGCTTGGAGGCCTGCGTGCCCTTTTAACCTTTTAACTTCTAATACTCAGACATAGGATATAGCTAAGTCAGTTGTTCTAGATCAGTTCTCCCAGGCACACAGGACCCTTTTCAAACTGGAGGCACGAAATCCCCTTTTATATCAGAAAAGTTTGTTATTTTAAATGTTATGTCTGTTCATTTTCCATTTGTTTTTCTAGTTTCAGTTCTTCAACTAAATATATTGAATTTCCTCTATCATTCTCTCTTTGATCCTTTCAGCTCTCTTATTTCAGTTTCATTTTCTTGACTCTTTTTCATTTCTCTTCTTTACGTCTCTTACTGAACTTTTGGTAATATCTATCTTCCCTTGGGTACCTTGTAATTTAGTTTTCATTTCTGAAATGATTTTTGTCTTTTTCTGTCGATTTCCTTCCAGAGTTCAATCAGTTCCTGTTTCATACATCTGTTGTTTGTCCATTTCCATTGTGAGTTTTGGAACTCCAATTCATAGTGTCCTTTCATAATGCAATTGCTTGTTTAATATAGGTTATGCATGTTTGAGTGTTGTGTTTCAAGTTTCTCACTTTATGGCTTTTCTTTTCTGTTTTTATTTTTCCTTTCATACTCTCTCTCTCCTTAACCCCCTGTGTGTGTGTGTGTGTGTGTGTGTGTTTATATGTGTGTATGTTTAGAAGGTGTTATTTAAATTTTGTTTTCTTATAGCAATTTTGTGCAGATCCTGCCTTCTTTTTCTGTTGAAGATTATTTGTACTGTTTTTCTTCAGAATCAGCAATAGCAAGTTACCTTGTGATAAGAAGAGAGATCAGGTGGCTTACTAGGTTTCTCAGTTCAAGAGCACCCTCCTCTGTGGCTACAGTGAAGTGTAGATTATTTTAAAAATGGTACTTTTTGTGGTGGTTGTGGTGGTGGGAATAATTTGTCTTTTTAAAAACTTTATCTTAGGGACGCCTGGGTGGCTCAGTTGGTTGGACGACTGCCTTCGGCTCAGGTCATAATCCCGGAATCCCGGGATCGAGTCCCACATCGGGCTCCCGGCTCCATGGGGAGTCTGCTTCTCCCTCTGACCTTCTCCTAGCTCATGCTCTCTCTCACTGTCTCTCTCTCAAATAAATAAATAAAATCTTTAAAAAAAAAAAAAAAAACTTTATCTTATTTCCGGGACGCCTGGGTGGCTCAGTGGGTTAAGCCTCTGCCTGGCTCAGGTCATGATCTCAGGGTCCTGGGACTGAGCCCTGCATCCCTGCATCGGGCTCTCTGCTCAGCAGGGAGCCTGCTTCCCCCACTCCCCACCGCCCCCCTACCCTGCCTCTCTGCCTACTTGTGGTCTCTGTCTGTCAAATAAATAAATAAATCTTTAAAAAACTATCTTATTTCCTTTGGACCCTTATCTTCAGCTACTTCTTTCTTTCTTTTACCACCAAGCCTCCAAAGGAACCCCCATTCCCACCCCTTGTAAGATATCTTCCATTCTCTCAGAATGAGTGCTTTCCTCAAATTGTCACCTAAGGTCAGCCACACTTTCTAAGCCCCATCTCCCAAATCCAGAGGCCAGGCCTCTGATCAAGTAGTTCATGCTTACAGTAATTCAGAAAGGGAGAAAACTACAAATGTTAATTTCAATGTATATGTGGCTGCCATCCTAAGGAAACTGGGAATTTTTCTCTTGCAATATGGTAAAGTTCTCTTTCTTAAAGCCATCCTAGAATTCCTTTTATTTAATATTTTGAGTACCTCCTAATAGGATGTAATTTTTCTATTATCTTTTCCCAAGATCTTTCACTAAGATCTATCTAAATAACTTCTATGTGGAAAATCTGTGCATTCCTTTTTTACTTGACTATTTTTTTTAAACTGTTTTTGTAGAAAACCACAGTAAGTGGAATTTGTTTATACTATAAAAGGGTTTTGGATCCAATACAGTGATGCTACCATCTCAAACCGAATATTATCCAAGTTCTCTGCATAACTAAATAAAATACTCCTGGCAAAATTCTGACACCTATTAAGTTGGTCTTTACAACCCCTCATCTCTTGTGTTCTTTAATTCTGTCATTGTGCCCTCAAAAATCTTTCTGTGCTATCCAAGCACTCCTGAAATACACTGTAAAATTACTTACTGTGTCCATACATCTTTGATTCAGAAACAGGCAAGATTTTTATTCTTTATTGCTATATTGAGATTAGATTATTTGTATATAACATGACAAAGCTTATTGTGAGCAGAACACCAAGACACCTTTTCAAACATAGGAAATACGCCCAACAAAAAAGAAGAAAGCAGAGACACTGTGTTGTGCCAAGTACAAACTAAAAATTTAGAAGACTAATAAATAATTCAAGACACATCATCTACAGTAATTCAAAATCACTAAGAAGAAATTCTCAAAACATATCAAAAACAGGAAGCTAGCCAAAGTTTGTGTAGTCTCTTGAACATGATAACTCGAAGTCATTACTTGAAACTAGAAGTATATAAAGAAACAAAATCAACTTCTTAATACAATCCTGTTTTTCAAAAAAAGATGGAAAAATTTCCACTCCAAAACCATATTTTAAAAAATGCCCAAGCATTTATACAATTGACAACATATATTGTTGTACAAATACACTTGACAAACCTTGGCCCTACGACATTCCTAAAAGTTTAAAGAAGTGAGAAAAGAAACTCAAATGTACTGGTTAATAGAGACAAACACAAAATGCTATTACAACTCCAGAAAGTTCCCAAGAGTCATTGAAGATTATTTTTGTGAATACTGGTTATACCATGAGATAACAATCTAATGTATCATCTTCCTTGAAATGAGATTCCCCTCCCAAACTTGCAGCATCATCATTCTTGTAATTTTCAAACTAAAAACTTGTGTAAGAAGATAATAAAACATAACCTTGACTATTACTTACTTTGAAGAAGCACAAGGAAGACGATGAGCCGGGGGAAAGATACATAATTTGAGGTACAAAAAACAGAGAGTTAACTCCCAAGAGAACTAAGCTCCCTTAACTTATGGTCCAACTGTTGAAATGCATCTTAGTTTCTCTCAGCTTGCAGTATGGTATAAAAATGCACACACCAGTTAAAAAAGAATATCTCCTGAGCAACTCCGTCAAGCAGTTTTAAGAAAATCCCTGAAAACCAAGCTCCAGTTTCCCTGAGGGACTTCAGGAGTAACCTCTTGTCTAGTAGAAGCTGCAGGCAGGCTTTCCAAAAGTTCACAAAACCAGCTAACTTGTATACACATAAGCAATTACCTTTGTAGAGTCAAAAGTAATTATAAAATAGCAGTGTGAGGGTGGTCAGAGGAGCCTGTCAAAATTAGTGAGCTCTTACCCTGCAGTAGGCACTCCATTAGGTACATATAACTACAGATTTATGTGTATTATTCTAGCCATTTTATTTTGCTATTACATACAAATCTGTGATGCATGAAAAGTATGTAGAATATCTACAGTTTCATTAATAAATTATATTCTATGTAAAACTGTGCCACTTGCTTTTTACATTTAATATTGTTTTTGAAATCCAAGCATGTCAATGTGATTATCAACCTAGTTTTTTCCTGTTAATAGGTATATGGCATAATATGAAAATGCTCCATTTTACTTAGATATTCTAATATTAATGGACATTTGCTTTCAATTATATATTATTAGAAATAATGTTGCAATAAATATCCTTCCAGGCTTTGTCTACATGTGCATAAGATGTTCTACAACACATGAAAACTACAGTCCATGGGCCAAATTTGGGATGTCACCTGTTTCTGTATGTCCTATAACCTAAGAACAGTTTGTACATATTTTAATGGTTGAAAAATAAATTAAAAAAGAAAACTATTTCAGGACAAATGAAACATATAAAATTCGGTCATTAGCATCTATAGTTATTTGAATCAGACATTCATCTGTTACTATATTATCTGTGACTGCTTTTGCACTATAACAGCAGAACATTTGCAAACGAGACTGTATGACCTACAAAGGTTAAGATATTTAATATCTGGTCCTTTACAGGAAAAGTTTGCCAGTGCCTGGAGTAATAATTTATAAGATGGATTTGTTAGGTCATAACTACACATATTTTAAATTTTGCTAGAAACAACCAGATTGCTATTCAAAGGGACTGGATCAATTTATGCTGGCCCCAGAAATGTGTATTTTCCATTTCCCTCCATCATTACCTCTGAATTTTCTACAATAGTATCTCATTGTTTTAATTTATACTTACTTTTTAAAAACATATCTAAATGGTCACTGAATAAGAGTCTTTCCTCTTTTCCAAATATATTTCTTTAGGTCATTTTTCTATTGGCTTGTCTTTTTTTTTTTTTTTTTAAATCATTGTGCAGATTTATTTATATAATTTGGACAAAATTCTTTGACATACGTGTTGCAAATAATTCCACTCACTTTCTCTTAACTTTGTTTACTTTTTTTTTTTTACTGTATATATTTTAATTTTGTTGCAATAGACTTTATCAATCTTTTTAAATTTGCTATGCTTTGGGTAGCATGACATCTTTCCCTATTCCTATTTCTCTACTCTTACTAAGTTTAACAATTATGAAATGGTAGATTCTCTTAGATTTTCTATTATATGTTCTGTTAAAAAAACAGGGAAATTTTGTCTCTTCCTGATACTTATATCTCCTAACTTTTCCCTTGTCCCCTTGTCTTCTTTGCATTAGTTGGGACTTCTTGTACAGCGATGAATTGATGAAATTATAGCATGCATCCTTATCTTGTCTGAATTGCATGGAGATGCTTCTAAAGATTCAGTCTTGGGCCACCTAGGTAGCTCAGGTGGTTAAGCATTTGCCTTCTGCTCAGGTCATGGTCCCAGAGTCCTGGGACTGAGCACTGTGTTAGGCTCCCTGCTCAGCAGGGAGTCTCCTTCTCCCTCTCACTCGCTCTCTCTCTCAAAATAAAATAAAATCTTTTTAAAAATAATAAATAAATAAAGATTAATCTTAAGTATAATATTTGTTGTTGGCTTTAGATACATGGCCGTTATAAAGTCAAGGCAGCTCCCTTTTATTTCTAAGCCATGTTGCCTTTTTTTCATCATTATTGATTGATTAATTTCAGTACAATGTTTTCTCTATCTACTGAAACAATTACAAAATAATTCTCATTTAGTGTAATGATAATCCTAAGCCATCACTGAATTTTAAGAACTTCTATTTGGTCAGGAAGTATTTTTATTTATAATGCACTGGATTTGAATTTTATTAAAGATTTATACATTTGTGATCATAGGTGAGACTGGCTCTATATGTTTTTCATACTCTTATCTAGTTTTGGTTTTAAAATTAACTAGTTCCACTGAATGAGTTAGGTAGCATGCTTGATTTTTTTTATTCTGTTCATAAATGTCAACTCAACGTGTGTTTGGTAGCTGTCAGAAGGAAAAACCATTTAAGCCTACTGTTTGTTGGCAGTTTGCTGGGAGACGGTATATATGTTTTACAATTGGGCGGAAAAAAAGAGCAAGTTTGTTTTTTTGTTTTTTTACTTGAAGGGTTAACTCATTTCTTTTACTGACTTTTTTCCT
This sequence comes from Lutra lutra, assembly GCF_902655055.1. Classification (NCBI taxonomy): domain Eukaryota; kingdom Metazoa; phylum Chordata; class Mammalia; order Carnivora; family Mustelidae; genus Lutra; species Lutra lutra. The sequence goes on along the minus strand of NC_062281.1, from coordinate 132,824,918 downwards.
AAATCCCCTCTAAATATTACTTTAGCCACATTCCAAGTGACTTTTGTGCCCTTCTGTTGAAAACTTCTCATTTTGGGGTTTTGTTTTCAATTTAGTATGACCACCTATTCTTTCAAATAAGGTATTTGGTCTAATTATATTTAATTTCTTAACTGATATAGCTAGATTTATACCTACTATCTATTTTCTATTTCCCATCTATTGGATGTTCTTTTCCTTCCTTTCTTCTTTTGAATTAACCAAATATCTTATTAGTCCTTTTTTTCCTCTTTTAACATGGTAATGATACATATATTTATCATTTTAGCAGTTACCTTGTACATCAGAACACCAAACTTCGACTTGTTAGTCTAATCAAACTGTTTACATTTACCATTTCTCCTGTAAGAATACTATTTTACACTTCCACTTATCTGTTTTTGCATTATTGTTATATATTTTAATTCTACAAATATTTTTTAACTCAACAAAATCTTTTTGTCTCATCAATATGTGATTATTGTAAATGATACATTTACCTATTCTATTTCTCTTCACTCCTTACTGAGTTTCTGTGTTTCCCTTTAAAATCATTTCATTTCTGGCTTTAGAACTCCATTTATTTTTATTTTAGTTCAGGTGCACTGGCAACAAATCCCGTTTTATCTGTCTGAAAGCATCTTATTTCACCTTCATTTTTGGAAGATATTTTTGTTGTGTATGGAATTATAGATTAGAAGTTTTCTTCCTTTTAGCACTTTAAACATGTTATTCTGTTGCTTTTGGTTTCCACTGTTTATGTCAGTATCAAAGGTAACATGTCTTTTCTTCTCTGGTGGACTTTAAAGATTTTTCTCTATGATTTTTCAGCATTCTTCGATGTGCCAAGTTGTGGTTCATCTAGCTTAGGGTTAGCAGAGTTAGCTAAATGTGTTTTGATGTATTTCATTAGTTTTGCTCATTATCTCTAACTATTAAATCTTCTCTAATTTTCAATCTGTCCTCTAGTTTAAGACACTATACATAATATATTATACTGAATCTACTGCTTCTATCTTTTCTGTTTGCTTCTTTCTCTGCTTCAGTTTGGATATTTTCTGTTGAATTGTCTTCAGGCACACTAATCCTATTTTCTGATGCATCCAATTTGACATTAAGCCATTCATTGAGTTCTTTAGTTCAGATACCACCTTTTTCACATCTAGAATATTCACTGCATTATTTTAGATATATTCATATTCTCTGGTGTTTCCCTAACTTTTCATCTGTTTTCAAGAATTTTTCCCTTTTTTCTTGAACATATTAAAAACATGGTTTATTTAATATGAACTTACAAGATTCTTATCTACTAACTCCAAGTTCTGGATCACTTCTTGGTCCACTTCTATATCATGTTTTATTTTTGTTTTGCTCTTGGTAAATGGTTATAATATACTGTCTTATATGTACCCAGTAATTTCTGATTGATTGTACATAGGAAATTGTATATTGATAAATAAAAATTTAAAAACCTATTGACAATGCTATTTCCCATCTGTAGGGAGCTGGAGAGTGAGGGTCCGATCACTTCCATTCAACCAGAGAGACAGAACTGAATTATGACTGCCTCACAATTTTACTAAGACTCGTTTACCTTTAATTTGCCCCCATTCTTATGATAAGGACCTTCAAGGTTCAAACTGAAGCCTGGCAGGTCTTTGTCACCTCAATACAGATGGATTGCAGAAAATGCCACTATGCTTTTCAAAGGTTTCTGGTTTAGATTTTTGTCCTGTTGTCCTGTGTAGCTTCAGAATTAGGCACACTAGGCCCACCAAACTGCCAAAAGTTGTACTGGTCACTGTCCCCATTAGCGACCCTTATCAGAGACCAAACCCAGCCAGATTCCTCCAGTGTAGAGGTGAACAACTTTTTTTCTGTAAAGGGCCAGAGAGTATTTTAGGCTTTTGGGCCATACAATCTCTGTCACAACTACCCAACTTTGCCATTTAAAGCATGAAAGCAGCTATAGACAATATCTAAACGAATGAACAAATATGGCTATTTTCTGATAAAACTTTATTTACAAAAATAGGCAGCAGGCCAGATAAGGCAAATGGGCTGTAGTTTGCCAATTTCTGTTCTTGCTGCATCTAGAATCAGTAAGTATACCCAAAAGGAAAAGTAACTATAAATTGTGTGTAAAGGCACCGTCCCCATAACTGTCAACCCTCAGCTGATATGTTATTAGGGAATTCTCACGCTGAAGACCTTTATTTCCTCCGAATTACAAGACTAGTAAATTCAGCCCTGGTTTTCAGAGGTTTCCTGCTGAGCAACAGCTTTCCTTCAGTTTCAGAATTTGGCAAATATTTTGAAAGGGAAACTGGTCATGTGACTGAGGCAAATATCTTGAAAGGGAAACTGGTTTTGTGACTGAACGACAACTGTGTTACTCTAGCCTCACACAATCACCAAAAATTCCACTGATTTCTCTGTCTACAAGCAATGACCCAACTTCCTGGACCAACTCAGATTCTCAACTTTTGACCTATTCCCAAAAATCAGTAAATTAACCCAGTGGAAAGTAGCTACAGATTTTCAGGTCACCTCTGAAAAGTTTTTCCAAATCTGGATTTTTAGCTTCTTGGTCCTCATTGCTTCTGTACTTCTCTGAGGTCTTTAAAAATGTTATTTGTGGGGGGCGCCTGGGTGGCTCAGTTGTTAAGCATCTGCCTTTGGCTCAGGTCACGATCCTACCGTGCATCCTGGGATCAAGCCCCACATCGGGCTCCCTGCTTGCCGGGAAGCCTGCTTCTCCTTCTCCTGCTTCCGCTGCTTGTATTCCCTCTCTCACTACCTCTCTTTGTCAAATTAATAAATAAAATCTTTTTTAAAAAATGTTATTTTTTCTATCTTTTCTAGTTGTTCTCGGTGGGATCACATAAGGCTGTTGCAAATTACTTCATCCTATCCAGAATCAGAAACTGTATCCTACTACTTTTGATGTTTAGTATTTTCATTATTACTCATTTCTAAGAGTTTTTAAAATTTCCATTGACATTTTATTTATTCTAAAAATTACTCAAAATGTGTTTTAGAACTTCCACAGATATAGATTTTAAACCATTCTTTTTTTGCTATTGATTGTAACAATAATGTGGTGATCAGAAAGAAAAAAGTTCCATAAGATTCTAACACTTTATAGTTTTTAAGACATGCTTGTTTGACCAACTATGGGTCAATTTTTTAAAGACTTTATTTATTTATTTGACAAAGAGACACAGTGAGAGAGGGAACACACGCAGGGTGGAGTGGAAGAGGGAGAAACAGGCTTCCAACCAAGCAGGGAGCCCAATGCGGGGCTCCATCCCAGAAACCTGGGATCAAGACCAGAGCCAAAGGCAGACACTTAACGACTGAGCCACCCAGGCACCCCCATGGGTCAATTTTTTAAAATATTACATTTGGGCTTGAGAAGAATGTTTACTCTCTAACTGTTGAATCTACCAGATCAAGCTTATTAATCATGTTGTTCATATTCTAATTTAAAAACATTTGGGGAAATTCTGAAAAAAGATTTCTGATAATGTGATACTGAAAATCTTTTACAATGGTGAATTTATCAAACTCTTAAGTATGTAAATTTAAAAAATATTATAGTTCTGTTATTAGGTATTGCAGTTAACATGTTCTCCCTAATGAGTTAAACTTTTAACCATTAGTTACCCTCTTTATGCTTGCAAATGCCTTTTCCTTAAGTCTATTTTTCTGATATTTACATAAATGTTAAGGTTTTTTTGTTAGCAGTTGCCCAGTAATTCTTTTATTTTTAGATATTTAATGTCATTATGTTTTCTTCCTGTAGTTAGAGTTCTTTTTATCCTAATATTATGATCTGTTTTTAACTAAAACTCATTTATTTAAATGTATTCTTATAAGCAACATAACTGTATTTATTTGTTTTCTTACTTTGTAATTTCTATTTTTCGGGTCTTTTGTTGTTTCACCTTCCACTCCTTTGCAGCCTCATTGGTTTTTTTAATTCCATTTCTTCTTCTGTACTCTATCTTATTTCCTCTATTTCTATTAATTTAGTGGTCATTCTCAAAGTAAAATGCATACATACCTTACTATCTAAAGCTATTAAAACTTACTACTCTTCTCCCCCTTGAAAAAAACCTCAGAATATTTTAAAACCCATCCCTTTCTCCTCTCCTTCTTATGTATTATTATTATTAAATACATTAATGCTTTGATTTATCTTATTTATCCAATTGTCATCATTATTGTCATCATAATAAAATATACTCAATTTTTGTTAAATTTCCAACCACTTTTACTAATCAATAAGCTCAGCATTCTTCCTTCCACTCAGACTTTTTCAGCTCCTTGGCCTTCTTCAAGAAGCACATCTGCTTTAGATATTGTTTAAGTGGTATTGATTCAAAATACTCTCAGTTTCTATATGTTTGAAAATGTTCTTATTCTTTGTTCGTTCTTTAACCATAGTTTAGCTGGGAAATCAATTTTAAGCTGAGTTTTTTTCTTGAGCCTAACTACCCACAAATAGACCCACCGCTTTTTGTCCTTACTCACAGAAAGCCATTCTAATTCAAAACTCTAGATTTCTATATCAGGAATTATCATTTAAGGGAGCCTCACCTTCCACATTTACTTACCCCTTGGATTTTAGCTTCTTTTTTTTTTTTTAATATATATATATATATATATATGTGTATATATATATATATATATATATATTTTTTTTTTTTTTTGTCAGAGAGAGAGGGAGAGAGAGCAAGCACGGGCAGACAGAATGGCAGGCAGAGGCAGAGGGAGAAGCAGGCTCCCTGCCAAGCAAGGAGCCCGATGTGGGACCCGATCCCAGGATGCTGGGATCATGACCTGAGCCGAAGGCAGCTGCTTAACCAACTGAGCCACCCAGGCGTCCTGGATTTTAGCTTCTTATACGTACTCCTCAACAGATTGTCCTATCACTGAGGAGAGTGGATCTGCCTACTGGGAGCCACTATTCAGCAATGGGCTTTTACATACTTTCTGCCTCAGAGATAAAAGGGCCTGCAGCAACATAAAGCATGGTTCCTTTAAAGGCATGCATGGATTAAGGTGTACCTGGACACATCACTGGTTGGCTTTAGGAGAAGGATTCAACTCACTGATACTTTTTATAGTAAGTCTAAGTAGGCCTAGAAAAAAAGGGAGAAAAGAATCTGAGCTTGTTGCCAAATTCCTAGGGAAGCTGCATTTTTGGAACACCAACTGCTACTACCTAGAAACAGCATATACAAAACTGAACCTGTGCAGCATCTCCACTGAATAAGGAAATACCACCAGTTCTAGTTCAATCTGGAAAAAGCCAGAAATGCCATCCATCAAACTGTGTTGTTTCCATGCAACTACTTTCTTTGTAGTCTTGTAGCTTTCCTATGTATTTAAAAGTGTGTTTTTTGTAGTTTTGTAGGTTTTTTGTAATTTACTGAGCATCTCAGTATTTTATAACATCAGAGTTTTTTCAGAAAAATGCAGTCAGCAACAATTCTGAAACTGAAGTCAATTGATTGTTCTTTATTATTAACTTCAAACCACCTCTCTAACTCATTTATATTCATTTCTTATTCTGAGGAAAGTGAAATGTATCTAATTCTGAATATTACAGGGTATTCTTTTATTGAGAAATGTTTCCTTCTGATGAAATTTCAAACTCTGAACGCCAAAGGCCATTAAAGTCAAGTTGAGTTTTTACATCTAAGGCAAAAATGGGATTTCTCATATTCAAAGCCAACTCTGACACCTTTCATGTACTCTTTATTACTAGAAGTTACCTAATTTCTGGATATTCAAGGTTTTATTATGCCTAATTTTCAACAAATTAGAAAGAAAAAAAAAACTACCCATAACACTGAAGTCATACAAGATATATTTTAATCCTTTTCTATGACTGAGAAGACATATTACAGTGTTTTAGCATACGAAAATCACTATGAAAAATTTTTAAAGCATAAATTAGAGCTCTCCCAATTATTTGATACAAAATTTAAATGTCCACGTCATGTTTATGCAAAGCAATTAAAACAGTCAACAACTCCTTGTATTGGAAGCAACAGAAACTGAGGGAGTATTTCTAGGCCACAGATTGCTAATACTCCTAATTGTCTCACCATAAAGCTCATCAGTACCTATCTTAGTACCTTATAGCAAAAGTGCAAAAGACTATCCTACAGCATGCAGTCCTTAAGTCACCTAACAGAAAGGTAAAATACTATGTTCTTACCCCATCTCTCAACATACACACACTTAATATTCATATATTTGGTATAAGAATAAATATTTAGAGGCGCCTGGGTGGCTCAGTGGTTAAAGCCTCGGCCTTCGGCTCAGGTCATGATCCCAGGGTCCTGGAATCGAGCCCTGCATGGGCTCTCTGTCAGAAGGGAGCCTGCTTCCTCCTCTCTCTCTGTCTGCTTCTCTATTTGTGATCTCTGTCACATAAATAAATGAAATCTTAAAAAAAAAAGAATAAACATTAAAAGAAATTAGATATACTAATTTTAATACAACTCAGCTTAAACTGCTTACCAAGTATCTGAATCTCTATTATTCATACCCATTAAACTAGGTCCACTACTACACAGTGTGAAGTAGTAATTCTCAGCCAGCATCCACACTTACGATCATGTGACAAATTCACATATTCTGAGATCATATCCTTTGAACTCTTCTATTTCATTAATTTTCATTTGTTTTTCACTTTTGAGAAATCATACTAGAAAATATCAATTAACATTAGAAGCTGATCCCAATAGAAGAAGAACAAAGAAAGACTCTTAATATCGAAGTTAAAATGGGGTTGATCAATCTCACTGAAAAAAAATTCTATAATATGTGTGCTTTCTTTGGCATAAGTGCTTTCAGAATAATATGTGACAATTTCATAGACAAAGAAAGGACAAAGTCCAGACTATCATTGAGTATGACAAGAAGTTTATATACCTGAATCTCAAACAAAAATGGAGAAATAACAGAACTAGTCAATGTTAGATAGATTAATGTTGTCTGTAGTTCAAATGAAAATTATTAATGTTTGTTTTTCATGAAGAAACATAATACATTCCCTTTCTCACTTAAATATTTAAATACTATTTATACTACCAAGACAAAATCAAATGTTTTCCATTTCCTATTTTTTATTTTTTATGAGAAATTAATTTTGAAATCAGCATTTTTTATTACCTGCTACCTTACAGGAATTTATCTACTAAATATATAGAAAATGCATACATACATATATACATACGCACACAAATAGTTTAGGGGCGCCTGGGTGGCTTAGTCATTAAGTGTCCACTCAGGTCACAATCTCAGGATTGTGAGATGGAGTCCCATGTCAGGCTCTACACTGGGCATGGAGCTGGCTTAAGATTCTCTCTTTCCCTTTCCCTCTATCCACTCCTTCTAAAAAATGAAAAAAGAAAAATATACTAATATACTATTTATTATATTAGTTTAATAAAAACATAAATGATTTTACTTACAGTTTTTAGGTACATTTTTTGCTTTATTTTAAAAAATAATTATGAAATCTCTAATTACCAATTAATTACCCCTGAGAAAACAATAATATTCTAATAAGTTTAAATAGCCATGCCCCAAAATTGCTATCAGTTATGAAGAATATTGCTAGCAAAGAACTCACGGCCCTGGTTCCTTACCACGTTCATTTTCCCCACACAGTAAAATTTGTACAGTTTAACACTAACATTATCATATCACGATGAGTGTTCTAAAAGACTGATAGGCTATAACAATGAGCTAATATTTACAAGATAATTATTGTTAAGATAAAAACACAATGAAATAAGCATAAAGTACTGAAATAGAGTTTTGTTTTGTTTTTTTTTTTTTTTAAATCAATTACAGAGGTGCCTGGGTGGCTCAGTCGGTTAAGTGCCTGCCTTTAACTGGGGTCATGATCCCAGGTCCTAGGATCCAGCCCTGCATCAGGCTCCTAGTTCAGTGGGGAACCTGCTTCTCCCTCTCCCTCTGCCTGCTCTCCCCCTGCTTGTGCTCCCTCTCCCTCTCTCTTTCTGTGTCAAATAAATAAATAAAATATTTTTAAAAAATCAATTACATAAATATGGGAAGACCAAGCTAACAATAATTCCTGCCAATGAGCAATATGTAGCATGCCTGATAAAAACATAAACCAAGCCATACAAACACTGCTCTATAGTACACCAAATAAAGATGATAACACTCCCACTTTACCTTCTGCACTGGAAGAGAGACATCAGTATGGCTGCCCTGAGTTTTACATGCTATACTCTTAAAAAAGGTACTGACAAAGTATGCTCGTTTTTATATACATTATCCCCAATTTTCACAATAACTCTGGAGGGAGAGAGTAGATCACCTTTTCAGAGATAAAATACCTGAGTTTCAGAGAGATTAAATAATGTGCCTGAAGACAAAAGCAGAGAACTAAACCAGAATTTGAATGCAAGTCCATTCACCTCCATACTCTTTCTACTACATCAGTTTGCCTTAAAGGTTCCTTCTAGCATTAGAAGGTACAATTGGCAATACTTCACCTGTAGAATACTTGAAGACCAGGTAACAAGGTATACCATGATTTCAATAAAAATGGCAATTTCTGAAACAGGGATCACAGATTTATATTATTAATATAAATGTCTTCTGCCTCTTGTTTTTACCTAATAGCCACAACCCTAAAGTGTTATATATAAAACAATTTTTAAAATATTGAATCCAGTTTTCCCCACTGATCAATTATAAATGAAAACTGCTCTATCTCTAATACTAATTAATCATAACTGATCTTCAAATAACCTTAAGATTTTTTATGACCCCTCAATTTCTTAAAGAATTTCTTTTCTTTTTTTCTTTTTTTAAGATTTTATTTATTTATTTGACAGACAGAGATCACAAGCAGGCAGAGAGAGAGGAGGAAACAGGCTCCCTGCTGAGCAGAGAGCCTGATGCAGGGCTCGATTCCAGGACCCTGGGATCATGACCTGAGCTGAAGGCAGAGTCTTTAACCCACTGAGCCACCCAGGCGCCCCTTAAAGAATTTCTTTTTTTTTTTTTTTTAAAGATTTTTTTTTATTTATTTGACAGATCACAAGTAGGCAGAGAGAGACAGGAGGAGGAGGCAGGCTCCCTGCTGAGCAGAGAGCCCGATGCGGGACTCGATCCCAGGACCCTGAGATCATGACCTGAGCCGAAGGCAGAGGCTTTAACCGCTGAGCCACCCAGGTGCCCCAAGAATTTCTTGATAAAGTATTTAATCATATACTGGAAATATGCCAGAAGACTAGCAATTCAAAAAGATCTTTTATTTACCTATTTTTTAAAAATTCAATGTTATTAAAGCAAGACAACTTACATATAGAGAAAATTTTTATCATCCTTTTTTAACCTGAAATTCAATATCAAGGCTTTTTCTCCTGTCACTGGTATGAAGAAACAATATCATAATTTATTTAAAGATAAAAACTACCCCAATCTTCAGCATTAAAGAAATAAAACTGTTTTATATGTACACACATGTAATTCTACTGCCATCTTCTGGTAAAAAACAAATTCCCAATTCTCCGTAGTACTCCAAATAAGAAACCCACAGTTATAAAATAAGTACTTTCTAGTACTAGATTAATAAAAGTAGAATAGATAATTTTTGCAAATGGTCAAAAATACATTAAAAATAGAATTCTAGCAATAATTCTTATCAATATTTGTGATATGTTCTCTCACTAATGTGTAACACTTATTAAGCACTTTATTATATTTGAGCACAGAACTAAGAACTTTAAAAGAAAAATAAAAATTAACTCTCTTAATAACCTTATAAAGTGGAGTTATTATTCCCATTAACAGATAAGGAAATTAAGAATCAAAGAATTCATGTGGTCTGTCTGCAGTACACATAGGACAAATGTTCTAAATTCAGGAGCTGACTGATTCCAATGAATTGACTGGAATTTGGTTATTATGCTATAATATCCTCTATTCAGACAACAGACATTAAGTTGATTTAACTCATTTAAAACTCTAAAGCTTAATTTAGTGGAATAGAGCAACAATATTACAATTCATAAGGAGACCAAGAGAGTCGCTGAACATAGAATCAAAGAGTTAAACCTTTAAGGTCCCACAATCTACTTTCCCAAAGTAATTCATAACCTTATTCCCTAGCCAGCCTGACAGATTAGGTTCTAATGTTCTATTTTATTTTATCTCATTTTTATTTTTTAGATTATCTATTTATTTGAGAGTGAGAAAAATAGAGAACAGCATGAGTAGAGAACACGAGTATAGGGAGAAGCAGGCTTCCCACTGAGCAGAGAGTCCTTTGCGGGGCTCAATCCCAGGACCCTGAGATCATGACCGGAGCCGAAGGCAGACACTTAACTGACTGAGCCACCCAGGAGCCCCTAATGTTCTATTTTATAAATGATACCATATCATTTTAAAATTTTTTCAATTTACATTTTTTAGGTCCTATATGTTTAGTGTTTAAATTAAAATTAACTTTGTTTTGATCAGTTTTAAACATTAATAAACATTAGTTGGAAATTAGTATCCCTAGGAAACATAATATTTACTAATTTCTATTCAGAGAAGTTTTATTTACACAAAGGGATACAATACTATATTCTGCTATATACCTATACACAGGTTTCTTAAAAGTCATAAACCAACTCAATGGATGTTTTTGTTTAATTGTAGGTAGTCAAATAAATTGCTTAAAAAAAAACTGTCCATGGAATGATCAACATATTATTTAAAACTATAACAATAGGGGCACCTGGGTGGCTCAGTGGGTTAAGCCTCTGCCTTTGGCTCAGGTCATGATCTCGGGGTCCTGGGATCGAGTCCCACGTCAGGCTTCCTGCTTAGCGGGGAGCCTGCTTCCCCCTCTCTCTCTCTGCCTGCCTCTCTGACTACTTGTGATCTCGGTCTGTCAAATAAATAAATAAAATCTTTTAAAAAAAATACATAAATAAAATAAAATTATAACAATAAAAACTTTAATGTATGCAAACTGACAAGAAGGATAATTAAATTATCAGTTTTGTCTTTATAAATCAAATAATAGCATCTAATTTATGCTCTGAAATTCTAATTTAATGAGTTCCTGAATGACTGTAGTGACTAACAACTATAAATAACAATATAAAATAAATGGACCGATAAGATGCTTACGATAATACAGAATCATATTAATGACTAAGTTAATCACTTTGAAAAAATATACTGGTATGCAGAATGGCAGAAAGAAATCCTGTCAACTACTGCTTGAACCATTTTGATAAACCTATGGTTCATAAGGTTTCATAATCATCTTATAATTTCTATGAGCAATATTCAGTGAATTGTTTGATCACAAAGTTTCACATTCTTCAGTCTATTTTGCCCAGCTCCAAAACAGATGACTCTACTAAATATGTATATTTAAATTTTCATTTGATTTCCTAGTAAACATAATAGAGACTAGAATTCACGTAATGCAAGAAATACTAAAATAGGTCCTTTATATTTCCATATAAATTTTGCAATCATTTTGTCAATCTCTACAAAAAAGCCTCCTAGAATTTTGACTGGGTTTGATTTGATCAACACCCAAATTCAATGAGATTCCAGAATACAGTCAATATAAAATTTAATTAGGGCGCCTGGGTAGCCCAATTGGTTAAGCGTCTACCTTCAGATCAGGTTGGGATTGATCGCACATCAGGCTCCCTACTCAGCTGGGAATCTGCTTTTCCCTCTGCCCCTCTCCCCTGCTCATGTTTTCCCTCTCTCTCAAAAATAAATAAACAAACAAGTAAATAAATTTTTAAATATTAATATAAAAATTGTACTTCTATAGTTAAGCAACAAACGAAAAGTAAATTTTTAAAATATCACTTAAAACAGCATCAGAAACAAAGACAGCTAGGAATAAATTTAATGAAAGGGGTAGGAAACATCTACACAGAAACTGTTAAACAATAAAGACAGAAACTATAGGAATTCTAAATAAATGTAGAGGTATGTTTAGGGATCAGAGGATTCAGTATTGTTAAGGTATCCACACTCATCAAATTAATATAGAGTCAATCCAATCCCAAACAAAATCTTAGCAGTTTTTTTTATTGTTTTTTTTTTTTTTTTTTTTTTTAAAGAAACTGACAAACCTGGGTGGCTCAGTAGGTTAAACATCCAACTCTTAGGCGCCTGGGTGGCTTAGTGGGTTAAGCTTCTGCCTTCGGCTTAGGTCATGATCTCAGGGTCCTGGGATGGAGGCCCATATCCGGCTCTCTGCTCAGCAGGGAGCCTGCTACCCCTCCACCCTCCCTTTGCCTGCCTCTCTGCCTACTTGCAGTCTCTCTCTCTGTGTCAAATAAATAAATAAAATATTTTTTAAAAAAGCCAACTCGACTTCGGCTCAGGTCAAGACTGGGCTCTGCTCTGGGAATGGCCTGCTTAAGATTCTTTCTCTCCCTCTCCTTCTGTCCTTCCCCCACTCCCTTACAAATAAGAAAATAAACTGACAAACTAGTTCTAAAATTTACATGGAAACACAAAGGATCTAGAATAGTTAAAAGAACCTTGAAAAACTGGTTGTATGGTATATATAAACTGATGTCAAAACTTAGTGTAAAGATATGTAGTTCAATACAACAGAATAGAGCCTAGAAACAGACTCACATATATGGTGATCAGGTGACTTTTTACAAAGGTGCCAATATAATCCAATAAGGAATTTAATCTTTTCAATACATGGTGCTGGAATAACTGGATATGCATATGGAAAAAATGAACTCAACTCCTGGTTAACACTCCACTCGAAACTTAAAAGTAAAGCATAGCCTACACATAAAAGCTAATACTATAAAACTTCTAGAAGACAATAAAATAAAGTCTTTGTGACCTTGAATTAGATTAAGAATCCTTGCATGAAGGACATTAAGCATAAAAGAAAATATTGATAAATGAACTTCATCAACATTAGATCTCTTGTTTTTCAAAAGATATTAAGGATAGAAAAGGAAAGACAAAGACTAAGAAAAACATTTGCAATTCATATATCTGACCAAAAAACTTGTATCCAAAATGTGCAAAGAAATCTTATAATTAGGAAGAAAGCAAATACCCAATTTTTCAAAACTGAGCAGACTTGAATAGACACTTCGTGAAAAAATGAATTACTAATAAGCACATGGAATGATGCTCAACATCCTCAGTCATTAGGGACATGCAAATTAAAATCATAATATTTCTACATACCTACTAGAAGAGTTAAAATTAAAAAGACAATCCCACATATAATTAAGAATGTTGAACATTATTTGTGGGAATGCAAAATGGTACAGAGACTAATGGAAAATAGTTTGAAAGTTTCTTAGAAAGTTAAGCATGTGCTACCATATGACCCAGCAAACCTACTGATGGGTATTTCATTCAAGTAAAATGAAAACTTATGTTTGTATGTAATTGTTTATAGTGGTTTTATTTATAATTGCCAAAAACTGGTGGGCGAAAACAAATGTCTTTCAATTGATGAGTGGCTAACCTGTATCTGTAGTCTGTGTTCCTCTTTATTGCTGAAGAGCATATAGCAATAAAGAGGAACACAAACTACTGATACATGTAACAACAGGGATGAACCTGAAATCCATTATGCTAATACAAGAAGCCAGACTTAAAAGGGTACGGAATATGATTCCATCTATATGACAGTTTAGAAAAGGTAAAACCATGGGAATAGAAAAGAGATCAGTGGATTCCAGGGATATGAGTAAGGGCAGAAAGGGGAATAAGGAAATTTCTTGTGGTGATGGATGAGCAAGGTGATTATCTAGCTGTATACATTTGCCAAAACTTAGAACTATATATTAAAAAGGGTGATTTTAATGTAAATAAATTATACCTCAATTTTTAAAAATTCAAAACTGTTGTTTTCAACAGTTGAACAAACTACAACTGCACACAATATAAATGAATTCCAAAAACATAGTATTAGGAAAAGAATCAAAACATAATGTTTAGGGATACACGCTTAAGTGATATAAAATGAAAAGCAAGAAAGTAAATTCCATAAAAGTTAGGACAGTGTTTAACTTTGATAGGGAGTGAGAGGACAGAGATTGGGAAGGGCACGGAGGTTTGGGAGCTGCCAGCATTATTATTTCTTTTTCTGGTGGTTACATGAGAAGTAGAGTTTTGTGAAAATTCATTGAGCTATCATTTATATTTTATATGCTTTAAAAAGAAAGCAAGTCAAGTAGCTCAAGGTAAATTATAAAATAAGAATATGTAGTTCTTAGAAGTATGAGGCATTCCTAGATACATATCTTGGCTTCACCATTTGTTAGATGTGTGACTTTAGGCAAGTTTCCTAACCTTTCTCAGCCACAGTTTACTCACTTACAAAATGAGGAAATTATATCTGCCTCATAAAGTTATCATGTGAATTAAAATGACATTAATATAAAGGATATCTGCCTAGCTCTCAAGACCCTTTTGGGGGACTTATACACATAAGGTGGACTCCCCAGAAGCCCTGATTTTGTGTCCTACGACCCCACTACTGCCCAGCTGGACCAAAAGTGGATACCTGACCCAAGCTGGCTAATGATGATGTCTCCAGGAAGCCTGGAATCAGGAATGAGCAAGTTTATTCTCTATCTGCGCTTTATCATCAACAGAAGAGATATAAATTTCTAGAGCAGTGGTATGTACCCATTCTGCCCCACAAACGGCCAGAGCAGCAGAGGAAGAAAAGACTAAAACAACAGGGAGATGGAGAAAGTGCTGCCTCCGCTTCTGACTGACATCTGGTTCCTATTTCTAGGCCCTTCTTGGGGTCAGTCCCTGGGATCCATAAAACACAGAATTATCTGTATAACAAATATCCTTAACGAAATAACATAGCTCAGGTTAGATCCCATTATTTACAACTCAACAGTTCTAGCTAATGCGTCATATAAAGCATGAAGCACATAGAAAGGGCTCAAAATATTATGACTGTGGCAGCAACTGTCTGATCTTTGATCTACCTGTGGGGGGGACTTGTTGAACAAGCCCTTGAAAGAGGCCTGTTCTGGTGTTCAAAACATAAACTGACCTTGAGGAGGCCATATGCTACCCCTCTGTTGGAGGTCTGTAAGAAATCTGTAAGAAAAAAGTCCAGTCTCAAATTTCCTGCTAGACTCAAAAAAATTCGATTGCTAAAGACTGCCTCCAAAGAGAAAGAAATTCTAGTATAACAATAAAATTACAGCAACAAAACATTCATAAATAGAATCAAGTCCCCAAATTTAGAGCCTAAAGCAAAAGTCAGACTAGGTAAGTTAATACTGTCCTGGATTCCCTTTTTTCTTGGGCAATGCCTACTAAACTTAGATTTCTACATTTTGTAACACTAAAATGTGCCTATCTTTTGACATCCACAAGTTAGGGGCTCTTTCCTCCATACAGTAAGGGCACAAAACCGGTAATCTGAATGATGCTAACATGGACTTATCACTAGATTCTATAAAGCCCAACTCCTTCAGGAGCACAGGCTATTGTCTACCTACTTATCAAAAGCCAATCTATGTATACTCAAATGAAGCACTGTAGAATCAAGTTACATAAGTGAAACTTCCTGCAATCAATCCTTATTTTGTGCCATCTGTTCTTGCAAACAAATTAATCACACAACTACAAAGACACCTGCAGAAACAAAGTGTTATCATTAACTTCATGACTGTACCTTACTCAATATCTGTTTCAGAAGACACATAACAATATCATATCATAACATCAATTTTATGTACTAAGTAAAGTTCCCCATCATATTTGAGTTTAGTCTAGTATACTTTTGTATGTAAAATATGAAATATGAACAGTCTGAATGAACCAACTCCATTGTTTTCCTAACACGTAAATGGTAGTATTTTTAAAAGCATAACTGCCGGGGCGCCTGGGTGGCTCAGTGGGTTAAAGCCGCTGCCTTCGGCTCAGGTCATGGTCCCAGGGCCCTGGGATCAAGCCCCGCGTCGGGCTCTCTGCTCACCAGGGAGCTTGCTTCCTCCTCTCTCTCTCTGCCTGCCTCTCTGCCTACTTGTGATCTCTGTCTGTAAAATGAATAAATAAAATCTTAAAAAAAAAAAAAAAGCATAACTGCCAATTTTAGTAATAGTGACTGTATTGACATTTTTAACCTAAGATCTGAAAAATACATATATATTTTAACCCATAATTTTCTTTCTTTCATTTTTTTTTTTTATTTGACAGAGAGAGAGATCACAAGCAGGCAGAGAAGCAGGCAGAGAGGCAGGCAGAGAGAGGGGGAAGCAGGCTCACTGCTGAGCAGAGAGCCCGATGTGGGACTCGATCCCAAGACCCTGAGATCATGACCTGAGCTGAAGGCAGAGGCTTAACCCACTCAGCCACCCAGGCGCCCCAAACCCATAATTTTCTTAATAAAATATTTTTATGATATCTGGCCTCTCATGAATGTAATTTTCTCTAAACAAATATCTGATTGCCATTTTATTTGCATATAAATACCACCTACATACAACACTGATAGCATCCACTTAAAAATTCCTGAATCATGCTGGAAACTTAATTCTCTTAAATTAACTGGATAACTTATACCAGTGATCATGAAACCATCTGTACACAATATTCTAAATAAAATTTATTTATAAACACTAGAGGGTGCTATAATTCAACTGTGCCTGGTGTCTGGCTCTGATGCTCAAAATTTTCTCCTCGATTAAAGATAAATTAAGATAATTTTCAGCACCAACAGTTTCTGCTCTGGAACTAATACATGCAGATAATTTATAAGACAAAATTCCACTCTTCCAGAATATATAATGAAACCCATCAGATTCCACTGAAATCATTTTTATGTATACTTACTGCATATTTAACATTGTGTTAAAAGGAGAGAACAGAAAATAAGTCAGAAGAAGTATAAAGATCGTCTCAGCTTTTTAAAGTAAATTAATTCAATGTTTATATGGTTAAGAGAAGATGTATCTTACAATCTCATAGGCTTGAATTCAAGGAAAATTACAAAATAAAATTGGTAAAAGACATATTTCAATTTTAGTTGCTAAGTATTAAATTAGGTTTAGCTATTTTACAAGGGCAATCTGAAATTCAGTATTTAAAATAACAAATAAGGGGCACCTAGGTGGCTCAGTTGGTTAAGCATCTACCTTCAGCTCAGGTCATGATCTCAGGGTCCTGGGATCGAGCTCAGTGGAGAGTCTGCTTCTCCCTCTCCCTCTGTCTCCTACCTCCTGTTCATGCTCTGTCTCTCTCTCTCAAATAAATAAGTAAAATCTTAAGAAATAAAATATAATAAAATAAATAAAACTGATATTGCTGTAGAATGTCATCTGATGTCTTAAAAAAAAATTCTGAAGCCAATATCGATAGGAAATGGAAAAGAAAAGGTCCAAGGCTTTGAATATCCAGAATAGAATGATTAATAATAATATCAACTTTAAATCTTCAAAAAAGATGCATTTTGTGCTAGTTTTTTTATCTCTAAAACATTTATAAGCTCAATTACACAAGTCTTTGAAATTTTCAAAACTGAGAGTAATTTATGTTGCCAGTTACCAGCCCAGAAAAGTTCATAGGAGTATGAGTTTCCAATAGATAGCATTAGAGAATCATAAATAACACCACAGTTTAATGCTAGTAAAACACATTATCTATTTCAAGAAAGAGGCTATAAAATGAGACACTACTGAAACCTAACAAAGTATTTTGCCTTTAAAAATGTTTACAGTAGAAAAATATAAATGAAACATTACACATATTTCTAAAATTCACATACCCCAAATCAATTAATTTTTCTCAATCTCCCTTTCTCCAGGTTTTGCACTCTCTCATACACATCTGTACACACATCTACATATGTGTGCATGCACGCGCATTCACTGCACACTCACACCGTCTGCTCCCCAAAAGAGGAGTATCTGGTGTATACCTCCCATCCTTTCCCCAATGAATTACCAAGAGCCCCCAAATAAAGCAGAAACAGTGGCACCTGTTGATGGAGAGGGTCACTCCAAATTTACAACAGCTCCAGATAAACTGTTCCAGATTAACAGAATATAAAACTAGAGAAAAGCCAGAGATACCACTGACCCAGGCTCATAAACGACCCAGACTGTAGGAACCAAAATATTACAGCAGTCAGAGAGGTAACCAGATTGCTGGAACCCACAGAAATTCTGAACATGGAAGCACTGTTTTATAGTCTGAAATATGTATTTGAAATATGACTTTTGGCACTCGCTTCCCTTTTTATGTTTATCTGTCTTACATCTGCCGGATTCCTAGGGCCCTTATTACACCCTAAATGCCCAGCTGCCAACTTCCCGATTCAATGTCACTTCAGGTAATCCATTCTACTGCAATAGGTCAAAGCATATACACTCATTAGAGTATTAATGTTTGAAACATTCACATATCTGCCCTTTCATGAAGTCTTCTGAACTATTATACATACCTCCACTAATGAAAGTATGGCTCTCAGCCAGTTACAAAGAAAGTTTTATGCCTTTTGAGCAAGCCTCAAATCACTACTATGAACACTGTATTTTGGAACTACAACATAATTCTAATCATGATCGTAGCTTCCGCCTAATATTTATAGCTTTTGCCCATAAACCTGAAAAGCGTAGGGCCTACATAAAATGAAGATTGGGTAGAAATGTGTAGTTTTATTAAGAAACACCAACGTTCATCTCAATATTATGTAACATCATGTTACATAAAAATTTATAAATCATGAGACTAGAATATTCTAAGAAAATAATAATTCAAGATAAATACCTGCTTTCCATGATTTCTAAATCTGGTTGCAAACTTATAGTCTCTGTTGTAATTTCCACTTTCCGTACACTTCCAAAAAAATCAGTTATCAAGACATTTTTAGGATCCCTCTGAAAAAGGTCAGTGCGATGTCCAGGGGTAGACACACAGAGACTTCTAGGACATACCTGAAACTGAAAAACATATATATAACAATAATAAATATACACATATACATACAACTTTTATCAATTCAATAACACAGTATAGTAGACTATAGTGTATTTTTTTAATGATTTATTTATCTATAAGAGAGAGAGAGTGAGTGAGTGAGTAGGGGAAGGGGCGGAAGGAGAGGCAGAGAATCCTAAGCAGACTCCCCGCCAAGCATGGAGCCCAAGATGATGCACAATCCCATGACCCCAAGATCCTGACCTAAGCCAAAACTAGGATCAGATGCTCAACTGACTAACCCACCCAGGCACCCTGATTATAGAGTATTTTTAAAGCTCTCCCAATCTAAAGAAGCTTCTGATTTTAAAGATTAAAGTTTCTTTGCTACAGTAGTACTTGATATTCTAAGAAAGCTATACAGACATTAGAGCAGGTGACAAAAAGGGAAGCAGACCAGGGAGGGGAAAAAAACATGCACTTTTTTGGATCATATGCTACAAAATATATTTTGAACTTTTAAATTTACCAAGAATTTATATGTAATACTATGAAAAGAGCTGCTTTTTTTCTGCATCTACATTCATCTCAGTGGGCGGCAAATTTCTTAGTTTAGCCATAATGAAAATAAATCCAAAGCACCTCCAGACACTCTAGTCCTCAAAGAATATAGCCTGAAAAACCACAACTTCACAGAGATCTCACACAGGTCTCATGAAAATGTCTATGTTAATCATATCCCCAATATTCCACATCAGTGAATTACCAGGGATAAACATGTACTCATTCACTCAGCAAAGCAGATAAAACATCTACTACGTATATTTCATACTGTTACTTCCACAAAGGATACAAAAGTTGACAGAACATGGTCCTATCTTCAAGGCCTTAAGTCAAGTCAGAGATGAATAAACATAGAGAGGTAGGGGAAAAAAGGTGACAGGTTCTACTTCAGAAAAGGATAAACTTCTCATAGTCTGAGGATAAGAAAAAAGAAAGAGTGGGATTTAAGCTACATTCTGAAGGAAAAGGGAGATTACAGATGGGAAATAACATTCTTCAGGAGCAGCTGCAAAGATGTGTAAGGCAAATAACCTAGTTTGGCAAAAGCACAGAATATACGAAGAAAACCATGACAAGACTGCAGTAAGGGCCTACAGCCCACAGTACTTGCCCACCTATGGAGACAAGAAGATATATACAGATAATTACTAATATGATGGGAGATGGGTGGAGAAGGGCAGAGCAGCTAGAATTTATGAAACTAGTGATCCAAGCACTGTGTGAAGCAATTTATAGATACTCTGATTTAAACTACTAATAACTGTGAGGTATATTAAGATTATTATCTCTACTTAAAACTAAAGCTCAAAAAGATTAAGTCACTGGCCTAATATCACAATACCTTCCTGATTTAGGAAAACAATAAAAGAAAATACAAAGAAGAGATTAGAATATAAAGAGGCAATGAAGGCAAAAAGGATGGGGAGAGAGTAAAATGCCAAACTTACTTTAGAAAGGGAAATGCCAAACAGGAAGGACAATACAGATTGAAGGTTGAAGAAACATAGTAAAAGATAAAACAAAATACACAAAGATTGAAGTCCTATGTATACTGAAGGCATTCCTGTATGAGCCAGCAACTTGGTGGACTTTCTTAAGTACCAGGAGGAAAAGCATAGGCAAATGAGCTTGGGAATAAGATAAAAAGTATTACCTTCTCTGCTGCTAAAATGAGTATACTTCCACTTTCTATGAAGTTATTTTTCCTTCAAGATATTTTATCCTATCAATATGATTTCCTTAGCCTCAGCAACATTAATTTCTAGTAATCTCCTTTATTTACAGAATCCTCACACTCTAGCCAGATCATATGCTTACTACTGAAGACAAGGATTCCGACTTCCATGCCTCTGCACGTATTCCATTTTCCTAGAATATGCTATATTTTGCTTCTTTCAAACCCAAAAATCTACTTCTCTCAAGAAAAACTGTAAACACCAAACCCATTATATTTAAAGGAACCATACAAATGTGCATGGTTGTCACGTCCTTCCATCATTCATTACAAATATTCACTGAGAACTATAAATATACCAGGTACTATAATTCAATTCTGTAGGTAGTGAGAAGCATAGACAATGGTCCATTTACTTCTTACTTAAGAACCTCAAAGCCTCAAGGGAATGTCACAAATATAAACAATTACAGTACAATACTAAAAGCATCTTAAAGGTACATAGCAACAGTTACACAAAAGAAATAAAATTACCTGGAAGATCCAAAGACTTCATTTAATAGGTGATACTCTATAAATGTGCTTTTCAGCTGTTACCAATGACACGATAAATTTTTAAGTGGGCAAGGACCACCTCTTCTAATGTTGCTGCCCACGAAGCTCCTAATATTGTACTCTGAATACAGCTGATACCCAACAAATTCCCTATACACACATAATCCAACAGAATAGGTATTATTCCACAACATCTTAAGATATATCAAATCAATAGAATATTTAACTTCAAAAAAGTGGATCATTCTTACTGAACAAGATTAAAATAACCATCATTCAATTAAAAAAACAGAAGTAGGGAACAAGATATTAGTGAGGAATGTTTATTAAAAACTGTACAGCAATTGTGGAAAAAAATAAACACATAAAAAAATAAGTTTCTAAAAAAAATAAGTTTCTTCAGTCTTTCCTATATGATTTCAAAGGAAGAAGTTATTTTTTTAAAAAAAATCCATTAGACGTTTGAAGTGTGAGGTGCATGTATTGTAAACTTTTGAGACAGTATATCACGTATTAAATAAAATATACAATATATAATTAAAAATGGGAATAAATCTAAAAACTAAAGTAACTAGAATTTAGGTGACTATAGTTTTCTTACAAAGTAATATTGTAACAAGTTCACATTAAGATTTAACAGGCATCAAATATATAATCTCCAAAATGTAGCAAGTAATCCTATGTTATCAAATATAACAGCTTATAACAGTGATTTTTAGAATTTTGCAAAACTTCTTTAATTAAAAAAATTATCTAAAACATTTCTATATGATAAAAGAGATCAATGCAAAGCTGCTTGGCTGATATGTGAGTTCCAAGCCCAGTCTACTTGGCCTCCCTTTCATTCTGAAGCTCCATGAAGGCAGAGACAGTGCCTGTCTCCTTCACTAGGATAGAGCCAGTGGCTGGCACGTAGCCCAAACTCAAAAAATATTTATGAATAAAAGAACAGGGTATAAATTAATGAAAAAAAGAAGATAAGTCATAGATGCTCAGTAATCATCCAATCTAGAATCGCTATTTCAAGCTTTTTTATTATGCCTACTTTCAATAGCAACTTCAAAGTAGATTTATTTAAGGATCCAAGAAGCACAGAAAAGCCAGGAAAAAAAGACTGAACTAAGTTCAAGAAACCTCATCAAAACACTGTACTAGGGCACCTGGGTGGCTCAGTCAGTAAAGCGTCTTCCTTCAGCTCAGGTCATGATCCCAGGATCCTGGGATCAAGCCCAGAATCAGGCTCCCAGCTCTGCGGGGAGCTTGCTTCTCCCTCTGCCTCTGCCCCTCCCTTTGCTTTTGCCCACTCTCTCAAGTAAATAAATAAAATCTTAAAAAACAAACAAACAAACACTGTACTAGAAGTTGAAGGATGGACAAAAAAAAATTCTTCCAAGAATGCCCTATTACTCACACTCAGTAAGTTCAAAAAAAGGCAGACTACAATAAATGGTAGACGAGAAATAAAGCTCTGAAAAACTTATTTATCTTACTTAAATTCCAACAGGGAAGAACTATGGGAATATTCCTGGAGGAGGCAGGATCTGATTTGACACCCAAAGTATAGGTAGAATTTCAGTGGATGAATCTAAAAAAGTACATTTCTGGTAGAGAAAAGAGCATGAGCAAATGAATGAAAGTAACAAGTTAAACAGGCTAAACTTTAGGCCTCCTGTAGTAAAGAGAGAGAAATACTATAGAGGGAGATTCAAAACAGTTTAAAAGGCTACTGTTCAATGTAAGAAACAGTATCCTGGCAGTACAGGGAATAAAGGACTTCACTTATCAATTAAGCATACCTATGTGCTTTAATCAAATCAAGGAAATACTTACAAGGTCATTCATATTCGTTTGGCTAGCTGGATTAATTTCTTCCAAAAATTCCAAGACATAAAATGTGTATCTATCCATAAGGTGGACTCCAATTGCAGGATCAGGTTGATGCTATGAAAAAACAAAGCATATACTATGGCATATTATTCAGCCCGAAAGAAAAGAAAAGAAAAGAAAAGAGAAGAGAAGAGAAGAGAAGAGAAGAGAAGAGAAGAGAAGAGAAAAGAAAAGAAAAGAAAAGAAAAAAGAAAGAAAGAAAGAAAGAAAGAAAGAAAGAAAGAAAGAAAGAAAGAAAAGAAAAGAAAAGAAAAGAAAAGAAAAGAAAAAAAAAGGAAAGGAAAGGAAGGAAAGAAATAAATCTTGCCATTGTGGCAACATGGACGGATCTTGAGGTCATTATACTAAATGAAATAAGTCAGAGAAAGACAAATACCATATGATCTCCCTTATATGTGTAATCTGGATGGATCTTGAGGTCATTATACTAAATGAAATAAGTCAGAGAAAGACAAATACCATATGATCTCCCTTATATGTGTAATCTAAAAACAACGACAAGAACAAAAACCAACCTTATAGATACAGAGAACAAACGGTGGTTGCCAGAGATGAGAGGCGGAGGGTAGACCAAATGGGTGAAGGGAGCCAAAGGGACAAACTCCAGTTATAAAATAAATAAGACATGGGATATAATGTACAGCATGGTGGCTACAGTTAATAATACAGTACTGCACATTTAAAAGTTACTAAGGAATTATACCTTAAAAGTTCTCATCACAAGAAAGAGAAAAATTCTATAACTATATATGGTGCCTTTTTTTTTTTTTTTGGTCTGATGATAAATGTTAACTAGACTTATTATGATCATTTTGCAATATATACAAATATTGAATCATTATGTTGTACAGCTGAAACTAACACAATATTATAGTCAATTATACATTTTTATAATTATTTTATAATTGTAATTTTATAATATTTTTAAAAGCAAAGCAGAAAAAAGAATATATGTCAAACAACATCATTAAAAGAAAATATTTTAAAAGCAGGGGCGCCTGGGTGGCTCAGTGGGTTAAGCCGCTGCCTTCGGCTCGGGTCATGATCTCAGGGTCCTGGGATCGAGCCCCGCATCGGGCTCTCTGCTCGGCAGGGAGCCTGCTTCCTCCTCTCTCTCTGCCTGCCTCTCTGCCTGCTTGTGCTCTCTCTCTGTCAAATAAATAAATAAAAAATCTTAAAAAAAAAAAATTAAAAAAAAAATAAAAGCAATCAAAATTTCCTTCTAAGGTATTAAAAAGTCTAAGAATAATGTATGTGTGTGTGTGTATATATATATATATGTATATATATATATATTCATAAAGCATACAAGTGATTTCCAAAATAGCTACATATTCCAAAGACAACGCAGTTTGCAAATGGGAAATATGCACCTACCGAGAGTGAATCTTCTCCCACTTGGCTACTAGCTAAAGCCATTATGTTAGGAGAATAGAATCGTTCATACATGGATGCTCCTTGACAAGTATCAATAATAAACAGTAACTCGTTGTAGCTGAAAGAAAAGTGGTACTATCTTTAACATGAATAATGCTGTTAATCAAACATTAACTGATATTTTTACATTACTTGCATAACATAAGATGTTTAAGTCATATCTTAGTCATTTTATTAGTTAAAAATTTGCAAGTTTCAGAATTCCCATCACAAATTTGACATTAGAAATATTAAAGCTATAATCTTGTCCAAGGAAATGACCTCAACAGGTTGTACCACATAGTGGCTGCCCCAGTTATTTCCCCTTCCCTTATCTTGGCCACACGATTCAGAATCCAAATGAATATTCAATTCAAGAAACACTTATTTGGCACCCAGGCTGTCCTAGAAAATGAGCCAGATTCAGGAAAAAAAATACAGGACTTAGTCACCATACTCAAAAAGCTTAAAATCTAACTGGAAAAGAGACACATAAACATTTAACCAAATGGAATGTGGTAAGAATCACAAATAGTTACTAGAGCCTATAGTATGTATCCCCTAAGCTGGGGATACAGCAGTCCCTGTCCTCACATAGCTTAGAGTCTAAAAAAGTCAAAGTGCTCTAACAGCACTGAGAAAGGAAGAGGGGGGACTGTAAAGAAAGGCAGGTCAGAGAAAGGTGATGCCTGGCCTGGGCAATGAAGGGTAAGTTATTTTAACTAACAAAGAAAGGAATAGCACATTCCAAGAAAGGAATAAGGTTCTACTAAGGGAACTAAATTGAAAAAGTATAATTGTTTTAGAAAAGAGGAATAGTACTATATAATGAGAATTTACAGTAAATTTGGGGAAATGGAGGAAATTAGTTTCAAAAAGGTATGGTGGGGTCAATCTATGTACTACCTCATATGAAGTATGGATCTCATCCCTGTTAAGTCTGAGGAAGCCAAACAGGGTTTTTTTCAAGTGAAAATAACATAATTGGCTCTGTATTTTAGAATGAGCTTCCTAGTTGGTGAAAGTAGGGAGCAGATACATTTCTCAAAGGTTTCGCTCAGACACCTGATCTAGGTAAACAGCTAACATTGCACCTAGAAAAGAAAGTGAGCAATCTGGTGCCACAATATCTAAGCAGATGATAAAAGGAAGAAGTCAGATGATGTATCTGTTCTGAGAAAAAAATCTGTGGACGCCCCTGAGGGTCAGAAACATCTACAGTTTTGATGGGCAGTACAGTAAAATGACTGGAGCACTTAGGAATGAGTCTTAGTGCTGGACTTACTAGTTGTGCAAAATCTGGCAAGTTAATCTATTTATGTCTCAATTTACTCGCGTGTGAAAATAGGAATAATAGTAGTATCTACCTCATAGGGTTGTTATTGATATTAAACAAGACAATATATATAAAACAGTGCCTAGTACCTTGTATATATCCAGGAAATGTAAACTATGAATAAGATAAAACCAGTACCTAGCAAAAGCTTCCCTTCAACATTTCCATTTATTCTGCTTATGCATATAATTCAATATTTACATTTAATTGCAGCAGAGTTGTATACACATTTCTTTTCCACTAGATTTTAAACACTGCGAAGGCAGAATATGTATCATATTCCTTTCTGCACCATGTTTTTAGAAGGTAACCTGTAAGTGGTTATTGAAGGTAACCAAGTTAAAAGCATTTCCGCTGCTTTATATTCACTTACATTCATATGACAACTTTCGACTAGAGAGGTGCTTACCATGGATCACTAACAATATGTCATCCTTGATGTGAGTTAGGCTATAAGTATTATATTAATCATTATTTCAGCATTTTTTCCAAAGAAGAAATAACGTATTGCTATCATGTGGAGAGTCAGAGAATGTACAAAAAGTAACAAGAGGC